>NC_056630.2:339087841-339712841 GCF_002870075.4 Lactuca sativa | reverse complement strand
TGTGATGGACACGCGAGTGGCCGCTGGGAGGCCAAGTTCGATTGATGAGGTCCCGATTGTGCAGGAGTTCCCTGATGTTTTCCGCGAGGAGTTATCGGGTGTGCCTCCCGAGAGGCAGGTGGAGTTTCGTATCGACTTGGTACCGGGGGCGGCACCTATTGCCAAGGCACCCTATCGCCTTGCGCCACCCGAGATGCAGGAGTTATCATCGCAACTTCAGGAGTTGTTGGGGAGGGGGTTTATCAGACCGAGTAGCTCACCTTGGGGAGCGCCGATCCTTTTTGTCAAGAAGAAGGATGGTTCACACCAGGTGTGCATTGATTACCGGGAGTTGAACAAGTTGACGGTCAAGAACCATTATACGTTACCGAGGATCGACAATCTGTTCGATCAATTTCAGGGAGCGTCTTGGTTCTCCAAGATATACTTGAGATCGGGATATCACCAGATGAGGGTTCGGGATGTAGATATCCAGAAGACAACGTTTAGGACTCGTTACGGGCATTACGAGTTCGTGGTGATGCCTTTTGGGCTCACCAATGCACCAGCAACGTTCATGGATCTCATGAACAGAGTGTGCAGGCCGATGTTGGATCGTTCGGTGATTGTATTCATCGATGACATCTTGGTGTATTCGAGATCCAGAGAACAGCATGAGGAGCATTTGGGGGAGATCCTCGGAGTTCTGAGATCGGAGAGGCTTTACGCCAAATTCTCCAAGTGTGATTTTTGGTTACGGGAGGTCCAGTTCATAGGGCACCTCGTTAACCAGAAGGGGATATTGGTCGATCCGGCCAAGATCGAGGCGGTAATGAGTTGGGAGGTGCCGAGGTCACCTACCGAGATCAAGAGTTTCCTAGGGTTGGCTGGCTATTATCGGAGATTTATCAGGGATTTCTCTAAGATCGACGTGCCACTCACCAAGTTGACCTGGAATGGTCTTGCTTTCTCATGGGGTCCGGAGCAGCAGACCTCATTTGAGACACTTCGCCAGAAATTGTGTGAGGCTCCGGTACTCGCACTCCCAGAATGGGTGGAGGATTTTTTGGTGTACTGTGATGCATCGATATCAGGGTTGGGAGTGGTGCTTATACAGAGGGGGCATGTGATAGCATATGCATCGAGGCAACTGAAGCCTCATGAGGTGAGGTATCCCACCCACGATCTGGAGTTGGGGGCGGTGGTGTTCGCTCTCAAGATTTGGCATCACTATCTGTATGGGGTTCGGTGTACCATATACACGGACCACAAGAGTTTGAAATACTTGATGGATCAGCCCAATCTAAATATGCGCCAGAGGAGATGGTTGGATGTGGTAAAGAATTATGATTGTGAGATCCTGTACCACCCGGGCAAGGCTAATGTGATAGCCGATGCCTTGAGCCATATGGTGGAGAGCGCCCCGATACGAGACGTTTGCATGAGATTGACAGTGATGACTCCGGTGTTGGACACGTTTCGAGGGGCCCAGGCGGAGGCCGTGAGACCTAAAAACCGCAAAAGGGAGCGGGTGATCAGGCAGGTATCGGAGTTCGTTACCGATAGTCGAGGACTTATGACCCTTCAAGGTCGGGTTTGGGTACCGTTTGTGGGCGGGACGCGTACCATCTTGATGGAGGAGGCGCATAGATCGAAGTTCTCAATCCACCCCGAGGCCACTAAGATGTATTTGGACCTGAAGAGGGAGTATTTATGGCCCTGTATGAAGAGGGATGTCGCATGGTTCGTAGAGAGGTGCTTGACTTGTCTCAAGGTTAAGGCCGAGCACCAGCGTCCGCATGGTAAGTTGCAGCCGTTAGAGATTCCCGAGTGGAAGTGGGAACAGATTACCATGGATTTTTATCACCAAATTGACGAGGACTGCTAGGGGTGTCGATACAATTTGGGTGATTGTGGACAGGTTGATGAAGAGCGCTCACTTCCTTGCCATCAGTGAGGGCTCTTCTGCGGAGAGGCTGGCAGAGTTGTATGTGAGGGAGGTAGTAGCGTGGCATGGAGTACCGATCTCGATTGTCTCAGATCGAGATGTGCGTTTCACTTCCAGATTTTGGAAGAAATTTCATGAGGAATTGGGTACGAGGCTACATTTTAGTACCGCATACCAACCGCAGACTGACGGACAGAGCGAGCGGACGATTCAGACGCTCGAGGACATGCTTCGGGCATGTGTACTGGATTTCAGCGGAAGTTGGGACCCGTATTTGCCCTTGGCTGAGTTTTCCTATAACAACAACCATCATTCGAGCATTGATATGCCACCCTTTGAGCTGTTGTATGGGAGGAGGTGTCGGACCCCCATTTGCTGGGGTGAGGTAGGGCAACGTGTGATGGGTAGTACAGAGATAGTGCTTCAGACGACAGAGCAGATACAACAGGTCAGACAGAGGTTATTGACCGCTCAGAGTCGCCAGAAGAGTTATGCGGATAGGCGACGATCCGAGCTTGAGTTCCAAGTCAGAGATTTTGTGCTCCTAAAGGTATCTCCTTGGAAGGGAGTGATCCGATTCAGGAAGAGGGGCAAGTTGGGTCCCCGGTATAATGGTCCGTTCAGGGTAGTCGCGAGGGTAGGCAAGGTAGCATATCGGTTGGAGCTGCCCGCGGTGTTGAGACAGATTCATGATACCTTCCACGTGGCGTAGATCAGGAAGTGTATAGCCGATGAGTCAGCAGAGGTTCCATTAGAGGATATCCAGGTGGACGCGAGTCTAAATTATGCTGAGAAGCCGATCACAATCTTGGATCGGAAGATCAAGGTTCTGAGGAACAAGGAAGTGCCCCTGGTGCAGGTCCAGCGGCAACATCAGAAAGGGTCCGAGCTGACTTGGGAGCCGGATTCGGAGATGCAGGAGCAGCATCCGGAGTTGTTCGCAGCATGAGACTTCGAGGGCGAAGTCTGGTTCTAGTGGGGGAGAATTGTAACATCCCAAAAATCAAGTATACCTTATGAACCTTCATCTTTGAGAAAGGGGCACATTTGGCCCTTGTTAAGGAAATGCATGTTTGGCGAGTACGCAGGGCGTACTGTGGTGTACGCTTAGCGTACCCGTCCACGTCTTGATCGGGAAGGGTTGCCAGGTACACGGGGCGTACCCGGCCCAAAAAAGAAACCCTAATATGTTGAGCCTCCCTATTTAAGCAACCTTAAGGCCCTTTTGTTGGCCACCTTTTCCAGAGCTTTACCATTTCAAAACCCTAAATCTCGTCTATATAGCAAGGGAGTGTCTAGGAGGGCTTAGTATTTTGTTCTTGGCCATTTGGAGCAAAGTGATAGCCTTGGAGGAGGAAGAGTTGGAGCTCAATCTTTTGGATCCGAGTTTAGCAGTGAAAGAAGTTTCATTTTGAGGTAAAAAGCTTCAAGCTTTGCATCTTTTCTGTTCATAATTTGTATAGAGAAGTTTTAGGGTTTTTGGTCCCCAAGTTCATAGCTTTTTGAGTAGTTGAGCTCTTAGAAGCCGAGATCTGTCCCATACTAGCTCATTTAGTGTTGTTATGTGATAAAAATCCAGTCTTGGTTGTTAAAGGTTGTTCATGCATGAGATATGGACCTTTTAAGGTTGGAAATGGAGTGTTTTGGGTGTTTGTGACTTCCACAGCCATGCAAAGGCTTAAAGTCACCAACTTTATGGATTAAGTCATATTAGAGAAGTCAAATCTGGATTTTGGATGCAAGTCTTAACCGATTAAGACCTGAATGAAAAGGAGGAGAAAGCTGGGGGTTACGCTGGGCGTAATCCCAGTACGCGTGGCGTAAGTGGCCGCGTACCCTGATTCTGTGAAGCCACTGGGTACGCTCAGTGTACAGATCTGGTATGCACCGCGTACCCCAGGAGGTTGGCTTTTGTTGACTTTTAGGGTTTGGTCAACTTTAGGTTATTTGAGCCTTGAGAGGGGTAAAATGGTCTTTTTCCCTTCTGAGAATGATAGGAAAGGAAAGAGTCTAGCCTTGGGGAAATGTATTAATGAGAAGTGTTTGTTATGATTAGGCGGAGGCTAGATCCTATCTCACAGAGTCCGAGATTTCTGAGTTACCGAGTTACCCGAGGTGAGTCTTCTCACTATACTGTACCTAGAAAGGTACCTATGTGTGATCGGAAGGTCTTGTATGCTATGAGATGCATGTTTTGTATGCTATGCGTTGCATGTTCTATATGTGTTATGTATGTGATATGTATGCTATGTATGATATGGGCCGGAAGGCATTATGACGTGGACCGGAAGGTCAGGGAGTCATGGACCGGAAGGTCGATACGAGTAGGACCGTAAGGTCTATTGGGACTGGGACGGAAGTCCCCCGAGACATATGGACCGGAAGGTCGTGTAGAGTATGGCCTGGAAAGGCGTATGTGTGTAAGGGGTATTTTGAGAACTAGCGAGGACCGTGGAAAGGTGTCGGCGTGATCCGTACACACAATCAGGAGATTTTATTAGTGATCTTGGGATATGTATTATTTTGATAACTACTGTGGAACATATGTCTTGAGAATGTTTAAATATAAATTTGGTGGGTGAAAAATGAAAAATTGTTTTGAAAATTTACGTCGTTACATATAAATTCATAACTTATTCATCCGACGTCCATTTTCTTCTGTCTTTTTACCGTTGGACTACTATCGACGAGATCTTCTATTCTTGTTTAGATTGTTTCAGCTAAAAACCACTCGATCTCAAATCGAGTATTCGGGCTGCATACTGCTAAGTCGAAACTTCGAAAAATCATAACTTCCTCATACGAAGTCAGATTTGGGCGTTCTTTTTATGCACACTCTCGGTTTAACGTATTCTACGACTTTCATTTAGATCGCTAAGGCTAAATATTTCTCTAATGTAAATTTCAATTTTTATGTCATTCAGCATCGTCGGTTCTGTCGCGAAACTTCGACAGGTCATAACTTCTTCGTTATAACTCGGATTTCGGCATTCTTTATATCTCCAGAATCCTTGTTTCAACCACTACATATTCATGCAAAGATATCGGGCTTATCTCACACTTTAATTTTGACGCTTATTTTATTCTTAATTCATTAAATTATAATAATTAAGAAAATAAACACATAATTCACATAATATTCAAATATTTCATCATTAATACTTCAAAAAAAAAAGAGTTACAAGGGTTAACCTAGACTATTACATTGACAATAATGCCTAGCTTGGAAACGCGGGCGTTTCAGAACGGATAGGATAGGGAAACCCTCTCCTCATTAAAAGTATAATGTCAGATACAAAGTAACTACATGCTTTACAAATTCCTAATCTTAGTTACTTTAGGATAAAATGTGAAAATGATGCTAATCCATGGAATTACACTTCGTACCCTCGTCAAACGTTGGTGGAGCGCGTGTGGTTAACCGGCACACTAATTTGAGGATGACATTGGTAGCGAAGGGTGACTCGATGTTTGTCATAGATCAATGGAGCGTTTGTGGTTTACCGGCAAACTGATTAGGTGATAGAGACATTGAGTGCACCATGTTGATTCACGTGGTTATTCACAACTTGTTTGCAATCCTCGGTATCCCAGTCGCAAATTTGAAGTGCATATCGAGATTTAAACATGCCATTGAAAAGTTCAATGAATCTCAAAGATCTAGGAGTTTTCAATACATTTAAAACCTAAATCTCTTTTTTTCGTTTTTCATGGTGAGAATTAGTGAATCGTCATTCACTTACCTTCAAATTATTTACTTTTAGAGTACGACATCCCTTTCTAAGTTGTAAATAATGTTGTTGGATCCTAGCCCTAATTTCTCATTTGGGTATTTAATTAGGGATTCATTTCTAATCAAACTTTGTTCCTTTTCTTATCAGATGTCTGCAAACAACAACAACAACAACGCTTCTGGGTCATTCTCGTTGATGAACCTGTGTCAGAAAGTGACATTTGATGGATCAAACTTCAACGAGTGGATGAGGTATATTCGCATGGTCACACGCTACGATGACAAAGAATATGTCCTCGATGAAAAGCTTGAAATGATCATCCCAGATGTTGCTACTCCTGAAGAGTTGGTCGCCTTTGAGGCCCACGAGCATGATGCTACGAAAGTTCACTGCATCATGCTGGCCACCATGAACCTCGAACTCCAAAAGTCCTATGAGGACATGTATCCATATGAAATGCATTAGGATTTGTTGGACAGGTATCACCAGAGCGCGAGGCAAGAGCGCTATGAGATCATTACTAACATGATCACCGCTAAGATGGGGAGTGGAGAATCCCTAACCTCTCATTTACAGAAAATGAAGAGGTATGTTGATCGTCTTCTCAAACTTAATGTTAAGTTTAATGAGGATTTGGCTATCGACATAATCCTCCATTCCTTTCCCTCCTGCTACAACCAGTTTAGGATGACCTACCACATGAAAAAGGAAGAGGTCTCCTTGAGCAAGCTCCAAGGACTGCTGAGAGCAACCTCAAAGAAAAATCCGTTGCACCATCCCCTGTTGTGGCCGTTCCTGTGATGGCAATAGGTCAAGGAAAGGGTAAGAAGAGGAAGGCTCCATGTAAGAGCCACCAAAAGGGGAAGCCCCATGATGGTTCGTCCTCAAGTGGGACCAAAGCAGGCCCTGCTAAACCCTCCTCCGATCCCAAGGAAGCAGAGTGCTTCTATTGTCACCAAAAGGGCCACTGGAAACGAAGCTGCCCTCAGTATCTGCAAGATATAGAGGATGGGAAGATTAAGCCCACCTTTGCAGGTATGTATTCTATTAAATCTAATAAATCATCATTTGCTACTTCATGGGTTCTTGATACATGGTGTGGTTACCACATTTGTTCTGATATGCAGGGCCTAAAAAGAAGTAGGGAGGTGGAACATGGAAAGATGAACCTGATTATGGGAAACAGAAGATCATCGCCTGTGACCAAAGTCGGTGTTTATTCTTTAGTGTTGAGTAATGGGTTAGGGATAGATTTAAACAGTTGTTGTTATTCGCCAGATATGGCAAGAAACATTATTTCATTTCATGGGTTGTTTAGACAAGGTTTCATATATTCTTTTGATAATAGTAATGGTTCTATTAATGTTTATTTGAATGGTGTCTTTTACTTCAATGCATTACCTTGTAATGGGATTTATGAATCTGTGATGGTTGTTGATAATTTAGGAAATAATGTTTTGAATATTGATTCGTCTACTAGTCTAGACAAAGCATGCTTGTGACATTGTCGCCCTGGCAATGTCAACAAGAAACGCATAGCCCAACTCCAAAAGGATGGAGTTTTGGAGTCATTCGACCTTAGGGACGATGACACATGTGAATCTTGTTTACTTGGGAAGATGATCAAGTCACCCTTTCCTGGCACTTGTGAAAGGTGTGAGGGTCTATTGGATCTCATACACACCGATGTGTGTGGGCCCTTTAGATCCACCACAAGGGATGCTTGCCGCTTCTACGTGACTTTTACAGATGATTATAGCAGATATGGATATATCTACTTAATCAAGCAAAAGTTGGAAACCTTTGAAAAGTTCAAAGAGTTTAAGAATGAAGTGGAGAATCAGCTAGGCAGGAAATCAAGATGCTTCGGTCGGACCGAGGAGGAGACTACCTAAGTATTGAGTTTCACGACTATCTAAAAGAATGCAGAATAGTTTCGCAATTGAAGCCTCCGAGGACGCTACAATTGAATGGTGTGGCTGAGAGACGTAATCGGACCTTGTTGGACATTTTTCGTTCTATGATGAGTCGGACTTCATTACTTATAGCTTTCTGGGGGTATGCCTTAGAGACTGTCGCCCATATCCTTAACTTAGTTCCCACCAAGAAGGTTACCAAGACTCCTCACGAGATGTGGATAGGGAAAGCTCCCTCGTTGGCACATATCAAGGTTTGGGGTTGCGAGGCTTTCGTAAGACGAGAGACTCACGACAAACTCGAACCTCGTAGTGAAAAGTGTTATTTCATCGGCTATCCGCAGAAGTCTTTTTGCTATCTTTTCTATAGACTGAGTGACAATGTTGTCTTCGTTGCTAGAAGAGGAGTTTTCTGAGAAAGGGAATTGATAAGCCAAGAAGACAGTGGGAGGCAAATTGAACTTAAAGAGATTCAAGATTAAAGCGATGAAGGAACCTCTGACACTGGCACTCAACCTGAGGAGGAAACTCCTGTTGAACCTGTTGACGAGTCCTTACCTCTTTGATGTTCCATTAGGGCTAGTGTTCCACCCCAGTTGTATGGATTCCATATTACTACTGAAGGGGATACATTTATTAGTGATAGTACACTAGTAAATTTGGATGAACCTAGTAGCTACAAGGAAGCCATGGCAGGCCCGGAGTCTGCTAAATGGAAAGAGGCAATGGACAGCGAGATTTAGTCCATGTACGACAACTAAGTTTGGAATTTGGTTGATAATGTACCGGGTCGCAAGACAGTCGGGTGCAAGTAGATCTTCAGGAAGAAGACAGGCATGGGTGGTAAAGTGCATACTTATAAAGCACGATTGGTTGTGAAGGGCTTTACTCAAACTCCCGAAGTTGACTATGATGAGACCTTCTCACCAGTTGCGAAGATAAAGTCTATTAGGGTAATGCTTGCAATAGCTACGTTTCATGATTATGAAATCTGGCAGATGGACGTGAAAACCGCTTTCCTTAATGGGAAGTTGGCTGAGTATGTGTACATGAATCAGCCAGAGGGTTTTGTCGATGCGAAGCATCCAAATAGAGTGTGCAAGCTTGAGAAATCCATTTATGGAGTGAAACAAGCGTCTCACAAATGGAATCTTTGTTTTGACGAGAAAGTTAAAGAGTTTGGCTTTCTGCGAAGCGAAGATGAATCTTGTGTATATGTCAAAGCCAGTGGGAGTATAGTGAGCTTCGTCGTATTGTATGTCGACGACATACTGCTCCTAGGAAATGATGTCCCAACCTTGCAGGAGGTCAAGTCCTAGCTTGGGTAATGTTTCGCTATGAAGGACCTCGGAGAGGCTGCTTATATTCTGGGAATAAAGATAGTAAGAATCAGGGAAAAGAGACTGATAGGACTCAGTCAGGATACATAATTGGATAAGGTACTAAAGCGTTTTAGTATGGAAAATTCCAAGAAATGGGAGTTGCCAATCTAAAGCAATACCAAGTTGAGTAAGACTCAGAGCCCGAGTATAGAAGCAGAGATAGATGATATGAGTCGAGTACCTTACGCTTCCACAGTAGGCTCTATCATGTACGCTATGACTTGTACTCGCCCTGATGTGGCCTTCTCTTTGAGCATGGTCAGCAGATATCAAGGGAATCCTGGTAGAGCTCATTGGATTGCAGTTAAGAATATTCTTAAGTACCTACGAAGGACCAAGGAATGGTTTCTAGTCCTCGGTGGGAGTGATGAATTAAGGGTACGAGGGTACAGTGACGCTAGTTTTCAGACGGATTGGGATAATTACCGATCGCAGTCAGACTTGGTCTTTACCCTAAATGGAGGAGCAGAGACTTGGAAAAGTTCCAAGCAGGAGACCGTGGCTGATTCAACGTGCAAATCAGAGTACATTGCAGCAAGCGAAGCATCAAAGGAGGCTATATGGTTGAAGAACTTCATTGGAGACCTTGGAGTTATGTCATCCATAAAGGAGCGATGTAAATTTTCTTTGATAATGAAGGAGCGGTTGCCTTAACCAAGGAACAAAGAGATCATGGTAGATCTCGACATATCGACAAAAAATACCATTTTATCAGACATCGGGTAGAAGAGGGACTCCTCGTTGTGAAGAGGGTATCATCAGAAGAAAACCCAGCAGATCCCCTTACGAAGGGACTGAGTAGGGTTAAACACTTGCAGCACGCTACGAGCATTGGGCTGAAGGATGATATAAGTTTGGATTAGATAGGAAACGTATAATAGATAGTTTGTACTTGACATTTGATGAATAAATAAAGTTGTGTTATTTATGAGTAAAGTTACTATCTTGTGTTGGTTATTTATCTATTGTTTCAATTTTGCATGTTTTGACTTCCTGAATGATAGGATTATTCAAACAGTCCACAGTCGGTTATATTTTGGAAGTAGATATGAATGAAGACGGTCATGAATTGGTTGTAGATTGTCTAAAAGGTTTTGGGCATAGCAAAGGTTTGCTGCAAAGTTCATGAATGCTTATGAATATGATTTGAGCATTGGAATAAACCCGAGTTTGCTGGTATCACTTCGTGGTGTTTTACCTTAAGTGATCGCAAAGCGATAATATCATATAGTCTTAAAACTTAGAGATATGGTTGTTGTTTGCTGGGTGGTTATGCATTGATGATGTGTAAACGCGTCAGTAACTTGATGTTATAAAACACATTGTTGTTCATGATTCAATTAGTAAATAATAGATGCATATGAGTCGAAGTTGATCTGTTCCTTTTATTCTATGAGAATAAAGGTGATATCTTGGCCACTTGATGATTTGGTTTGACTTATGTGTCGGGCCCGGTCAGAATGAAGTTGATGTGTTCCACTAAATTCTATGTCAAACAAATCAGAAATCGAGGAACAAATGTTGGACGATAAGCATTGTCAGCATGATATCTAGAACAGAGGATTATACGATCCCTTATCTGAAGGACAAGTTGATCAGAGTTGACAACGAAGTATAAGAACTACGATTGCTAATCGGATTTTGAAGTCGGATGTGAGATATAGTTACTAGACTTATCCAAGTGGGAGACTGTTGGATTAGCATCTAAGCCCGTAACTATATTTGGTATGTACTTGACCCGGTTGTGCATGGTCCTTTTGGGTTGCCTTCTCCAAAGCAACTTGACAAGGTAATTTAAGGAGAGAGAGAGAATATTATGGTTTGTTAATATATTATAAGAATAATATATTAAAGGAGAAATCATATTTATTTAGTTAGTATTAGTCATAAATTAATTAGGAATTAATTTGGTGACTAAAAGAGATTAATTAAATAAAAGGGTATAAACTGTCAAATGTATGATAGTTGAGTTTTGGGTTAAGGAAACCTAATGGACTTAAGGGGGAACGAAATTATGATGGGGATCCATCATATTTTCGTCCATGGCCTTATTCCAGAAGGTTCTTTGGGCTGCTTGGTGGCTAAGTTGTCCATTAGGGTTTAGACTGAAACCCTAGTAGCCTGCAAGTATAAATATGACCCTTAGGCTATGGAAATCGGCTACACTTCATTCCAAGGGAACCCTAGGGCCGATTTTTAGCCTCTCTCACCCTCTCTCATATTGCCTTCTTGCTTGTGGGGTTTGTGAACCATTAGAGGAGTTACAATTGTGACTCTAAGCTCAAGATCAAGAAGATTACAAGGATTCAAGCTACTTGAAAGAGGTAAACCACTTAGATCTGTTTTTTTGTGATAATTTCGAATTATATATGATAGATCTAGGTTTGTAAGTCTTGGATTCAAAGCATGTACAATAGAGAAACATAGATCCAAGCATTAGGGTTTGTATGAGCACATAGGATGGTTCTTATGCATAAAACCCATCAATATGTTCTTTGGAATCTACCCATATTTTATCTATCCCTTTTCAAAGCCCCTCATGGGGTCCTCGATTCGCTTGAGAAGATCAAGATGTGCTTCCTTTGGGGAGGTACATATGAAAAAATGAATATTCATTGGGTATCTTGGGAAAAGGTTGTGGCGCCCAAAGACAAAGGCGGTCTCGGAGTTGGTTCGATCTATGCTCTCAACGTAAAAAGATATTGAAAAAATTGATCATATATATATATATATATATATATATATATATATATATATATATATATATATATATATATATATATTGATATTTTCAAATTGCAACATGACAATCATGATCGAAGTAGAGAAATGTGGAGATGCGCTCTTACTTCTGATGATTTGTACCAGGTGGAGTCCCTTAGAGAGAAGATCGATCAAAATCCCTTTGCTAAGTCCATCCTGGTTGTTATGTGGCGTAAAGAAATTCCTATAAAAGTGTTGGGTTTTGTTTGGAAGGCGATCCAGGACAAGATTCCCTCTGCTAAGGCTCTTTCCTCCCATGGTATGTCGGTTCTGTCGACAACGTGTGGTCGTTGTGGTGATCTCGAGGATGTTGACCATATACTGATCTCATGATTGTTTGCTACTTAGGTGCAATCTTGGATTAGCACTTGGTGTGGTGTTTTGCTTTCTCCCTACCCCAACACCAAGGATCTTTTGGAGTTTGTGAATCATTGGGGTAGATGTTTGAAAAAGAAGCTAATTCTTACTATGATCATTTATGGCATTCTGTGGAGTATTTGGAAAGCCAGAAACGATAGAGTTTTTAACAAGCATGCATTTTCCGCTTTTGTGGGTCTTGGATGAAGTCATTTCTTTTGTTTTCTTTTGGGCTATTCACACGGGTAATTTGAAGATTTGTAACGAGTCTAATTGGTGTTTTCCCCATTCTCTTGTTTCTAAGGATGTCACTTGCTTGGGTTGGGTTTCTTTCTAATGCATTAGTCATTTAAAAAAAATAAGATAAAAAAAAAAATAAGAATGCATGTGCAAATTGAGAATCGGACCATCATTTTTGACTAATAAATTAATAATAAATATTATATTATATTAGTTGGAAGTTGGATTAAAGAGAGTATGCGAGTTTGAACGGTCAAAAGGATGATGGCAATCGGCAGCCAATGGCATTGACATGTATGATTGATTATTGTTCAACTCTCTCTCTCTCTCTCTCTCTCTCTCTCTCTCTCTCTCCAAAATCATTTACCTCTTCAATCTTCATCCACACACCCACACTTTTTACTTCTTCTTCTTCTTGCATACGCCTGTTACCTCTCAAAGGTACCTTCTTTTCATCTTCGTATCTATCTGTATCTCAATTGCTACCATATACCAATTCCTTGTTGTCTATTTTGTTCCAGATCCTCATCTCTTATTACGACTTTAATTCTATATGTTTCGAAATTCCTCTTTTAGTTATAATTGTATATGCTGAAAATTTCTCTGAGATCTATTTTATATTCATCTTTGGAAAATAAATTGCTTTACCTGGGACAGGTCTACCTAGTTGGTATTTGTTTTCATTATTGGTTGCTGTGGTCTTTGGGTTTTAGTTACTTACTTGGTCACATTTCAACCGCTGAGGTAGACTAGATTCCTCATTCATATACTGTTATATTTTCTTCTTCAGCTGTTTAGCGCTAGTTAAATCTAAAAATTTCGCATGTAAATTGTAATCGATACTCTTGAATGACTTGGTTTTCTGTTTGACAAGTCCGTGCTTCCTGTATGCAGGACCTTTTTCCTTGCCTAACTTTACATAACACACCCCACCCATGGCGTCGGTAAGTGTGGTACCTGCATCTGGAGTAAAAGAACCCAGTGGAAATACAGTTGCCGCTGAAAAGTTGCCTGATGAGATGAATGACATGAAAATTAGGGATGACAGGGTTAGTCTCTTAGAGTAGTTTCTTGTTGTTAGGATACTACTATTACTATACCATCAATCAATAAATTTCATTTCTCGATTCTCACCATTAATTAGGAAATGGAGCCTGCAATAGTTGATGGCAATGGGGCAGAGACAGGGCATATAATCGTGACAACCATTGGTGGTAGGAATGGTCAGCCAAAACAGGTAACTTTAATACCCTTCCCTTACTACTACTAAATACTAATTATTAATTAAGACCGAGTGATCCAATTGTTGTTTCCAACATTTACTTCAGACAATTAGTTACATGGCCGAGCGTGTTGTTGGGCATGGATCATTTGGAGTTGTGTTTCAGGTAACTTTTTTTTTTTTTTTTTTTTTTTTGGCTTGTTAGTTATTAGAGTGAACCTAAAGCATTGGATTCCAATTCCAGGCGAAATGTTTAGAAACCGGAGAAGCTGTTGCCATTAAAAAGGTTCTACAGGACAAGAGGTATAAGAACCGAGAGCTACAAACCATGCGCATATTGGATCACCCAAATGTTGTTGCCTTGAAGCATTGTTTCTTTTCAACCACAGAAAAGGAGGAACTCTATCTTAACCTTGTATTAGAGTATGTCCCTGAGACCGTGCATCGCGTTATTAAACACTACAACAAGATGAATCAAAGGATGCCCATGATCTATGTGAAACTATACAGTTATCAGGTAACATAACACTTTCTTCTTTTGAATCTTTTAATGTTGAACTTCAGTTATCACAACCTCGTACACTACTAGATTTCTGACCGTGTATTTGTATGATCGCTAAGCCATTTTCTTTGATTATATGCTGCTGCAGATTTTCAGAGCCCTGGCCTACATTCATGGTAGTATTGGAGTGTGTCACAGGGACATCAAGCCTCAAAATCTATTGGTACGCTTCTCTACATGTTTGAGAGCAATTTGGTTCAGGTTGATTGTAGATTTATTTCATCATTTTGTGTAGATAACTGAAGTGTCTATATATGTTTCTCCTTAACTCTAACAGGTAAACCCACATACCCATCAGGTGAAGCTATGCGATTTTGGAAGTGCAAAAGTTTTGGTATGTGCCAATGTTTATATCATAAGATATGATATGTTTTTAGGTTGATCTTTGTGTTGCATTACATTTGATGTGTTTTTGATAGGTAAAAGGAGAGCCAAACATTTCTTATATTTGTTCGAGGTATTATCGAGCACCTGAACTAATTTTTGGGGCAACTGAGTACACCACCGCAATAGATATCTGGTCTGGTGGATGTGTTTTGGCAGAATTGCTGCTTGGACAGGTGGGAGGGTCTTTCAGATTCAATTCAAGAACTATTTTTATTTAATGGATTTAATAAACATCGTATTTGTATGACCTGAAAGCATGACTCTCTTGTAATTTCAGCCTCTTTTCCCTGGTGAGAGTGGAGTTGACCAGCTAGTGGAAATCATAAAGGTACGTACTTGTGGTTTTCGAAATGATTCTTCTTTGATATTTGTTATTGGGATTTGTGTGGGGATTATATTATGTAAACTAAACTGAGGTGAAAGACACATTTTTCGCCTTGCAACAACATCAAATGTGTATTATATGTATATGATATGACTCAGAAACAGTTGGTTTTAAAACCATTATTTTTCTGTTTGGTGATAGGTTTTGGGTACCCCAACAAGGGAGGAGATAAAGTGCATGAACCCCAACTATACAGAATACAAATTTCCCCAGATTAAAGCTCACCCATGGCATAAGGTAGGTAGGTAATTAATTTGATGTCACAATCCCTGGCATGGCCTAAAACATACATACAAATTCAATAATATTCTCAGATATTCCATAAGCGGATGCCTCCAGAAGCTGTTGATCTTGTCTCCAGGCTCCTGCAGTACTCCCCAAATCTTCGAAGCACTGCTGTGAGTTGCATCTATTCTATTCTAAATATTAAATATTCTCGAGATAATACTAATTGCTAAGTAGAGATTGTTATTGTTGTATTTACTTACAGTTGGAGGCAATGATCCATCCGTTCTTTGATGAGTTACGTGATCCTGCTGCTAGGCTGCCAAATGGGCGTTTCCTTCCACCACTTTTCAATTTCAAGCCCCATGGTAATAACAATTTGGTTCTGTTTGATTTTTATTTTTATTTAAAAAAAAGAGAAAAAACTGTACTGAACTGAAAAGGATGTTTGTGGTTTTTGTAGAGCTTAAAGGGGTGCCTGTGGAGATGGTTACCAAGTTGGTCCCTGAGCATGCCAGGAAGCATTGTGCATTCCTTGGTCTGTAAAAAAAACACAAAAAGGAAGGATACGTATGTTTCTTCATTTGTAGTTGTGTGCCTGCTGTCTAGAGATGTAAAACCTAAATGCTATCCAATATCAATATGCTATATGCTATGCTGACCCTCCTTGTGCAAAGTAAAAAGTAAATGTAACCCCCTATATTCGTTTTCATGCAGTGCAACTGCTCTCTCTCTCTCTCTCTCTCTCTCTCTCTCTCTCTCTCTCACTATATATATATATATATATATATATATATATATATATATATATATATATATACACACACACACACACACACACACGAGTGGAATACATAGTTTGGAGGTATGTAAAGCTTCCCCAGCTGGTGTAATAAAGTCTGTGATCTCTCTCTCATTAATTGATTGTATTTTATAAAAGGAAGTTGGTTTTGTTGTTACAATGGCTGTTACGTGAATTGCATTGTTCAACTGAAAGGTTGTAAAAAGAAAGGAAGGGATGTGTTTGTGAGGTTTAATTACTAGCTGTGTTTTGATTATCAGATGCCAGGGTTTATTGATTGAATGGATGCAAAAGGATGTGGATTCTTGACAAACAAATGAATGTGAAAATAGTCAAGATTAATATCAAGGGTAATTTGGAAAATATTATATACATTTGTTGAATAGAATCAGTGGTAAAACTTGCAACAATGTTGTAGAGAGGTGTATATATATATATATATATATATATATATATATATATATATATATATATATATATATATATATATATATATATATATATATATATATATATATATATATATATATATATATATATATATATATATATATATATATATATATTCTTATTTATAGATGGAGGGATGGATGAATTAGTGAGTGACTCCGCATTGTGTTTAAAACCGTCAAAATTGCTCCCAAATCCACAAAACCATAAGTTAAAATTCATCATACAACATTATCAACTGCAAGACCTTAATCAAATTACAGTTTTTTCATCCAACTCATTCAGACTTGGACCATTTATGTGGCAGAATCAGGTCGACCAAAACCCCTCTAGTGATGGCATGGACAGGATTTTGGCAGCAACAATCCTATTTGCAGCTTCTGTGTAGTGGACACCATCCCATACGATGGCTGATGTTACGTTATTGCACATGTTGTATCCCGGCTGCCCGCATGTTGCTTTCACATTGTAATTATTGGGAGGCCCACCATACCCACAGCACGCCTTGAATGGTTCCACGAATCCTGTGCATCATCCATTAATTAATTAACAAATGAATTCCAATATTAATTGATCACCTTTACCTACCATATTCTGAAGCCTTGGCAAACAGATTGTATTTGATGGTGTAAACATCCACATAAAGGATGGCTGCATCTTTCAGTTCTGATCTCAACTCTTTGCACATGCTGCGTAACCCTTTGTTAAACAGTTTGGCCAAATCATTGTGGACACGAAAGCATCCAATCCTGTCAAGGTCGGTATCATTGTGTGCATGTAATGCAAGCTCTTTAGGAGCACAGCCCTGTGGTCCAGTGCTATATACCCAAAACTTTCTCCCACCAGACTGGTATAAATTCTAGGTTCCACACAAAAGCTTCTTCATTCATCGTAAAATACATTTGTATCAAACACGAAATGAAACCAAGAGATGCTTACTTGAACAGCTAGTTTGGTTTCTGCTATAAAAGAAGGAATTTGGGCTGCAACTGGTGCGTAAGTAAGGTTTGATGCATACAGTGCTTCAAGCAGATCATTTTGTCCAACATCTATCATGTAAAGCGCCTTATGGAATTCATCTTCATTGATAAACTCCCCAGAACCTGTTGTCAGTAGTACGACAGATTAATTAATGATGACTGGTACGGAAGAACGTACATATTACATATTACATACCCAATGAGAGGAGTTGAAGGGAACGATTCTTGAAGTGCAGGAACTGCCGAACTTGAATATCAAGATGAAAAGGAACAAACTGTGGTAGAATCATGGCTCCAGCTACTGCAAAATTTACCCCACTTGTGAAATTTGGTGCCAGCGATTCCAGATATGGGCTCAAATAACCCAGCTTCAGATGCTCACCTGTTGAAAAGATGAATCAGGGAGAGCACACAGAGAGAGAGAGAGAGAGAGAGAGAGAGAGAGAGAGAGAGAGAGAGAGGACTGACAGATAAAGTCAAGGATGAGTCGACCGTCACCGAAACGACCAGTGCCTCTGTGAAAGAAGGTAATGCCGTGTGGAAGGCCAATGGGAAGTCCTGCACCGGCCAGCACTCCTCCAGTGTCGGAGTTTGCATCACCAAAGTTAATTACAAGCATATCTGGTCTTGCTCTTGTGGAAGCCGAGATACCAAACACCATCCAGACCCATAGGAGCCACAAAATCATATTCACCCTGTTGAAACTCATTCTCCTACTATACTGCAATCTCGTACAAAATCATTCTCTATTAGTACACCTGCGCTGCAATCTGCAACTTGATATTTAAAAAACCTAAATTGGACGTCGTCATCCATTTGTTCCCTTGTGATTTCATAAGCATAGATTACTGCAACTTGGTTTTATAATTCCTGAAATATGGTTATTCTTTTCTCCTTGGACCTTGCTAGCTGTTTTTCACGTTGACGCTTCCTTTAAATTAATATTTAAAGACCCGTCTCTGACTACTTAGACTACTCTCCCTCACATCATTTTCTCCCCATGCTCCCTCGTTCTTAACAACTTCTTTCCTAGTCAATTTAACGGAAAAAAAACCTGAAAATAATACTAGTTTGTTTTTGAGATAATGTTATAAAAAACTTTAAGTTTAACAGAAAATGTCGGTTTTACCCTTTAACAGATTTTTGGTTTGTTTATGACGTAAATTTTTCATTTGTTTGTCGGTTTTTCCCTTTTGATCTATAATAGAAGGTTTTCAGGTTACCGTGAATTATTTTTTGCGAAAAAACCCATAAATTTCTAAATATTTTGCAAAAAAAACCTTAAGTTATAAACAAACAAATATATATATATATATATATATATATATATATATATATATATATATATATATATATATATTCAAAATTTGATAAAAGTAAATAGTTTTCTAAAAATTTAAGATAAAATTACAAAAATAGTCCCTGTGGTATGCATTTTTTGGGGGTTTTAGTCCAAACATTGACTTTTTTGGCTTCGTGGTTTTTTTGAACTAGTTTCATTGTGTTTTTGGTCCCTCTGAATAGTGAAATGACTGTAATACCCTTGGGTTATTTATTTTTCATTTCTTTCATTTTTTAAAAATCTAAATATTTATTTATTTATTTAACTAATTAAAAAAAATAAAAGTCTCTCTCTCTCTCTCTCTCTCTCTCTCTCTCTCCAAAGAAAAAGTCAAAAGAACACCCACCCCACCCCACTTCTTCTTCCCTAAGGCCATCTACAATGGGAGTTGTATGGGAGTTTAATGGAATAAATATGAATATAATAAAGAGGAGAGAGAGTGGCATGCAACGGTTCAATGGATTTGTAAAGGAAATTTATTAATTTTTTAAGAATTTAAATGAATGTATACATTCTCTTTCCTACTTGGCATTTCATACCACTCCCCATGGGTTTAATCCATTGGAGATGGCCTAACCCATCTTGTTTATCTTAAACTTCACCCATCTAATCCACAATCTCGTGAAGCCTTACTCTTCTTCATGTGCTTGTTTTCCGGCGAACCACCACCATTACCACACTCTCCTCCATCTTTGTTGTCTGCTATGCACGAGAATCCATCTCACCCATTCTTTCTCCGACATCAACAATCCCAAGGTCACCAGAGCTATTTTTTGATGTTGTATTACCAGCAACACTGATGTGTACTAAATCAGAGTGTAGATTCCAAATCAAAGTTTTTTGTTTAGTTTGAATTTGAACTTACATTAGAGCCACCACTTGTAACCTAGATTTGATGGCGATTTCCCATTGCAAGATCTTGGTGTAGTTCACCATCGGAGTAACTGAAACGGAGAAACAAAAGCGAGAGTAGTGACGAGGGGTGGTCGACGGGGATGTTACAGCGGACCAGCGGGAGCGACGGCGGTGCAGGTTGGTGTGTACGTGTATGTGTGTGTGTGTGTGTTTTTCCGATCATCTATAGTTCTTTTAGCTCGTTCTTCTGGGCTAAATGGAGCTTTGTCTCCTTCAACAACAACCCCAATATCCATAAACAATAAAGTTACAAGGATTGGTGGGTCTAAACTCTAGTACCCAAGTTCAACTTGCTTTTGGAGTGTAGATTTGAAATCAGAGTTTGTTTAGTTCGAATCTGCACTGATCGTCGAATTAAGTAGCGTTTTCCAGGAGGGTGTCTAATCCACCATCATAAACTCACAGTGGGGGAAACAATGAAATCAATTGGGTTTTAGTCTATTGATTATTGATTTGGGTTCTCTTGGATTTAAGTATCAGGAATGAGGTTTGCGAGTTTAAGGGAGGAAGACCAAAAAGAAAAAGAAAATAAAAAAAAAATGAAGAGAGAGAGAGAGAGAGAGAGAGAGAGAGACTTTTACTTTTTTTAAATAGTTAAATAAATAAATAAGTATGTAGATTTTTAAAAAGTGAAAAAAATGAAAAATAAATAACCCAAGGGTATTACAGTCATTTCACTATTCAAGAGGACCAAAAACGTAATGAAACTAGCTTAGAAGGACCACGAAACCAAAAAAGTCGAGGTTTGGACTAAAACCCCAAAAAATGCATACCACAGGGACCATTTTTGCAATTTTGTCAAAATTTAAATGTCAAAAGTTTATATCAAACTAATATAAGTTTTACTGGACTTATATTATACATCCAAAATTTAAACATATTTTTAGCTTTACGTACGGTAAATTTTATATTGGTTCGATATAAACTTTTTATATTTAAATTTTAAAAAAAGTTACCTAGTTTTATCAAAATTTGAATATATTCCTTGATTAATACTTAAACTTTTCAAAGTAAAATTAAAAAACGTCTGTTAGCTAATAATTAACTATGCTAAAATAGTTAAACGTATGAATAATATGATAATTAAATTCAATTAATTCTTTTTAAAGGAAAATAAAAATATTTATATGCTTAGAGGTTTGTATTGCAGGAATAATAATATATCATATTGACACCCATGTCGCATAGCAGACCCGATCTGCATAGAATTATTAGAAGCCTTGCTTTGCATGATCATAACAACAGTTACACTTCATCACACCGACCATATCATACTCTTAACAAGGAAATATCACTAATCCAGCCCATGCTTGGCTCATCGCAACACCACGAATCTCGTAGGCAGGTTCAGTCGTCTTTTTATTCTTTGATGCATTGGTTCTTTGTCTAGTCTGACCCGAATGTCAGCAATCTAATCGCATTGGACTAGGGGGACTTGACAACACACAATTTATGTGACTGAGTCTATTCCAATGTCATTGGCCGCATACCAATAACATTGGATTGGGGGACTTGATGATATTAGGCCCATTATTATGGTCCAGACAGCTCTGGTGCGCCAGCCTTGCCTGGCGCTCTCATGTCAGCCCTATCTGGCGATTCCTTGCCAGCCCTGCCTGATGCTTCCTTGCTAGCTCAGCCTGTCGCTTCCTTGCCAGCCTTTCCTGGTGTCCGCCCTCTAGCCTTGCCTGGTAGTCGCCCACCAGCGTCGCCCGATGCCCCCGGACGACCTTGCCCAACTCCTTGCTAGCTAGGCCTGAATTGGGCTAGCCCAAGGCCTGGCCTAATTCCCCTTGACCTAATTGTCCCCTATAAAGTGAACAGTACCTCCTCCATGGAGAGGGATCTTTCCCCTTGGCTGAGCCACCGCCCTAGACTCCGGCCAGGTGGCTCAGCCACCATACACCATCCCTATCACCAAGATAGTTCTTTTCCAGCCATGAGGAACTGGTCAAACTTGATCTTCAGAGTTTGCTCTCGGGGTACAATCCCTAGGGCGGTTCTAACGACCTTGCTCTGTGACTTTCAGATCTCCGTCGCATCAGAAGTCCAAAAGAGAAGTCGGAGTTCCATGTCGCATATATATATATATATATATATATATATATATATATATATATATATATATATATATATATATATATATGTGTGTGTGTGTGTGTGTGTGTGTGTGTGTGTAGTTAATTAAGTCTATTATATTCTATAACAATCGGTTCCAAAAGTCGCAATTGTTACACCCAGCGTACATGCCATGTACGCCCTGCGTACGGACCAATTCTCATATCCATCTTAACTTCTAACAGCCATAATTTCTTCGTCCTAACTCCATTTTCGGCGTTCTTTATATGCACGGAAAGGTATAAAAAAACCCTAAATCTTATATAGTTGATTTTGACTTACCACAAACTGATTTAACACCATAATGAAGGGTTTTGAGCATTCTAACACTTCCTAAGTGTACATGCAACCCTAATAACCTTGGATCTATGTTTGTCTAATTATCATGCAAAGTTGAATTCCAAGGTTATATTCCTATCTAGCATACACGGGGAACAATTTTAACTTGAATCATAGATAGAATAACTTACCTTGTTGTTGCTTGTGTTCCTTGAAACCTTGTGAGCCTAGCACCCCAAGTGTGATGCCTCAAATGCTTCACACAACACCAAATGCTCTTGGAAAGACTCTTGAGATAACACACACTTCTCAAAATCGGCCAAGCCCTCTTGTTTCTTAGTGTTCAACTTGTGTGTAGCCAATTTTGTGGAGAATGGGACTCTTATATAGTGTTGGCACATCTAGGGTTACACCATGTAAACCCTAATGTGTCATGACTCTTCATTTCCATGACCCATGGGTTTGTAACTCCCATGGAGCATCCTATGGGTAAAACCCAACTTGATAATCCATGGAGCCTTTTAGCCCACTATACAAGATATGGATGATTTACATAACCAACCCATATATTTAATTAGTTATCCTTTGATCACTTAATTAATTCCAAATTAATTCTTTGATCAACTAATTAAATAATATTATTAATATATTAGAACTTATAATATATTAATAATCTCCAAGTGTTATTTCTCTCATTTAGTCTATCCAATTGCATGGTGCCATGCAACCCAAATGGACCATGCCGGGTCGGGTCAAGTACAAGCCCGAAATAGTTATGGACTTAGACACCTTATCCAACAGTCTCCCACTTGGATAAGTCTAATAACTATATCTCTAGTACTTCAGGAACCGACCGGCAATCGTAGCTCTTTCAAGGTCTCTCGGAACTGAGAAGATGATGGTACGCCATTTAAGATAAGTGATCATATAATCCTCCGTTCTAGATATCAGCCGGACAAATACATGGAACATAATCTTGCTTATTGTCCAACATTTGTTTCCCGATTTCCGATTTGTTTGACATAGAACTTAATTGAACACATCAACTTAGTTCTGACCGGGCCCGGTACATGGGTCAAAACAAAATCATCGAGGGGCCCAGATATCAGCTTCTAATCCAAGAAGGAACAGATAAACTTCGACTCATATGTTTGTTCTACCACTCATTGAATTACACACAAAAGTACGTTTTATAACATCAAGTTACCAATGCGGTTTCGTACAGTCAATGCATAACCAACTTGTAAGTAACAAATCATATCTCTAGGTTTGAAGACTTATATGATATTACCGTCTCACGATCACTCGAGATAGAATTCCATGAAGTGATTCCAGTGAGCGTGGGTTGAGTCCAATGCTCAGAACTTATGAGCACTCATGATTGTTGTAGCCTTGTCCAAGACCTCTACAACCAAACATGACAGTCTTGATTCATATCCACTTCCAACATATGATCGACTGTGGAGGTTTGAATACTATATTATACCAAACAAAATTATTCTGGAAGTCAAAACATGCAAAAGAAATATAGTAAACGATCGACAAGAGATAGTAACACTTTACTCATAAATAAAATACTTTTTATTCATCATCAAATGTCAATTACACTTTACAAATTTCGAGATTATCTAACTACTAAATCTAATATCATCCTTCAGCCCTATGCTCCGAGCATGCTGGAGATGCTTAACCCGAGACAGTCCCTTTGTGAGGGGATCTGCTGGATTCTCATCTGATGATACCCTCTTTGCCACGAGGTGTCCTTCTTCGATCCGATGTCTAATGAAATGGTATTTTCTGTCGATGTGTCTAGATCTCCCATGATCCATTGGTTCCTTGGCTAAGGCAACAGCACTTTCACTATCACAGAAAATTTCCATTGGCTCTTTAATAGCTGGTACAACTCCAAGGTCTCCAATGAAGTTCTTCAGCCATATAGCCTCCTTTCCTGCTTCGCTAGCTGCAATATACTCTGATTCACAAGTAGAATCTGCCACTGTCTCTTGCTTGGAACTCTTCCAAGAAATTGCTCCTCCGTTTAGGGTAAAGACCCAGCCCGACTGAGAGCGGAAATTATCCCTATCAGTCTGGAAGCTAGCATCACTATACCCTACAACTCTCAAGTCATTACTCCCACCGAGGGTAAGAACCCAGTCCTTAGTCCTCCGTAGGTACTTGAGGATATTCTTTACCGCAGTCCAGTGTGCCTTGCTAGGGTTCGCCTGATACCTGCTAACCATGCTCAAGGCAAAAGCTACATCGGGTCGAGTACACGTCATAGCATACATGATCGATCCTACAGCCGAAGCGTAAGGTGTTCGACTCATTTCTGCTATCTCAGCCTCAGTGCTAGGGCTTTGTGTCTTACTCAATCTGGTGTTACTCTGGATGGGTAACTCTCCTTTCTTGGAATCCTGCATGCTGAATCTCTTCAGCACCTTATCCAAGTAGGTACTTTGACTAAGTCCAATTAGTCTTTTACTCCGATCTCTCAAGATTCTTATCCCTAGAATATAGGCAGCTTCACCAAGGTCCTTCATAGCGAAACACTTCCCAAGCCAGGATTTTACTTCCTGCAGGGTTGGAATGTCGTTTCCTATGAGTAGTATGTCATCCACATACAATACCAAAAAGCTAACTATACTCCCACTAGCCTTGACATAAACACAAGATTCATCTTCACTCCTAGAAAAGCCAAATTCCTTGACCTTTTCATCAAAGCAAAGATTCCATCTGCGAGGTGCTTGCTTCAATCCATAAATGGATTTCTCAAGCTTACACACTCTATTAGGGTACTCGTTGCTGACAAAACCCTCTGGCTGACTCATGTAAACATCTTCAGCCAACTTCCCATTAAGGAAAGCGGTTTTGACATCCATCTGCCATATTTCATAATCATGAAATGCAGCTATGGCTAATAGAACCCGAATAGACTTAATCTTGGCTACCGGAGAAAAGGTCTCATCATAGTCCACTCCAGGAATTTGAGAGAAGCCCTTTGCAACCAGTCTAGCCTTATAAGTGTGTACTTTACCATCCATGTCGGTCTTCTTCTTGAAGACCCATTTGCACCCTACTGTTTTTCGACCTGGTACATTTTCAACCAAGTTCCAAACTTGATTATCATACATGGATTGTATCTCGCTATCCATAGCCTCTTTCCATTTAGCAGACTCGGGGCCTGCCATGGCTTCCTCGTAGCTGTTAGGGTCATCTTGACTTACTAGTGTTTCATCACTAATAAGTGTCTCACCTTCTGCAGTAATATGGAATCCATAGTAATGCTCAGGTGCACTCCTAACTCTCGTGGAACGTCTCAGAGGTACAGATTTGTCAATTGGCTCAACAGGAGTTTCCTCCTCAAGTTGAGGGCTAGAGTTTGAAGTTCCTTCACCGCTTGATTCTTGAATTTCTTCAAGATCAATTTGCCTCCCACTGTCTCCTTGGCTTATAAACTCTCTTTCTCGAAAGACTCCTCTTCTTGCTACAAAAACCACATTGTCACTAGGTCTGTAGAAGAGGTAACCAAAGGATCGCTGTGGGTAACCGATGAAAATACACCTCTCGCTTCGAGGTTCGAGCTTATCATGAGTCTCGCGTCTCACGAAAGCCTCGCAACCCCAAATCTTGATGTGGTCTAGTTTAGGTACTTTACCAGTCCACATCTCGTGAGGAGTTTTGGCAACTTTCTTTGTAGGGACTAGATTAAGAATATGGGCGGCAGTCTCTAAGGCATACCCCCAGAATGAGATTGGTAGCGAAGCTCGACTCATCATGGAACGAACCATATCCAACAAGGTTCAATTACGCCTCTCAGCCACACCATTCAACTGTGGTGTCCTGGGAGGTGTCAATTGTGAGACTATCCCACATTCCCTTAGATAGTCGAGGAACTCTGAACTAAGATACTCACCACCACGATCGGATCGAAGCATCTTAATGTTCCTGCCCAATTGATTCTCGACTTCCTGTTTAAATTCCTTAAACCTCTCGAAAGTCTCTGACTTATGCTTGATCAAGTAGACATATCCATATCTACTATAATCATCAGTAAAAGTCAAATAATAACGATTAGCATCCCTTGTGGCATGTTTGAATGGTCCACACACATCCGTGTGTATAAGGTCCAACAAACCTTCACCCCTCTCACACGAACCTGTGAAGGGTGACTTTGTCATTTTTCCAAGTAAGCATGATTCGCAACTATCATCTGACTTTAGGTCAAACGACTCCAAGACTCCATCCTTTTGGAGTTGGCCTATGCGTTTCTTGCTTATATGTCCAAGACGATAGTGCCACAAAGATGCTTTATCCAAGTTATTATTAGTAGAATCAATACACAAAACATTATTTCCTAAGTTATCTACAACAGATACAGCTTCATACACACCATCACAAGGTAATGCTTTAAAATAAAGAACATTATTAAAGAAAGCATCAATAGAACCAACTTCATTATTAAATGAAAAGGTAAACCCTTGTTTGTACAAAGCATGAAAGGAAATAATATTTCTTGCCATTCCTGGTGAATAACAACACTTATTCAAATCTAAACTAAACCCACTACTTAGCGATAAAGTATAAACTCCAATCTTGGTGACAGGTATAGCTTTCCTATTCCCCATGATCAAGTTTATCCTTCCTTGCTCCACATCCTCACTTCTTCTTAGTCCCTGCAAGTCACAACAAATATGAATACCACAACTGGTATCAAGGACCCAAGAATTAGAATGGGGTGAGTTATTAGAAATGATAGTGTAAATACCTGCATGGTTGGGTTTAACTTTCCCATCCTTCACATCTTGCTGGTATTTTGGGCAGTTCCGCTTCCAATGAGCCTTTTCATGGCAATAGAAGCATTCAGCCTCTTTTGGGTCAGAAGAAGGAGTAATGAAACCTTTCTTGGTTCCACTTGAAGAAGAGCCATCAAGGGTCCGAACCTTGGTACCCTTAGAAGAGCTCTTTCTCTTCCTCCCTCGACTTTTCCCGATTGCCAAAACCGGAGTAGAGTTTTGAGTAGGAGTGATAGCAACCGACTTCCCCTTAAGACCTGATTTTGCGGTCTTGAGAAGTCCCTGAAGTTTGCTGAGGGTGACTTCTTCCTTGTTCATGTGATATGTCATGCGGAATTGATCATAGCACGATGGTAAGGAATGCAAAATAATATCTATTGCAAGATCCTTCGGGAAGTTCACATTAAGCTTCAGCAAACGATCCACATACCTTTGCATTTTCTGCATGTGGCTCGTGACGGATTCCCCGTCCTTCATCATGGTTGTTATCATGGAGCAGATGATTTCATACCTCTCTTGTCTTGCACTTTGATGGTATCTTTCCATCAAATCTTGGTGCATGTCATAAGGGTAGAAATCCTCATAAGACTTTTGGAGTTCCGCTGTCATCGTGGCCATCATGATGCAAGCCACTTTCGTAGCATCCCTTTCATGTGCCCGGAATTCAGCGATCTCCTGAGGAGTTGCAGTGGACTCATTAATCTCCTTAAGCTCCTTGTCAAGGACATATTCTTTGTCCTCGTAGCGGGTAATCATCCTGATGTTTCTGATCCACTCATTAAAGTTGGATCCATCAAAGGTGACTTTCCCACACAAGTTCATAAGGGTAAAGGAGCCATTAGGATTAGAGCCAGAAGCATTGTTGAAAGACATCTGAAGAAAAGAGGACAAGATTAGTTTAGATAAGAGTGTCCTTAATAAAACACCCAAATGTAATATTAAGGCTAGGATCCAATCACAATATAATATAACTTAGAAGAGGTATGTCGTAATCTAAGCTATATCATATTTGAAAGGTAGGTGAATGACGATTCACCAATTTCCACCACGAAAACCGCAATATTTTAGTATTAGGTTTTTGAATGGTTCTTAGAAATTCCTAGATTCTTTGAGATTCAATGAACTTTTCAAAGGCATTTTTCAATCTCGAGTGTGCCCTCCAAGTTTTGTGACTGGGATACCGAGGATCACAAAACGAGGTGTGAAGTAACCATGCAAATCACTTGGTACCCTTAAAGTTTATCACTCAATCGATGTGCCGGTTAACCACACACGCTCCACCGATACTATAATAAACCCTAAGTCACCCTTTACCTACCTTGTTAAGTCCAAGTTAGTGTGCCGGTTAACCACACACGCTCCACCAACGACTTAATCAAAGTGTAAAGTGTAATTTCATGGAATAGCACCTTATTCACATTTTTCCTAAAGTAACTAAGATTGGGAATTTAATAAAAACATTTAGTTACTTTATAATATTCATCATACTTTGAATGAGAATTAGTAAGTCCTTGTCTTACCCGTTCGGCTAACGACTCTCCACCGATCAAGCAAGCGGTGGGTGAGAGTGGACACCCATTAAGTCACCATTTTATAGGCAACAACCTTATACCCACCTTATAGACCGGCTTCGTGAATGAGGCATACTAGCGGTAAGACGACTTTGTTCTTATACATATATATATATAATTATTAAATCATAATAATATAAGTATAAGGGTTGAATTTTAACTTTGGTAAAATTCTAGGGGTTGGAACTAAAGTTTTAACTTAACTTTACTTGTTCCAAAACTTGAGGGCAAGTTTTGAAATCTTTCAAAACTTTTCATTTCTTGTAACTTATGAGTTTAATAGAGTAATAAAATGAGGACTTTTCATTTTTCTAACTCTTGTGTTCTTTTAATGGTTTTTAATCCAAGAGACTTTTGGTTTTCCATAACTTGAGGACAAGTTATGGACTCCATTAAAACACATTATGATCATGAATTAATCTACCACATAGGTTACAAATAATTCCTATGATCATCTAAACATCATAAGAACAAGAATATGAATATGAACACTTTCAAGAATCAAAATCACATTTAATCTTTGTAATTTTGATAACTAGTTGTTGTAAATGATTTAGAAAAGACATTACACCTTCTAAAAAAAGTTTTCAAGTACCAAAACATTTTAGGGTAATGATTCTAATCCATTTCCAACAACTCAAGTCGAAATTCTGCACTCTGTCGACCCTACTCGCCGAGTGCATAAACCTACTCGCCGAGTAGGTTGAAGATACACATGAACTCGACGAGTCCTCCCCATGGACTCACCGAGTCCATCAGTCAGACAGCAGATTTTTCGACTTTCTTCAACTTTTAAGCACAAATAACAAACAAACAAGCCTAGACTCTGATACCACTGAAGGGTTTTGAGCATTCTAACACTTCCTAAGTGTACATGCAACCCTAATAACCTTGGATCTATGTTTGTCTAATTATCATGCAAAGTTGAATTCCAAGGTTATATTCCTATCTAGCATACACGGGGAACAATTTTAACTTGAATCATAGATAGAATAACTTACCTTGTTGTTGCTTGTGTTCCTTGAAACCTTGTGAGCCTAGCACCCCAAGTGTGATGCCTCAAATGCTTCACACAACACCAAATGCTCTTGGAAAGACTCTTGAGATAACACACACTTCTCAAAATCGGCCAAGCCCTCTTGTTTCTTAGTGTTCAACTTGTGTAACCAATTTTGTGGAGAATGGGTCTCTTATATAGTGTTGCACATCTAGGGTTACACCATGTAAACCCTAATGTGTCATGACTCTTCATTTCCATGACCCATGGGTTTGTAACTCCCATGGAGCATCCATGGAGCATCCTATGGGTAGAACCCAACTTGATAATCCATGGAGCCTCTTAGCCCACTATATAAGATATAGATGATTTACATAATCAACCCATATATTTAATTAATTATCCTTTGATCACTTAATTAATTCCAAATTAATTCTTTGATCAACTAATCAAATAATATTATTAATATATTAGAACTTATAATATATTAATAATCTCCAAGTGTTATTTCTCTCATTTAGTCTATCCAATTGCATGGTGCCATGCAACCCAAATGGACCATGCCGGGTCGGGTCAAGTACAAGCCCGAAATAGTTATGGACTTAGACACCTTATCCAACACATAACCCTTGCGAGAAACCTAATTTATAGCTTTTTTCCTTCAACCCTTTGGTCCAACACACAAATCAAAGGGTTTGGCCTTCGAAAACGACATTATCAACCTTTATTAAGGTCTAAAACTTCCTTCCTTTCAAGCCCAAATCTTTTTCATAATCGAACTTCGAATGACGACCCTGAATTGAAAAAGGAAACAAGGTGTTACATTTTGCTTCTTTTTTTCACGTATAGATAAAGTGACTGAATGGGTAACAATGTCTATCTATAAAGTGTTGTATACAAAAGTTATGTTCTATTCTAAACAAATTTCACAATATTCATCACTTTTAACATGAAATGAGTTGGGAGGAATAAAGAAGAAAGGAATGGAAAATTTTGTAAAAGTGTTAGTGTCTAAATGCATAAGTTATGTTCTATTCTAAACAAATTTCACAATATTCATCACTTTTAACATGAAATGAGTTGGGAGGAATAAAGAAGAAAGGAATGGAAAATTTTGTAAAAGTGTTAGTGTCTAAATGCACTAACCCAATTTTTTTTGACTTAACTCATTAACAATTTCACAATATTCATCATTTTATCGTCAAATAAGTAGTTATAGAATTGAAATTAAATCCAATAATTTTACCCTGATTGCAAATTCAAGGAAGTCATTTATTTAAGATTTGTTATAAGGAGCAGGAATTGGATATGCTTATGGCAATGAAAGATGGCAACCAACATTTAGAAGAAACAAAGATCCACCCAAATGAAAAAATGATTGGAAGATTTCAAAAGTTTCTTGAGAATAGGATTATAACATGTTGCATACTTAAGAGAAAATTTAATTAGAAACAACAAATGGCTTGTTATCAAAATTGAACATTGATCTTCAACCAATCAAGGTCATCACTGGTGATAAAACACCATGGGATTGGGAGGAGAAGTCTATAGTTTTAAAATTAGCAAATAAACTACATAAACATAAAAGAAATAAACTTCGGAGAGAAATAAGAGAAAGCAAATAGGTGATATGCTTAACAAGGTGTTACCTCTAATTTTAATTTCATTTTCTTTCTTTTCTTTTAAATTTCTTTAATTATAGTACGAACTATGAGCTTCTTCAATATGTTTCAGTTTATCAAGTTTTTTTTATTTCTTACAAGGAAATTGAGCAATTTAAGAAAGTTAATCAAGATGTTGATAAATGGAGGGCTAAGGAAATCGCAAACGAAAACACAAAGCAAAGGGTAATACTAGAATTTGAAACAAATCCTTAACTTAAGATCTAAATTTCCACATAATTAATTATGGAAAGTTTATTTTTAGGTGGTTAAATATTGATTCCTTTTTGTTTTTTTTATAGTCAAATATCAGATCATTATGTTTAACTACCCCTATGAAATATGGGCATCTTACCTTGTGAAACATTGATTGTAAGCTTTTTTTTTTGTGACCACTAACTAGAATGCATGCCCATTGCAGAAGGTCTAAATACACTTCAATTTCACATTCAAATTTTTTATTCAACAAATACTATACCACTTTGATGAACTCACAATCTAGCTTAGGCATGCACCTTTCTCAATCTAAATGGTGTACACAATCATACAGTAAGAGAGGTGGGTTTAATGCAGTACAACCAGTGCCCCTGTTCCGTGGTGGTTGGTACCACATTTTCTGTGGGTTGGGTAGTCTGATGCTAACGTACTCTCCTCTCTTCTCTTTCACTTGTACAATATGTATCAAAACCGAAATGTATGGATTGAGAGGGATAGGTTTCTATTTCGAGGGGATGGGTGTATGGGTAAGCATATGGACCGGGACCAAACCTAGACCGATACCAGTTTTATGTTTGTTGAGTTTGTTATTTGTTCTTGGAATAGTCTTTTCCAAATCTTTTATCCTAATCTATGTGATATTGTTTCCGTCAATTCTCCCCTCCAATTTTGTCCCTAACACAAGGTATTAAACCTAAAGGCTTATAGCTTTTCTGCATATTGTGTAATCTGTGAATTTCTTTATAATGTTATAACTTATTTGTTTGAAGTCGTATTTACATGATATCTTTCACAACATGTATTTTAGTGTTTGTAATTCATTTTAGGCTATAATTGCAACCTTTTTGGTTTAATATTCATTGAAAGCAGGATATAAAACTTTGACATACTGTATAATTAGTTAAAAAATTTAAAATATTCATTTAAATTTCAATTGTGATATCTTCTCCAACATATATAGTTTAGGGGTGTTTGTATAAGCTTAATTTTTATGGCTTAAGCTTATGAGCTTAATAGCTTAATAACTAATGATTTTATTAGCTTATAAAGTAAAAAATGTTTTGATTAGCTTATGACTTATAAGTTAATAAACTCTTTTCAAAATTGTGTTTGAGTTAATTTATTTTTTGTAAAATGACCAAAATGGACATGGTAATATTACACAATTGGGGAAGAGAGTTATGATGTTTTGAGGAAAGAAGAATAGGATAAATACATAAATAAGCCAATTCGTTGAATAAAAAGCTGAATTAAAACGACTTATGAAAATTGATTTATTTTAAAGTAAAATAAGCTAATAAACTAACCCACACACTATTTTTTTCATAATCCTAAAATATAAGCTTATACGCTAAAAACGTGAAAAATAAGCTAAAACAAACACCATTTTAGGGTGTGTTTGGGTTACCTTTTTTTTATCGCAAAAAGTGAGTTTTAAGAAAAATGCTTATTAGTTTATGGTTTTTAGGAAAAACGGTTTTTAAAAAATGTTTGGATAAGAAAAGTTGGTTTTTAGAAGTAAAATGGCTAAAAAAAACTTAAAAACTATGATTTTTCAGCTTTTTGAAAGCTTTATTTTTTCCATCCAAAAAATTGTTTTAAAAAACGTTTTTTAAATACACAAATACTGTTAACTTTTTGAAAAACTAAAAACCTGATAAACTGATTTTTAATACACAATTTTTTTTAAATACACAAATATTTATTTAAGGGGCAATTACTAATCTAGCCTAATTGAGGTAGTTAACTATTTTTAGCCAAAAATTAGGAATTATCCCAAAATAGCCCACGAAACCGTAGGTAATTATAGTGGACTACTGTTTCGCCAAATAGTCTACTGTTTCGTGATAAGTATAATTTTTTTTTTCATTTTGAACTTGTAAAACCATAGGTTTTTTTTTGGAAACCTATGATTTCTTCTCAAGAACCTACGGTTTCGTTATTTATTTTTTTTTTTTAAGTTTTTTGGGAAAAAAATCATGAAAACATAACAAATATATATATATATATATATATATATATATATATATATATATATATATATATATATATATATATATATATATATGTAACACTCGTGTTTCTAGCCTAGACATTTATATTGAGTTGATAGTCTAGGTTAACCTTTGTAACTCATTTTGAAGAAATGAAAAGGAATTATGTGAATATTATGTGATTTATGTGTTTTATGCTTAATTATTAGGGTTTAATTAATTAAGAATAAAAATAAGCGTCAAAATTAAAGTGTAAGGTAAGCCCGATATCTTTACATAAAGTTGTAGTGGTCGAAATAAGGATTTCGGGGATATAAAGAATACCAAAATCCGAGTTATAACGAAGAAGTTATGACCTGTCGAAGTTTCGCGACAAAACCGGCATGGTGCTGAATTTCGTAAAAAGTGAGTTTTCGATAAACTACTTTTTAGCCTTATTAATCTAAACGAAAGTCGTAGTATTCGTTAAACCGAGAAGTTCGATAAAAAGAACGCCCAAATCTGACTTCGTATGAGGAAGTTATGATTTTTCGAAGTTTCAGCTTAGCAGTAGACAGCTAAAAACTCGAATTTTAGATCAAGCGATTTTTAGCCAACACAACCTAAACGAGAATTGAAGGTCTCGTCATTAGGAGCGCAACGGTAAAAATTCTGACGAAAACGGACGTCGGATGAAGAAGTTATGAATTTTAACGGATTTCCTGTCCCGGTCTGTTAAAAATAATAATAATAAAATTAAAGTCAAAATTAGCCGACGAAGTCTAAACGGAAGTTGTAGAGTGTAATTTTAGCTATGCGTTCATATAAAGAACGTCAAAAACGGAGCTCGTATGCAAAAGTTATGGATTTTAGAAGTTTTGGCGCGAAAATCGAGAAAATTCGCATAGTCACACTTTGCCACGTCACCTTTGCTGAAAGAGTGCCACGTGTCCTGCTGAGTCACCAAGCTGCTGAGTCACCGAGCTGCTGAGTCATGCGAAGCCACGTGTCGGATCCTGATTTAACCGAGGAGGAGGCCCAATCCGAAGCAGCCAGCTCTCCGGCCGAAGCTTCGCCCTGCTGCCGCATGTTCCGAGCCTCGCATAGCCTTGCTCCGAGCCTCGCATAGCCTAGCTCTGAACCTCGCATGTGCGCCAGTAGACCGCGGTCCAATCAGAAGCTGCCACCGAGCCCCTCGTGCGAGCCACCCCCCTGCGAAGCCTCTCAGCCGTCGGATCAGAAGACTCTCATCCCTTGGATCAGGACTTCGGACCCTATAAATAGAAGGGTACCTGCGAAGGCTCTCGGTTACTTTTGGAGTTTTGCCATATTTAGCCCCTCTCTTCATATTTTCTTCATCTTAGAATCCCCCAAAGCCCCGGTATCGATTGTAAAGCCCGGAATACGCCACGAAGTGCCCGAGAAGCCCGGGAAATTTATTTTTTCGGTTTCAAAGCCCGACTTTTGCAAAACCCGGTTTCTCAATAAAACTCCCGGTTTTATTAGAAACAATCGCTTTAGGAAACGAATTGCTGCCCGATTATCATCAAATCAAGTGAGTGTATAGTCACTTTCATTTTACACATAGATATGAAGTATTTACCTTATAATACGTGCTATGTGTAAATATATTAATTGTTTATTCGAGGTGATTGTTGTGGTGATGTTTTATACAAGTTTTAAACTGTATAAGTATTTTCATCTACAAATATGTTGGGTAGAACATGGGTAGATAGTGATGTGTGATAAAATAAAATTGATGAGAGGCCTCGATGTGTTTTGAGATCCAGTCATCTAGCGAAGTTTAGATGACGACCATGGACTTTCTAGACAGTCCAGTGGGAAACATTAGCAGGTCCGCAACCTGTAGGTGTTAATGAACTGAGAATGCTCATTCGCTGTGCTCCATCCCCCTCATGGTTGCCTTTAGGACATGTATGGCTGGGGAAACCCCTTAGCAGTAGTGTCCATCCCGATGATATTCTTTAGGCTAGGTCCCTTGTGATAAGTGTTTAGGGACATAAAGTAAGGATAACGGGAACGGGTAATCAGGGTTATTGTTGATTGATGAACTTAGTAAGTTTATTATTATTGTGGGTTGAAAACCCTATATGCTCACCAGGCTCCCAAGCCTGACCCACTCAGCTTTTTATGTTACAAGAAGTGGACCCCGAGCATAGTCGGAGGACGACGAGAGATTTTTGGATTATAGGCCAGTAGTTGTAAATAACTGTTGAAAGGCTTATAATGTCTTGTTTATGCTTTTGATCTGTATCGGAACATGACATCCCGAGGTTTTGATATATATGGAAAATATATACATTCTTAATGAAGGATTTTGATAAACTTTTATCATATGTTGTTTGGGGACCAATTCCGCAACATCTTTTAAAAAGATTTCTCTGATTTTATCTTAAAAAGCATAAATTAAATCGGTCTTTTCTGGCCGAGAAATTAGGGGATGTCACAATATATATATATATATATATATATATATATATATATATATGTATATATATATATATATATATATATATATATATATATATATATATATACGATGGCTTACGATGTAACACCCGATTCTCAGGTATGATTTATAATATAAATTTTATTAAGTTATGGGCCTACTCGACAAGTCTATGCCCTGACTCGTTGAGTAGCAACAGGATCGGCCACATCATTAAGTGATAGACTCGACGAGTCAGAGCTGGCAGAGGGAACCCTAATTCTTCGGGTTTTGAACCCTATTTAATGGATCATTAGCCTCCTTGTGACTCTTCGCAGCCTCTAGAGAGTCCAACAAAAACCCTAAACGAGTGTGTGCCATTTTGTGAGGATTTCAAGGCTTGGAAAGTAGATTTGGTGGAGAGGACTTGAAGATAAGAAGGTAGCAACAAGAGAGCTTGTGTGAATCAGAAACTTGTCCTCTCTAGTTTCATTTGGAGGTATCAATTCGTTTTCTTGACTCAAATCCTTTCTAGATCTCATGTGGGTGAAGATTTGGGGCTTTTGCCATATTAGGGAGCCTTTTGAGGTGGAGGAGTTGGATTTGAAGTTGCCACTTCAGATCTGGACTCCTCTTTGATCATAGATTCATAGAGTCAAGTTATGGAAATGAAAAACTTCCCTTTTGTGAGTTAAACCCTATTTCATGCTTGTTTATTCCCTTTTGAGATTCCATAGCAGTGCAAGTACGTAAAGGTAGCAACTTTACGTTGCTACTGCAACCTAGGAACCCAGATCTACATCCTGGAACAATTGATTAACTCTAAATCGATGGATTATGGATTAGGTTGTGTGAATTCGACGAGTCGGATGATCTGACTCGACAAGTCATACCAGGGTTTCCGAGTTCTAAGTCGCAACTAAACTCGACGGGTCTTAAGGATGACTCGGCGAGTCTGATGGGTTTACTCAGAGTAATAGAATGTTATGGACTCGATGAGTGGGATGCTGCACTCGACGAGACATGTCCATAAGTAGTTGATTGTTGATTGTTGACTTTGACCAGAGGGGACCAGAACCTTATGAGGGCAGTTTGGGTAATTGGAATTTATGGTGGATCTGGTTAGGTTGGTGTTCGGGAACAAGGTTGGGAAACATTTGATACAACATTTTCGACTCTCTAGCAAGGTGAGTTATCCTCACTATACTAAGGGGTCTAAGGCACCAAGGACGACCTATTTGATATGTTATCTTGAGCTGTGTTAGATGCTGATTACGACTTAGTGTTGCATGCTAGTGGTTATGCCTGTTAGGTAGGTCTGTATGACTACCTATGATGCTATAAGATTATTACATGCTCGATTCTTATGATTTATGTGTTTGTTATATGGGATGGGTTAAGGTTGTACTGCTTCGTGCGGTAGCCAACAAACCCTAGGAGCATTCCTGTTACGGGCTAAGGGAGACTCGTACTGTGGGCTCGGGAGCATTCCAGTTACGGGCTGAGGGAGACTCGTACTGTGGGCTCGTGGATATTACAGTCTGTAGGGCTGTGGACCCGTTATGTGTTGATCTGTTCAGTTTATTATATGATTGTGTGGACTGTATGAGTATCGGTATTTTGGGGGTAACTTACTAAGCTTTCGGGCTTACAGTTTTAGTTTATTGTTTCAGGTACCTCAGGGGATCGCGGCAAGGCGAAGGGATGATCATACAGCTAGCTCCTCACTTTATGTTTATGTTTCTGGGAGATACTTTGATAAATAATATTTTGAAAACATAGTTGTAATGTTTGACGAATTTGATGTGTTTTTAAAAGTTTAAATTTGCTTGAAATTTTAGGGTGTTACAAGTTGGTATCAGAGCCTTGGTTTGAGTGAATTGGAGGAACATTCGTGTGAATCCAGTCTCAAATCAAGGAAAGGTTTTCGAAATAAATTCTAAAATGGTTTTCAAATAAATAAAGGAGGATGCAGGGTGTACGATCAGCCGGAGCCAGTAAGTAGACCCCAAAATACAATACAATTAATTGATTATGTATTATGTTAGAACAACATGCTAGTACTAGGCTAAGGATCTTCGGGAATTGCATGATACCTGCTAGCCTAGGGTTTCTTTTATATGAGATCCACATCATTACTGCAGTTGCTTAGTGTATGCATCACGGTTATACATAATTAAGATCTTATAGCCTGAGGATGTTTGATGTGGCCTTATGTTATGTTTTTGTTTGATTTGGAGCTTAGGGTAGGATTGGATATTTGAAAGGCTATAAGGTCCAACGTCATGTATGACTAGCATGCACTAGTGTTGTAGGGTTGGTGAAAGTTTCATGGATGGAAGTGTGGTGTGAGACCAATAGGTCAGCTATGAGATATTTAGCATTCCTCTAGGAGTGAGGACTGAATGCTCGCCATGTTATGTATTCAATTAGGGCATTGTGGTGATATTTGAGACAAATATGGGTAGGTATGGAATGTAGTATTGGGCCTGTACTACAGAAAGCACAGGACCCATATGCGTACCAAGGAAGTCACAATCCCTAGGGTTTGGGTTGGGAGCTGGTTCCCTGATATTATGTGGTTATCTGATTGTTTAATGGTGTGTTTCAGTATGGCGATCACGAGACGTTTCACTGGATCCGGGTCAGGATCAGGGGTAGGAGATGCGAGCCAGGAGGGGCAACCAGGACCATATCCTGTGGTGCAGATGGGTACAGATGAGCTGGATGCCAGGGTCCGAGAGATTCTGCATGATGAGGTTGCTGCTCTGTTCCGGGCTCAGCTACCAGAGATGTTTGGGTCTATTAAGACTGCCATGATCGAGTACTTCGATGACCGATACACAGCCCTAGCAGATACTGTTGCCGTTGCAGCCATTACGGCTGTAATAGCGGCAGGAGGAAGAGGAGCCGGCCGAGCTTTCCAGTACAGGGACTTCGATAACACGAAGCCCCCTACTTTTGATGGGACTCGAGACCCAATCAAGGCCATGAGGTGGATTTCTAACATGGATGGGTGCTTCTTCAATTTTTCATGTCCTACTGACCAGAGGGTCAGGTGTGCCCTGAACCTGCTGAGGTTTGGGGCCAAGGACTGGTGGAGATTGACTACAGGATCTTACTCTGATGAGCAGAGAGCTGCGGTTACATGGGAGCAGTTTCAGGACATGTTCCGCGCTCGATACATTCCGCGGGTCGAGCGGGAACGTTTGGCACAGGAGTTTCTGAGTTTGAGACAGGATGGGGAGTCGATGACGGAGATCACCCGTATGTTCACTGAGCGGGTGATGTTTTGCCCAGAGTTTGCCTCCGAGCAGTCTCAGATGACCCGTTATCTAAGTATGCTCAAGACTGATATCCGACAGTTTGTATCTACCCAGCAATGTGATACTCTTCTGGAGTTGCAGGAGGCCGCCAGACGGCGGGAGTTAGAGATTAAGCTACAGTTGAGGGAGCAACGGTCGGCCCCGGCACAGTCGCAGTCGGCGCCGAAGCGGTCTAAGACTGCTGATTTGAGGTCTGGGAGTTAGCAGAGTCGCTATTGTGGGAGGTGCGGCAGGGTTCATTCCGGGATTTGTCGAGGCAGTAGTGGGTGCCACAGGTGTGGCAAGGAGGGGCACTATATGAATGATTGTCTCCAGGCCGCTCCGATTCTGAGTATGAAGTTATGTTACCATTGTGATCAGGTTGGCCATCTGAAGGCCAGCTGCCCGTTACTTACCGCCAATCCAGCGCAGGCTCCAGCGTCGGCTACTTTGAGGATTACAGATGGGAGACAGGGTAGGGCGGAGCCACCGAGGGCTTAGGGGCGTGCTTTTCAGCTGACGGCCAAGGAGGCCAGGGCAGCACCAGATGTGGTTGCTGGTATGTTCCTATCCCTTGTCTTGATTATTAAGTCTGCATTATGCTTATCTGTCATATCTGTGGTTAGGTACATTTTTAGTGAACTCTCTTCCTGCTTTAGTTTTGTTTGACTCGGGGGCGAGTCGGTCCTTTGTATCTCGGGTTTTTAGTAGGGAGTTCAGCGTGACAACGGGTGAGCTTGAGTGCCCGTTGCGGGTTTCTATTGCAAATGAGCACGTGGTCATAGCTTCGTCGGTTCATTGAGGTTGTGTACTAGAGATCTCCGGGGTGCCTTTTCGATAGATTTGATTCCGATTCCTATGGGAGATGTCTGCGTGATTGTGGGAATGGATTGGCTTGGTCGGTTTGGAGCCATGATAGATTGCGAGGGCCAGCGGGCGGTGGTTCGAACCCTAAGTGGGGGAGAACTAGTTATTTACGGCGAGGGCACCAGAGTTGGATCAGGGTTTTGTTCGGCTGTCAGGGCTCGGCTGTACATTCAGCATGGTGTGCAAGTTACTTAGCGTATGTAGTGGATACGTGGGTTAGGGATCAGACTCCGATTTCAGAGGTTCCAGTGGTTCGGGAGTTTGTCGATGTATTTCCAGAGGAGTTACCCGGAGTGCCTCCTGAGAGGCAGGTCGAGTTCAGGATCGAGTTAATGCTAGGTGTGGCCCCTATCGCTAAGGCGTCGTACCGATTGGCACCGCCAGGGATGCAGGAGTTGTCATCCCAGTTGCAGGAGCTGCTAGGCAAGCAGGTGATTCGCCCGAGCAGTTCTCCATGGGGAGCACCGATCCTTTTTGTCAAAAAGAAGGATGGGTTGCACCGGATGTGCATTGACTATCGGGAGTTGAACAAGTTAACGGTGAAAAACCGTTATCCACTTCCGAGGATAGATGATCTCTTCGATCAAATACAGGCTGCTTCTTGGTTTTCCAAGATCGATTTGAGATCAGGGTATCATCAGGTCAGGGTGAGGGAGGAAGATGTGGAGAAGACCACGTTCCGGACTCGTTATGGACATTACGAGTTCGTGGTGATGCCGTTTGGACTCACCAACGCGCCAGTAGTGTTTATGGATCTGATGAATTAGGTATGTAGACCGATGTTCGATCGTTCGGTTATTGTGTTCATAGATGATATCTTGGCTTATTCCAAGACCCGAGAGCAGCACGAGGAGCATCTACGGGAGTTATTAGGTGTACTGAGACGGGAACGATTGTATGCCAAGTTCTTGAAGTGTAAGTTTTGGTTACGAGAGGTCCAGTTCCTCGGGCATCTTATTAACCAGGAGGGGATATTGGTCGATCCGGCCAAGATCGAGACAGTTATGCAGTGGGAGGTTCCCAAGTCTCCTTTGTACATCAGGAGTTTCTTGGGGCTGGCAGGGTATTATCGGAAGTTTATCCAGGATTTTTTGAAGATTGCAGTACCCCTCACTCGTCTGACGAGGAAAGGGGTGGTTTTCCGGTGGGGCCCCGAGCAGCAGGGGGCATTTGAGACTCTTCGGCAGCGGTTGTGTGAGGCTCTAGTTCTGACCCTCCCTGGTGGAGTAGAGGATTTTGTGGTATTTTGTGATGCATCAATCACAGGGTTAGGGGCTGTCCTCATGCAGAGAGGACGAGTGATAGCCTATGCATCTCGACAGTTGAAGTCGCATGAGACAAGGTACCCTACACATGACTTGGAGTTGGGGGCAGTGGTTTTCGCCCTCAAGATTTGGAGACATTACCTTTATGGGTACCGTTGTACCATATACACGGATCACAAGAGCCTGAGTCATATCATGGACAAACCCAATTTAAATATGAGGCAGCATAGGTGGTTGGATGTAGTCAAGGACTACGACGGCGAGATCCTTTACCATCCAGGTAAAGCGAACGTGGTGGTGGACGCTTTGAGCCGTAAGTCGGTTGGGTTTTCTACTCCTGCCATATGTATGAGGATATCCGTGGATTCACCATGGTAGATTTGATCAGTGATGCTCAAGTTGAGGGTATGCGGCAGGAGAACCGGAAACTAGAGAGGATCAAGGGTGAAAATACCCGATTTGTGCGAGATAGTCGGGGATTATTGACCAGATGTGTCGGGTATGGGTTTCAATGACTGGTGGAGTCAGGAAGACAGTCATGGAGGAGGCTCACAAGTCTCGTTTCTCTATCCATCCGGGGGCCACCAAGATGTACAAAGACCTGAGTTTGAGTTACTGGTGGCCATGTATGAAGCAAGAGATCGCCTGGTATGTTGAGAGGTGCTTGACTTGTCGAATGGTCAAGGCTGAGCATCAGAGACCTCATGGTAAACTGCAGCCTCTCGAGATTTCCATGTGGAAATGGGAACAGATCACCATGGATTTCATTACCAAGTTGCCAAGGACGGCAAAGGGGTATGATCCTATATGGGTCATTGTGGATCGATTGACCAAGAGTGCCTATTTCCTGCCTATACGAGAGACTCCTCAGCCGAGAAATTGGCCGATTTGTATGTTAGTGAGATTGTAGCTCATCACGGGGTTCCGATATCCATCATTTCTGATCGAAATGTTAGGTTCACTTCTTGGTTTTGGCAAAAGTTTCACGAAGAGTTGGGCACACGGTTGCACTTTAGCACAACTTTCCATCTGCAGACAAACGCCCAGGGTGAGTGGACCATACAGACTCTCAAGGATATGTTGAGAACCTGTGCTATCGATTTTGGTGGGAGTTGGGATTCCTACCTACCCCTTGCTGAGTTTTCATACAACAACAACTTTCATTCCAGCATTCGCGCCCCGCCTTATGAGCTGTTGTATGGCCGGAGATGTTATACCCCGGTCTGTTGGGGTGAGGTCGGGCATAGGGTGATGGGTCGGACGGAGGTGGTTTTGCAAACCACCGAAATGATTCAGCAGATCAGACAACAGCTGCAGACCGCGCAGAGTCGGCAGAAGAGTTACACCGACAGACGCCGATTTGAGTTGGAGTTTCAGGTCGGGGATATGGTACTTCTGAAGGTCTTACGCTGGAAGGGTGTAATTCGTTTCAGGAAGAGGGGGAAATCGGGTCCCCGATATATTGGACCATTCAGGGTCATTGCCAGAGTCGACAAGGTGGTATACAGACTAGATCTTCCAGATGAGATTAGCCGCATTCACAACACCTTTCATGTTTCGTAACTGCGAAAGTTCATCATGGATCAAGAGGCAGTGGTACCGTTGGGTGATATTCAAGTCGATGAGCACTTGAATTACGCTGATAGGCCGGTAGCTATATTGGAGAAAAAGATGAAAGTCTTATGGAACAAGGAGATACCTCTGGTGAAGGTATAGTGGGAGCATCGAAAGGGATCCGAATGGACTTGGGGAGCTGGAGGCTGAAATACAAGAGCATTACATGCAGTTCTTTACAGCAGCAGCAGACTTTAGGGACGAAGTCTAGATCAAGTGGGGGAGAATTGTAACGCCTCGACTCTCAGGTATGATTTATAATATATTTATGGGCCTACTCGACGAGTCTATGCCCTGACTCGTCGAGTAGCAGCGGGATCGGCCACATCATTAAGTGATAGACTCGCCGAGTTGGGCAAGTGACTCGACGAGTCAGAGCTGGTAGAGGAAACCCTAATTCTTTGGGTTTGGCACCCTATTTAAAGGATCATTAGCATCCTTGTGACTCTCCACAACCTCTAGAGAGTCCAGCAAAAACCCTAAACGAGTGTGTGCCGTTTTGTGAGGATTTCAAGGCTTGGAAAGTAGATTTGGTGGAGAGGACTTGAAGATAAGAAGGTAGCAACAAGAGAGCTTGTGTGAATCTCAACTTGTCCTCTCTAGTTTCATTTGGAGGTATCAATTCGTTTTCTTGACTCAAATCCTTTCTAGATCTCATGTGGATGAAGATTTGGGGCTTTTTCCATATTAGGGAGCCTTTTGAGGTGGAGGAGTTGGATCTGAAGTTGCCACTTCAGATTTGGACTCCTCTTTGATCATAGATTCATAGAGTCAAGTTATGGAAATGAATAAACTTCCCTTTTGTGAGTTAAACCCCATTTCATGCTTGTTTATTGCCTTTTGAGATTCCATAGCCATGCAAGTACGTAAAGGTAGCAACTTTACGTTTCTACTGCACCTAGGAACCCCGATCTACATCCTGGAACGATTGATTAACTCTAAATCGATGGATTATGGATTAGGTTGTGTGAACTCGACGAGTTGGATGATCTGACTCGACGAGTCATGCCAGGGTTTCTGAGTTCTGAGTCGTAACTGAACTCGACGGGTCTTACGGATGACTCGGCAAGTTTGATGAGTTTAATCGGATTAATAGAATGCTATGGACTCGACGAGTGTGATGCTGTACTCGACGAGTCAGGTCAACATAATTAGTTAACTGTTGACTGTTGAGTTTGACCAGAGGGGACCAGAGCCTTATGAGGGTAGTTTAGGTAATTGGAATTTATGGTGGATCTGGTTAGGTTGGTGTTCGGGAGCAAGGTTGGGAAACATTTGATACAACATTTTCGACTCTCTAGCAAGGTGAGTTATCCTCACTATACTAAGGGGTCTAAGGCACTAAGGCCGGCCCATTTGATATGTTATCTTGAGTTGTGTTAAATGTTGAGTACGACTTAGTGTTGCATGCTAGTGGTTATGCCTGTTAGGTAGGTCTATAGGACTACCTGTGATGTTATAAGATTATTGCATGCTCGATTCTTATGATTTATGTGTTTGTTATATGGGATGGGTTGAGGTTGTACTGCTTCGTGCGGTAGCCAACAAACCCTTGGAGCATTCCAGTTACGGGCTAAGGGAGACTCGTACTATGGGCTCGGGAGCATTCCAGTTACGGGCTGAGGGAGACTCGTACTGTGGGCTCATGGGTATTACAGTCTGTATGGCTGTGGACCCGTTATGTGCTGATCTGTTCAGTTTATTATATGATTGTGTGGACTGTATGAGTATCAATATTTTGGGGGTAACTCACTAAGCTTTCGGGCTTACAGTTTCAGTTTATTGTTTCAGGTACCTCAGGGGATCGTGGCAAGGTGAATGCATGATCGTACAGCTAGCTCCTCACTTTATGTTTATGTTTCTGGGATATACTCTGATAAATAATATTTTGAAAACATAGTTGTAATGTTTGATGAATTTGATGTGTTTTTAAAAGTTTAAATTTGCTTGAAATTTTTGGGTGTTACATACGAGGTTACAAAAAATAAAAAAGAAAAAAGAAAAAAGAAAAAAAAAAATAAAACCATAGCATTCATACGAAACCTACGGTGTATAAGTCCACACTGTACAATCTATGCATTGTACACTTGTACATCGCAGGTTTCGTATGAAACCTACGGTTTTAATATATATATATATATATATATATATATATATATATATATATATATATATATATATATATATATATATATATATATATATGTGTGTGTGTGTGTGTGTGTGTGTGTGTGTGTGTGTGTATGTATATTTTAAATAATTAGCCCAATATATAAAACTATTCCTAATCAACAATATGGTAAAATTTTGATAAAAAATGGATGTACCTCATTGTTCTTTGGGTACTCTATTGAGAGAAAAAAGTAGGTAAAACCAAAAAAATAATAGTCAAAATAACCTAATCTGAAAAATTATACATTATATACTATGGGCCAATGGACCGCAACATTGCCACGAAAAAGTAGTTTCCGACTGTTAACCATAGTCAACTTGCATTGACCGTAGTCAATCCTGATCAATCTACTATTTTGTGGGCTGCTTTTGAATAATGTGTTTTTTTAGATACATAAAGTATTTTAAAACTAATAAGCTATTTTGAAACTTATCCCAACACCCGCTAATGTTTTTATTTTAGGGTTTACCATTTATCCAATATTCAGGGGGTGTTTGGATAGGGAAAAATATGTTGTTTATTGCTTATTGCTTAATCTCACCGCAATAAGCAAATTTAAGTGTTTGGATAAGAGTCTTTAAAAATCAGCTTATTACGGTAGGAATAAGTTAAATAAGCCGATTTTAATAAGCACGAGGGGAATGTTTATTGATCATTTTACTCATATAAGATGTTTTGTTTGTCAAACAATTAAAATGTTTATTGTTTATTGCTTATTTCCACCGCAATAAGCTAATCCAAACATATTTTAAAAAAGTGTTTATTCCTACCGCAATAAGCAAATCTCTCTGTTCTAATAAATGAATAGGTTTATTCTTCTATTGACAAGTGTCATAATATTAGAACTCATCATTAATATTATATATTATATGTCCCTTATCATGTCACTTGTCAACCTATTAATTATCCATTTTAAATTTTAAATTTCTCATTTAATTATATTAAATTAATAATTGATTCTCCACTTTAAATTTAAATTTCTTCGATTTAATTATATTAAATTAATAACATTAAATTAAAAATAAAATAAAATCAATACAAATTATATTATATAAATTATATAAGATGATGTATTTGTTGAAATCAAGGATTATAATTTACGAGCTGATTCTGAGACGGAGATCAGAAGCATTGGCACAAGTCAATTAGGCCAAGAAGAGATTATAATGATCTTCAATCGCTTTATTTCGAAAGCCACACTGTTAACTGATGATGCCTTTAAAATCCCAGGTCACATCTGGACTACTGGACGGAAAATCCCGAATTCATACGCGATTTATGCAACCCACAATCCCTGAAATTGGATTCGCAGGTCGCTCTCCGCCACTGACGGGGACTACAAATTCTAGGGTTTTATCTATACACGCTCTCTTTATTATCATGTTGTTGAGTGTTGTTTATACGTATTAAAATCAAGTATTAGGGCATTGCACTTTAAGCCCAGTTTTGCAATTGTTGGTAAACATTGTGTTTTGGGTTGAAGTTTGATTGTTCTTGTATTGCAAAACACACATACACCATCCTCCTCAAATCCAGAAAGAGACAGCAGCTACATCACTTTGCCATTCCCTCTCTTGATCCCAATATTTAGCTGACTAGATTTGAAAGCTCAGTGGAACAATTAATTAGGTAGAAAAAATTCATGCAGACCCATTCCCATGTCCCAATTTGTATGTCTCTAAATTGAAAAATCTCATTCGAATTCAATAGCTGGAAGTATTTGACTTTAGATATGCATTCTTTTAGTTTCAAATACATAAAACTGAACTAAATCTCATATTATTGCTTTATTAAAGTCTAATATCCCATCCATCAAGTCAACTGCTCTAGTTTTAGTGATGACCTGGAGAGGATTGTAGCAGCAACTACACTATTTGCAGCTTCTGTGTAGTGGACACCATCCCATACGATGGCTGATGTTACATTATTGCATATGCTGTACCCCGGTTGCCCGCATGTGGCTTTCACATTGTAATTGTTGGGAGGCCCTCCATACCCACAGCATGCCTTGAATGGTTCTACAAATCCTGTCAACCAACCCACAAACCACCATTAGTCTCATTATCATTCGCACACTATAAGATGTGTGTGGGTGTGGGTGTGGGGTGCTTTATTACCATATTTTGAGGGCTCTGCGAAGAGATTGTATTTGATGGTGTACACATCCACATACACAATAACTGCATCTTTCAATAACGACCTCAACTCTTTGCACATTTTATGTAAACCTTTGTTAAAAAGTTTTGCTAAATCATTGTGGACACGGAAGCATCCAATTTTGTCAAGGTCGGTAGCATTGTGTGCATGTAATGCAAGCTCTTTAGGAGCACAACCCAGTGGCCCGGTGTTGTGTATCCAGAACTTTCTACCACCATACTGGTATAACGTCTGCATTTCACATATTTTTCAATCATACATCTAATTAAAACAGTAAACAAGATGAAATGAAATCAAGAGATACTCACTTGAACAGCTAGTTTGATTTCTGCTATAAAAGATGGAATTTTGGCTGCAACTGGGGCATAACTGAGATTTGCTGCATATAGTGCGACCAGTAGATCATTTTGTCCTATATCTATCATGTAAACTGCACTACGGAATCCATCTTCATTGATAAAGTTCCCAGAACCTGTTATCATCCAAATTAAAGAAAACAGATAACCAACCAGCCATGCATGCACAAAGTAAGTAATTGCATACATACCGAGGGAAAGGAGTTCAAGTGACCGATTCTTGAAGTGCACGAATTGGCGAACCTGAACATCAAGCTGAAAAGGTACAAATTGTGGTAGAGTCATGGCTCCAGCTACTGCAAAATTTACGCCACTCGTAAAATTTGGTGCCAGTGACTCCAGATATGGGCTCAAATAGCTCAGCTTCAGATGTTCACCTGTTTCAAGAATCAAAATTCATCAAATTTACCAGATATATATATATATATATATATATATATATATATATATATATATATATATATATATATATATGACAGAGAGAGAGAGAGAGACTTACAGAAAAAATCAATGATGAGTCGACCATCACCAAAACGGCCGGTGCCTTTGTGAAAGAAGGTAATGCCGTGTGGAAGGCCAATGGGAAGTCCTGCACCGGCCAGCACTCCTCCAGTGTCGGAATTTGAGTCACCAAAGTTAATTATACGAATAGCTGGTCTCGCTCTTGCTCTTGCTCTGGTGGACCCCGACATACCTAACAGTAACACCAAACAGACCCATAATATTACCAGCCTCTTCTTCATATCCATCTCCATCCTCATTCATATATAAACCACTACCTAATCTGTCTCTCTAGTTCCAATCTTTTGCTGAAAACCTTCATCTCAATATATACACATGTTGATGACCATCATTTCAGGAATTATTTATAAAATCAAGTTGCACGCAGAAACTTTTATATATATATATATATATATATATATATATATATATATATATATATATATATATATATATATATATATATATATAAAGGAAACCACAAGGAAGGGAACATGCATGCATGTGGATCACCACCAGTTGAGGAATTAAATATATCAAGTTGCAGGATGTATATTGTAAAATTAAGGAGCCAAAGCCTAGCTAACAAGGGGCCAAGGGGGCGTGCGTTTACATATACTCTTAGATTTATAAAACATTTTTAGGAATAGGCTTTGTTAATAATAGGGGTGGCAATCTTCGACCCAACTCGTAACCCGATATTGACCCAACACGAAAATAAACAAGTTTGGGTTGAGATTTTTGACCCGCCAACCCACCAACCCGTTTATTTCATGGGTTGGGTTGGGTTACTTGTTTGGGTTCGCAGGTCAACCCGTCAACCTGATTTTATATATATATATATATATATATATATATATATATATATATATATATATATATATATATATATATATATATATATATATATATATATATAATGTTTAAAAAATATATTTAATTATTTATTAGTTTTGAATATTTGATTATCGTTTAATCGTTTTCCGAATTCCAAAACTGCAAAACTTTTTCGAGTCGACTTAGCGTACCCTAAGAAGCCCCTAATAAAAAAGAAATTCAGTCTTCACTCTCCAAACTCACAACTCCGTGTCTCCTGTGTCTCCGTCGATTAAGGCATCGAGTCATCGACTGTCGCAGTACCGCACGCACACCACTCGTCTTCTCGTCCTCCGGTTGTCGCACACCATTCGTCGTCGTCACTCCTGTTTATGACTTTATGTTGAATGTTTAAGACTTTATGACTTCATTTTATTTGTATTTTTTAATTTCATTTTAAAATGTGTTGCTTATTAAATGGGTTATACGGGTTGGGTTCGACCCACTGACCCACAAACCCATATACTTATACGGGTTATATGGGTTGGGTTGGGTTGATGTTTTCAACCCGCCAACCCACCAACCCATATATTATATGAGTTGGGTTTGGTTAATGTATTCTGATCCGCCAACCCGAACCCAACCCAATTGTCAGGCCTAGTTAATAAGTGGTATTATCTAGACTTGGTCTCAACTTTAAGGGTTACGTTGGTTAGTCAAAGGTTGCGGTGTTTGGCCTCACCGAATTGGCAGTTATTTAACTTCTTAATTAACTTTCATCTCTTTTATATATATATATATATATATATATATATATATATATATATATATATATATATATATATATATATATATATATATATATATATATATATATATATATATATATATATAAAACTCAAAGTTTCTCGAGAACCCAAGAACTAAAAATGCACCACTCTCTCAAAAGTTTTAAGGGCTAAGATTTTTAATTACAATCTCGTAATTAAGAGAAGTCTGAATGGTCTGTATGGGTTTTTAACAAATATCATAAGGGTAAATTAGGTATCATCCCTAAAACTCAGAATTTAATACTTTTGAGAACAACGTTTGATCCTTCTCTCATGTGTTCTTCATTGACGATCAAAGACGCCTCCCTCTTCCCTCATCCATCGATCGCCTCCCTCCTCCCTTAATCGGCCACCTCTACCTCTATCGACTGCTAATCGTCACTCCTTGATTCTAGATCAGTGACGTCGAATCGACGAACCAATAAATCGACTTCGTTTCACTCCGATCGTATCACCGACAACATACCCATCGTTGCTGTAGAACTCTAGAAATCAATCGATGTTTCACAAATCCCTTTCACATCGCCTTGTAGAATCCAAAAATCGATTAATGAGTAATAAATCATGTATCAGATCTTAATTTTTATTTGATCTCACACTGATTTTCGTACTCATCTCCCCAAATCTAACACCAGAGGTGTCTTCGTACATCTGGATTGAGAGCAATTCTCGAAAATCGTATATTTGGATTGATCGAAGTCTTCATCACAAGCTTCAAGCGGTCGACATGTTAGTCAGAAATACGATCTCTCCTAGTTTCACACATGTTATTTAAGTATAACAAGTTTGTTATAGTCATTTTATCATTTTCAGTATTATATCACTTATTTTTCTCTCTAATTGACATATCTCGAGTTTATCCTTATATGATTGACGCCAAGGATGGGTTTGATAGTGTTACCATTACCTTGTAGTTGTTAACTAAAAGTTATCATGTGCTTCTGATGCCTTTGGTTGATTGTTAGTCTTTAATTCATTATGTATCACAATTGAAGAATACTATTGAAGAATCAAGAAATTGCTTGTAGAATATGACCAGTAACATGAGTTCATAGCTCTTCATCATGAATGGCTAAATTCTCCTGTGATATCAACATAATAAAGCGATCATTATCCAAATTGTATGGAATTCAACCCGTTTCCAAAGTCATTTACTTCTTTGAAGCAAACATTCAATTTTAATCTTTAACCAATTAAGAACTACTTTGTCAACCATAAGCTACACATTTTATAGCATCCTACTTTCTATGGTTTTCTTATTATAGTTAAGTTTTGTATATATTATTATTGTTTCCGATTAGAGTTCATTATGGAGGTATTTTGTATGAATTTGTTCCTTGGAATGGAGTTGTGGAATGGGAAGTTACTCAATGAGTCAATGGGGTTACTGGCATGTAACAAATATAATGAAACACATAAGGTGACTAATTATCTTATTCTTATCTATCATCTATTTCTTTCTTTTCTTGCTAAATAAAGTGAGTAAATGACTATTTTGCCCTTGTTTCTGATGAACAAATAAAACTAGAAGCTTCAACCAAGTACCCTTATACTGAGAGATCCAACTATAGAAGTTGGGTTTGCACCAGCTTGTAAAGATAGATGCACTACTGACTTAACAATGAAAATTTGGGAAAAAAACATCTGATGGAAGTAATGGGAAAGTAATAACTTAAATTTTAATTATTTTTCATAAAATTTTGTCCTAAATAACTTGGCGAAACAAATACTTTTTAAACATTATTAACATTTAACCGTTTAACACTTTTTTTTTTTATCAATGTGTAGCTTATTTTGGATGTAACAAGGGAAAGGGGTTACTTGATGTGGATATTATTGCTCCTAAATTTGTTCGCCTAGATAAAACAAAAGTCCAAATCCAAGAAATTGATGACCAAAAGGTAACTAAATAACTACATTTTCACTTTTTAATGAAGCTTAACTCAAGAATCTTTACTTACAGGTTATGGTTTCTATAGGAGATGGAAAAACTAAAAAATTTATAATCCTAAAAACACTTAAAGGTAGTTGAAATGGGAAGACATTATTATGGATTTTATCACAAATCTTCCCAGGACCGCGCGAGGAGTGGATTCGATTTGGGTCATCATCGATCGATTGACCAAGAGCGCCCATTTTATTCCGATTCAGGAGAACATTTCGGCTGAAAAGTTGGCCAACATCTATATCAGGGAGGTGGTGGCGCGGCATGGGGTGCCAGTATCGGTGATTTCAGACAGAGATATTCGGTTCACTTCCAGGTTCTGGAAGAAGTTTCATGATGAGCTGGGTACTCGTCTGTATTTTAGCACCACCTTTCACCCGCAGACGGATGGTCAGACCGAGTGGTAAGATAACTAATGGCAACCATTGACAGACAAGGATATCATTCAGAAGTCGCGTGGAGCGACTGCGTGTGGGTCTTCTGACTCCGCAACCGGGTCGGGGCCCAGCATTTCAGATGGTTGGTGAATGAATTAAGACCAGGCAGGTCTCGTTAGATTTTGGAAAGCAGCCATGTGGCAACATACTGCTTCAGGCAGTTCAGTGTTCGGGTAGTTTTAGCGTCTGGAAAGTGCTAGTACTTGTGTCTTAGGTTGCAAGTACACACAGAATAGTAGGTTTATTGGGGAGTGACAAGTCACTCATATTAGGAGTATCTGGGCCTCAGCCAGGTACAAGTGATCTGCAGAGATAATTAGGTATGTGATCTTGTTTTATAGTGGGAACCTCGAGTTATCAGAAGTTGAGTAGCCAATTGAAGGGATAAGTGGACTGGGTTCAACGATAATGATTCAGAAGGGGTGGAATGTCAAGGATTCAGACCATCTTGAGACAACAGATTTCAGACGGAGTAAATGTGATCTTGTTGCGAGGAATTTGTTCATATGAGGATATTAGGGCTTTGCAATGATTGGTCACAGCTACCCTGGGAAGGCTAGGGTGTACCCTGGGATGTTGACCATGTTACTAGAGTGGTTGGGTGTGTAAGGAAGGATAAGGAATGATTTCGAGGACGAAATCTAATTTAAGTGGGGGAGAGTTGTAACACCCGTTTATTTATTAGATAGATAAATAAATTAATAAACAAATGGTAGCCCTAAAATAAATAATTATATATCAAAGGATGGTCTCGAGAGGCTAATTGTCGTAAAATTAGAAATTGAGGGATGAAGGGTAAGTGTTGGACCTTAATTTAAAAGAATTTGTCAAGCAAGGGGCGGTTTTGTAAATTCTGGATTAGTTTCATAAAGATTTTTAAGATAGGGAGCTGTTTAGTAAATCCTGACTTATTATGAAAGAAATTTATGGATTCAGGGTTTGGATGGTAAATATTGGCCTTGCTTTGAAAGAAAATGTGAAGGGAGGGACTGTTATTGTCAATATGGCAAACATTTAGATGGAACGGGTATTTAAGGGTTCAAAACCCTAACCCTAGCTCAAGAATTAGCAACCGTCATCTTCTTTCCCCACTTATTCCTCCTACCATCGGCCGCCACCCCCACTCTCACTTACTTCTCCGACCGACGTAGCCACCGAAGAACCAAGGTGACCGGCGACGACCGGCGCTGCAACAGAAGTCTCCGAGGCTGGAGTGACTGTGTGCAATCACCGCCATCCTCCCTTCACCACCTTTCCTCTCCTTCTCTCTTTCTGTTGCTGATGTTGCTCGCATGTCGGAGCCGTTGTTTCTTCTTCTCCATTCTTTGGTGCGACGTTTCAGCCACGATTGTCGTCGCCGCCGCTCCGAGCGGCTGCCTTGTGCTCCGGTTTCTGCCTGCCACCCGAAGTGGCTTAAGTGGTTGCTTGCTTCGCGAGGAACTCATGTGTGTGATGTTGCTTCAGGATTCGTTTGTTGAGTGTAGTGCATGACGGGGAAGCGAGAGGTTGAAGAGTTGCTGTCATTCTTGTTTCTATCAACCCCAACCACCGCCTGCCACCGCTGGTGGTGGCTGTTTTATGTGTACTTCTCGCATGTATGTGTGTGTAAAATGATGTAACTATGTGTGTGTGGTGGAGTGATGTTGTAAGGGAGATGCCATGCCGGAAAACCTATGGGAAAGGCCACCACCACCACCGTGAGGTGGTGGCTGCCACCATCTACCACCACCGGCCACCATAGGGTGGCTGTATGTGTTTATTTTGTTAGTGTGTGTGTTTATTTCAAGTTTTAGCATTGTAAAATGTAATAAAAAATGGAATAATGAAATGGAACTCAAACCACCACCGTAGGGTGGTGGCTGCCGCCACCGGTCGCCGTGTCGGGTGGCGGTGTGCTTAGTTGTGTTGGGATTGCTAGTTTGGGGATGTTTGATCAAGGGACTAAAACCCTAATGGGCCCAATGAGGCTTAATGGGCATAAAAGCCCAAACATGTGTCTAATGGGCTTAATGGACCCTAATGGATCCAAGGACTTAACTAATGGGCCTATTGGGCTAAGATGGGTTAGAAACCCTAATTAGGGTTTAGAAAACCCTAATATTGGATTTATGGGCTTGGACTTATTGAGACCCACTTGTGGGCCATTGGAATAATGGAATTGTGTGATTAAGCCCAATCACACCATATGACTTATTTAGAAGAATGATGAACTTAATGGATTAAGTCCTTAATGGGTTGAGTGAGAAACACTTAACCATAATCGTCATTTTATGTGAAACCCTAATTTCACATGGGTGTATTGTTGGGCCTTCTATTGGGCCTCGATGATTGCGTTATTAATGGACCATCCAAAGTCAAGAAAATGGAATAGAATATTTAATGGGCCTATGGTAAGGCCCATGTAATGGGTTTTGGCCCAATTTGGAAAATTAGGCCATAGAGGGGCCATAGTTTGGGCCTAAATGATTATATGATGTTAGGCCTTAGAATGAGACCATGTATAGGCTTGGGCCCAATTTGGAAAATTGGGCCATATGTTGGGCTTTGAGTCCTAGTGGACTTTGGGCCTATGAATTGGGCCTTGGGCTTGAATAAGCCAAGCTAGGGGTAATGTAGTAATTACCCAAAGCATGTACTTATGATTATGTAGTGGAACCCAATTATTAATTGGGTGTTGTTTTGATGTTGACAGTTCGGGAATCTGTCATCCAGCAGCTGGGGTTGAGTTTGCGGGACTTCAACAATGTGGGGTTGAGTCTATGGGACTTCAGCAGTGTGAGGTGAGTTACCTTCCAGTATCGGTGGGTCTACAGACACAATGCCAACCCACTAGTAGGAGTTGTTTGTTAGAGGATTGTCTTTGTGATAATTATCTGGTGTGTTGTTATCTGGTATGCTTTATGTGCTAGGATGCTATGACATATGTGTTAGTAGTGGTAAGGGTGATATAGCCCATAGTTACTGGTTGAAAGATACCGAAGAGGTGGGCAGAACCCTTCCACTAGTATGGATAAAGCATCCTTGTGGCATTGTCGTCTTGGACATGTCAACAAGAAACGCATAGCCCAACTTCGAAAAGATGGAGTGTTGGAGTCATTTGACCTTAGGGAACATGACACATGCGAGTCTTGTTTACTTGGAAAGATGACTAAGTCACCCTTCATGAGTACGTGTGAGAGGGGTGAGGGTCTATTGGACTTAATACATACCGATGTATGTGGACCGTTTAGATCAACCACGAAGGATGGAAACCGATTCTACGTGACCTTTACCGATGATTATAGTAGATATGGGTATATCTATTTAATCAAGCAAAAGTCAGAAACCTTTGAAAAGTTCAAAGAGTTCAAGAATGAAGTGGAGAATCAATTGGGCAGGAAAATCAAGATGTTTCGATCCGATCGAGGAGGAGAGTACCTAAGTCTTGAATTCCATGATTATCTCAAGGAGTGTGGAATAGTTTCGCAATTGACGCCTCCTAGGACACCGCAGTTGAATGGTGTGGCAGAAAGGCGTAATCGAACCTTATTGGATATGGTTCGCTCTATGATGAGTCGTGCTTCACTACCTATCTCTTTTTGGGGGTATGCCTTAGAGACTGCCGCCCATATCCTTAACCGAGTCCCTACTAAGAAGGTTGCCAAAACACCTCACGAGATGTGGACAGGGAAAGCTCCCTCGTTGGCACATATCAAGGTTTGGGGTTGCGAGGCTTTCGTAAGACGAGATACTCACGACAAGCTCGAACCTCGAAGTGAGCCATGTATTTTCATTGGCTACCCGCAGACATCCTTTGGATATCTCTTCTATAGACCGAAGGACAATGTTGTCTTTGTTGCGAGGAGAGGAGTTTCCCGAGAGCGAGAACTCATAGGCCAAGGAGACAGTGGGAGGCGAATCGAGCTTGAAGAAATTCAAGAGTCGATAGATGAAGGAACCTCTACCACTGGCACTCAACCCGAGGAGGAAACTCCGGTTGAACCGATTGACGAGTCCTTACCTCTTAGACGTTCTGATAGAGTTAGAGTTCATCCCCAGTTTTATGGTTTTCATATTACTACCGAAGGGGACACATATATTAGTGATGGTACACTAATAAATCTTGATGAACCTAATAGCTATAAGGAAGCCATGGCAGGCCCGGAGTCTGCGAAATGGAAGGAGGCAATGGATAGCGAGATCCAATCCATGTATGATAACCAAGTTTGGAATCTGGTTGATTATGTGCCCGGACGTAAGACCGTTGGGTGCAAATGGATCTTCAAGAAAAAGACCGACGTAGATGGAAACGTACACACATATAAAGCGCGATTGGTCGCGAAGGGCTTTACTCAAACTCCCGGAGTTGACTATGATGAGACCTTCTCACCAGTTGCGAAGATTAAATCAATTAGGGTGATGCTAGCTATTGCCGCATTTCATGATTATGAGATTTGGCAAATGGATGTCAAGACCACTTTCCTTAACGGAAAGTTGGCTGAGGATGTTTACATGGCTCAGCCAGAGGGGTTTGTGGATCCGAAACATCCGAATAGAGTGTGTAAGCTTGAGAAGTCCATTTATGGACTTAAGCAAGCGTCTCGCAGATGGAATCTTTGCTTCGATGAGAAAGTCAAAGAGTTTGGATTTGTACGAAGCGAAGACGAATCATGTGTATATGTCAAAGCCAGTGGGAGTAAAGTAAGCTTCCTCGTTCTATATGTCGATGACATATTACTCATAGGAAACGACATCCCGACTCTACAGGAGGTTAAGTCCTGGCTCGGGAAGTGCTTCGCTATGAAGGAACTCGGAGAGGCTTCTTACATTTTGGGAATAAGGATAGTGAGAGAAAGAAGTAAGAGACTAATAGGACTTAGTCAGAACACTTACTTAGAGAAGGTACTAAAACGTTTTAGTATGGAAAACTCGAAGAAGGGAGAATTACTGATACAAAGTAATGCCAAGTTGAGTAAGACTCAAAGTCCGAGTACCGAAGCTGAGATAGTAGAAATGAGCCGAGTACCATACGCTTCCGCAGTTCGCTCAATCATGTACACTATGAATTGTACTCGCCCTGATGTAGCCTTCACTTTGAGCATGGTTAGCAGATATCAAGGGAATCCTGGCAGAGCACATTGGATTGCGGTAAAGAATATCCTTAAGTACCTTCGGAGGACGAAGGAATGGTTCTTAGTCCTCGGAGGGAGTGATGACTTGAAGGTGCGAGGGTATAGTGATACCAGTTTTCAGACCGATAGGGACAACTACCGTTCCTAGTCGGGCTGGGTCTTTACCCTGAATGGAGGAGCAGTGACATGGAGGAGTTCCAAGCAGGAAACAGTAGCTGATTCAACGTGCGAATCAGAGTACATTGTAGCAAGCGAAGCGTCGAAGGAGGCGATATGGCTGAAGAACTTCATCGGTGATCTTGGAGTTGTACCTACCATAAAGGATCCCATGGAGATTTTCTGTGATAACGAAGGAGCGGTTGCCTTGACCAAGGAACCGAGGGATCATGGTAGATCAAGACATATCGACAGAAAATATCACTTCATAAGACATCGTGTAGAAGAAGGACAACTCATAGTGAAGAGGATATCATCAGAAGATAACCCAGCAGATCCGCTTACGAAGGGACTGAGTAGGGTTAAGCACTTGCAGCATGCTAGGAGTATTGGGCTGAAGGATGATATTAGCATAGATTAGATAGTATTAGAAATGTGTAATAGATAAATGTAATTAACATTTGATGATTAAATAAAGCAGTTTTGTTTATGAGTAGTGTTACTATCTTATGTTAATTGTTTAGCTATTGTTTCACTTTGCATGTTTTGACTTCCACAATAATTGAATTTATTAGGAATGATAGAAATATTCAAATTGTCCACAATCGTTCATATGTTGGAAGTAGATATGAATGAAGATTGTCATGAATTGGTGTGTAGAATGTCTAAATGGTGTTAGACATAGCAAAGGGTTGCTGCAACATTCATGAGTGATTATGAACTAGTTTTGAGCATTGGAACAAACCCGCGCTTGCTGGAATCACCTTATGGAATATGATATAAAAGGGTGATCGCAAGACGATAATATCATATAGTCTTAAAACCTAGATATATGGTTTGTTATTTGTTAATTGATTGTACATTGATAATGCGAAAACGCATCAGTAACTCGGTGTTATAAAACGCATTGTTGTGTATAGTTGGTTAATGAATAAGTAAATGCATATAAGTCGAAGTTTATCTGTGACTTTTATCTAAGAAGGTAAAAGCGATATCTCGGCCGCTCGATGATTTGTTTTGACTTATGTGCCTGGCCCGGTCAAAACTGAATTGATGTGTTCGATTAAGTTCTATGTCAAATAAATCAGAGATCGAGAAACCTAAATGCTTGACTAACCATTCCATAGGATTGTCAGCATGATATCTAACAGAGGACTGTACGATCCCTTATCTAAAGGACAAGATTGATTAGATCAGAGTTTGACCGCATCTTTGAGAGCTACGATTTCAAGCCGAATTGTATTCGTGCATATAGTTACTAGACTTATCCAAGTGGGAGACTGTTGGAATAGTGTCTAAGGCTGCAACTATATTAGGCAAGTATTTGACCCGGTTGTGCATAGTCCTTTTAGGTTGCCTTCACCATAGCAACTTGATAGGATGATTTATTAAGAGAGAGTAAATATTATTAATATATTATGAGAATAATATAAAGAATAATATATATTGTTATTTGATTAATATAAGTCATAGAATTAATTGGAATTAATTTGGTGACTTAAAGAGATTAATTAAATAAGAGGGTATAAACTGTCAACTGTTTGATAGTTAAACTTTAGACTGTAAATCCATATAGATATGCAATGGACGGATTCTAGAAGCTAGGATAGCTTCAAATCGTCCAAGGGGATATCTATGGAAAGGATTTGGATAGCCTTAAGAGAAGATTATCCAATTAGGGTTTAGGTTGTAACCCTTAAGGAGTCTACAAGTATAAATAGACCCTATGGCTAATGGAAATCGACACTTCATCTATAGCATAGAAACCCTGGCCGATTTCCTTCCCTCTCCTCTCTCCCAAATCATCCTCCTTGCTATTTGGTGTTTGTAAGCCATTAGAGGAGTGACAATTGTGACTCTAGAAGCTCCAAGACAACAAGATCAACAAGGAATTCAAAGGTATGATTCTAGATCTGTTTTATCATTGTTCTTATTCCTAAATAGTCATTAGAAGTCTTGGATTCATAGCATGTTTAATTAGAAAGCCTAGATCCAAGCATTAGGGTTTTGCATGCGCACATAGGAAAGTTCTTGTGGCTAAAACCCATCAATTATGTGACCAGTATGGTTATGATATGCCATTATGTGATTCAATATGTTTATGTTATCATGGAACCAATATGTTTGTGACTTGTTGAAAGGGGGTGAAATAGTCCCCGATTACCGGTTGAAAGATACCGATGGCAGATACCGGTTGAAAGATACCGATGGCAGTTACCGGTTGAAAGATACCGATGGCAGTTACCGGTTGAAAGATACTGAAGGGGTATACAGAACCCATGAAATGCTTATCTCTTTGTTTATGATATGTTGGTATGTGATCATTATGTTATGATGTTAGTATGTGATCATTATGTTATGATGTTAGTATGTGATCAATATGTTATGATGTTTTTATGTGATCATTATGTTATGATGTTAGTATGTGATCATTATGTCATGATGTTAGTATGTGATCATTATGTTATGATGTTAGTATGTGATCAGTATGATATGATGTTAGTATGTGATCAGTATGTTTATGATATATATTATTATGTGATGGTGGTAGGGGTGAAATAGTCCCCGGTTACCGGTTGAAAGATATCGATGGCAGATACCGGTTGGAAGATACCGATGGCAGTTACCGGTTGAAAGATACCGGTGATATTATGTGGTATGATGGAGGAAATCACTAAGCTTCGTGCTTACGTTTACAGTTTCGGTTTCAGGTGCTTTATTTTCCAAGAAAGGAGCCGGCTTGATCGCAGCGCATCACACTATGTTTTCCGCACATGAGATCTTTGGGATTACACTCTGATATGGTTTTATGATAAAATGCTTTGATTATTTACACTTGGGTTTTGACATGAGACGTTATTATCAATGTTTTTATACTGATGGTTCTATCTAATAACATAATTAAAATGAAATTTTTGGCCTTGAATTTTGGGATGTTACATATGGATTGTTTATGCCCCTTTTTAGGGTGGATAGAAGATTATCGAGCAGCCAACTCCCGGGCCGGTATGTGTATTCTTGCTTGGATTTTGAGCAGTAGGGGAAAGAGTTTCGGAGAATCATTAGTGTGTTCTGAATCATTAGCGCCTTCTTTGTATTCCTATTGAGTGTTTGAATACACTAAAGTTGCGCACTAGGTAAAATGAGGAATTATTTATGGAGTTCAGAGGAAATGTATTGTTGTATCCGTTTGGTGCTGGGAGTAGGAGATCAGTGGTTGAGGCAGGACATCGCGATGTTCTGTAATGGTGTTCTGTGGTGACCGGGTATAATGTCCTGATTTCGGAGTTATTTAGAATCTTGAGTTGGGACGACTAGTGGTGTATCATGTATTTTCGGTTCCAGTGGGAGCTCTTCGGGTATTGGCATCAGAAGGGATTATTTAAGAAAGTAGATCTCCGCAGAGGTAGGTATTTTTTTATAGCGGTTGCCGCCAGAGTCTGTGATGCATATGTGGGACAAGTGTGTGTAGCTATCTATGATAGTCTACGGAGCATGAGTTAGAGTGTAAGTCCATAATTTGCCTGTGTACCAATCAGATCCATTTGATGGTGTGGAATCCCAATCAAACGAATGATGTCAGATCAAATAGAAGAGAAGAAGAAGAAGAATATGATGAATCTATGTATGAATTGATTAGAATGAAGATCCGGATACTAAAGATTCACACACACAAAACTTCTCTCTGGCCGTAAACTCTCTTCTCTCGTTCATCAATCTGTACTCCTCACCGTAACACCTATATATATACTAGGGGAACATGGGCTAACTGAACATGGGCCGTAAATGGGTTTACAGTCGTAAACCTGTTTACGGCCGTAAATGATGGGTTTTATCCATAAGAACTTTCCTATGTGCGCATGCAAAACCCTAATGCTCGGATCTAGGCTTTCTAATAAACATGCTTTGAATCCAAGTCTTCTAATGACTAATTAGGTTAAATAACAACATTGAAACAGATCTAGAATCATACCTTTGAGTTCCTTGTTGATCTTGAGGTCTTGGAGCTTCTAGAGTCACAAATGTCACTCCTCTAATGGCTTACAAACACCAATAGCAAGGAAGATGATTTAGGAGAGAGGAGAGGGGAGGAATTCGGCCAGGGTTCTCTTACTTTAGGAGATGTGTCGAATTCCCTATGCCATGGGGTCTATTTATACTTGTAGACTCCTTAAGGGTTACAACCTAAACCCTAATTAGATAACTTAGACTTTAAGTTAATCCATATCCTTTCCTTGATAACCCTTTGGACGATTTTGGCTTATCCTAGCCCTAGAAATCGTCCAATCCTATATCAATAAGGATTTACAGTCTAAAGTTTAACTATCAAACAATTGACAGTTTATACCCCTTTATTTAATTAATCTCTTTAAGTCACCAAATTAATTCTAATTAATTCTATGACTTATATTAATCAAATAACAAATATATTATTCATTATATTATTCTCATAATATATTAATAATATTTACTCTCTCGTAATAAATCATCCTATCAAGTTGCTATGGTGAAGGCAACCCAAAAGGACCATGCACAACCGGGTCAAATACTTGTCTAATATAGTTGCAGCCTTAGACACTATTCCAATAGTAAACACAGCCGTAAAGACCTTACGGCCGTAAACACCAAGTTGTTTAAGGTCCAAGAGACAAAAAAATACATTTTTCTAGAAAAGTAAAGTATAAACCATATTTTTGACCCAACAATCTCCCCCTTGGTTTATAACTTTCTTTTCTTAATTGACCCAACAGGGATTTTTGTTTGTTTTTTTTTTAAATTTTAATTTTCAAAGTGTCAAGTTCTTTGGTTACTGCATCAAATTGTCTCTTAACATAATCATACAGTTCACATTTTTCACTGTATTCTTATTGAATTTTTCTAAAGTCCTTTATTTTTGCTTCAAGTTGCCTTAAGGGGTTTTTGTCCTTTCCTAAGTTGATAACCCTCATATTTAAGGTCCTCTACTTGCCTACGTAAGACTTGTATTTCATCACGAAGAAGTTTAACATATTCTTTACAAGCAAATGAACAAGATGGTAGATTTACCTTGCTTTTCTTGGGCTCGGAAGAGGTAGATACCATCAGGGCAAGCTGTAGTTCCATCATCTCTGCTTCTGGATCAGCATCAGTATTCTTTGAAGCAACATCATCAATTTGAGCTAGGTGAGCATTTTCTGGTCCTGAGATATTCAGGGCTTGAATTTGGTCCTCCCAGTCAAATGATTGAGCAACCATAGCTGTTTCTCCATTAGCTGTAGCTCCTGCACGATTGTTTCCCACTGCAACCATCTGCCTGTTGTTGTTGATTCCGCGATCTGGTTTCGGGCAGTCACGAGCAAAATGATGTGGCTTGTGGCAGTTGAAACATCTCAGCATGCTTTTATTGAATCCCACCTTCTTGTCAGCATTCATTGCCCAGTTGTTTTTCCTGGTCTTCTTGGCGAATTGTTTGGCTCTGAAAAACAGCCATGGCAATTTGCCATGTAATGTCCATTTCCTCTACATCTTCAGGATGTATCTGGTCCAAATCAGCAAATGATAGCTGAGGTGGAAGATCTCCAGCTACAAAGGCATTGTAATAGTTAACTAGCCCAGTGGCTAGAGCTAGACTTTCATCAGATTCTTTGGAGTTTGAAGAATAAGAGGCTTTAGCTGACACATTGGGAGTAGAAACGGTTTGAGGAATGGTAAATGGCACATTTAGAGTTTGATGGTGAGGGATGGATGGTGCAACATTGAAGGTTTGAATCTGAGGTTGTTGAACTGCGAAAGCTTGACCTGAGTGAGTCATGAAAGATGATAGAGCATTGTTGGATGAAACTCCAAGATTTGCAGTAGAGTATGAATTCACGTGGTTGATTTCTCTCTGTTTATCGTCATTGTCACAGGCCTTGATAACTGCCATGATTTCTGCAAGAGAGAGGCGATTCAAATCCTTGGTTTTCTTAATCACAACAAAATTCATATCCCATGATCTAGGAAGAGCATTTAGAAGTTTCTTGTTGATTTCTGACTTGGTCAAGAAAATCCCTGAAATATTCATGTCAGTTGTGAGTGCAGTGAACCTTTGTAATTGAGCTTCAAGAGTCTCTCCTGGAATGTAGTTGAACATGTTGAATTTTTGTCTCAACATGTCATGCCGACTCTCTTGCATATCTTCATTGCCTTCATAGACCTCAATAAGTGCTTCCCATAGAGCTTTAGCTGAAGTGTACTCACGAAAGCCTTGAGCAATATCAGGGGACAATGCCATGTTTAAGGTGGCTAAAGCTCTTTCCTGTTCCTCAATCAATTCAAAATCCTCATCAGTGTAGTTTTCAACAGATTTGTCAACCAATTTTCCTCCAACGGTCACAGTGATTCTGACAAGATCTCTAAGAACGCTTCTCCAGATCTTGAAACCTTTCATTTTAATGTATTTCTCTATTCTATACTTCCACTCGGGAAAACCTTGAGCAGACATCAACCTTGGAATACGTGTAGTTGTGCCCATAACATCATCAAGTTCTTGAAACTGAGTTTGACTTTGAGAATGCATTTGAAATTAAGCAAATCAAGTTCAAAATTTGAGTTTACAGTTGAAAGGGATTACGACCGTAAACAGATGAGAGTTTACGACCGTAAACTTGGTTTACGGTTTAGGAGCTTATGACCGTAAACGGGGTTTATGGTATCTGAATTTACGGTTTGAGAGATTCCGGTTTATGCGTTTGCAGTCCTTGAAGGTTTGTTTACGGTCTGTGAAGATTTAAGGTTTACAGTTTATGATGTTCTTGATTCAACAACCGTAAATGGAGATTACGGTTCACTATAAGCTCACGAAAAACCTCAGAAACACGATTTTTTTAGTAGAGTCACTTTCCCTTCACCTCGAAAACACTCACAACAGGTTCGATCTTCAAAAAGAATGATTAAAATACCCCAAAAATGGCCCAAAAGTCGATTGAAAGAAGCTTTAACACCGGTTCTTGCTCTAATACCACTTGTTAGGTCCAAATACGGATCTTCACCAGTAGTTAAACAACAATCAATCACAAAAAGAAGAATAAGATGAAAGAAATCAAGCTTGCACACGATTGTATTCAGAAAATCGTCTGGTACAACTCGATAGGACTCTATGGCATCAACAACCACCAAAAGACTAACACCTCCACTATATATACGAGGAGCCGTAGTATTCACTAGTCAGAGGTTGTCGTGATGTTGCAGGGGGGGCATAGTACTCACTAGACAACTAGAGAGTGTGATGATGGAGTGTTCTCCAATCAGTGTATTTTGCATAAGAGTTTTAGGTTTGAGTAGCCTTAGTATCGAGTTTTTGGAGCTTGGTGGTTGAACCAGGGGTGAGGCTGGGGTCTTCGTACCTGTCATGGCTAAGTCGATTTTCAGTTGGATTGTAGTTTTCATTTGAGAATTTTGTGACTCTAGTGTCACAGGGCCGAGATAGTTGATGCTAAGAGGAAGTCAGTGAGAGCTCTTCCGCTGAGAGGTTGGCAGAGTTGTAAGTGAGGGAGGTGGTATCACGGCATGGAGTGCCGATCTTGATCGTCTCAGATCGAGATGTGCGTTTCTTTCAGATTTTGGAAGAAATTTCATGAGGAGTTGGGTACGAGGCTGCATTTTAGTACCGCATACCACCCACAGACAGACGGGCAATGCGAGCGGACGATTCAGACGCTTGAGGACATGCTTCAGGCATGTGTATTAGATTTCGGAGGGAGTGGGGACACGTATTTACCCTTGGCCGAGTTTTCCTATATCAACAGCCATCATTCGAGCATTGGTATGCCACCCTTTGAGCTGTTGTATGGGAGGAGGTGTCAGACTCCTATTTGCTAGGGAGAAGTAGGGCAACGTGTGATGGGTAGCACAGAGATAATGCTTCAGTCGACAGAGCAGATACGACAGGTCAGACAGAGGTTGTTGACCGCTTAGAGTCGCCAGAAGATTTATGCGGATAGGCGACGATCCGAGCTCGAGTTTCAGGTTGGAGATTTTGTGCTCCTGAAGGTATCTCCTCGGAGAGGAGTGATCCGCTTCAGGAAGAGGGGCAAGCTAGGGCCCCTATATATTGGTCCGTTTAGGGTAATCGTGAGGATGGGTAGGGTAGCATATCGATTGGAGCTACCTGCAGAGTTGAGCCAGATTCACGATTCCTTCCATGTGGCTCAGTGAGAGAGTGTATAGCCGACGAGTCGGCGGTGGTGCCTTGGAAGATATTCAGGTGGATGCGAGCCTGAACTATGTTGAGAGACCGGTTGCGATATTGGATCGAAAGATCAAAGTTCTGAGGAACAAGGAAGTGCCCATGGTGCAAGTCCAGCGACAACATCGGAGAGGGTCCGAGCTGACTTGGGAACCGGAGTGAGAGATGCGTGAGCAGCATCCAGAGTTGTTTGCGGAGTGAGACTTCGAGGGCGAAGTCTGATTCTAGTGGGGGAGAATTGTAACATCTGGATTCCCAGGTATATTATATATTTCATTTATATTGAAATTTAGTGAGAGACTCGGCGAGTAAGAGCCCCAACTCTCTGAGTTGGATCGCGATGTGAGTGGCCGATTAATGAAGGACTCGGCGAGTCCATATGTGGACTCGACGAGTCCACGCTGTTTAATGAAACCCTAACTTCTTGGGTTTGCGCCTTATTTAAAGACCCTTATGGCCGTCATTTGAGGCTACCAGTCCATAGAGAGAAACCCTAGAGTGCTGGAGCGTTTTGGGAGAGAAAGGAAGCCATTCTTGACCTTTGTCGTGTTGTTTAGAAAGAAGAAGGAGGTCCTAGCCAAGGGAAAGCAAAGGAGGTTGCTATTCTGTGGATTTGAAGCTAAGATCATTGCATTTGAGGTATTACTTCGGATCTTCTTCTGTTTTATGAAGAATATATGGATTTAGGGGTTCTTGTGCCCTTGTCAAGTTGATTTGATGTCCAATTAGTCCCTTCTGGTGATGAGGCTTTGGATCTGGATTCATAGAGGTCCAGAGAGCCTTACTCATCAAGCTTTATGAAGAACAATGGAGGTCATGACCTTGGGTTAAGGTATTTGGGGCTAAATTATCATATATGGTCATATGGATGTTGCATGTGCATCAAGATTGAGACTTTACGTGATTATGGTGGTTGGAAAGTGTGACAACCCGAAATTTCTATTATGTACAAACATATCAAGTCAATAGAAGTCATAACAATTGCTATCAATTTCAGACTTTTTAGAATAAGTTTGAGTATTTCAGGATTTCACACTTTAGTGATAATAGGAGAGAGGATGCACTAGGGTTAATGTGCAAAGCAGTTATTCCAAAACTCTAAGAAATTAGAGTTGACTGCTTGAATAAAATATTTTCTGACAAAAACCCTAAATCTGAGAGTATATATAGAAGATCTAGTCATTCTTTCCACTTTTTCCAAAACTTCTCAAGATCCAAAACCATTCTCTCTCTCAAGTATCATCCAAAAAGATTTTCTAGATCTTCAATCTAGTAAGTGTTTCTAGCTTCCTTAAGTGATTATATGCTTAGATCTAGTGTTTTAAAACACTTCTAACCGTGAAATCATTCCAAAAAGGTTGATTCTTCCTTTTCACCAAGAACACACACTAGTGTTCTTGGACTTTTAGCTCCTTTCAAGCTTCCACATAGTAAGTACTTCTATCCTAGAGTCTTTTAAAGCTTGCTATACATCTTAACATCAAGGAAATCACCCAAGAACACCAAGAACAAGGTGTTCACGATTCAAGAAGTTCTTGAAACGTAAACACCAAGTTATGGTGTCAAAAGGTGTCTTAGGGTGCCTAGGTACTTCACAAGCCTTTGTAACAAGTCTAGATCCTTCCTTGATGGGTTTATCACACAAAAAACACAAGAAAACACTCATTTTTATGTGTTTACAGTTTGGGGATCTCCCAAAACCTTAAACACCCCAAAGAGTGTATAAATGTCCCATATTTATTCCTTATGCTTAGAATCTAATCTAGACTATTGCCTAGATGAGCTAAGGACGTGAAAAGCCCCAAATACCATAAAACTTATAAGTTTACGGTAGTAAACCCAAAGGAAAATGGTTTAGGGACCGTAAACTCCAATTACAAGTGAAATGGTGCCCTATTACCTTCCATGGTCGCATACAACAAGTAGAAAAGCTTCTAGGGACTCTTAAGGCTTCAAACATCAAATGGTCAAAAAGAGGGTGAGTTTACGACCATAAACCCAAGGGTTTATGACCGTAAACCCTTTTGCTAGTGACCACAAAACCGTAAACTCCCTAAAGGAGTTTTCCTTGAACCCCAAACACACTAGCCTTTCCCTACAACACTTAAATGCAATCCTTGGGACTTATAACACGTATATAAGGTGTTTAACAAGTCCTAGAGTGTCTTGACTTTATTTATTAGTTGTTTAAAGTCTAATTGGATACATATATGTGATATTATATGTTAACTAGGATCATAGAGTGTGTTCAAGACTTCACTTGACACCTAGTAATCCTACATCTTCAGTTCATCCGTACCACTCACTACAGGTGAGTTCATACCCCAAATCAATGGTCTAAATCTTTTTAAATGCTTTTATAGGGGGGATACAAGTGAAATACTTATAGTTATTACATCAATCACATGTGATTAATAACTACAAAACCAGTGATTTTCTTACTATTCAAATTGTTTATCAAACTGTTTTGCTTCAAACTGTTTTACTTATCAAATACTATTACTTAAACTCTTTTATACTTATTATCAAATGCATGCCTATGTATTTATAGTTATATAAGCAATGTTTAAAGGGCTTAGGAAGGCCAACTCGATTTATCTCCTTTTCCTCGTTGGGATGTGGTTGTAGGGCATCGGTTGTCCGTCCGAAGGTCGTTTAAATATTAGTTATATATCATGTGTACATATATAGTCATAAAAGGTCCTTCTAGTCATTTCAATACCCTTGGGTAGCAAGGGTATACTTCCATGTTCAAACGTACAAGTTATATTACTAGTAAACTACGATAGGCGTAGTTTAGGGTTTTACTAATACTAATACAAGAACAATGAATCATACAAAGAGCCAGTTCATACATGAGTCATAATACTTAGTGATGAGAAACAAACATAATACACAGTGATGAGAAAAAAACATAATACATAGTGATGAGAAACAAACATACATGCTAGACAGAGGAAGAACACACAATACAACTAGCACATACATTACATATACATTACATTCAGTTATGTGAGCCATTAAACAGGTCATGGCACTACCTGCCATGACCGTTTTTGTATCCAGAATCTCCTTAATTGGGGAGTGTATGAGTTTGCGTATAGATCTATACTGGATTGACTATCCTACACCTTGTTGCTCACTACAGTGGGACTTGCAAGTCTATAGGTGCCATATGTCATTTCTTACGGCGTCTTACATCGTCATTTTACTATTGAGTCGGTAGAAGGGTACGGGCCGATCACATGGTACTTTAAATAACAATTGGTTTAAGGTAGTTAGTACAGTAGTAGTTACTTAATACAACACTACAGTACTATAATATTTATCCCATTACATTCAATTCGTGAACATTCACACGATGCCGGTAATGTAAAAACTATATTTTTGGTTAATGATAGTCAGATTTGGGAAAATACTGTTGGAATAGTGTCTAAGGCTGTAACTATATTAGGCAAGTATTTGACCCGATTGTGCATGGTCCTTTTGGGTTGCCTTCACCATAGCAACTTGATAGGATGATTTATTAAGAGAGAATAAATATTATTAATATATTATGAGAATAATATAAGGAATAATAATATTGTTATTTGATTAATATAAGTCATAAATTAATTAGTATTAATTTGGTGACTTAAAGAGATTAATTATATAAGAGGGTATAAACTGTCAATTGTTTGATAGTTACACTTTGGGCTGTAATTCCTTATTGGATAGAGGATGGACGAATTCTAGGGCTTGGGATAGCTCAAATTCGTCCAAGGCTTATCTAAGGAAAGGATTTGGATTGCTTTGAGGAAAGATTATCCAATTAGGGTTTAAGGGTGAAACCCTAGGAGCCTTACAAGTATAAATAGACCCCTAGGGCAAGGGAAAATGGCATCTCTTCTAAAGCAAAGAACCCCTGGCCCATTTCTAATCCCTCTCCTCTCTCTCAAATCATCCTCCTTGCCAGTTGGTGTTTGTAAGCCATTAGAGGAGTGGCAATTGTGACTCTAGAGCTCCAAGACAACAAGATCAAACAAGAGATTCAAAGGTAAACTTCTAGATCTGATTTTGTATTGTTATTATACCTAATTAGTCATTAGAAGTCTTGGATTCAAAGCATGTTTAATTAGAGAAACCTAGATCCAAGCAATAGGGTTTTGCATGCGCACATAGGAAAGTTCTTATGGCTAAAACCCATCAAATACACACTCTTACAAGAGACACACACAGTTACTAGATGCCTTGGTAGAAGGCTACTCTTAGTAGGAAACATAGGGTTTTCTAGGATAGTTCAAACAAACACAAACTTTACAAAACTTATACATTACATCTTACAAACATCTTACAAATTCTTTCATACAAACTAAGACACTAATATACTTATGGTCTCACCAGTTTTAAAGCTGATACTCGCTTTCAAAATAACTTGTATTCTCAGCACCAATATACAGGTACCGGAGCCAGGTTTTTGAGAAGATGGAGCTTTTTCAAGACTCCTCTTTTATTTTGATGTACTTTTTGGTGTCTATTTAACTTAACAGAACACACTTGTATGAAATTATACTATTAATGCAATGGATGATGTTATTGCTTGTTTACTACTTTGCATTGTTATGATATTATACATGACGTCCTCCACCCCCGAACGATTCCGCCGTTCAGGTTTTAGGGTGTGATAGATTGGTATCAGAGCATTTTTTATAGTGAATTGAGTATATCAACCCATAAAAGATACACTAACTATAAATACATTGGGATTAAAATACTCTGACTAAGAGTTTATACTTTAAATATTTAAAATATTTAATTAAGTATACGTGCCTGCATTCATACTAAAATCAATGTCACTAAGACAGTACACAAGTATTGCGATTATTGAGCAACACAAGTAGACTTAGAGACATATGGTCAACCCTGGGAAAATGTAGCTTGATCAACTACATTATCCGAGGAGTGACTAGCATGTGCCTAAGGATGGTTGTGAGGTTGCAACAAGTCTAAAAACTTACCAACACTACTACAACGAGAACAATAGAACAAAACATTAAACCTAAAATACTATAGGAGTATTTTGTGTTACTATAATTACTTATATAAGAACTAAAGGTCTTTATTAAGTATGTCAATAGTTTCTGAGTGGATACGCTAGGGTTATGTGTGGCTAGGATGTCATAGACTTAGAATCTGTGATCTTTGCTTTACTTCTTGTTCCTTGTTTGGTTGTGGACTTAGAGTTAGGGTCACTTATTCGAAGGTCTATCCTGTCTTGGTTACATATGACTTGTAGGCACTGTGCAAATGTTGAAGTAAATGATTAAGATCATCTTATAATTATCTAGTTAATTGTTTATTAATTATCTCCTTATCCATATTCTCGCATAGATTAAATGGCTGGATTCCATATCCCCGAAGACCAGTACTTTCCACCCAACGGCAATGCTGGATGGCTTGAAGCAGAGTCTGATGATGAGTATCAAATCCCTTTGGATGATCATCAAGTTGAAGGTTTCTCGGATGGATCTGACTCCGAGCCTGAAGTCAACAACCTACCTCAAGTAGGTCAAGCTCCGAATAACAACCCCCCACCCGCATTTCAAGGACCCACACCTTTGTGGGCAACAAACTTGAATACCTGGAGCCATGAACAGGGTCAACCCATCCCCTACAACGGAGACAGGAGTTTCTACAACCTCACTGATGGGGGTTCTGCTGACAGATTCCTACCCATCATGGTTAGTAGGATATCTCGGAACACGATACTGGGTCAATCATCTATCAATCGAATCTTGGAGATTGATGCCAACACTGGTGTTAACACTGTCCACATTTGCCAACTAGAGTCTGCTCATGAAAGGACTCTGGTTCACAATGCAGCTCTTCAGAGGGAACTCACTGAAACGCGAGCTGAAGTCAGAGAACTTTGAGCTCAGCAAGCAAGACCTGACAGGCGCATGAGGGACATAGAACGTCTTCTGTCGGGATCAAGAACTCACTCTGGTAGTGCTCGTCGCCGATAGATTCTCATTAACTTCTCTCTTTTGGATACAACCTAGTTATGTAAAAATCCGGTCTAATTCCCTATCTTTGTAAATCGTAGGCCTGTTAGGTCTTAGTTAGGTTGTAATTCTGTCAAAAATTTCCCATTTAGGTTGATGTAAGGCTTATTTCTGTTGGCCGTTTTTCCCAAACTTGTTACATCTATAATCCCAGTAATATTGGCAGGTACCTAATCTTATGGGAATTAATATCCAAATGTGATCATCTATTAGTACTAGATTTCCATTCAATCGTATCGTTGGGCTATGGAGAGTTAGTCCATGAGTCATTCTCATCAATTCCTCCATTAAATTCTTATCAATATTTTCATCTTCATAAACTATAGATCAAAGATGCCGCCTCGCAGAAATCCGCACAGAAACCTCAATAACGAAACACCACCTCCTCCACCTCCTCAACCACATACTCCTTATTTCGACACAACAACCTTAAATGTTGCGGTAGCTGCAGCTGTGGCTACAGCCATGGCTCAGTATCATTCATCTGGTTCCACTGGAGGAGGAACCCCTGTTCAGTATATCCAAGTTGAAACTCCTGTGCGCTCGAGAGAGTGCTCCTATAAGGACTTCACCAACTGCAAGCCGTTGTCCTTCAAAGGGACTGGCGAAGTCATTGCTCTCTCGCAATGGTTCGAGAAAATTGAATCAGTTTTTGAAATCTGCTCTTGTTCCGAGGAGAGCAAGGTGAAGTTCGCTGCTTGCACCTTCGAAACTAAAGCCCTAACATGGTGGAATGGCCATGTTAAGTCACTATCTCTAATAGTGGCAAATTCTATGGGCTGGGATACTTTGAAAGACCTCATGATTGAGGAGTACTGCCCGAGGGGCGAGATCCAAAAGCTGGAGGAAGAGTTATGGAGCCTAACCATGAAGGGCTCTCTGTACCAGGGACAGAAGATTGAGCGCTACATATGGGGACTGGTGCCACTGTACCAGGGAAATGTCTTGGCATCACACCCCACTACATTTGATAGTGCCAAACGATTGGCACAATGGCTCATAGACCATAGGGTTCATACCCCGGCCGCAACAACAACTACCCTGGCCATCTCAGAACCTGCAAGAACCGCTGACTCCAAGCGGAAGTTCTGGGATGACAAGAAGAAAGCTAAGGCTGCCAAAAAGCAGCAGGTTGTGGCAGTGCATGCTGCGATAGCACCTGCCGCTGCTGCTCCGGTAAAGCAGTGTTTTGGAAGTTTGCCTAAGTGCAACAAATGCAACTTCCATCACGTCGGCACCTACCGGGAAATGTAGTGTATGAACTGCAACAGGAAGGGGCACACTGCCCGTTTCTGTAAAGCTCCGGCGAAGCTAATCAACCAAGTCTCCGGTGTTGGAGTGGGCCAAGCTTGCTACGAATGTGGCGAAGTAGGCCACTTCAAGAGAAACTGCCCGAAGGCAGGGTTTGCCGGTGGAGGCAAGAGTTCTGGTCATAGGCCATGAGGAAGCAATTGCCGACCCCACAGTAGTCATTGGTATGTTCCTCCTAGATAACACTTATGCATGCATTCTATTTGATAGTGGAGCGGAGAGGAGTTTCATGAACCAAATTTTTTTCTAATTTACTTAAGCAAAAATCACGAGCACTTAATGAACCGCTCACTGTCGAAATGGCTAATGGAAAGACAGAGAGTACTAGCAGTATATTCATAGGGTGTACCCTAACTTTAGATAACCATTCATTTTCTATCGATCTCATGCCGGTCTCAATTAAAAGTTTCGACGTCATTATCGGCATGGATTGGTTGAGTCTTCATCGTGCTGATGTCATGTGTTACGAGAAGGTTGTTCGCCTTAATCTACCGTCTGGCGAAACCTTAATAGTTTATGGCGACAAACCAGGAACGAACCTTCGTATCATCTCGAGCATCCAAGCTTGGAAATTCTTAGGAAAGGAATGTACAACATTCCTTGCTCGTGTAGTTGATGTGAGCCAAGAAACGAAGGACATTCAGAACATTCCAGTAGTACGCGACTTTCCCGACATCTTTCCAGAAGAACTCCCAGGATTACCTCCGCAACGTCAAGTCGAGTTCCGAATCGACTTAGTTCCAGGGGCTACCCCCGTAGCCAAATCGCCCTATCGTCTAGCACCTACAGAGATGCAAGAATTGTCGTTTCAACTTAACGAACTGCTCAGCAAGGGCTTTATAAGACCAAGCTTCTCACCCTGGGGTGCTCCAGTCTTGTTCGTCAAGAAGAAAGACAGATCGTTTCGTATGTGCATCGACTACAGGGAGCTCAACAAGCTGACGGTCAAAAATCGTTATCCTTTGCCTCGGATCGATGATTTGTTTGACCAACTCCAAGGGGCGAACTTCTTTTCAAAAATCGACTTGAGATTCGGATATCAACAACTACGAGTGCTAAGGGAGGATGTTCCAAAGACAGCCTTCCGAACTCGTTATGGGCACTACGAATTCGTAGTGATGCCGTTCGGATTGACAAACGCGCCCGTAATATTCATGGACTTAATAAATAGGGTGTGTCGTCCTTACTTGGATCAGTTCGTCATCGTCTTCGTCGATGACATACTTATCTACTCTCGTAGTAAGGAGGAGCATAGTCAACATCTGCGACAAGTCCTGGAAACATTATGTTCGGAGAAGCTCTACGCGAAGTTCTCGAAATGCGAATTTTGGTTTCGACGAGTCGAATTTTTAGGGCACGTGGTTAGCGAAGAGGGTATACACGTGGACCCTTCCAAAATCAAGGCCATTGAGAACTGGTCAGAACCAAATACGCCTACAGAAATTCGTCAATTTCTAGGCCTCGCTGGCCACTATCGTAGGTTCATTCAGAACTTCTCCCGCATAGCGAAACCTCTTACAACCCTGACCCAGAAGGGCGTGTCCTTTGACTGGGAAGAGAAACAGGAAAGAGCATTTCAAACGCTCAAACGAGCCTTGTGCACCGCACCAATACTATCCCTTCCCGAAGGAATAGAAGACTTCGTCGTCTATTGCGATGCGTCGAATCAAGGACTCGGATGTGTTCTAATGCAGCGAGGTAAGGTCATCGCCTATGCCTCGAGACAGCTAAAGACACATGAGGTCAACTACACGACCCACGATCTTGAATTAGGAGCAGTTGCGTTTGCTCTGAAGATTTGGTGACATTATTTGTATGGAACGAAAAGCACTATCTTTACAGACCACAAAAACTTACAACACATATTCGACCAGAAGGAGCTCAACATGAGACAACGACAGTGGGTCGAGCTACTCAGTGATTACGAATGCGAAATTCGTTATCATCCGGGTAAAGCCAACGTAGTAGCTGATGCCCTGAGTCGGAAGGAATATTCTGGTCTTAGAGTCAAATCATTGACTATGACTATCTATTTACTCTTGTCCACACAAATTAAGGCAGCTCAGCTTGACGTTTTGAAGCCTGAAAATGTGGCGGGTGAATCCTTAAGAGGGATGGATAAGAACTTAGAGGTTAAGGGTGGCGGGGCTTATTATTTCATGGACCGGATCTGGACCCCGAAACTAGGTGGTTTCAGAGACTTGGTCATGAGCGAGGCGCACAACACTCGCTATTCCGTGCACCCGGGATCAGATAAGATGTATCTGGACCTCAAAAAGTTGTACTGGTGGCCTAACATGAAAGCAGAGATTGCTACCTTCGTGGGTAAATGCCTTACTTGCGCAAAGGTCAAGGTCGAATACCAGAAACCCTCTGGTCTACTACAACAGCCTGAGATACCGGAATGGAAGTGGGAGCGGATAACTATGGATTTCATAACCAAGTTGCCCAAGACAACGGGTGGACTTGATACCATATGGGTCATCGTCGATAGACTGACCAAGTCTGCACACTTCTTGTCGATCAAAGAAACAGACAAGATGGAGAAACTTACAAGAACTTACATTAGGGAGATTGTAAGACTGCACGGTGTTCCCTTAGCCATTATCTCAGACAGAGATAGTAGATTCACTTCGAGGTTCTGGCAGTCGTTACAAAGTTCCCTAGGAACTAGGCTGGACATGAGTACAACCTACCATCCACAGACCGACAGGAAAAGTGAGATAACTATCCAAACCTTGGAAGATATGTTGCGAGCCTGTGTGATCGACTTTGGGAAAGCATGGGATACTCATTTACCCCTTGTCGAATTTTCCTACAACAACAGTTATCACACGAGCATAAATGTTGCTCCATTCGAGGCTCTCTATGGCCGAAAGTGCAGATCCCCTATATGCTGGGCTGAGGTGGGTGATACCCAGTTAGCTAAAGGACGAGTTCCTGAAAGCACTCTCACAGGTTTGGAAATCATACGGGAAACGACGGAGAAGATCTTTCAGATCCGTGAACGATTGAAATCCTCCAGAGACCGATAGAAAAGCTATGCTGATAAACGTAGGAAACCGTTGGAATTCCAGGTGGGTGACCGAGTTCTATTGAAGGTCTCACCCTGGAAGGGCTCGATACGCTTCGTAAAGCGTGGAAAGCTAAATCCAAGGTACATTGGGCCTTTCGAGATTCTTGCAAGAATCGGCCCTGTAGCTTACAAACTTAACTTACCGCGCGAACTCAGTAACATACATTCTACCTTCCACGTATCGAACTTGAAAAAGTGTCTGTCCGACGAGACTCTTGTTATCCCACTTGATGAGATCGAGATCAACGAGAGCCTCAACTTCGTGGAGGAACCAGTAGAGATCATGGACCGGGAGGTCAAGTAGACGAAACAAAGTCTTATCCCGATAGTGAAGGTTCGCTGGAACGCCAAGCGAGGACCGGAATTCACTTGGGAGCGTGAGGATCAGATGAAACTGAAATATCCTCGCCTTTTTATGTAGTTATATGTAACTACTTATTTGCTTAAATTCTAATTTCGGAACGAAATTCCTTCTAAGGAGGGGATGATGTGACAACTCGAAGTTTCTATTCTGTACAAACATATCAAGTCAATAGAAGTCATAACAATTGCTGTCAATTTTCAGACTTTTTAGAATAAGTTTGAGTATTTCAGGATTTCACACTTTAGTGATAATAGGAGAGAGGATGCACTAGGGTTATTATGCAAAGCAGTTATTCCAAAACTCTAAGAAATTAGAGTTTACTGCTTGAATAAAATATTTTCTGACAAAACCCTAAATCTGAGAGTATATATAGAACATCTATTCATTATTTCCACTTTTTCCAAAACTTCTCAAGATGCAAAACCATTCTCTCTCAAGTATCATCCAAAAAAATTTTCAGGATCTTCAATCTAGTAAGTGTTTCTAGCTTCCTTAAGTGATTATATGCTTAGATCTAGTGTTTTAAAACACTTCTAACTGTGAAATCATTCCAAAAGGTTGATTCTTCTATTTCACCAAGAACACACACTAGTGTTCTTGGACTTTTAGCTCCTTTCAAGCTTCCACATAGTAAGTACTTCTATCCTAGAGTCTTTTAAAGCTTGCTATACATCTTAACATCAATGAAATCACCCAAGAACACCAAGAACAAGGTGTTCACAGTTCAAGAAGTTCTTGAACCGTAAACACCAAGTTATGGTGCCAAAAGGTGCCTTAGGGTGCCTAGGTACTTCACAAGCCTTTGTAACAAGTCTAGATCCTTCCTTGATGGGTTTATCACACAAAAAGCACAAGAAAACACTCATTTTTATGTGTTTACGGTTTAGGGATCTCCCAAAACTGTAAACAACCCAAAGAGTGTATAAATGTCCCATATTTATTCCTTATGCTTAGAATCTAATCTAGACTATTACCCAGATGAGCTAAGGACATGAAAAGCCCCAAATACCATAAACCTTATGGGTTTACGGTAGTAAACCTAAAGGAAAATGGTTTAGGGACCGTAAACTCCAATTAGGAGTGAAATGGTGCCCTAGTACCTTCCATGGTCGCATACAACAAGTAGAAAAGCTTCTAGGGACTCTTAAGGCTTCAAACATCAAATGGTCAAAAAGAGGATGCGTTTACAACCGTAAACCCTTTTGCTAGTGACCACAAAACCGTAAACTCCCTAAAGGAGTTTTCCTTGAACCCCAAACACACTAGCCTTTCCCTACAATACTTAGATGCAATCCTTGGGACTTATAACACTTATATAAGGTGTTTAACATGTCCTAGACTGTATTGACTTTATTTATTAGTTGTTTAAAGTCTAATTGGATACATATATGTGATATTATATGTTAACTAGGATCATAGAGTGTGTTCAAGACTTCACTTGACACCTAGCAATCCTACATCTTCAGTTCATCCGTACCACTCACTATAGGTGAGTTCATACCCCTAATCAATGGTTTAAATGTTTTTAAATGCTTTTATGGGGGGATACAAGTGAAATACTTATAGTTATTACATCAATCACATGTGATTAATAACTACAAAACCAGTGATTTTCTTACGGTTCAAACTGTTTATCATACTGTTTTACAAACTCTTTTACTTATCAAATACTATTACTTAAACTCTTTTATACTTATTATCAAATGCATGCCTATATATGTGTAGTTATATAAGCAATGTTTAAAGGGATTAGGAAGGCCAACTCGCTTTATCTCCTTTTCCTCGTTGGGATGTGGTTGTAGGGCAGCGGTTGTCCGTCCGAAGGTCGTTTAAATATTAGTTATATATCATGTGTACATATATAGTAATAAAAGGTCCTTCCAGTCAATTTAATACCCTTGGGTAGCAAGGGTATACTTCCATGTTCATACGTACAAGTTATATTACTAGCAAACTACAATAGGCGTAGTTTAGGGTTTTACTAATACTAATACAAGAACAATGAATCATACAAAGAGTCAGTTCATACATGAGTCATAATACATATTGATGAGAAACAAATATAACACATAGTGATGAGAAACAAACATAATACATAGTGACGAGAAACAAACATACAGGCTAGACAGAGGAAGAACACACAATACAGCTAGCACATACATTACATATACATTACATTTAGTTATGTGAGCCATTAAATGGGTCATGGCACTACCTGCCATGACCATTTTTGTATCCAGAATCTCCTTAATTGGGGAGCGTATGAGTTTGCGTATAGATCTATACTGGATTGACTATCCTACACCTTGTTGCTCGCTACAGTGAGACTTGCAAGTCTACAAGTGCCATATGTCATTTCTTACAACGTCTTACTGATGGGTTTTAGACATAAGAACATCATATGTGCTCATACAAACCCTAATGCTTGGATCTAGGTTTCTCTATTGTACATGCAAGTTATCCAAGACTATAAACCTTAGTTCTAGCATACAAGTAATCATATTAACATAAGAATGGGTTTAAGATATTACCTTGATTGTTATGTAGCAATAACAATCTCAAATCCTTCTTGTATTGACTTTAGAAAGCTTAGAGTCGCAAATGTCACTCCTCTAATGGTTCACAAGCACCAAGAGCAAGAGGATGAAGAGGAGAAGAGAAGGAGGCTGCCCAAAACGTGTGGAAACCCTAGAAGAAAGCTTGTCCGCGTTTTTGGGGCATAAGGGCTCTATATATAGTGAGGCTATTAGGGTTATCTAACAAGGAAACCCTGATTTGGATGCTTAAGCCCTAAGCAACCCATGGACTCCTTTCCTTAAATGCCTTGGACGATTTCTAATGGGTTTCCCCATAGAATTCGTCCACTCCTTAATATAAGGCAATCCATAGCCCAAATTGCAATTATCTTATAATTACAATTCTAGTCCCTTAAGTTTAATTAATCTCTTTTAGTCACAAACTTAATTCTTATTAATTCTTGACTAATATTAATTAAACAATATGATTTCTCCTTTAATATATTATTCTCATAATATATTAATAAATCATATTTAATCCTTTCTCTCCATAATTCATCCTATCAAGTTGCTTTGGTGAAGGCAACCCAAAAGGACCATGCACCATCGGGTCAAGTACATACCAAAAATAGTTATGGACTTAGACACTGATCCAACACTTACATCGTCGTTTTACTATTGAGTCGGTAGCAGGGTACAAGCCGATCACATGGTACTTTAAATAACAATTGGTTTAAGGTAGTTAGTACAACAGTAGTTAATACAACACTACAGTACGATAATATTTATCCCATTACATTCACTTCGTGAACATTCACACGATGCACAGTAATGTAAAAACTATATTTTTGGTTAATGATAGTCGGATTTAGGAAAATACACACTCTTACAAGAGACACACACAGTTACTAGATGCCTTAGTAGAAGGGTACTCTTAGTAGGAAACATATGGTTTTCTAGGATAGTTCAAACAAACACAAACTTTACAAAACTTATACATTACATCTTACAAACATCTTACAAATGCTTTCATACAAACTAAGACACTAATATACTTATGATCTCACCAGCTTTAAAGCTGATACTCTCTTTCAAAATAACTTGTATTCTCAGGTCACCAATAGACAGGTACCGGAGCCAGGTTTTTGAGAAGATGGAGCTTGTTCAAGACTCCTCTTTTATTTTGATGTACTTTTGGGTGTCGATTTAACTTAACAGAACACACTTGTATGAAATTATACTATTAATGAAATGGATGATGTTGTTGCTTGTTTACTACTTTGCATTGTTGTGATATTATACATGATGTCCTCCACCCCCGAACGATTCCGTCGTTTAGGTTTTGGGGTGTGACAGAAAGGCCAGATCTATGGATTAGAGGAACAGATCTGACCTCAGAAGGTCGTTTGAGTGTGAGCATGGCATGTACTCGCCGATTCCATGAGAGGACTCGACGAGTAGAGTCGGGTTGCCCCGCGACTCGCGATCTGTGACGACCCGTGAAGTATAGGGTTGACTCAGTGAGTCAAGAGAGGACCAGGGGCGAAGAGGACAGACATGTACTCGCCGAGTCACCTTAGTGCACTCGGCGAGTAGGGTCAACTGTGACCATTGAATTTCGTTGACTTTAAGGGTTTCGGTCAACAGTTGGACTTTTGAGTCAAGGAGGGGTAAAATGGTCTTTTATCCTTCTGAGGGGTCATAGAAGGGGGTTTAGTCTAGCCTTTGGGAGCCATTACTTATTGAGGATATTTTGTATGTGATTAGGCGGGGGCTAGATCAGTAGATTCGTGTGCGAGATCATCCGAGATACCCGAGGTGAGTCTTCTCACTATACTTTACCTTGAGTAGTAATTAGAGTTATGTGACAGAGCTATTCTATGCTATTTATGTGATTTGTTTCACTTCATTATTTCTATGTGATTTATGTTGTGTGTATATCAGAGTTAGGACTGGAAGGTCCATAGAGCTAGGACAAGAGGGTCCACAGAGTTAGGTTTAGAGTTATGTGCCAGTGTATTTGTATGCTATTTATTTTATGAGATTTATTGTGATATGTGATATGCATGATTCAGAGTTATCAGAGTTAGGACCTTTGGGTCCATAGAGTTAGGACCAGAAGGTCCACAGAGAATTGGGACTGGAGGGTCCCACTGAGACACATTGACCAGAGGGTCAACAGAGTTATAGCCTTGAGTGGTTAATATGTGTTAGAGTGGTATTTTGGGGAACTCACTAAGCTTCGTGCTTACAGCGTTTTGTGTTATATGTTTCAGGTTCTCTCGGGATCACGGGACGGCACCGGCTCGATAGTACACACCAAAGGAAGTGTTTGTTTTGAGGATCCTGGTTTATTAATTTATTGAACAAAAGAGTTACGTATTGTAATAAAAATAAAAAGGAGATTTTTATGAAAAGTTTTAAAGAGATAAACTATTTTAATTGAAAATTTTGGTGTTACACAGAGAGTAGTATGAGGAGCATTTGAGAGAGATTCTCGGAGTGTTGAGATCAGAGAGGCTTTATGCCAAATTCTACAAGTGTGATTTCTGTGTACGAGAGGTTCAGTTCCTAGGGCACCTCGTTAACCGGAAAGGGATATTGGTCGATCCGGCTAAGATCGAGGCAGTGATGAGTTGGGAGGTGCCGAGGTCACCCACCGAGATCAGGAGTTTCTTAGGATTGGCAGGCTATTACCGGAGATTTATAAGGGATTTCTCCAAGATCGCCGTGCCACTCACCAAGTTGACCCGGAAGGGTGTTGCTTTTTCATGGGGCCCAGAGCAGCAGGCCTCCTTCAAGACACTTCGCCAGAGACTATGCGAAGCCCCGGTGTTAGCCCTTCCAGAAGGGATGGAGGACTTCGTAGTGTATTGCGACGCGTCGATATCGGGGTTGGGAGCGGTGCTTATGCAGAGGGGGCATGTGATAGCATATGCATCGAGGAAGCTGATACCTCATGAGTCGAGGTATCCCACCCACGATCTGGAGTTGGGGGCAGTAGTGTTCACCCTCAATATCTGGCGTCACTATCTATATGGGGTTCGGTGTACCATATACACGGACCACAAGAGCTTGAATTATTTGATGGATCAGCCCAACCTGAACATGCGCCAGAGGAGATGGCTGGATGTGGTGAAGGATTACGATTGTAAGATCCTGTACCTCCTAGGCAAGGCTAACGTTGTAGCCGATGCCCTGGGTTATAGGGCAGAAGGCTCCCCGGTACAAGACGTTTGTATGAGACTGATAGTGATGACTCCAGTGTTTGACACCATTCGAGGGGACCAAGTTGAGGCCGTGAGACTGGAGAACCGTAAGAGAGAGCGGGTTATCAGGCAGGTATCGTAGTTCGTCACCGATAGCCGAGGGCTTATGACCTTTTAGGGTCGGATTTGGGTACCGTTTATGGGCGGAACACGTACCATCTTGATGGAGGAGGCGCATAGATTGTGGTTTTCGATCCATCTCGGGGCCACTAATATGTATTTGGACCTGAAGAGAGAATATTGGTGTCCTTGTATAAAGAGGGATGTTGCATGGTTCGTTGAGAGGTATTGACCTGTCGTAGGGTTAAGGCCGAGCAGCAGAGACCGCATGGTAAGTTGCAGCCGTTGGAGGTTCCCGAGTGGAAGTGGGAACAGATTACCATGGATTTTATCACCAAATTGCCAAAGACTACAAGGGGCGTCGATGTAATTTGGGTGATTGTGGATAGGTTGACGAAGAGTGCTCACTTCCTTGCTATCAGTGAGAGCTCTTCCGCTAAGAGGTTGGCAAAGTTGTACGTGAAGGAGGTGGTATCACGACATGGAGTGCCGATCTCGATCGTCTCAGATCGAGATGTGCGTTTCACTTCCAGGTTTTGGAAGAAATTTCATGAGGATTTGGGTACGAGGCTGCATTTTAGCACCGCATACCACCCACAGACCGACGGGCAGAGTGAGCGGACGATTCAGACGCTCGAGGACATGCTTCAAGCATGTGTACTGGACTTCGGAGGGAGTTGGGTCACATATTTGCCTTTGGCTAAGTTTTCCTATAACAACAGCCATCATTCGAGCATCGGTATGCCACCCTTTGAGCGATTGTATGGGACGAGGTGTCGGACTCCCATTTGCTGGGGTGAGGTCGGACAGCGTGTGATGGGTAGTACAAAGATAGTACTTCAGACGACTGAGCAGATACAACAGGTCAGGCAGAGGTTACTGACGGCTCAGAGTCGTCAGTAGAGCTACGCAGACAGGCATCGCTCGGAGCTCGAGTTCCAAGTCGGTGACTTCGTACTCCTGAAGGTATCTCCTTGGAAATGAGTGATCCGATTCAGGAAGAGAGGTAAGTTGGGGCCTCGGTATATTGGTCCTTTCAGGGTGACCGCCAGGGTGAGCAGGGTAGCATACCATTTTGAGCTACCTGCGGAGTTGTGTTAGATTCATGATACCTTCCACGTGTCTCAGTTGAGGAAGTGTATCGCCGATGAGTCGGCAGTGGTTCCATTAGAAGACATTCAGGTGGATGCGAGCCTGAACTATGTTGAGAGGCCGATCGCAATTCGGGATAGAAGGATCAAGGTTTTGAGAAACAAGGAGGTGCCATTGGTTCAGGTCCAGTGGCGACATCGGAAGGGTTCTGAGCTGACCTGGGAGCCGAAGTTAGAGATGCGTGAGCAGTATCCAAAGTTATTTGTGGAAAGAGACTTCGAGGGTGAAGTCTGATTCTAGTGGAGGAGAATTGTAACATCCGGATTTCCAGGTACATTATTTATTCATTTATTTTGGAGATTTTGGAAGGACTCGGCGAGTTGACGCTTAGACTCGCCGAGTAGGATCGCGAATTCTATTCGATTTAATGATCGGACTCGGCGAGTCGACTAGTGGACTCGGCGAGTCCATGCTGTTTAATGAAACCATAATCCCCGGGGTTTGAGACTTATTTAAAGGGGGTTATAGCAACCAATTGCAGCTACCAGACCCCTGAGTCAAGCCCTAAGTGATCTAGAGCGTTTGTGAGGAAGGAGAGGCCATTTTTGATCCTTGTGTGGGTGTTTTTGCAAGAAGAATGTGACCAAGGAAAGAAGGAGCTGAAGAAGGTGCTATTCTGTGGATTTCAGAGCCTAAGAACTTCATATTAAGGTATATATTCGATCCTTCTTCAGTTTTGGGTGTTAATCCTCAAGAGTTAGGGTTTCTAGCCCATTTACAGTGTGAATGATGGTGCAATTGGTCCCTTCTTGTGTTGAGGCTTCGGATCTGGATCCAAAGAGGTCCAGTGACCTTAACTCCCTGATCTTTATTGCGTTATATTGAGTAATATGAGCTTAGGGTGACATGTTGGGGCCATTTCTTCAAATAGAGCCATTAGGTCTTTGCATGGGCATCAAGATCCAGACTTTACGTGTTTATATTGCTTAAGGAGGCTAGATCTATGGGTTAGAGGAACGGGTCTGACCTCAGGAGGTCATTTGAGCTTGAGCATGGCATGAACTCGCCGAGTCCCAAGAACAGACTCGACGAGTAAGGCTAGGGTTTCCTATAGTTCACTCAGTGAGTAACTTGTCGAGTTGGGGGAATGACTCGGTGAGTCAGAGGGAAATAGAGGGCTGGATTTCAAGGCGGAACTCGCCGAGTTCATAATGGGACTCGGCGAGTTGAGTCGGGGTGGACCCGCGATTCATGCCAGGTGTAACCCGTCGAGCAGGGGAAAGACTCGACGCGTCATGCGAGACTAGAGGGATAGTGGACACGTGTAGACTCGCCGAGTCGCCCAAGTGCACTCGGCGAGTTGGGTCAAAGTTAGACTGTTGACTTTGTTGACTTTGAGGGTTTGGTCAACAATGGGGTCTTTGTGTCAAGAGAGGGGTAAAATGGTCTTTTACCCTTTTGAGGGTGCCAAGAGAGGGTTGAGTCTAGTCTCGAGAGTTATATTTATGAGAGTATTTACTTTATGTGATCAGGCAGAGGCTAGACCATATTTCTACCGAGTCAGAGATTTACCGAGACATCTGAGGTGAGTCTTCTCACTATACTTTACCTAGAGCAGTAACAGAGTTATGTGCTAGTGTACTGTTGAGTTATGTGTCACTGTATTTGTATGCTATTTATGTGTTATTGTGATATATGATATGCATGATTCAGAGTTTCCAGAGATAGGACCAGTGGGTCCATAGAGTTAGGGCTAGAGGGCCCACAGAGAGTTGGGACTGGAGGGTCCCACTAAGACACATTGAACAGAGGGTCAGCAGAGTTATAGCCTTGAGTGGCTAATATGTGTTAGAGTGGTATTTTGGGGAACTCACTAAGCTTTGTACTTACAGTGTTTTGTGTTATGTGTCTCAGGTACTAGTGAGGAGCGCGGGAAGGCGCCGACATGATTCGTACACACACATGGAGTTATATGTATTTTGATCTTGGGAAATGTTTTGTGGAACAGAGATATGATACAATGAGACTTTATTAATAATTGTGAATGAAAAATGTGTTTTAAAAATGTGAAAAATTGTTTTAATTTTTACGGTGTTACAAGTTGGTATCAGAGCCTTGGTTTGAGGGATTCGGATGCATCTTCGGGCGTATCTGAACTCAAACTGAGGATTTGAGAAATATTTTGATAACAACACAATTTTAAAAGAGTAAAAAGAGTTTTGAGACAAACAGAGCAGAGCCGTGTGTACGATCAGCCAGCGCCCGAACGGTGATTTCCCAAAATACCCTTGCAGTAAGTGTTATGAGATATATTATGTTATGTTATATGATGAGTTATATTATGCATGCTAGGGTATACTAGGTATTCATATTAGGACTAGAGTGGCCTGATATGTGATGCCTTAGTCTAGGAGTTTTGCTGCTAGGGATGCTTGAGAGTGTTTAGATAGCAGCAAGGAGCTTATGAGAGATCCTCTAGTGAGTAGCATATGATTAAAGAGAGTAGAGTACTTGGGATTTTGGACTCTGGGAGGAGGACTTGGGATGAATGCTAATGCGGTGTGGACGGTAGTATTGGGTTCGTACTACTGAAGACACCAGGTCAGTGCGCGGTCCAAGTAAGAATCCTTAGAGTACTAAGGAACAAGTAGGGTGGAGTCATCGAGTGTGGGTATACTTGAGCGAGTCCCTAATATTCTTATGTCGTATTTCAGAGGGAAATCATGGTTGGGACACGCCACACACCAAGGAGCAGCGGTACAGGTGATGAGGAGATCCGTAGGATCATTCATGAGGAGGTGGATGCGGCCATCAGGGCAGAGATACCAGAGATGTTCAGGTCTATCAAGACCACACTGATAGAGACATTTGACGAGAGATACGCTGCTCTCTTTGAGGCTGCAGTTGTTGCGGCCACTGCAGCTGTAGCTGCAGCGAGACCATAGGGTGGTGATGCGTTGCTGTTCCGGGAGTTCAGCAACACAAAACCACCAGAGTTTGATGGGACGTAGGATCCGATTGTGGCGATGAGGTGGATTTCAGACATCGAGGGGTGTTTCTTTACGTGCTCTTGTCCAGAGCATTTGAGAGTCCGGTTCGCGCTGAACAAGCTTCGCTTGGGAGCGAAGGACTGGTGGAAGTTTGCGAAGGCGCACTATTCGCCTACTAAGCTTGCTGCAGTAACCTGGGTGAGGTTCACTGCTATGTTTCGAGATGAGTACGTTCCCCAGGTGGAGAGGGAGCGTTTGGCCTAGGAGTTTCTGACCCTCAAGCAAGGTACTGAGTTTGTTACAGTGATTACGAGGATGTTCCATGAGTGGGCGATGTTCTGCCCAGAGCATGTGTCCTCCGATCAGGCACGTATGAGTCGATATCTGAGTGTGTTGAGGAGGGATATATGAGAGTTCGTGGCGAACTCGACGTACCGGACATTTGCTGAGCTTCAGGAAAATGCCCGGTGTTGGGTCAAAAATATGGTTTATACTTTATTTTTCTAGAAAAATGTATTTTTTGTCTTGGACCGTAAACAACTTGGTGTTTGTAACAGCCCGGATTCCAGGTATTTTATTGTTTTGATTTTTTGGTGTTTTGAGAGGGGACTCGGCGAGTTGGAGCTCAGACTCGCCGAGTAGGGTCGCGATTCTGGACGCGGGATTCGTCTGGACTCGGCGAGTCCAGGATATGGACTCGGTGAGTCCACGCTGTTTAATGAAACCCTAATTTCTCGGGTTTGGGACCTATTTAAAAGGGCCTTATGGCCGTCATTTGCACCCAACAGTCCATAGAGAGAAACCCTAGAGTGCTTTAGCGATTTGAGAGAGAAAGGAAGCATTTCTTGACATTTGTGTGTTGTTTAGCAAAGAAGAGGGAGGTTCTAGCCAAGAGGAGGCAAAGGAGACTGCTATTCGGTGGATTTGAAGCTTAGCCCTTCAATCTAAAGGTATGATTTCGGCTCATCTCCTGCTTTGTGAAGTGTAATTGATTTTAGGGTTTCTTGTGACCTTGTTGAGTTGATTGGATGGCCAAATAGTCCCTTGCTAGTGATGAGACTTCGGATCTGGATCCATAGAGGTCCAAAGAGCCTCATTCATCAAGCTTTATAGAGAACAATGGAGGTTATGACCTTGTGTAGTGAGATTTGTTGATAATTCTTCATATATGGTCATATAGAGGTTGTTTATGCACCAAGTCTGGGGCTTTACGTGGTGAATCAGTCTAGGAAGGCCAGATCTATGAATTGTTGGAATAGATCTGACCTTAGAAGCAAGTTTGAGTGATTGCATGGCATGGACTCGCCGAGTCCGATGAGCAGACTCGGCGAGTAGCTTGAAGATTGCCTTGGACCGGCCAGTGAGTGGTCCAGTCGAGTCATGGGTTGACTCAATGAGTCAGGGCGAGTTAGAGAGGGTTGTCAAGTGGACTGAGTCGAGCTGGGACTCGCCGAGTCGTTCTTGAGACTCGGCGAGTTGAGTCGGGGTGGCCCCGCGATTTCTGCCAGGTGAAACTCGTCGAGTCAGGGGGAGTACTCGACGTGTAGAAAGGGAATCCTAGAGAGTTGGTGAGAACGTCTAGACTCGCCGAGTTGCCGTGTGCACTCGCCGAGTCCGGTCAAAGTTGACCGTTGACCGTTGACCTGCGTTGACTTCGTAGGGATAGTCAACCTTAGAGATAAAAAGTGTTAATTAGATTCATGTGATGTTATAGGAGGATTAGAGCTCGGTGGATCGAGCACGAGGGATTTCCAGGATTCGTGAGATACCGAGACACGCGAGGTGAGTCTTCTCATTATACTTTACCTTGAGTAGGTAATCAGAGCTATGTGTCAGTGTATGTATGTTATGTGTATGCTATGTGTTGTACTGCATTATTTCTATGTGATTTATGCTGTGCATGACTTCAGAGTTGGAACCGGAAGGTTCCTAGAGTTAGAACCTGAGGGTTCACAGAGTTGGGTGCACGGACCCATAGAGTTATAGCCTCAAGTGGCTAATATGTGTTTTATGTGTGGTATTTTGGGGAACTCACTAAGCTTCGTGCTTACAGTGTTAGTGTTGTTGTTTCAGGTACTAGCGATGACCGTGGGAAGGCGCCGGCTTGATCTGTACACACACAGGGGACTTTTGATACATTTATATGATCTTGGGATTTGTATGATACAGATTGGAATTTGAAACTTAATGTTTTTATGAAATTAAATGAGAAATGTTTTTTTTTATATTTGGAAAAAGATTATTTTGAAATTTCACGGTGTTACAAGTTGGTATCAGAGCCTTGGTTTGAGGGATTCGAGTACACCTTCAGGCGTATTTGAACTCAAACTGAGGATTTGAGACGTATTTTCAAAAAGAGTAAAAGATTTTTTTTGAAAAACGCAGAGCAAGAGATGTGTGTACGATCAGTCAGCGCCCGAACGGTGATTTCCCAAAATACCTTTATATATATTATGTGATATTGACATTAATATGATGTATTCGTATGCTAGAGTAGGCTAGGTATTGCTATTAGGACTAGAGTGGCCTGATTTGTGATGCCTTAGCCTAGGGAGAGGTGAGCTGCTATGAGATGCTTGAGAGTGAGTAGGTAGCAGCGAGGGACTTATGAGAGATCTATTAGAGAGTGGTCTATGCATGATAGAGTACTTGAGACCTGGGATCCAAAGAGAAGGACTTGGAGTGTATTCTGATGCGGTGCGGACAGTAGTATTGGGCCCGTACTACTGGAAGCACCGGAGCGGTGTGCAGCCCAAGTCAAAATCTTTGGAATGCCAAGCATCAAGGAGGAAAGAGTTAACGAGTGTGAGCATACTCGTGTGGATTCTAATTTATCGTATGTTGTATTTCAGAGGTAGATCATGGTGAGGACACGTTTGATGCTCGAGAGCAGTGGTACCAGTGAGGAGGAGATCCGTCGGATCATTCAGGAGGAGGTGGCTGCGGCCATCAGGGCAGAGATACCGGAGATGTTTGGGTCTATAAAGACCACATTGATTGAGACGTTCGATGAGCGTTATGCCGCTCTTTCTGAGGCTGCTGCTGCAGCGGCTACCGCAGCGATTGCTGCTGCGAGGCCGCAGGGTGGGGATGCGTTGCTGTTCCGTGAGTTCAGCAACACAAAACCACAAGAGTTTGATGGTACTCAGGATCCGGTGGCAGCTATGAGGTGGATATCTGATATTGAGGGGTGTTTCTTCACTTGCTCGTCTCCTGAGCATTTGAAGGTCCGGTTCGCGCTGAACCAGCTTCGCTTGGGAGCGAAGGACTGGTGGAAGTTTGTGACGGCACATTATACGCCTGCTGAGCTTTCTGCGGTGACCTGGGAGAGGTTCACCACCATGTTTCGGGATGAGTACGTTCCCCAGGTGGAGAGGGAGCGTTTAGCGCAGGAGTTTCTGACCCTCAAGCAGGGTACTGAGTCTGTTACAGCGATCACGAGGATGTTCCACGAGAGGGCGATGTTCTGCCCTGAGCACGTGTCCACTGAACAGGCACGTATGAGCCGCTACTTGAGCATCTTGAGGCGGGATATTCGGGAGTTCGCTGCGAACTCCTCGTACCGGACATTTGCCGAGCTTCAGGCAAATGCCCGGAAGAGGGAGATTGAGCTTGAGACTCAGGCCAGGGAGGAGGCGGAGTCTCAGGGGAGGGATCGGCGACCGGCACAGTCGCAGCCGGCCGCCAAGCGGGCCAAGCCTGCTGATTCCAGACCAGGGAGCCAGAAGGGTCGCACTTGCAGAAAGTGTGGCAAGGGTCATGACGGAGTTTGCCGAGCGGGGTCTTGCTACAAATGTGGCAAGGAGGGGCACATGGCCAAGGACTGCCCCAAGGGGTTTCCAGTGTGTTTTCACTACAACCAGACCGGACACCGGAAGGCCGAGTGTCCGCAGTTGCGCGGAGCATCTCAGGGGTCTGCTCCTGCCACCATCAGAGCTATAGAGAGTCGGCCTGTGAAGGCCAAGGCGCCGAGAGCTCGAGGGAGAGCCTTCCAGCTGACTGCGGAGGAGGTCCGCGCTGCGCCCGATGTTGTGGCTGGTATGTTTCCTTTCGTGTATTTATTTTTTGATATTGAGATATTATGCTTATATTATGTTATGCGTAGGTACCTTTCTTGTGAACTCTGTACCTGCTTTAGTGTTATTTGACTCGGGTGCGAGTCGGTCTTTTGTATCTTTGGCCTTTCGTCAGCATATCAGTGTTAGTCGTGAGGCATTGAGTCGGCCTCTGAGAGTCTCCATAGCTGATGATAGAGTGATTTGTGCCACAGAGGTTTTCCGGGGATGTGTGTTAGAGATTTTCGGGGTTGAGTTTTCGATTGATCTGATTCCTATTGCGATGGGTGATGTCTGTGTCATTGTGGGCATGGACTGGCTGAGTCGATTCGGCGCAGTCATCGACTGCGAGCGTCAGCTGGTGACTATACGAGACCCTAGTGGGGGAGTTCTTTCGGTGTACGGCGAGGGTACACGTTCGGGATCAGCCTTTTGTTCGGCCGCTAGGGCGAGGCAGTGTCTACAGCAGGGCTGTAAGGGTTTTGTGGCGTATGTGATGGATACGCGAGCGACTTCCGAGAGACCGAGTTCAGTTGAGGAGGTACCGGTGGTGCGTGAGTTTCCAGATGTCTTTCCCGAGGAGCTGCCGAGAGTACCTCCTGTGAGGCAAGTGGAGTTCGGTATTTATTTGGTTCCGGGGGCCGCGCCTATAGCTAAGGTGCCTTATCGTCTTGCACCTCCAGAGATGCAAGAGTTATCCTCGCAGCTTCCGGAGTTGCTGGGGAAGGGATTCATTCGGCCGAGCAGCTCGCCGTGGGGAGCACCTATTCTGTTCGTCAAGAAGAAGGATGGTTCACACCGGATGTGTATTGATTACCGGGAGTTGAACAAGCTGACGGTCAAGAACCGTTACCCGTTGCCGAGGATCGACGATTTATTTGATCAGTTGCAGGGAGCATCTTGGTTTTCCAAGATCGACTTGAGGTCGGGATATCATCAGGTGAGAGTGCGGGATGAGGACGTCCAGAAGACAGCATTCAGGACGCGATATGGGCATTATGAGTTTGTGGTGATGCCTTTTGGGCTCACCAATGACCCGGCTGTGTTCATGGATCTCATGAACAGGGTATGCAGGCCGATGTTGGATCGGTCGGTGATTGTATTTATCGATGATATTCTGGTGTATTCGAGATCTAGAGAGCAGCATGAGGAGCATTTGAGGGAGGTCCTTGGGGTATTGAGATCGGAGAAGCTTTATGCAAAGTTCTCCAAGTGTGATTTCTGGTTACGGGAGGTCCAGTTCCTAGGACATCTCGTTAACCAGGAAGGGATTCTAGTCGATCCGGCCAAGGTTGAGGCGGTGATGAGTTGGGAGGTGCCAAAGTCACCCTCTGAGATCAGGAGATTCCTTGGATTAGCAGGGTATTATCGGAGATTTATCAAGGATTTCTCCAAGATCGCAGTGCCGCTCACCAGATTGACCCGGAAGGGTGTCGCATTCTCATGAGGTTCCGAGCAGCAGACCTCATTTGAGACACTTCGCCAAAGGTTGTGCGAAGCCCCGGTATTAGCTCTCCCAGAAGGGATGGAGGATTTTGTAGTATATTGTGATGCATCGATTTTGGGGCTGGGTGCGGTATTGATGCAGAGGGGTCATGTGATAGCATATGCATCGAGGCAGCTGAAGCCTCATGAGACGAGATATCCCACGCATGATCTAGAGTTGGGGGCAGTAGTGTTCTCCCTTAAGATTTGGCGTCACTACTTATATGGGGTTCGGTGTACGATATACACGGACCATAAGAGCTTGAAGTACTTGATGGATCAGCCCAATCTAAATATGCGTCAGAGGAGGTGGTTAGATGTGGTCAAGGATTATGATTGTGAGATCCTGTACCACCCGGGCAAGGCCAATGTGGTGGCCGATGCGTTGAGCCGCAGGGTGGAGAGCACTCCATTGCGAGATGTATGTTTGAGATTGACCATGATAGCTCCGGTATTGGATGCCATTCGTGGGGCACAGGCCGAGGCTGTGCAGCCGGAGATGCAGAAGAGGGAACGGGTCGTTGGTTTGGTTTCAGAGTTCGTTACGGATGGTCGAGCGCTTATGACTTTTCAAGGTCGGATTTGGGTACCGTTTGTGGGTGGTACGCGCACTTCCTTGATGGAGGCTCATCGGTCGAAATTTTCGATCTATCCGGGGGCTACGAAGATGTATTTGGATTTGAGGAAAGAGTATTGGTGGCCCTGTATGAAGAGGGACGTCGCATGGTTCGTTGAGAGGTGCTTGACCTGCCGTAGGGTTAAGGCCGAGCACCAGAGACCGCATGGCAAGTTGCAGCCATTGGAGGTTCCCGAATGGAAGTGGGAACAGATCACTATGGATTTCATCAACAAATTGTCGAGGACGGCCAGAGGAGTTGATGCAATTTGGGTGATTGTGGATAGGTTGACGAAGAGCGCTCACTTCCTTGCCATAAGTGAGAGTTCTTCAGCGGAGAAGTTGGCGGAGTTATATGTGAGAGAGGTGGTATCTCGGCATGGGGTGCCGATCTCGATTGTCTCAGACCGTGATGTGCGCTTCACTTCTAGATTTTGGAAGAAATTTCATGAGGAGTTGGGTACTAGATTGCATTTTAGTACCGCATATCATCCCCAGACAGACGGTCAGAGTGAGCGGACGATTCAGACGCTTGAGGACATGCTTCGAGCATGTGTGTTGGATTTCGCGGGTAGCTGGGATGCGTATTTACCCTTGGCAGAGTTTTCCTACAACAACAGCCATCATTCGAGCATTGGTATGCCACCCTTTGAGCTGTTGTATGGTAGGAGGTGTCGGACCCCCATTAGCTGGGGAGAGGTTGGGCAGAGAGTGATGGGCAGTATGGAGATCGTGCTTTAGACGACAGAGCAGATTCAGTAGGTCAGACAGAGGTTACTGACCGCCCAGAGCCGACAGAAGAGTTATGCAGACAGACGCCGATCCGAGCTTGAGTTTCAGGTCGGCGACTTCGTTCTCCTGAAGGTCTCTCCTTGGAAAGGAGTGATACGATTCAGGAAGAGGGGCAAGTTGGGGCCCCGGTATATTGGGCCATTTCGTGTGATTGCAAGGGTAGGCCGGGTAGCCTATCGTTTGGATTTGCCAGCAGAGTTGGGGCAAATTCACGACACTTTTCATGTGTCGCAGCTGAGGAAGTGTATAGCCGATGAGTCGGCAGTGGTTCCATTAGAGGATATTCAGGTGGATGCGAGCCTAAATTATGCCGAGAGACCAGTAGCCATCAGAAATCGGAAGATCAAGGTTCTGAGGAACAAGGAGGTACCTCTGGTGTTGGTTCAGTGGCAACACCGGAAGGGATCAGAGATGACTTGGGAACCGGAGCGCGAGATGCTGGAGCAGCATCCGGAGTTATTTTCGGAGCGAGACTTCGAGGGCGAAGTCTAGTTCTAGTGGGGGAGAGTTGTAACAGCCCGGATTCCAGGTATTTTATTGCTTTGATTTTTTTTGGTGTTTTGAGAGGGGACTCGGCGAGTTGGAGCTCAGACTCGCCGAGTAGGGTCGCGATTCTGGACGCGGGATTCGTCTGGACTCGGCGAGTCCACGCTGTTTAATGAAACCCTAATTTCTCGGGTTTGTGACCTATTTAAAAGGGCCTTATGGCCGTCATTTGCACCCAACAGTCCATAGAGAGAAACCCTAGAGTGCTTTAGCGATTTGAGTGAGAGACGAATCATTTCTTGACATTTGTGTGTTGTTTAGCAAAGAAGAGGGAGGTTCTAGCCAAGAGGAGGCAAAGGAGACTGCTATTCGGTGGATTTGAAGCTTAGCCCTTCAATCTAAAGGTATGATTTCGGCTCATCTCCTGTTTTGTGAAGTGTAATTGATTTTAGGGTTTCTTGTGACCTTGTTGAGTTGATTGGATGGCCAAATAGTCCCTTGCTAGTGATGAGACTTCGGATCTGGATCCATAGAGGTCCAGAGAGCCTCATTCATCAAGCTTTATAGAGAACAATGGAGGTTATGACCTTGTGTAGTGAGATTTGTTGATAATTCTTCATATATGGTCATATAGAGGTTGTTTATGCACCAAGTCTGGGGCTTTACGTGGTGAATCAGTCTAGGAAGGCCAGATCTATGAATTGTTGGAATAGATCTGACCTTAGAAGCAAGTTTGAGTGATTGCATGGCATGGACTCGCCGAGTCCGATGAGCAGACTCGGCAAGTAGCTTGAAGATTGCCTTGGACCGGCCAGTGAGTGGTCCAGTCGAGTCATGGGTTGACTCAATGAGTCAGGGCGAGTTAGAGAGGGTTGTCAAGTGGACTGAGTCGAGCTGGGACTCGTCTAGTCGTTCTTGAGACTCGGCGAGTTGAGTCGGGGTGGCCCCGCGATTTCTGCCAGGTGAAACTCGTCGAGTCAGGGGGAGTACTCGACGTGTAGAAAGGGAATCCTAGAGAGTTGGTGAGAACGTCTAGACTCGCCGAGTTGCCGTGTGCACTCGCCGAGTCCGGTCAAAGTTGACCGTTGACCGTTGACCTGCGTTGACTTCGTAGGGATAGTCAACCTTAGAGATAAAAAGTGTTAATTAGAGTCATGTGATGTTATAGGAGGATTAGAGCTCGGTGGATCGAGCACGAGGGATTTCCAGGATTCGTGAGATACCGAGACACGCGAGGTGAGTCTTCTCATTATACTTTACCTTGAGTAGGTAATCAGAGCTATGTGTCAGTGTATGTATGTTATGTGTATGCTATGTGTTGTACTGCATTATTTCTATGTGATTTATGCTGTGCATGACTTCAGAGTTGGAACCGGAAGGTTCCTAGAGTTAGAACCTGAGGGTTCACAGAGTTGGGTGCACGGACCCATAGAGTTATAGCCTCAAGTGGCTAATATGTGTTTTATGTGTGGTATTTTGGGGAACTCACTAAGCTTCGTGCTTACAGTGTTAGTGTTGTTGTTTCAGGTACTAGCGATGACCGTGGGAAGGTGTCGGCTTGATCTGTACACACGTAGGGGACTTTTGATACATTTATATGATCTTGGGATTTGTATGATACAGATTGGAATTTGAAACTTAATGTTTTTATGAAATTAAATGAGAAATGTTTTTTTTTATATTTCGAAAAAAATTATTTTGAAATTTCACGGTGTTACAGTGTTTACGGCCGTAAGGTGTTTACGACTGTGTTTACGGCCGTAAACAGGTTTACGGCCGTAAACCCATTTACGGCCCATGTTCACCAAGCCCATATTCTACAAGTATAAATATAGGTGTTAGGGTGAGGAGTAGAGATTGATGAACAAGAGAAGAGAGTTTACGGCTAGAGAGCATTTTGTGTGTGAATCTTTTGTATCTGGAACTTTAATTCTAATCAAATCATACAGAGATTCATATTCTTCTTCTTCTCCTTCTCTTCTATTTGATCTGACATCATTCGTTTGATTGGGATTCCGCTCCATCAAACGGATCTGATTGATACACAGGCAAATTAGGGACTTACAATTAGTATCAGAGCAAAGTTGTATCAGTCAATTTTGTCAGATTTGGAGCATTATTTGATCTTATTTTCGAAATATTCTTGCGTTTTTGGATAAATCTCTGAAAAATAAGAGGGGTTTGTTCTACGTGTTTTTCATAAAAAAGGGTTTTTGATCGAGTTTTGGATCTTCAAAGTCGAAGAATCGGTATTTTTGGTCGGAGTTTGCAGCCGGCAGCTAGGGTTTTGGAGTTCACGGCCGGAGTTTACGGCCGGAAACTGTTCACGGTCGCTGGAGGATTGCGGCCGGTGTTTTCGGTCCGAGGAGTTCACGGCCTCGGTTTGCGGCCTCGGAGTTTACGGCCTCGCAAGAAGCAGCCTCGTCCTCGCATAGCTTCTCGCTTCGCATTTAAAAAATAGGACGCGACTTTGGAGGTGTTGGGGATCGAACCCGCGACCTCCAGCTCGCATTCCTTCAGCGCCTTACCAACTCCTCTAGGCCACAAGTTGATTCATTCCTTCCCCATTTAATTCATAACCCATCTTTTTCGCTTCAAGTTTCGCATTTTTTACACTTTCAGCCCAAAATTCAATTCCTTTTAATTTTAAATTCATATTTTCATCCAAAATTTAAAAATAAATAAATAAAATAAAATAAAATAAAATAATCAATAATAATAATAAATAAATAAAAAATAAATTAAATTAAAATTAATAAATTTTATTTTTTGACTTTTATTTTTTAACTTTTTATTTAAAATTTTGACTTTGACTTCCAAGTTTGATCTTTGATTTTAAACTTTGACTTTTTCGTTTAACTTTTAAACTTTCAAATTTAGCTTTTCAGTTTGACTTTTGAGTTTAATTTTTTAAATTTGACTTTTAAGTTTAACTTTATAAATTTGACTTTTCAAGTTTGACTTTTGAGTTTAACTTTTTAAATTTGACTTTTGAGGTTTATAATCAAAGGGTTTGACTTTTAAGTTTTATTTTAGCTTCTAGTTGTGCTTTTAATTGATTTTAAAGAGAGTCGTCAGGATATGTTAAGACAAAATTTCAACATTTTCGGTTATATCCCTGGAGAAACCTTCGAAACTCAGTTGCAGCGATTTACTACACTTACTACCGAGATGAATATAGCTGGGATCTTCTTGTCTAAGTTTGAGATAAACAAAAAGCTACTGAATTCACTTCCAAAATCGTGGGATATGAACGTGGCTATCATCAAGAAGACAAAAGATCTCAATCATCTTAGTCTTGCCGATGTAATTCAAGAACTTGATGCTTTGAAGTGTAGAGAAACAATGAGTTCTGAAAACATTCCGGTCACTGAAGTTACACGTACTCCAGCTTGTGAAGCTACGATTAAATTTCTTCGGGAACAAATTGATTTATTAAAAAGAGAAATTGAGGACCTGAGATGTGAAGGATATCAACTCAGGAAAGGACAGAAACCCCTGAAGGCTGAATTAGAAGCAAAAACCAAGGACTTTAGGAAGCTTCAGGAAGAGTATAGCAACAAGTGTGAAAATTATGACTATATTAAGAGACAACTTGCTGTTGTAACTGAAGAACTTGACACTTTGAAAATTAAGTGTGGAAAAACAGACGTTAGTTTCAAAATTTATATTGTGTCAAGTCAGACAGTCGAGTCATTATTTGAAACCCAATTAAAGTTTAAACAACACCAACAAAAGGGTTTAGGATACGATACTGTACCTCCTCCTTTCAATCATGCATATCAGTATCACCCGTTGACCAAAGAGGAGATTGCCAACGAACCATTCATGGTTTATGGCAAACCAGCGGGATTTGTGTCAGGAGGAGTTATTAATATTGAAGATACTAATGTTGCTACTTCATGTGCAGGTAAAGTAGCAGAAGATGAGAACAAGGAGAAAACCACTGAACAAACCAACATCTCCTTGAACTCTGAATCTGTTGCTTCGAACTCAACTGCTTCTGATCAACCTGCCGTTGAGAAATACAGGCCACCAATTCCAACGCAACAGAGTTCTTGTGGCAAGTGTGCATATGGGATCAATAAGAGACAAGGCAAGGATACGCCACCAGGGGCAGGAAGAAATAACTCTACAGTGAAGAAAAATACTAGTTTTCACTGTGGAACACCTAGACATATTGCCCGAAACTGTCCAAATCGCGCATACGTTCCCTACTGCGCACAAGGATGGCAAAATGTGCCAAGAGGGAGATACTCCAAAAGAAATCCCTCAAGGTCACGTTCAGACAATAGCGACTGGAATGCGCAAAAGGCGAAGAATCAAACGTACAAGGCCAAGAACCCGAATCCCAAGAGAAATAAGGGAATGCCGGCCAAGAAGCCAAATCCAAGAGATGCTCCTGTGAAGCCAAAATCAAAGTCATCTCAAAGGTCGACATCAAGATCAAAAGCAAGTACTGAGCCACCCATCAGATCGAACAAGAAATGGGTTAAACCCAAATATAGATGGGTACCAAAGGTGAAAACTCCCAAATCTTCTAATGATTCTAATATTTCATAGTCTTTTGTTTGTGATAAACAGGACATGTCATGGGAGAAAGTACCTTGCGTTGATGACAAAGGTCAACCCAGTTTCAAAATGGACTGGGTTCCAAAGACCAACTGATCCCGCTCTGTGTTGGAGCAGCTATGGAGGCATATCATCAGACTTCGGTTTGTTGGTAGTGGCTGCTCCTGGCATATGTTTGGGGACATCTCTCAACTGTACAACATTCAGACCATTGTTGAGAGTATGTGTCCTTTTGCGGGAAAGGAAGAAAGGAAGAGATCACAAATCGGGTTAGTTCTTAATGATATGAAGAATTTTCGGATCTGTTCTGAGATTATGCTTGTTGTTCTCAGACCTTCTGAATGCAGATTCAATCGTTGAATTACGGTTTGCGTTTTCTTCTCTATACTCCTGAGTTTTTCTTAAGCTGATTCGCTTTAAAGACTAATTTTTGTTTTAGGATAGTTTAAATTTAAGCAGTTACTTTCGTTTCTCTCCTATGCACAAATTTAGGGGGAGAAATAAAAACAAAACGAAAATTAGAAAATTTTAATTTAATAAAAATCCAAAAACATTAGAAAATCAGAAAATCAAAATACGGTGTTAATGGAATGTGCTTGGAGGAGATGTTTTGGGAAATGAAATTAGCAAGTGATAACGGGCAATCTGAATCGGCGTAATGTACCTAAGTTGAATCGTCTACGCTCTGTGTTCGATGCACTGATAGGCACGAAAGATTTTAAATCGACTTGACTAGGGAGAGTTGAAACTAATGAATTTAAGGACTTGACAAACTTTGACCTAGTTAGATCCGTTTAACCTGATTTCATAACGCTCGGATAGGTTGAGCAGGGAGATATACATGAGAATCTACGGTCACATTAAATAACCTGTATCTAGAAGTGTGGATTCACTTTTCCTCGATGTGCTGATTTTGTCCTTAATTCCTATTGGATGGGGCGACTGGTAAATTCCGATAAATTAGGTCTGTAGAATATCATTTTCTTTCTTTTTGTCTGTTAGTCATATGTTGTCTCCTTTGCGTGACTTCCAATCCGACCTGGTACACAACATATGCAACTCTATTTCTCTGCAGGCTATATATATGAAATTCCTCTCATCTGTTAGTCATATGTTGTCTCCTTTGCGTGACTTTTAATCCGACCTGGTACATAGCATATGTAACCTTCTACTTCTCAACCCCTCTGAAACAATAAGTAATAGAATTTTGAATCTATCCTCTCTCTGAATGGTTGTCTGCTCACCCAGTGTAAGGAGTACTCTGGAAGTTCTTGATGGCTGGGGCATATCAGGAAGTGGGAAACGCGTTCTAGTACACTTAAAATTGAACACATACAGATTTTCTATAGATCTCGTTGCTCGATTTAGGTGGACAACAATATGCCTAGTTGTAGTCAGTTAAATGGTCTTAAGAAAAAGTTATTTAAGAATTAGGACCAATCATGATAATAAAGTTACTATTAGATATATGCATATGTCATGTCATTGGTAAACTGTCAAAATTTGTCACAAATTTTTCGTGTTTAAGTGGACCACAATACTGGCGATCGACCAGATGAAGATGTGAAGATAAGGGTACCGACAAGTGGAATAAGGCTGTCTAACAACTTTGATCCCAAATCACTCTTAAAGTTAGCTATTATTTTTATTTTTGTTAAGTTTGTTCATAGTTTTCTTCTAATTTAAATATTAGGGGAGAATTAAAATATATATATATATATATATATATATATATATATATATATATATATATATATATATATATATATATATGTAAAAAGATAAAAAATAAAAAAATCAGAAAATTCAAAATAAAAAATAGTGTTATTTCTTCTTCAGAAAAATCAAAAATCCAAAAATATTTTTGTTTATGTTTTAATTTGTGTGCTAAGTTTTCTTTTAGTTTTGTTTTGTCTTGAAAAGTGATTTCAGGTGAAGATGAAACTCATGGAGTTTGTGTTGAAGATTTCTGAGCCAAAGGCTTCGTCCGTGAGCATTGAAGAATTCTCATTCGAAGGAGCAAGAAATGAAGATTATTCTTTCAACATTCAATCCTTCAACCCTAGAAGCAAGGTGAAGCAGAAATTGAAGATTATGTGATGGATTGCATTGAAGCCTCCTCAATAAGTCTGTTGCTATCGTTGTACCTGCTGAAGTGATCCATAAGATTTGTTCTCTCTGAAGTTCTCTCTGAAGATTCTCAATCTGAAAGCGTCATCTTTCAAGAATCAGTACAAGAAGCCTCCTCACCCAATGGGCGTTCAATGTCAAATTCTGCAGAAAAGCTCAAGTGCTCAAGATGAAGTCATTCATTGAAGATTCATCAAGTTCATCTTGAAGTCGTGAAGTCATCGAAGATTAAAGCTGAAGCCAAAGCTCCCATTGAAGATTAACAAGTAAATCCTGCTACTTTTTAGGGGGAGCTTGTTGGGTCAATTAAGAAAAGAAAGTTATAAACCAAGGGGGAGATTATTGGGTCAAAAATATGGTTTATACTTTACTTTTCTAGAAAAATGTATTTTTTTTCTTGGACCGTAAACAACTTGGTGTTTACGGCCGTAAGGTGTTTACGGCCGTAAGGTGGTTTACGGCCGTAAACCTATTTACGGCCCATGTTCACCAAGCCCATATTCTCCAAGTATAAATATAGGTGTTAGGGTGAGGAGTAGAGATTGATGAACAAGAGAAGAGAGTTTACGGCTAGAGAGCATTTTGTGTGTGAATCTTTTGTATCTGGAACTTTAATTCTAATCAAATCATACAGAGATTCATATTATTCTTCTTCTCCTTCTCTTCTATTTGATCTGACATCATTCGTCTGATTGGGATTCCGCACCATCAAACTGATCTGATTGATACACAGGCAAATTAGGGACTTACACCCGAAAGAGGGAGATAGAGCTGGAGACCCAGGCTAGGGAGGAGGCTGAGCCTCAGGGGAGAGATCGGCGACCGGCACAGTCTCAGCCGGCATCCAAGCGGGCCAAGCCCGCTGATTCGAGATCTGGGAGTCAGAGGGGCCGCACTTGTCGCAAGTGCGGCAAGAGCCACGATGAGGTGTACAGAGCAGGGTCTTGCTACAAATGTGGCAAGGAGGGGCTACAAATGAGGTTCCGATAGTGCGTGAGTTCCCGGATGTATTTCCAGAGGAGTTGTTGGGTGTGCCTCCCAAGAGGCAGGTTGAGTTCCGTATTGATTTGGCTCCGGGGGCTGCGCCTATCGCCAAGGCACCCTATCACCTTACGCCTTCAGAGATGCAGGAGTTATCCTCGCAGCTTCAGGAGCTGCTGGGGAAGGGGTTTATTCGGCCGAGCAGCTCGTCGTGGGGAGCACCTATCCTTTTTTTCAAGAAAAAGGATGGTTCACACCAGATGTGCATTGATTACTGGGAGTTGAACAAGTTGACAGTCAAGAACCGTTACCCGTTGCCGAGGATCGACGATTTGTTCGATCAGTTGCAGGGAGCATCTTGGTTCTCCAAGATTGATTTAAGGTCTTGATATCATCAGGTGAGGGTGCGAGATGAGGATATCCAGAGGACAATGTTCAGGACTCGTTACGTGCATTACGAGTTTGTGGTGATGCCTTTCGGGCTCACCAATGCACCTACGGTGTTCATGGATCTCATGAACAGAGTGTGTAGACCGATGTTGGATCGCTCGGTGATCGTGTTCATCGACGACATATTGGTGTATTCGAGATCCAAAGAGTAGCATAAGGAGCATTTGAGTGAGATTCTCGGAGTGTTGAGATCAAAGAGGCTTTATGCCAAATTCTCCAAGTGTGATTTCTGTTTACGAGAGGTTCAGTTCCTAGGGCACCTCATTAACCAGAAAGGGATATTGGTCGATCTGGCCAAGATCGAGGCAGTGATGAGTTGGGAGGTGCCGAGGTCACCCACCGAGATCAGGAGTTTCTTAGGATTGGCAGGCTATTACCGGAGATTTATAAGGGATTTCTCCAAGATCGTCGTGCCACTCACCAAGTTGACCCGGAAGGGTGTTGCTTTTTCATGGGGCCCAGAGCAGCAGGCCTCCTTCAAGACACTTCGCCAGAGACTATGCGAAGCCCCGGTGTAAGCCCTTCCAGAAGGGATGGAGGACTTCGTAGTGTATTGCAACGCGTCGATATCGGGGTTGGGAGCGGTGCTTATGCAGAGGGGGCATGTGATAGCATATGCATCGAGGGAGCCGAAACCTCATGAGTCGAGGTATCCCACCCACAATCTGGAGTTGGGGGCAGTAGTGTTCGCCCTCAAGATCTGGCGTCATTATCTATATGCGGTTCGGTGTACCATATACACGGACCACAAGAGCTTGAAGTATTTGATGGATCAGCCCAACCTGAACATGCGCCAGAGGAGATGGTTGGATGTGGTGAAGGATTACGATTGTGAGATCCTGTACCTCCTGGGCAAGGCTAACGTTGTAGCTGATGCCCTGAGTCGTAGGGCAGAGGGCGCCCCGGTACGAGACGTTTGTATGAGACTGATAGTGATGACTCCAGTGTTTGACACCATTCGAGGGGCCCAGGCTGAGGCCGTGAGACCGGAGAACCGTAAGAGAGAGCAGGTTATCGGGCAGGTATCGGATTTCGTCACCGATAGCCGAGGGCTTATGACCTTTCAAGGTCGGATTTGGGTACCATTTGTGGGCGGAACGCGTACCATCTTGATGGAGGAGGCGCATAGATTGTGGTTTTCGATCCATCCTGGGTCCACTAAGATGTATTTGGACCTGAAGAGAGAATATTGGTCGCCCTGTATGAAGAGGGATGTTGCATGGTTCGTTGAGAGGTGTTTGACCTGTCGCAGGGTTAAGGCCGAGCACCAGAGACCGCATGGTAAGTTGCAGCTGTTGGAGGTTCCCGAGTGGAAGTGGGAACAAATTACCATGGATTTTATCACCAAATTGCCAAATACAAGGGGCGTCGATGAAATTTGGGTGATTGTGGACAGGTTGATCCGCTGAGAGGTTGGCAAAGTTGTACGTGAAGGAGGTGGTATCACGGCATGGAGTGCCGATCTCGATCGTCTCAGATCGAGATGTGCATTTCACTTCCAGGTTCTGGAAGAAATTTCATGAGGAGTTGGTCGATCCTGAACTCCACCTATCGCTCCGGAGGTATCCCAGGAAGCTCCTCTGGGAATACATCTGCGTAGTCTCGCACCACCGAAACGTCACTCACCGTCGCCTTACCCGCCTCCCGGGTATCCAGGACATTGGCGACATATCCTGCGCAACCCTGCTGGAGGTAACGCCTAGCCCTCGCTGTCGAACATAAAGTTGGTCCTCGCTATGGCCTCTCGCCCTGAATCACCAGCTCTCCCCCACTTGGGGTCCTGATCCGTACCAATTGTTGCTCGCATTCGATCACTGCTCCATTGGGGCTTAGCCAATCCATGTCGATAATAACCTTGTTCCCCCGCAAAGGTATGGGAACCAAGTCTACCAGGTAGCGCTCCTCGAATAATCTCGACACACAATCTCGGAATACTGCTGATGCTTGCACCGATCGATCATCGGCAATCTCTACCTCTAAAGGGCAATCCAACATGCCCGAAGACTCGGGAAACCTCTTGCTGAGCGCAAGAGAAACAAAAAATCGAGTGGCACCTGAGTCAAACAACACTTGTACTGGAATACCGTTCACATGGAACAACCCTAAACATGTATATACAGAGCATGTATCAATATCATAAACATCATATAAATAGATCAGAGGGGAAGAATCATACCCGTAACCACATCGGGTGCGTCGCGTGCCTCCTCGGTAGTCAACTGGAAGGCCCGACTCCTCACCACTGGAGCCTCTGCCTTGCCCTGTCGGCCATCAGTAATCCGCAAGGTCGCTGGAGCTGGCGCCTTCACTGGCGCTGCTACTGTCAACTAGGGGCAATTGGCCTTCTTATAGCCCCTCTGGTTGCAGTGAAAACACAACAACTCAGATGTCTGAATAGTGGGTGCAGGGGCGATACAATCCCTGCTAAAGTGCCCCGTCTTTCCGCACTTGTAGCAGCCCGACGATCCCAACCTGCATGCTCCCTCGTGCGGCCTGCCGCATTTCCTGCAGCGGTCCTTTCCTGACTGGCCTTTCAGCCTACCATCTGATCCCTTGGGCTTCTTCCTGAAGTCCCAGTCACCTGCCCCTCCTCTACCTTCCTCTTCCGGATGTGCTCCAGATCTATCTCCCTTTCCCTTGCCCTGAGAATCATGGAATCCAGGGTAGGGCAAGCTGAAAAACTAACATGCTCCCGAATGTCGGTTCCCAACATGTCATGGTAGCGGGTCCTAAACATGTCCTCATCTCCCGCATACTAGGGAACCAGTAACGCCCTCTCCTAGAACTTGGCAGTGATCTCCGCCACTGTCTCCATCGTCTATCTCATGTCTAAAAACTCCCTAGCCAACTGCTGGAGCTCCACTGCAGATGTAAACTCCGCTCTGAACCGAGTCACAAAGTCTGGCCACGTCATAGCCTCAACAGCTGAGGCTCCCAGAGAGTCACCAACCGACTCCCATCAATCTCTGACCCTGTCTCTCAAGCACCCTACTACATATCACACCTTCGAGCCCTCAGGGTAGAAGCTAGTCAACTGTGGAGACTCAATGTCTGCAATCCATCGCCTGGTAGTAATGGGGTCCTTCGTCCCATGGAAATCCGGCATGTCACTGCCCATGAAGTCCTTAAAGGATAGTGTGCGTGATCCTGACTGGCTGGTCGCCATGTCACTCCTGAACGCCCTAAGGCGATCCTCCATCAGCCCGACAATCCCTTCCTTGATCGACCCAAAGATGATCGGGGTCACATCAAGGATGCCTCTAGTGATCTCGGACACGATGAACTCGCGTAGCCTCTCATCCACTGGTTCGGAGCCTGAACCCGAACCCGATCCCTCTCCTGAGCTGCCAACTGCTGGCCTCAGACGTAGTACCACCATTCTGCAATACATAATGACAACCGTTAGTGATACCGATACATCTAGAGGGATCACATCCATCACGAGTTCGTTGGTCTTGCCTCAGCCTTCCTCGATTCAAGTACAGATCCTCCGCTTTTAGTAATACGGGCCCATACTACCTTCCACATCTATCCGTACTTTCCTCAAGAACCGCCACGACTCCACCAAGTCACTACTACTATTACTGATCTCTACTACTCTCATCCTAGACTTACCCTAGGGAAAATCTCTGACTCCACCCAAACCGGTCCTCAGCTGCTAAAGGCCTCCTTGTAATGCCAATTAGCCATCACCTGAATACCATCACATGTAACGAGGCTCAGATAATCCTTTGAGTAAAAGACTCGTCCCTACAATGGTTAGACTCAAACGAGAGTTGCGCAATAGGGCCAAATCCAGCACTCTGAGATTATTCAACCCTAATCACATGTGACGCGACGTACTCACCTAATGGCTAACTCCCATTATTCAGAGTCCCACAAATCACAAAGCAAGCAGCATTCGGACGCAGGAAACTACTCAAGCAAACCTGCCCATATAACGAGAAACTGTACTAGCATACAATGCTAAGCTCATACTATCAGGCATAACCTAAGCAGGCTATCCTACGGTTGTCTACTCAATACAAGCATGTAATTCTCACAAGCTAAAAACACGTAAAGCAGGTATACATGGCATCATCCCTAGATCCTTAGTCCTATTCTAGTATGTTGTTCTACTAAAGCTGATAAGCATAACATAAACTTGTATGGGTACTGTGGGGAATACTTACTTGAGTTCGGCCGGTCGTGCACATCACACACTCCGTTCTTTCTCAAAACTCCTTTAACTTATCCTTTAGAAAACCATTTTCTTGTAAAAGCTTTTAATCCCCCGATTTGAGTCCAGAAACCCCCGAGGTGTGTCCGAATCCCTCAAACCAGGGCTCTGATACCAACTTGTAACATCCCAAACTTTGAGTCCAAAAATTTCATTTTAATTAACATATTATAAAAACATTCTTAAGAAAACTACGTAACAATATATCATTTTGTAAATCAATGTATCATGTCTGAAAACCCAAAACATATAATAGCCACATGTCAGAGTACAATCCCAGAATATCTCGAGTGCGAAAAATCAATGCGTGTGTGTATGATGTGTTGCTACCGCGTTAGCTCCTTCCCCTTCGCTGAAGAGGTACTTGAAACCAAAACAGTAAACTGTAAGCATGAAGTTTAGTGAGTTCCCCCATCGTACCACATACCATACGATCACACAACATATATATTGTCGGGCAATTCTGGGGTGCCCAACCTACCTGGTACGACCATTCTGGGGTGCCGACCTACCCGATACGACCATTCTGGGGTGCCGATCTACCCGTGTCAAGCCATTCTGGGGTGCTGCCTACCTGTGTCAAGCCATTATGGGGTGCTAACCTACCCATCGGTCCTAACAACCGAACTCTCGGGGACTATTCCACCCCCTACTGCTACTATCGCATATATCATAACATAACATACTATCAGACATATCTAGGGTGTCCGAACTACCTTTCGGTCCTAACAACCAAACTTGGGGACTATTCCCCTCCTACTACCACTATCACATATAACATATCATGCCAACATATAAACATAACATCACATACTGCCAGACATATATGGGGTGTCTGACCTACCCTTCGGTCCTAACAACCGAACTCTACTACTATCACATATAACATATCATGCCAGCATATAACATATCAGGTAGTAGCAAACCTAGATGATATCACAAAGACAATCATCTAACATACAACTCCTACTGGTGGGCCGACATTGTGGCCGTAGACCCACCACCACTGGAAGGTTACTCACCTCGTACGAGTAGTTGCTGATAATCTATGCGGGAAACCTCTGCCTGCTGCTGCTCTAGAAATCCTCCGGCTATAATCCCCACAAAACACTCAGTCAGAATCTGATATCTACTCTTAGGGTAAAATGACTATTTTACACCCTAACCAAGTCCAAGTCAAAGTCAACTTCCAGTTGAACCGACTCGCCGAGTTGGGCTGTCAACTCGTCGAGTCCCTAACCCTTTACCCATCCTTATCCATGACTCTACTCGTCGAGTTTAGCAACGACTCAACAAGTTCCCCTTCTATATGAAAATCGAATGAACCTTCATCCGACTCATCGAGTTTTATGAACAACTCGTCGAGTTCATCTTCAACTATTAGGAGATTTCCTTGGACTCGCCGAGTCTGTTCTAACACTCGTTGATTCCTATGAACTCCAGGTCTAAGGCTAAGTCCAATACGTTGGGTCACTCCTTTGGACCCTCTAACATCCTTCTAACACTCAACTGGGTTCCTTCAGACCCAAACAGAAAAAGGGAGTTAAACCTTGGACTCGTCGAGTCCAAAGAACAACTCGTCGATTCGAGGTTGTCCAAGTCTCATTTCTCGATTTCTGATGTACAACACTTGTCCAGAAGATAGATCTAGGCTCCTACAATCGATCTAGCATGTAAAGTTACAAACTTTACGCGCATGCATGGAACTTTGAGCTCCAAAAAGGTTCCAAAGAAGCTCTTAGGTTGCATGGAGCCTTCCATGGGTGCAAAAGCAACCCCTTCCTGCCTTGTGACCCCTCAAAGGTCCTAGATCCGAAGTTTGACCCCCAACCATGCTTGCAATCATGGTTGGTTTCCACATATGGCTTATAAAAGCCCTAAATCTCCCCAAAAAGGGATCTAATAAATGAACGAGCAAGGTATAGACTTTATACCTTCTGGAAGCTGCAAAGGAAGCACCAACTTGAACTCCTCTGGTCCTCCTTTGATCCTCTAAGCTTTTCCCTTCTTCCTTGACACCACAAAACACCAAGATCACTCAAAAGCTCTTAAATCTCTCCACACACAGTTATGGTTCACTATGAAAGGTTTCTGGAAGCAATAGGGACGAATGGGGGCAGAATGAGATGATTAAATAGGGTGCAAACCCTTAAATTATGGTTTTGTCCAGTCAGAGTCTACTCTTCGAGTCTAGATGTCGACTCATCGAGTCCAATACTTAAGCCCCGCATCCCATCCTACTCCTACTCGTCGATTTGGGCCGTCAACTCGCCGAGTCTCAGGCCTAAATGCAAAATACTTAAATAAAAAAAAATACATACCAGGAACTAGGTGCTACAAATCTCCCCACTTATTTCAGACATCGTCCTCGAAGTCTGCTGCTCGTTCCTAGAAAAGCTCTGGGTAATGCTCCATCATCTCATCCACCGGCTCCCAAGTCCACTCTGAGCCTTTCCGGTATTGCCATTGCACCTTCACTAGCTCCGCCCTCTTGCTTCTCCGATCCTTCGACTTCCGGTCGAGGATCACCACTGGCCACTCAATGTAATTTAGGTTTTCATCGACCTGAATATCCTCTAAGGGTACCACTGCTGAGTCATCCACCAAGCACTTTCGCATCTGGGAGACGTGGAAAGTGTTGTGGATCTGACTGCATTCAGCTGGCAGATCCAGTCTGTATGCCACCTTGCCTACCCGGCGATAACCCTAAAAGGCCTAATGTACCTAGGGCCCAACTTGCTCTGTTTCCTGAATCGGATGACGCCCTTCCATGGCGACACCTTTAGGAGAACCATATCCCCGACCTGAAACTCCAGGTTTGATGTAACACCGTAAAAATTTAAACAATTTTTCTCATGTTAAAAACCATATAATTTCATTCACATCCACATTTTAAAACATTGTATCATCATTATCTCAATACAAAACCCCAAGATCAAAACATATGAACTCCAGTGTGCGTGTGTACGAGTCATGTCGGCGCCTTCCCGCGATCATCATTGGTACCTAAAACACCACACATAACACTGTGAGCATAAATGCTTAGTGAGTTCCCCAAAATACCACATATACACATATCAGCCACTCAAGGCTGTAACTCTATTGACCCTCTTGGTCGAATATCTCTGTGAGACCCTCTTGGTACCATAACTCAATGGACCCACTGGTCCTAACTATGTACACTCTGAATCATGCATAATAAATCATGACACATAATAACATGCAAACACACTGGCATATAACTCTAAAATACTCTGTCTCATAACTCTGTTACCACACTAGGTAAAGTATAGTGAGAAGACTCACCTCAGATGTCTCGGTAAATCTCTAACTCGGTAGAAATACGATCTAGCCTCCGCCTAATCACACAAAGTAAATATTCTCATAAATATAACTCTCGGGACTAGACTCAACCTTATCTAGGCGAAAGACCATTTTACCCCTCTATCAGCTCAAAGGCCACATTGTTGACCAAACCCTAAAAGTCAACAAAAGTCAACGGTCAAAATTTGACCCGACTTGTCGAGTGCACTTGGGCGACTCGTCGAGTGCACTTGGGCGACTCACCGAGTCTACACGTGTCTACTAACTCTTTTAGTCCCGCTTGGCACGTCGAGTTCCTCCCCTTACTTGACGAGTCACACTTGGCATGAATCGCGGGGCCACCTCGACTCAACTCGCCGAGTCTCAAAAACAACTCGACGAGTTCCGCCTTGAACTCTAGTCCCCTAACTCTCTCTGACTCACTGAGTTATTTCCCCAACTCGGCAAGTCTACTCACTGAGTGATTTACGGGAAACCCTCACCCTACTCGCCAAGTCTGATCTTTGGAATCGGCGAGTTCATGCCATGCACAAACTCCATAGACCTCCTGAGGTCAGATTTGTTCCTTTAATCCATAGATCTGACCTTCCCAAGCATAATAATCATGTAAAGTTCAGACCTTGACACTCATATAACATCTAGATGGTCTAACTTCGTGATTTAGCCCCAAAAATAACATCCTAAGTTCATGGCTCCCAAAATAACTCATAAAGCTCCAAGGGTTAAGGTCTCTAGACCTCTTTGGGTCCAGATCCAAAGCATAGACTCGAGAGGGGACCAATTGCTCCACATATCCATCCTCTAAAGGGGTTAGAAAACCCTAACTCTAAGAATCAACACCAAATCTGAAGAAGGTCCGAATAAATACCTCAATATGAAGTTTATGAACTCTGAAGTCACCAGAATCACACCTCCTTCATCCTCCTCTTGCCTTGGTCACATCTTTCTTGAAAATACACCAACAAAATGATCAAGAATGGCCTCTCCTTCCTCACAAACGCTCTAGATCTCTTAGGGTTTCTCTTTGGGGTTTGGTAGCCGCAAATGACGGCCCTAAGGGCCTTTTGTGACATCCCCAAAATCACGGCTAGAAAAGACCGATTTTGTTTATGCTTTATGAAAATCAGAGTACTTCGTTTTATAAAAAGGTTGCGGAATGCGTTCCCAGAAAAACATGGTAAATACGTTATTAAAACATTTTCGAGGAAACGTATTTATTTCATTTTAAAACGTTTGGGATGTCATCGTTAATACCGAAACATAAGCATAAACAGAACTTACAATGATTTACACTAGTGATCTACATCTCTTTAAATCTCTCAGTGTAATGTCACTTCACTTCGTCACCTGTGATATACATAAACTGAGTGGGTCAGGTTGGGAAACCTGGTGAGTACATAGGGTTTTCAACCCACGATAATATAATTGTTATGTTTAATCATCAAACAATTAACCCCATTACCCATCCCCGTTATCTTCTTTACTCTTAAGGATTTAACCTAAGAGTCGTCTATCCTGCATTCGTTTATTCCGAAGTCCCTTACTTCCAGGGTTATAGGACTGGCACTAAATCCATAGCTGCCAATGTTCGTTCATAAAGCACTAATTCCATAGCTGCTATAGTCTATTCATCGGGTACTAAATCCATAGCTACCAGTCTTTATCTAATAGGTACTAAGTCCATAGCTACCAATGTTCAACAGGTACTAAATCCTTAGCTACCAGCGTCTAACTAATAGGTACTAAGTCCATAGCTACCAATTCCCAACAGGCACTAAATCCATAGCTACCAACGTCTAAAAGGTACTAAGTCCATAGCTACCGGTGTTTGTCCCATAGGCACTAAGTCTATAGCTGCCAATGTATACTCACGTCATCTTCTATCTCTCATCATTCATCTACCCATCTCATACCCAACATTTTCGTATATATAAAATACGTATACAGTTTAAGTCCTTTAAAACATGTATAAAACGTTCAACCAACATAGACAGCAAGTATTCAGATAATGTGCACACATAGCACGTAGTTTATATAAAATACTTCATATCTATGTGTAAGATGAAAGGGACTATGCACTCACTTGAAAGGTGGTGAGTCGGCACTCGGACAGCACTTCGTTACTCTTAAAACAATTATCCCTTGACGAAACCTAGTATCATTACCACTAGAGTTTAGTCTAATGCTTGACGAGACTAATTTAATAGTCTAGCTATTATTACTATTATATAAGCGTTAAATAACACTCAATATAACTCATAATAATAGCCTAAATAATTATTTTAAGGTCCTAACAATGTTACTATAAATAAATAAAATCTATATTAAATATACTATAGGCGTAGCTCACTTACAGCGGGTTTTTATTAAAAACCGGGCTTCGCTGGAGCAGCGTTTCCGAGCCGAAAGCTTTTCTTCTCGGAGCCGTCGGGCGCTCCGGGGCTCTCTTCTCGTGCTAGGGAGGTTTCGTAGACTTGGGAGGGGTTTAGGGAGGCTAGAGAGAAGTTAGAGAGAGAAAGAAAGGCTTATGGTGTGAAGAAAATATGAGGAGTTCACCCTTGTATTTATAGGAAGTGTATAGTAAAGTAGTCTCCAAGCTTCGTCCGTAACTTTTGCATACGAGCTCCGTTTTTGTCTGTCTTTTTACTGTTGAGTTCCTATTAATGAGATCTTCAACTTTCATTTAGACCTCGTTGGCTAATTCTCATTCTATCTCGGATTTACAAAACTGTATCAAATTCGCCGCGCTCGAAAAGTAGGGACTAAGCTTCGTCCATAACTTTTGCATACGAGCTCCATTTTTGTCTGTCTTTTTACCGTTGAGTTCCTATTAATGAGATCTTCAACTCTCATTTAGACCTCGTTGGCTAATTCTCATTCTATCTCGGATTTACAAAACTGTATCGAATTCGCCGCGCTCGAAAAGTAGGGACTAAGCTTCATCCATAACTTTTGCATACGAGCTCTATTATCGACGTTCTTTATATCCACGCGTTGGTATTTATGAGTACTACAACTTTCATTTATATCCCGTCGGCTAAAAATCGACCGATCTAAAATTCAGATTTCGGGCTGTGCACTGCTATGCTATATCTTAGAAAAATCATAACTTCCTCATACGAAGTCAGATTTGGGCGTTCTTTTTATCGATGTTCTTAGTTTAACATATTCTACGACTTTCGTTTAGATCGCTAAGGCTAAATCTCGCTCTATCGTAAATTCACTATTTACGCTTCCCGGTATCGTGTCAGTTCCGTCGCGAAACTTCAACGGGTCATAACTTCTTCGTTATAACTCGGTTTTCGGCGTTCTTTATATGTACGAAAACCTTGTAAAATACTCTACAACTTGGTTAAGATTATTTATTCTAAATAATCTTTTGTCGAAAAGTCGTTTTCGACCCCTATTGCCTCTAATTTGACTAGCCTAGATTTGCGGGCGTTACAATTATCTCCCCCTTAGGATGATTACGTCCCGGAATCATCAACGAAACATGATCGTATAATGACTCCATACGTCATCTCTTCATCCTAGGTAATATTTATAACTTCTACATTCCTTCAATTCTATCTCTTAAACTCATTGACTGTAAGAGTACTCGATCGTGCACCTGCTCTCTACCTCAGGTTAGACTCCAAATTATGACCTTCAAGTCACAATCTCGATCCTTGCTGGATATGGACTTGAGATAAGTTCTTTTATTACTACTATAGATCGATGTGTCATATTCTAATGACCTATCATCGTATGTTGCAACACTTAGACTTAGGTCTCTTAGAGTTAAATTCTAAAACAGACTATGCCTTCCTTCATGTTCTAATGTGATATAATCACACTTTAACATTAGGCATTTCTAGCCACCAACTTCTTTAACAACGAGTGCAATACTTCTATTGATCGCTTTGATTTCAACCGTTTGGTTTAAGTCAGACGCTACATCAAACTTGGTTCTCTGAACCACACAACATACTCATCGTAGTCGGACTCGATTTGATATGACCACTAGGGTCGTAATATCAACAATCTTCTTAGTCATTACCGAAACGATGGTAACAACACACTTGAATAAAACGAAATCAATTACTAGCTTCTTGGTAACCTTGTGACTTTCCCTGATCCAAGTGTGAGTCCTGTGCTTCCGGTAGTATAGGCCTCTACTACCATTCACACCTACTCATACTCGTCCCAAGTATTGTCTCGCAGTTTCCCAAGTCACCATGCAGCAAATCACACAATCATTCGACACATCAGATAAAAAAATGAAGGTTTTATATTAATTCTTGAAACGATTACATAGGTGTTCAAGTTCACCCTAGACTATGCCTCTACTAGGCTACATCATAAAATACTATGGCTACTACATAACTTGCTCTTCTGATATGAAGTCCTCATCCGTGATTCCTCGCACGGTTTTCTACTTCGTCGAGGATCATGTGAAACGCCCTTGGCCTTGGTGGCGTTTCTGGTCTTACTGCTTTATTTTTCTTTGGGCAGTCTCTGGACATATGCCCCTTGCCTCCACATCCGTAGCATACTTTATCATCATGTGTGCAGTCTTTGGAATAGTGGCCAGTCCTCCCACACTTGTAACAAGTCACTTCTTCATTGCACTTCCCACCATGCTTCTTCTTGCATCTATCACACCATCTTGCTTCACCTCCATCTGCTCCTCCAAGTTTTGAGAATTTTCTTTCCTTGTTCGACCTCGAAGATCCCTCAAACTTTCGCTTCTCTCATGCCTTATCTTTTTCTAGACCCTTTTCTCTTATCTGGGCCTCTACGTTCTTAGCTGCCCTAACAGCTGCTTTCAAGGTAGTTGCCATTTTGACCATTGGGCCAAAGTCAGTGGGCAGTCCGTTAGCAAACCTATCAATCTTGGAGAGTTCAGTAGGCACCAAGTAGGGGAATAGCTTCATCCTCTCGGTGAATGCGGTGGCATACTCATCAACACTCATCTTCCCTTTCTTTAGGTTCTGAAACTCGTTGTTTAGGTCTATCAGATCTACCTCTGAGCAGTACTGCATTTTCAACTGTTCCAAAAGCTCTTCCCACGACATCCTTAAGGCTTCTCCTCATGGCATCGTATCTGCCAATAGCTTCCACCAGCTCAAGACTCCAGTTTTCAGTTGTCTTACAGCGAAGACAGTCTTCTGTTTCTCGTTACAGCTGCAGCTCTCTAACACCATCTCCATCTCAGAGATCCAATCCATAATCTCAACCGGCTTCGGGCTTCCTGAGAGACTTGGGGGTTTCGCACCCAAGAAATTCTTGTACATCCGCCCATCCTTGTTGTTTCTCCCTTCTGGGCCATCCCTTTGCTCACCTTGAGTCCCAACTTGACTCACTTGGCGGCTGTAGTTCCCTTCCTCAGATTGCTCGGGAATCAGTTCGGGTTGCTCAATGGGCATAGTAGGTCCGTCCCTATTCAACATCCGTCTCATTTCTTCCCTTTGTTCAGCCAACATAGCCCGAATCATGGCTTGAACTCCAGCCATGGTGACTGGCTCAGGCGCAACTTCTTCTACAACAGGTATTTGCTGAACCACTGGGGGTTGGTTCCTGTTCCCATTTGCGTTTACGTCTCCGCTACGGGTCCTTACCATCTCGATCTATACACCGAATAAGGTGAATTTAGACCTTTACTTGACGTTTAAATCATCCTTATCACTCCGAAACGTTTACATGCTAGTTCTAATACCGTAGTCGTACGTTTAGAATCCTAAACATATAAGGTTTCCAGATCCGGTCGGCAACAGACCATAGATCCGAACAATTAACAACATATCATGCACAAAGCATTTAGCACATAAAAGCATTTTAGGCACAATTCCTAAAATAAGCTAGTGCTCACACCTCACAATCATCGCTTAGCATTCTAAGTTTAAGTCTAGAAATAAATCCATATTCCTAGTTCGCTTAAACTAATGCTTTGATACCAACTGTGACATCCCCAAAATCACGCCCAGAAAAGACCGATTTTGTTTATGCTTTATGAAAATCAGAGTACTTCGTTTTATAAAAAGGTTGCGGAATGTGTTCCCAGAAAAACATGGTAAATACGTTATTAAAACATTTTCGAGGAAACGTATTTATTTCATTTTAAAACGTTTGGGATGTCATCGTTAATACCGAAACATAAGCATAAACAGAACTTACAATGATTTACACTAGTGATCTACATCTCTTTAAATCTCTCAGTGTAATGTCACTTCACTTCGTCACCTGTGATATACATAAACTGAGTGGGTCAGGTTGGGAAACCTGGTGAGTACATAGGGTTTTCAACCCACGATAATATAATTGTTATGTTTAATCATCAAACAATTAACCCCATTACCCATCCCCGTTATCTTCTTTACTCTTAAGGATTTAACCTAAGAGTCGTCTATCCTGCATTCGTTTATTCCGAAGTCCCTTACTTCCAGGGTTATAGGACTGGCACTAAATCCATAGCTGCCAATGTTCGTTCATAAAGCACTAATTCCATAGCTGCTATAGTCTATTCATCGGGTACTAAATCCATAGCTACCAGTCTTTATCTAATAGGTACTAAGTCCATAGCTACCAATGTTCAACAGGTACTAAATCCTTAGCTACCAGCGTCTAACTAATAGGTACTAAGTCCATAGCTACCAATTCCCAACAGGCACTAAATCCATAGCTACCAACGTCTAAAAGGTACTAAGTCCATAGCTACCGGTGTTTGTCCCATAGGCACTAAGTCTATAGCTGCCAATGTATACTCACGTCATCTTCTATCTCTCATCATTCATCTACCCATCTCATACCCAACATTTTCGTATATATAAAATACGTATACAGTTTAAGTCCTTTAAAACATGTATAAAACGTTCAACCAACATAGACAGCAAGTATTCAGATAATGTGCACACATAGCACGTAGTTTATATAAAATACTTCATATCTATGTGTAAGATGAAAGGGACTATGCACTCACTTGAAAGGTGGTGAGTCGGCACTCGGACAACACTTCGTTACTCTTAAAACAATTATCCCTTGACGAAACCTAGTATCATTACCACTAGAGTTTAGTCTAACGCTTGACGAGACTAATTTAATAGTCTAGCTATTATTACTATTATATAAGCGTTAAATAACACTCAATATAACTCATAATAATAGCCTAAATAATTATTTTAAGGTCCTAACAATGTTACTATAATTAAATAAAATCTATATTAAATATACTATAGGCGTAGCTCACTTACAACGGGTTTTTATTAAAAACCGGGCTTCGCTGAAGCAGCGTTTCCGAGCCGAAAGCTTTTCTTCTCGGAGCCGTCGGGCGCTCCGGGGCTCTCTTCTCGTGCTAGGGAGGTTCCGTAGACTTGGGAGGGGTTTAGGGAGGCTAGAGAGAAGTTAGAGAGAGAAAGAAAGGCTTATGGTGTGAAGAAAATATGAGGAGTTCACCCTTGTATTTATAGGAAGTGTATAGTAAAGTAGTCTCCAAGCTTCGTCCGTAACTTTTGCATACGAGCTCCGTTTTTGTCTGTCTTTTTACTGTTGAGTTCCTATTAATGAGATCTTCAACTTTCATTTAGACCTCGTTGGCTAATTCTCATTCTATCTCGGATTTACAAAACTGTATCAAATTCGCCGCGCTCGAAAAGTAGGGACTAAGCTTCGTCCATAACTTTTGCATACGAGCTCCATTTTTGTCTGTCTTTTTACCGTTGAGTTCCTATTAATGAGATCTTCAACTCTCATTTAGACCTCGTTGGCTAATTCTCATTCTATCTCGGATTTACAAAACTGTATCGAATTCGCCGCGCTCGAAAAGTAGGGACTAAGATTCGTCCATAACTTTTGCATACGAGCTCTAATATCGACGTTCTTTATATCCACGCGTTGGTATTTATGAGTACTACAACTTTCATTTAGATCCCGTCGGCTAAAAATCGACCGATCTAAAATTCAGATTTCGGGCTGTGCACTGCTATGCTAAATCTTAGAAAAATCATAACTTCCTCATACGAAGTCAGATTTGGGCGTTCTTTTTATCGATGTTCTTAGTTTAACATATTCTACGACTTTCGTTTAGATCGCTAAGGCTAAATCTCGCTCTATCGTAAATTCACTATTTACGCTTCCCGGTATCGTGCCAGTTCCGTCGCGAAACTTCAACGGGTCATAACTTCTTCGTTATAACTCGGTTTTCGGCGTTCTTTATATGTACGAAAACCTTGTAAAATACTCTACAACTTGGTTAAGATTATTTATTCTAAATAATCTTTTGTCGAAAAGTCATTTTCGACCCCTATTGCCTCTAATTTGACTAGCCCAGATTTGCGGGCGTTACACCTTTAAATAGGTCCCAAACCCAGAAAATTAGGGTTTCATTAAACAGCGTGGACTCGCCGAGTCCACTCATGAACTTGTTGAGACTAGCTGTGAACCCGGAGACGAATCCGCGACCATACTCGGCGAGTCTAAACACCAACTCACCGAGTCCCCTCTCAACCTTTAAAAATAAAGGAATAATTAATATACCTGGGAATCCGGGTGTTACAATTCTCCCCCACTAGAATTAGACTTCACCCTCGAAGTCTCACTCTGCAAACAACTCTAGATGCTGCTCCCGCATCTCACGCTCCAACTCCCAAGTCAACTCTGACCCTTTTCGATGTTGCCACTGGACCTGCACCAGAGGCACCTCTTTGTTCCTCAAAACCTTGATCTTCCGATCCCTAATCGTCACCGGTCTCTCAATATAGTTCAGGCTCGCATCCACCTGAATATCTTCTAATGGCACCACTATCGACTCATCGGCTATACACTTTCTCAACTGCGACACGTGGAAAGTGTCATGGATCTGACCCAACTCTACAGGTAACTCCAAACGTTAGGCTACCCTGTCTACCCTCACGATCACCCTGAAAGGACCGATATATCGGGGCCCCAACTTTCCCCTCTTCCTAAATCGAATCACTCATTTCCAAGGAGAGACCTTTAGGAGCATGAAGTCGTCGACCTGGAACTCGAGCTCGGACCGGCGCCTGTCCGCATAACTCTTCTGACGACTCTGAGCGGTTAACAACCTCTGTTTGACCTGCTGAATCTGCTTTGTCGTCTGAAGCACGATCTCAGTACTACCCATCACACGCTGCCCTACCTCTCCCCAGCAAATGGGGGTCCGACACCTCCTCCCATACAACAGCTCAAAGGGTGGCATACCAACGCTCGAATGATGGCTGTTGTTGTAGGAAAACTCTGCCAAGGGCAAGTACGTGTCCCAACTCCCGCCGAAATCCAACACACATGCTCGGAGCATGTCCTCGAGCGTCTAAATCGTCCGCTCACTCTGCCTGTCAGTCTGTGGGTGGTATGTGGTACGAAAATGCAGTCTCGTACCCAATTCCTCCTGAAACTTCTTACAGAATCTGGAAGTGAAACGTACATCTCGATCTGAGACTATCGAGATCGGCACTCCATGCCGCGATACCACCTCTCTTACGTACATCTCTGCCAACCTCTCCGCGGAAGAGCTCTCACTGATAGCAAGGAAATGAGCGCTCTTCCTCAACCTGTCCACAATCACCCAAATTACATCGACACCTGTCGCAGTCCTTGGAAATTTGGTGATGAAATCCATGGTAATATGTTCCCATTTCCACTCGGGGGTCTCTAACGGCTGTAGCTTACCATGTGGACGCTGGTGCTCGGCCTTAACCTTGCGACAGGTCAAGCATCTCTCTACAAACCATGTGACATCCCTCTTCATATTGGGCCTCCAATACTCCCTCTTTAGGTCCAAATACATCTTAGTGGCCTCCGGATGGATCGAGAAATTCGATCTATGAGCCTCTTCCATCAAAATGGTACGCGTCCCTCCCACAAACGATACCCATATCCGACCTTGAAATGTCATAAGCCCCCGTCTATCGGTAACGAACTCCGATACCAGCCCGACAACTCGCTCTTTCTTCTGGCTTTCTGGCCTCAGGGCCTCAGCCTGGGCCCCACGAATAGTGTCCAACACCGGAGTCATCACTGTCAATCTCAAACAAACATCTTGCATCGGGGCGCCCTCCGCCCTACGGCTCAGTGCATCGGCTACAACGTTAGCCTTGCCCGGGTGGTACAGGATCCCACAAGCGTAATCCTTCACCACATCCAACCATCTCCTCTGGCGCATATTCAGGTTGGGCTGATCCATTAGATACTTCAGGCTCTTGTGGTCAGTGTATATGGTACACCGAACCCCATACAGATAGTGACGCCAGATCTTGAGGGCGAACACCACCGCCCCCAACTCCAGATCGTGGGTGGGATACCTCGTCTCATGAGGCTTCAGCTGCCTCGATGCGTATGCTATCACATGACCCCTCTGCATAAGCACCGCTCCCAGCCCAGATATCGACGCGTCACACTACACAACGAAGTCCTCCATCCCCTCTGGAAAGGCTAACACCGGAGCTTCGCATAATCTCTGGCGAAGGGTCTCAAAGGAGGCCTGCTGCTCTGGACCCCATGAAAAAGCAACACCCTTCCGGGTCAACTTGGTGAGTGGTGCGGCAATCTTCAAGAAGTCCCTGATAAATCTTCGATAATAACCAGCCAACCCTAGGAAACTCCTGATCTCGTTAGGTGACCTCGACACCTCCCAACTCATCACTGCCTCAATCTTGGCCGGGTCGACCAATATCCCTTTCTGGTTAACGAGGTGCCCTAGGAACTGGACCTCTCACAACCAAAAATCACACTTGGAGAATTTGGCATAAAGCCTCTCCGATCTCAGGACTCCGAGGATCTCCCTCAAATGCTCCTCATGCTGCTCTCTAGTTCTCGAATACGCCAATATGTCGTCGATGAACACAATCACCGAGCGATCCAGCATCGGCCTGCACACTCTGTTCATGAGATACATGAACACCGCCAGAGCATTGGTGAGTCCAAAAGGCATCACCACGAACTCGTAATGCCCATAACGAGTCTTGAATGCTGTCTTCTGGATATCCTCATCTCGCACCCTCACCTGATGATACCCAGACCTCAAATCGATCTTAGAGAACCAAGATGCTCCCTGCAACTGATCGAACAAATCGTCGATCCTCGGCAACGGGTAACGGTTCTTGACCGTTAGCTTGTTCAACTCCCGGTAATCAATGCACATCCGGTGTGAACCATCCTTCTTCTTGACAAAAACGATAGGCGCTCCCCATGGCGAACTGCTCGGCCGAAGAAACCCCTTCCCTAGCAGCTCCTGTAGCTACGAGGATAACTCCTGCATCTCTAGAGGTGCAAGGCGATAAGGCACCTTGGCGATAGGCGCAGCGCCCGAAACCAAATCGCTACTGAACTCTACCTGCCTCTCCGGAGGCACACCCGGAAACTCCTCTAAAAATACGTTCGGAAACTCACGCACTATCGGGACCTCATCAACTGACCTCGGTCTCTCTAAATCAACCTCGCATCCACCACATATGCTACAAATCCCCTACAGCCCTATTGGAGACTCTGTCTCGCTCTGGCGGCCGAAAAAAATGCTGACCTAGAACGTGTACCATCGCCATACACCGTAAGAACTCCCCCACTGGGGTCTCGTATGGTCACCAGCTGTCTCTCGCATTCGATAATCGCTCCCACTTTGCTCAACCAGTCCATGCCCACGATGACACAGACATCCCCCATCGCAATAGGAACCAAATCAATCGGAAACTCGACGCCGAAAATCTCGAGTACACATCCTCAGATCACTTCGGTGGCATACACCATCCTCTCTTCAGCTATGGAAACTCTCAGAGGTCGACTCAACGCCTCTCGACTAATACTGATGTGCTGACTAAAAGCCAAAGATACAAAAGACCGACTCGCACCCGAGTCAAATAACACCAAGGCAGGTACAAAATTCACAAGAAAAGTACCTATGCATAACATAAAATAAACACTATATCCCAACATCAAAATAAATACAAGAAAGGATACATACCAGCCACAATATTGGGCGCAGCGCGGACCTCCTCCGAAGTCAACTGAAAGGCTCTCCCTCGTGCCTTCGGTACCTCGACCTTCACTGGCAGGCTCTCAGCAGCTCTGATAGCAGTAGGGGCAGATCCCTGAGGTGCTCCCTGGGCTGTCCCTCACAACTGTGGACACTCTACCTTGCGGTGTCCGGTCTGGTTGCAGTGGAAACATACTGCAAACCCCTTGGGGCAATCCTTGGCCATATGCCCCTCCTTGCCACACTTGTAGCAAGATCCCGCTCTGCACACCCCATCGTGGCTCTTGCCGCACTTACCACAAGTACGGCCCTTCTGACTCCCAGATCTCGAATCAGCGGGCTTGGCCCGCTTGGCTGCCGGCTGAGACTACGCCGGTCGCCGACCCCTCCCCTGAGACTCAGCCTCCTCCCTAGCCTGAGTCTCCAACTCTATCTCCCTCTTCCGGGCATTTGCCTGAAGCTCAACAAATGTCCGGTACGTTGAGTTCGCCACGAACTCCCATATATCCCTCCTCAAAATTCTTAGATATCGGCTCATACGTCCCTGCTCGGAGGTAGGCCTGGCAATGGAGCGGGTTTTGACCCTGATCCGATCCAAACCCTTAACAATTATATGGTTTTGGAGCATAGTTTTTGATCCGTTTACCCGTTAACGACCCGTACCCGCTAACCCTTTTATTAAAAGGGTCGGGTATGGATCATCATCGATCCGCTCTGTTTATAACCCGCCCCATATAAATTTTAGAAATATAAATTTATATTTTATATTACCTAAAGTTTACATTAAATTCCAATCAGAAGTCCAAAGAGAAAAGCCCAAAGACTAAATTGTTTTTACATAGGACTCGAGGACTCAACTTCCAGACTTCCGGTCTTCTCCCAAGAGTCATGATTTCAATTCATTTATATTTCATCATGTAATCACCAATTTCATTTATAAATCAATAAGGTCATTTATCAACTGAAAGAAATTTTGTAATTGCTATTCTCTATCAATGCAATCGACGATCAAAAACCGATTGGAAGTAACTAAAATAATGATTTTAATTCCAATAGAAAGTCCTCGAGGACATAATGTGTTTTCTAAATCAAAACTTAGTTTTATTTAATAAATTTGATTTTATGATTTAAGTAAAATGTGTTTGATTATTCAAAAAACCTACGGGTTACGGGGAGGGTTTGGATATCTGTTGATTCGGTGGATAAGGTATGGGTTTGATTATTCAAAACCCTGCGGGTTACGGAGCGGGTTTGGATCGGATTTTGAAATTTGTTAAAAGGGTTTGTATCAAGGTCGATTCGCTCCAAACCCTCCCCATTGCCAGGTCTACTCGGAGGACACGTGTTGTCGTGCTCTGGGCAGAACATTGCACACTCATAGAACATCCTCATAATCACTGTGACAGACTTGGTACCCTGCTTGAGGGTCAAAAACTCCTGGGCCAAATGCTCCCTCTCCACCTGGGGGACATACTCATCTCGAAACATAGAAGTGAACCTCTCTCAGGTCACTGCAGCAAGCTCATCAAGCATATAATGCGCCGTCACAAACTTCCACCAGTCCTTCGCTCCTAAGCGAAGCTGGTTCAGCGCGAATCGGACTCTCAAATGCTCAGGAGATGAGCAAGTAAAGAAACACCCCTCAATGTCTGAAATCCACCTCATCACTGCAATCGGGTCTTGGGTCCCATCAAACTCCGGTGGTTTTGTGTTGCTGAACTCCCGGAACAACAACGCATCACCACCCTACGGTCTAGCCGCAGCTACAGCTATAGTGGCAGCAGCAACAGCAACATCAGAAAGAGCAGCGTATCTCTCGTCAAATGTCTCTATCAGGGTGGTCCTTATAGACTCGAACATCTCTGGAATCTCAGCGCGGATGGCAGCAGCCACCTCATCATGAATCATATGGCGGAACTCCTCGTCGCTCACACCCCCTCCACTAGTCCCTGGTCTGTGGCACTCGTTATGTTCTGCGGGTTGAGAGGGAGAGATTAGCTCAGGAGTTCCTTGAGCTGAAGCAGGGTTCGGAGTCGGTGACGGAGATCACCAGGATGTTCACTGAGAGGGCGATGTTTTGCCCTGAGTTCGCTTCGAAGCAGGCTCAGATGTCCCGATATCTGAGTATGCTCAAGAGAGATATCAGACAGTTTGTGTCTACGCAGAGGTGCGAGACTTTGTTGGAGTTGTAGGAGGCCGCCAGTCGGCGTGAGTTGGAGATTGAGTTGCAGTTGCGTGAGCTGAGGCAGGCTCCAGTGCAGTCGCAGCCGGCGCCGAAATGATCCAAGACCGTTGATTCTAGGGTGGGAGATCAGAGCAGCCATGCTTGTGGGAAGTGTGGGAAGGGTCACACCGGAGTTTGTAGGTCCGGTGGTGCATGTCGCAAGTGCGGAAAGGAGGGGCACTATGCGAGGGATTGTCGGCAGTCAGCGCCGGTTAGGGATTTGAGGATTTGTTATCATTGTCATCAGGTTGGACATTTGAGGGTCAATTATCCACAGCTTGCTGCAGGCCCAGTGCAGGCTCCATCACTGGCCACTTTGAGGATCACGGGTGGAGGTCAGGGTGGAGCGGAGCCCCCAAGGGCTCAGGGTCGTGCTTTTCAGCTTACAGCAGAGGAGGTCAGAGCAGTGTCGGATGCAGCTGCGGGTATGTTTCTTTCTTGATGTCTTGTTATCTTGTGATAATTGTGGAATATTGTTTATCTGCTAGTCTCATTGTGTGGTTTTCGGTGTGGTATTCGTTGTTCTTTGGGGGTTATGGTATGGTTATGGGTTAGTGTTGGGAATTTCGTTGGTTATCATTCATGATGGTTATCAGTAGAAATCTAGCGTTTGGTCTGAATGCCCGGTAGCATCTGCAGCCTAAGGAGGGGTTAGCTGAAGATCGAGTTTCTTTCGAGCTCGGGATGATCAGTGTTGATATGTGATTTTGTGAAGGTTGCTAGTGCTAGTGGGAATCAGTTCGCATGTTCGTGTTTGTGTTGTGTGGGGTTGTTAAAGGAGGTCGGTGATGGCGACCGATGGTTGATAGTCAGAGTTATAAGTGGGGGAGAATTGGAAAATTCTCCGGAAGATCGATGAGCATTGGAGGTTGTTTAGCTGATTGGGATTCAGCAATGTTCTGTCAGCTAAGAGCGTAGGCTGGTATGAGCAAGTGGCAGGCATGTGGGGCGGGATAAAGACCTAGGGTAATTGATTGTGGAGGGCCTGGGATCAGGCCAGGATTGAGTATGTATGATGGAGATATAGTTTGGAACCCCTAGAGGGCTAGAACAGTATGCATGGGAGGGTTTCCCGGAGATATAACTCGGAATGATGGATGCTAGTTGTGCGGTCCGGATAGACTGAAGGCCGGTAGGCGTACCAGTCAGGCAGAAGGCTCGGAGGACGGTCCAGCCAGACTGAAGGCCCTGGAGGGCAGTCCAGATCTACTGAAGGTTCTGAGAGTGGTCCAGATTTGGCTGAAGGCCTGGTAAGGCGGTCCAGTCATGCTGAAGACCCTGCATGTGTTGATGGATTTGTTTGGGGATATGGTTTGAGTATGTCGCGATGTGTTAGCATTAGAAGGTCTGGCCTCGGGTATTGATCTTGATTAGTGGAGATAGTGCATGGACTCAAGAGTCCTTACGAGCAGATTTAGAGCATGTGTGTTGCATGGATAGCGGTTATGCTATAGGGGAGTGGTGTAGCGTTAGGGTGAGCACCGTGGCACTTGTCGCAGTGACAAGGCGGCCAAGTGGATTTCCTTGGTAAGGAAAGAGAGAGGAATGTAGCTCCGAGAGGGAGTGTAAATTCATGGAAGTGAAAGCGGCAGTGCAGAGTTATGATTGGAGTGATCCAATTAGGGTCTTTGAGAAGCATGATTGCAGCAGTGGTAGGGAATCACATCCGGATGGGATGTCTGCTGAGGTTGCGGAAGGATTTCCGCGAGGGTAGAGCCAAGAGGCTCGGAAAGGATGCAGGGATGGAGTCTTGGATTCCCAGATTGATTCTGATCAAGGAATTGTGTATGTAGTGGTGATTCATCCTGGGGGATGTTTTGGAGGTGTCGTCAGTGTGACGGGTTTTCCCATCCCGAGGGTGCATGAGCTAGTTCGGCATGTGCATGCGATTGCAAGAGGAGAACTCATGGGAGTTGCTCTAAGGCTGGAGAATGTGTCATTCTGTCAGCATGGAGTGGATAGAGTTGGACTCGAATCGGGAACCTGGTGGTTCAGGGTTATATCTAGCTCGTAAGAGTCAAGTGATTATTGTGATCAAGATCGAGAAAAGTGCCATGGAGTGGTACTCGGTTGATAAGTGTAGAATCTGATAAGTGTGGTTATCAAAGGGTGAAGCCGGTGGCCGGCTTGAGGCGGTGGTCAGAACACCGCAAGAAAAGGGAAGGTTGAGTTTTGGATTTCAATGGTTGTGTCTTAAGGAACCTGGATTAGTTAATGCCAGGTGGTGCGTTGCAGGAGGAGTTCTGGGGTAGAGTTGCCGCAGGCTTCGAGGGTGAAGCCTAATTTAAGTGGGGAGAATTGTAACGCCCCGTTCCTAAGAGTACTTAATTGTGAGTCCCCGGGATTTAAGAGGAAGGGTATTTTGGTCCTTTTGTGGGAAAAGTGGAAAAGGAGGGCCAAATATGAAATTTGGGACACGCCGAGTACGCCCAGCGTAAGCTGGGTTACCCCCAGCGTAAGTGTGTAAATGGACGCGGGTGCAAGGTTGAGTACGCCCAGCGTACTCTTAGAGTTCTAAAACCTTAAAATTAGGGTCGGCCACTATATAAGGAACATGTTGGTTCATACCCTAGCCTCCATAAGCTCTCTCTTAACATCAGAAACCCTAGATAGTCGTTCCACCTCCATTGTTGGGTGTGTTTGGCCTTGAAAAGCTTATTTTGGCAAAGGAGAGGCTAGAAGAAGAAAGAGGAAGTTGTCAAAGAAGGAGTTGAGTGGCTGGAGCTTATAGATCTGGAAAGATATCATCCTTTGGAGCTTATTTGAGGTATAAAGCTTCTTGCTTGTCATGTATTTTGCATAGATCTAAGTGTTGTGAAGTTTTGACATCATTCTTATCCCAAAAGTCCCCATCTTGATGCATGTGTTGAGTTGGTCGAGATTATCTGTCCTTTCAGACCTTTGGAGAGGTCTTGAGTGAGAAAAATGAGGTCCCAAGGGTTGTGGTTGTCCATGTGTGAGATATGTAGGTCTTAATGGATTAAGACCTTGGAATAAGAGCTTTATGGACGTCCCAAGTGATAAAGTTTGAGACTTTATGAATCTTAGGCATATTTGGCCTAAGGATCTGTAGTTTGGGCTTAAGAGCTTAAGCCATTAAGAAGTTATGTGGACTTATTGAGCAGCAAAGTTACGCCCCGCATAACATAGGAGTACGCCCCGCGTAGCGGGTCAGTGCCCTGATCCCCATTTGCGAATCAGCGTGTACGCCCAGCGTACTGCCTCTGTTGGGTTTTTCATTTTTGGGCCTTAGAGATTGGGCTGTTATTGGGCTGTTGGATTTTGGGCCGTGACTGGACATATTGGAAAGAGTATTGTGGACCCATTAGTTGTTGTGGACCATGGGTCTAGGCCCATTTGGTGAGGTGGGCCCAATTTGGTAAATTGGGCCAATAGTGGGCTTTGCTTCGGACTTTTGGACTTTGGGCCATTAGTGGGCTTGAGAGCTTATCCAGAGTTGGACCGGAATGGGTTAAGGGTAAATTGGTCAATAAATCCTTGGAAGGGTATTGTGCTTAGCCTAATGATTATTTGTGCTATGTTGGCTAGTTCGGGATTTTCGGTGAGTCGGTGATTCGAGGATCTGCTTCTTCGGTTCAGAGTTTCAGCAGTGGCAAGGTGAGTTATCCTCACTATATCAACAAGGTCTAAGGAACCAAGGCCGACCCTTTATCGGATTGAGATCCGGGTATTTGTTGTTATGTTATTGCTTTGATATGGTTGCATCCTGGTAGCTAGGATGGTATATGTTAGAGACCTATTTGAGGTCGGTATCCTGTTATGTAGGATGATGCTATGCTAGTGACCGGTTAGGTCGATATCCTGGTTAGGATGATGATATGTTATGTGATCTGCTAGATCGACTTGTTGACTGTGAATTGTTATATGATTGTATGTTATGTGCACATGGTTGTTGGACTGGGGTTGGGTTGAGGCGGGTCCTGCTTTGTGCTGTAGGCCAAGATACCCAGGGCGGACCGGTTGTCCTGAAGGCCCAGCGAGCGGTCCGGATATGTTGTAGGCCCCAAGAGGGCAGACCAGACGTGCCAAGGCTCGGAGAGTGGACCAGGCCGACTGAAGGCCCGATGCGGGCGGACCAGTCATAATGTAGACTCAGAGAGTGGACCAGGTGGATTGAAGGCCCGGAGTGGGCGGACCAATCACACTGAAGACTCGATGTATATGGCTAGACTCGGAGGGTGGACCAGGTGGACTGTTGGCCGGTGCGGCGGACCAGTCACACAGTAGACCTGAAGTGCATGGTTGTTCTGTGATCGGATATGATATGGAATGTTATGTGATGGAACCTTGTCCCGGATGAGACCTTGCTTCTGACTCTAGGATAAGATCTTCTTGGTTTCCTGATTATAACTGCAAGATCACAAAGAACAAGGGCCGTCAGCCGCTTCCCGGGAGGGGTTCCCGGGAGAACGCTCCGACGGTCAAGTTAGGATGACTTTAGGGTTTGTGTTTGTTCTCTCAAAATTGGTTCGAGAGCTTACCTCACTGGTCTTGTATGCACATCCTTTTATACCTAGCGTTCCTGCCTGGTCCGTACCAGACATGATCACTTTTGGAGGAGACAAGGTCAGAGGCGCTGATTGGAGGGTCGTGCGCCCTCAACCGCTAGAGCGCTCTCATTGGCTCCGACGATACTGCTCTAATCCTGCCCTTTGTCTCCTGACCGTATCTTTTGTCTTGGAGCAAGGAGCGTTACTTGGTGGGCGCGAGCCTTCCGCCTGTCTGTTTCGCTCCCGGGGGCGCCAGCGGTTGCTAACCCTGCTGGGCTGAGCCTGGCTGGTATGCCCAGCTCTAGGGTTTGATCGCGGTTCTGCTGTGCTGCCCTAGGCACACCATCAAGTCCCCCAGTCCAGTAGCCGTAGCGTTGCAGCGCTAGTTACGGCGTTCTGGACTTAACTGATTGACGCGAGTTCGTCGTTACTCCGCTCTTTATGGGGACATGACCGCGCTTGACTGCTAACGGTTACGTCAGCGTGTCAGACATTTGAATGTCCCGCCTTTTCCTCTTCCTTTAAAGGGGATTTATAGAGAACGATTCTCGCCATCTCTTTCCTCTTTTCCCTGCGTATTCGTCTTTTCTCTCCTTTCATGGCTAATCTTCTCGGAATTGTCCCTTCTGCCGTCGAGTATCAACAGTTGGAGGCCACTTATGGCTTGTCTCCTTTAGAAGGTGTGGAATTTCGCTCTGCTGGCTTTAGCATCTCTTCTTCAGAAGGATGGTTGTAGTCTTCAGATGTTGACCCCTAATGCTGTCAACAAAGTGGTTGCCTTCGAGATGATCTGTAGAGCCAATGGGTATGTTCCCGACTACTTCGTCTTCAAGTTCTTCTTCCGGTTCTGCCTTACCGGAGATAAGTGTACTTTTTCGGCCCGGCGAGGGGGACATGCCCTAGTTCCTGATAGGCGCACCCACAAGAATTGGCAAGACAAGTGGTTGTGGGTGAATTAGGAACTGGTTGGGAGTGGTCGTTACCGTGCCAATGCTTTCGCCGATACTGTCCCTAAGCTCTTCCCTCACAATCAAGAAGTCGTCGATTACCTGAAAAGTGTGCAGGTAACCGCTGAAGATTATTCCGAAGCGCTTCTGTCCGGGGTAGGGATGAGCCCCTCCTAGAGGCAGCGTGGCAAGATGGCGGTGTTCTACTCCGTCATTGATGGTGAGTGTCGCATTCGTCCTGTTTCTCTCTTTACTTTACTTTTTTGGTGTTTCTCTTAACCGCCTCCATGTGACTTACATTTCATTCTACTTTTCTTTAGGTGTTGAGTCTTCCTTATCCATGGATGAGGTGCTACGTAAACGCTATCGAGGCAAACTGGAGTTTTGTGAGGTGGATCTGTTCAAGCGTCTTCCCCCTCCTCGTCGGGCAGATCGTCTCAACACCCCTACTCCTCCTGTCCCTCCAGCGGGCTCGTCGGCGTCTGAAGGAGATCCGTTGCTTGCCCGCCCAATTTCCTCTGTTATGCAACGGGCGGTGCTCCTTCCCCTTCCCCAGAGGACGGTGAGGACAGCAAAGAGGGTATCATTGCTGACGTTCAACGGATGCAGGCGAAATGGAAAGCTATGCAGGCGATGGGTGAGCCGGTAACTGGTGCTCCTCCTGCCCCCAAGAGGGTGCATACTAGGCGCAACTTTTCTCGTCTGCTGAGCGCGATGAGTTCCACGCCAGTGAGCTCCACCTCCGCTGGCGTGGTTGTGATTCCCGATGATGACGTGCAACAGTCTAAGGGAGTCAATAGGGCGACTGAACAGCCCGGTTTTCCAGATTTTTCTTCAATCCCTTCTCCAAGTGTTCCGTTTGTCCCTTCCAAGCTTTCTCCCACAAAAGGCTTCGGTCCCCACGGGCTAGTTACAGTCTCCAAAGATGGTGGCCCTGGTGATGGTGCTTCTGGGTCGACGGTTTTTGTGCCATCTTGGGATCTTCGCAACGATTCTCGTCTTTCTGTTTGTGCCAATGCCTTGGAGTTCTCGCGCCATGCCTTCCCTCCAGCTACAGTGGGGGATATGGATGCGATGGGTAGCCCTGCCCTTGCTCACAACATGGCCTATGTTGCTGCGCAGACGATGTTCTATCTTGTTGCAGGTTCCCGGCGCATCCATAGCCTTGGCGAGATGGAGGCTGCTCATGCCACCTGTGGATCGCGTGTGGCAAGCCTGGAGCACCACCTGGGTGAGCTTGGTGACGATCTTCGCTCAGCTAAAAAGAAATGTGAGTTGTTGGCGTCTGAGAAGAATGTTCTTGATGAGGCTAGGGCTGCATTGGAAGCCAAGGTTGATTCTCTCACTCAAATGAATGAAGGTTTAATGATCCAGGTTGAAAGTCTCGAGCGTGACGCCATTGACCGTGACAAGTTTGTGTCATCGCTGCAAGCAGATGTGTGCGCTGCTCGTCGAGACTTGGATTGGCTGTTGCAAATCGGTGTTGTGTGTATTGTTGATAATCTGATAGAGCATCCTGACTTTACCAATGCTACCAGTCTTATCCGCCATGCTGCATATATGGTTGGGGTTGAATCTATCCAGAAAACTTCAAGTGGTGGTGAAGGTGGGGAGGTGGGTGCTGGTTCGTTGTCTGTCGGGCCTGTGGTTAGCGTAAGTGATGCTCTCTTGTCCTTCGCTAGCATGGATCACGCAGGTCTGTTGGGTCTGGGAGATATGGGTATTGATGGTTTGCGAGATTTGTGTTCTTTTGGTTCAGAGGGCACTCCTGAGGATGTTGCAGGTCGTGAGATGGTGATTGTGAATGACATTGATGTGGGAGGGAATGGGAAAGATCGTGGTGCTAGTGGTGATGATCGAGCGGGTGTTAGAGGTGATGATGTTGATGAAGTGGTGGATGATAAGGAAGTTTCTGGTGGGTTGGCTGGGAAAGTAGGTGAGGATGATGTTGTGGAGGGGGCTGCGGTTGGTGATAAGGCTATTGGTGATGGTTCGGAGCCATGATATTTCTTCGTTTTGTTTAGTCTATGTGTTTTGCTTTGCAATGGTTGAACTGTTAAGAACAATGTTTATATATATATATATATATATATATATATATATATATATATATATATATATATATATATATATGTTTGACATGCACTAAGCATTATCTACTATCTACTTTTTTTTTTGTTTTGTGCTTGGCTTATTCGTTTATTGCATATTGCTCAAGATGTGCCAAACATTCTACCTTGTTTTTGTTACCCTTGACAGACTAAGTGTTCACACTGAATGCACTTAGCACTCACCATTCAATCATTGGGGATTATTACACTAAGTATGAGAGATCAGCAATTGCATTATTATTTAACACATATGCATGAAATTCTATATATGTCGAGTACTAAACTCATGTCTTTAAACATAGAAATACACTGAGTATCAATTCTCATGTCACTTAGCATGGATAGACGTACTCTAAGTACTCTAGGGTGCAACATACTCAATGGAACATCAACCAACTAGGGTTACATCTTTCCTTCTGGGCTAGTGGGCTTATGTAACACCGTGAATTTCTAAATAATTTTTCGCAAATTATAAAAACATTTCTCATTTAAGTTTCATAAAAACATTAAGTTTAAATCCCAATTCACATCATACAAAATCCCAAGATCATATATATCAAAATCCCATGCGTGTGTACAGATCAAGTCGGCGCCTTCCCACGGTCATCGCTAGCACCTGAAACAACAACACTAACACTGTAAGCACAAAGCTTAGTGAGTTCCCCAAAATACCACACACATAACACATATTAGCCACTCGAGGCTATAACTCTATGGGTCCGTGCACCCAAACTCTGTGAACCCTCAGGTTCTAACTCTGTGAACCTTCCGGTTCGAACTCTAAAACATGCACAGCATAAATCACATAGAAATCATGTAGTACAACACATCACATACATATAGCATACAAATACTCTGATCACATAACTCTGGTTACCTACTCAAGGCAAAGTATAGTGAGAAGACTCACCTCGTGTATCTCGATAACTCGCGAATCCTAGAAATCACTCGTGCTCGATCCTCCGAGCTATAATCCCCCTATAACATCATACATCTCTAATTAACACTTTTACCACTAAGGTTGACTACCCCTATCAAGTCAAATCTGGTCAACTATGGTCAACGGTCAACGGTCAACTTTGACCAGACTCGGCGAGTGCACTAGGGCGACTCGGCAAGTCTATACGTATTCACCACCTCTCTAGGATTCTCTTTTGACACGTCGAGTACTCCCCTGACTCAACGGGTTCCACCTGGCATGAATCGCGGGGCCACCACGACTCAACTCGCCGAGTCTCAAGAACAACTCGGCGAGTCCCAGCTCGACTCAGTCCAACTGTCAGCCCTCTCTAACTCTCCCTGACTCACTGAGTCGACCCTTAACTCGGCAAGACCACTCGCTGAGTGGTTAAGGACAATCTTCATGCTACTCGTCGAGTCTGTTCTTCAGACTCGGCGAGTCCATGCCATGCATCAACTCAAACTAGCTTCTGAGGTCAGATCCGCACCATCCACTCATAGATCTGGCCCTCCTAAGCTTATTCATCATGTAAAGTTCATATCTTGGTTACCATACAACACCTACAAGGCTCTTTTTGGGGAAATGACCTCTAGAATGGCAACCCTAGCCTCCAACCCAAAAGGGAGGACATAAAGCATGACATTAGGGACTCTCTGGACCTACTAAGGTCCAGATCTAAGCACCATATCCCCATGGGACCTCTCACACTTCCAATACAAAGCAATTAAGGCATGAAGAAACCCTAGATTTGATCATATCAACAAAATACGGAAATAAGCTCTGAAAGATACCTCAAGAAGCCTCCTCTGATGAAATGAAAGAAGATCCAAGCTCCCCAACTCTTCTAGCTTGCCTTTCCTCTTCCTTTCTTGCAAAAACACACAAATTTGGTGAACAATGGCCTCTTTCTCACTCACACGAATCCCTCAGCTGCTTTTGGTGCTCTCAAGATCCAGGTAGTCGCAATGAAGGGCCATAAGGTCCTTTAAATAGGGCTTAGGACCGGGAAATTACGGTTTCATTAAACAGCGAGGACTCGCCGAGTCCATACCTTGGACTCGCCGAGTCCATACCTTGGACTCACCGAGTCCAGACGCGAACCCGCGTCCAGAACCGCGATCCTACTCGGCGAGTTTGAGATCCAACTCGCCGAGTCCCCTCACAAAACATTAAAAACATAAGCATAAAAAGATACCTGGATATCCGGGCTGTTACAACTCTCCCCCACTAGAACTAGACTTCGCCCTCGAAGTCTCGCTCTGAAAATAGCTCCGGATGCTGCTCACGCATCTCACGCTCCGGCTCCCAGGTCATCTCTGATCCCTTTCGGTGTTGCCACTGAACCAACACCAGGGGTACCTCCTTGTTCCTCAGAACCTTGATTTTCCGATCTCTGATGGCCACTGGTCTCTCGGCATAATTCAGGCTCGCATCCACCTAAATATCCTCTAATGGAACCACTGCCGACTCATCGGCTATACACTTCCTCAGCTGCGACACATGAAAAGTGTCGTGAATTTGCCCCAACTCTGCTGGCAAATCCAAACGATAGGCTACCCGGCCTACCCTCGCAATCACACGGAATGGACCAATATATTGGGGCCCCAACTTACCCCTCTTCCTGAATCGAATCACTCCTTTCCAAGGAGAGACCTTCAGGAGGACAAAGTCGCCGACCTGAAACTCAAGCTCGGACCGGCGCCTGTCGGCATAACTCTTCTGTCGGCTCTGAGCGGTCAACAACCTCTGTCTGACCTACTGAATCTGCTCTGTCGTCTGTAGCACGATCTCTGTACTGCCCATCACCCGCTGACCAACCTCTCCCCAACAAATAGGGGTCCGACACCTCCTCCCATACAACAGCTCAAAGGGTGGCATACCAATGCTCGAATGATGGCTGTTGTTGTAGGAAAACTCTGCCAAGGGTAAATACATATCCCAGCTGCCCCCGAAATCCAACACACATGCCCGGAGCATGTCCTCAAGCGTCTGAATCATCCGCTCACTCTGACCGTCTGTCTGGGGATGATATGCGGTACTAAAATGCAGCCTAGTACCCAATTCCTCATGAAATTTCTTCCAAAATCTGGAAGTGAAACGCACATCACGGTCCGAAACAATCGAGATCGGCACCCCATGCCGAGATACCAGTTCCCTCACATACACCTCTGCCAATTTCTCTGCTGCAGAACTCTCACTGATGGCAAGGAAGTGAACGCTCTTCGTCAACCTGTCCACAATCACCCAAATTGCATCAACCCCTCTGGCAGTCCTCGGCAATTTGGTGATGAAATCCATAGTGATCTGTTCCCACTTCCACTCGGGAACCTCCAATGGCTGCAACTTACCATGCGGCTTCTGGTGCTCAGCCTTAACCCTACGGCAGGTCAAGCACCTCTCAACGAACCACGTGACATCCCTCTTCATACAGGGCCACCAATACTCCTTTCTCAAATCCAAATACATCTTAATGGCCCCCGGATGAATCGAAAATTTCGACCAATGTGCCTCCTCCATCAAAATAGTTCGCGTTCCTCCCACAAACGGTACCCAGATACGCCCCTGAAATGTCATAAGCCCCCGACCATCGGTAACGAACTCTAAAACCAAACCAACAACCCGTTCCCTCTTCTGTATTTCAGGTTGCACAGCCTCGGCCTGTGCCCCATGAATAGCGTCCAATACCAGGGCTATCACTGTTAATCTCAAACATACCTCCCGCAGCGGGGTGCTCTCCGCCCTGCGGCTCAATGCATCGGCTACCACATTAGCCTTGCCTGGGTGGTACAGGATCTCAAAATCATAATCCTTGACCACATCCAACCACCTCCTCTGACGCATATTTAGGTTGGGCTGGTCCATCAAATACTTCAAACTCTTATGGTCCGTGTATATCGTACACCGAACCCCATACAAGTAGTGACGCCAAATTTTGAGGGCGAACACCACTGCCCCCAACTCTAGATCATGGGTGGGATATCTCGTCTCATGAGGCTTCAGCTGCCTCGAAGCATACGCTATCACATGCCCCCTCTGCATCAGCACCGCTCCCAATCCCAAAATCGATGCATCACAGTATACCACAAAGTCCTCCATTCCTTCCGGGAGAGCTAACATCGGGGCTTCGCACAACCTCTGGCGAAGTGTCTCAAAGGAGGCCTGCTGCTCGAGGCCCCATGAAAAAGCAACACCCTTCCGGGTCAATCTGGTGAGTGGCACTGCGATCTTGGAGAAATCCTTAATAAACCTCCGATAATACCCTGCCAGCCCTAGGAAACTCCTGATCTCGGAGGGCGACTTCGGCACCTCCCAACTCATCACCGCCTCAACCTTGGCCGGATCGGCCAATATCCCTTTCTGATTAACGAGATGTCCCAAGAACTGGACCTCCCGCAACCAGAAATCACACTTGGAGAATTTGGCATAAAGCCTCTCCGATCTCAGAACCCCGAGAACCTCTCTCAAATGTTCCTCATGCTGCTCTCTAGATCTCGTATATACCAGAATATCATCGATAAATACAATCACCGACCGATCCAGCATCGGCCTACATACTCGGTTCATGAGATCCATGAACACTGCCGGGGCATTGGTGAGCCCGAAAGGCATCACCACAAACTCGTAATGTCCATATCGCGTCCTAAACACTGTCTTCTGGACGTCCTCATCCCGCACCCTTACCTGATGATATCCAGATCTCAAATCGATCTTGGAAAACCAAGATGCTCCCTGCAACTGATCGAACAAATCGTCGATCCTCGGCAACGGGTAACGGTTCTTGACCGTCAGCTTGTTCAACTCCCGGTAATCAGTACACATCCGGTGTGAACCATCCTTCTTTTTGACGAACAGGATAGGTGCTCCCCACGGCGAGCTGCTCGGCCGAATAAATCCCTTCCCCAGCAGCTCCTGAAGCTGCGAGGATAACTCTTGCATCTCTGGAGGTGCAAGGCGATAAGGCACCTTGGCGATAGGCGCGGTCCCCGGAACCAAATCGATACTGAACTCCACTTGCCTCACAAGAGGCACACCCGGCAACTCCTCGAGAAACACATCCGGGAACTCACGTACCACCGGAACCTCCTCAACTGAACTCGGCCTCTCAGAATCCACCTGCGTATCCATCACATATGCCACAAAACCCTTACAGCCCTGCTATAGACACTGCCTCACTCTAGCGGCCGAACAAAACGCTGATCCTGAACGTGTACCCTTGCTGTATACCGAAAGAACTCCCCCACTAGGGTCTCATATAGTCACCAGTTGTCGCTCACAGTCGATAACCGCACCGAATCTGCTCAACCAATCCATGCCCACAAAGACACAGACATCACCCATAGCAATAGGAATTAGATCAATCGGTAACTCAACATCGAAAATCTCAACTACGCAACCTCGGAGAACCTCCGTGGCATATATCACCCTCTCATCTGCTATGGAAACTCTCAGAGGCCGACTCAACGGCTCACGACTAACACTGATATGCTGACTAAAAGCCAAAGATACAAAAGACCGACTCGCACCCGAGTCAAATAACACCAAGGCAGGTACAGAATTCACAAGAAAAGTACCTACGCATAACATAACATAAGCATAATATCACAACATCAAAATAAATACATGAAAGAATACATACCAGCCACGACATCAGGCGCTGCGCGGACCTCCTCTGCGGTCAGCTGAAAGGCTCTCCCTCGTGCCCTCGACGCCTCGGCCTTCACTGGCCGACTCTCTGTAGCTCTGATGGCGGCAGGGGCAGATCCCTGAGGTGCTCCCTGAGATGACCCTCGCAACTGCGGACACTCTGCCTTCCGGTGTTCGGTCTGATTGCAGTGGAAGCACACTGCAAACCCCTTGGGGCAATCCTTGGCCATATGCCCCTCCTTGCCACATTTGTAGCAAGATCCCGCTCTGCAGACTCCATCGTGACCCTTGCAACACTTCCCACAAGTGCGGCCTTTCTGACTCCCTGGTTTGGGATCAGCGTGCTTGGCCCGCTTGGCTGTCGGCTGAGACTGTGCCGGTCGCTGATCCCTCCCCTGAGACTCCGCCTCCTCCCTGGCCTAAGTCTCTAGCTCAATCTCCCTCTTCCAGGCATTTTCCTGAAGCTCAGCAAATGTCCGGTACGAGGAGTTCGCCGCAAACTCCCGAATATCCCGCCTCAAAATGCTCAAATAACGGCTCATATGTGCCTGCTCAGTGGACACGTGCTCAGGGCAGAACATCGCCCTCTCATGGAACATCCTGGTAATCGCTGTAACTGACTTAGTACCCTGCTTGAGGGTTAGAAACTCCTGTGCCAAACGCTCCCTCTCCACCTGGGGAATGTACTCATCTCGGAACATGACAGTGAACCTCTCCCAGGTCACTGCCGCAAGCTCAGCAGGCATATAATGCGCTGTCACAAACTTCCACCAGTCCTTCGCTCCCAAGCGACGCTGGTTCAGCGCGAACCGAACCTTCAAATGCTCAGGAGATGAGCAAGTGAAGAAACACCCCTCTATATCAGATATCCACCTCATAGCTGCCACCGGATCCTGGGTCGCATCAAACTCTGGTGGTTTTGTGTTGCTGAACTCCCAGAACAGCAACGCATCACCACCTTGCGGCCTCGCGGCAGCAACAGCAGCCTCAGAAAGAGCGGCATAACGCTCGTCAAAGGTCTCAATCAGCGTGGTCTTTATAGACCCAAACATCTCCGGTATCTCTGCCCTGATGGCCGCAGCCACCTCCTCATGAATGATCCGGCGGATCTCCTCATCACTGGTACCACTGCTCTCAGGCATCAAACGTGTCCTCACCATGATCTACCTCTGAAATACAACATACGAAAAATTAGAATCCCTTCGAGCATACTCACACTCGACAACTCATTCCTCCTTGATCCTTGGTATTCCAAAGATTCTTACTTGGGTTGTACACCGCTCCGGTGCTTTCAGTAGTACGGGCCCAATACTACTGTCCGCACCGTATCAGAATACACCCCAAGTCCTCCTCTTCGGATCCCAAATTCCAAGTACTCTAACATGCATAGACCTTCTCTCTAATAGATCTCTCACAAACCCCTTGCTGCTACCTACTCACTCTCAAGCATCTCATAGCAGCTCACCTCTTCCTAGGCTAAGGCATCACAAATCAGGCCACTCTAGTCCTAATAGGAATACCTAGCCTACTCTAGCATGCGGATACATCATATCAATATCAATAGCACATAACATGAGGGTATTTTGGGAAATCAACGTTCGGGCGCGGATTGATCGTACACACAACTCTGCTCTGCGTTTCTTTTAAAAATCTTTTACTTTTTTTTTTAAAAAATACTTCTCAAATCCTCAGTTTGAGTTCAAATACGCCCGAAGGTGTACTCGAATCCCTCAAACCAAGGCTCTGACACCAACTTGTAACACCGTGAATTTCAAAATAATTTTTCGCAAATTATAAAAACCATTCTCATTTAAGTTTCATAAAAACATTAAGTTTAAATCCCAATTCACATCATACAAAATCCCAAGATCATATATATATATATATATATATATATATATATATATATATATATATATATATATATATATATATATATATATCAAAATCCCATGCGTGTGTACAGATCAAGCCGGCGCCTTCCCGCGGTCATCGCTAGTACCTGAAACAACAACACTAACACTGTAAGCACAAAGCTTAGTGAGTTCCCCAAAATACCACACACATAACACATATTAGCCACTCGAGGCTATAACTCTATGGGTCCGTGCACCCAAACTCTGTGAACCCTCAGGTTCTAACTCTGTGAACCTTCCGGTTCCAACTCTAAAACATGCACAACATAAATCACACAGAAATCATGTAGTACAACACATCACATACATATAGCATACAAATACTCTGATCACATAACTCTGGTTACCTACTCAAGGCAAAGTATAGTGAGAAGACTCACCTCGTGTATCTCGATAACTCGCGAATCCTGGAAATCACTCGGGCTCGATCCTCCGAGCTATAATCCCCCTATAACATCATACATCTCTAATTAACACTTTTACCACTAAGGTTGACTACCCCTATCAAGTCAAATCTGGTCAACTATGGTCAACGGTCAACGGTCAACCTTGACCGGACTCGGCGAGTGCACTAGGGCGACTCGGCAAGTCTATACATATTCACCAACTCTCTAGGATTCTCTTTTGACACGTCGAGTACTCCCCTGACTCGACGGGTTCCACCTGGCAAGAATCGCGGGGCCACCACGACTCAACTCGCCGAGTCTCAAGAACAACTTGGCGAGTCCCAGCTCGACTTAGTCCAACTGTCAGCCCTCTCTAACTCTCCCTGACTCACTAAGTCGACCCTTAACTCGGCAAGACCACTCGCTGAGTGGTTAAGGACAATCTTCATGCTACTCGCCGAGTCTGTTCTTCAGACTCGGCGAGTCCATGCCATGCATCAACTCAAACTAGCTTCTGAGGTCAGATCCGCACCATCCACTCATAGATCTGGCCCTCCTAAGCTTATTCATCACGTAAAGTTCATATCTTGGTTACCATACAACACCTACAAGGCTCTTTTTGGGGAAATGACCTCTAGAATGGCAACCCTAGCCTCCAACCTAAAAGGGAGGACATAAAGCATGACATTAGGGACTCTCTGGACCTACTAAGGTCCAGATCTAAGCACCATATCCCCATGGGACCTCTCACACTTCCAATACAAAGCAATTAAGGCATGAAGAAACCCTAGATTTGATCATATCAACAAAATACGGAAATAAGCTCTGAAAGATACCTCAAGAAGCCTCCTCTGATGAAATGAAAGAAGATCCAAGCTCCCCAACTCTTCTAGCTTGCCTTTCCTCTTCCTTTCTTCCAAAAACACACAAATTTGGTGAACAATGGCCTCTTTCTCACTCACACGAATCCCTCAGCCGCTTTGGGTGCTCTCAAGATCCAAGTAGCTGCAATGAAGGGCCATAAGGTCCTTTAAATAGGGCTTAGGACCGGGAAATTAGGGTTTCATTAAACAGCGAGGACTCGCCGAGTCCAGACGCAAACCCGCGTCCAGAACCGCGATCCTACTCGGCGAGTCTGAGCTCCAACTCGCCGAGTCCCCTCACAAAACATTAAAAACATAAGCATAAAAAGATACCTGGAAATTCGGGCTGTTACAGCTTACAGTTGTGGTTTAATGTTTTTCAGGTTCTTCAGGAGACCGTGGCAAGGCGAAGGCGTGATCGTACCGCTCCTCATGATTATGTTTTATGATGTGATTCTGGGAAGACTCTGATAATAATTGTATTGAAAACCTTTTTGTAATCATATTAAGAAAATGGGTTGTTTTTAAAAAGTTTAAATTGGTTGGCATTTTTTGGTCGTTACAAGTTGGTATCAGAGCCTTGGTTTGAGTGAATTGGAGGAACACTCGTGTGACTCTAGTCTCAAATCGAGGAGGGTTTTCAAAAGAGAGTTTAAAATTTTTTTCAAAAGGGGTAACGGAGGACGCGGAGGTACGATCAACCAGAGCTAGTAAGTAACCCCAAAATACCATACATGATATTTGTTTTTGAGCTTTGATAGAACAGCATGCTAGTGCTAGGCTAGGGATCTTCAGGATTTCATGATAATGTTGCCTGATTTATGATGCCTGTTAGCCTAGGGTTTCCTTGTGGGAGATTCCCAGTGTTCCTCTAGTAGTGAGGGTTGAGCGCTTGTTTTGTGTGTTTTCGCTACGGTGTTGTGGTAGTACTTCATACAAATATGGGTAGGTGTGGAAGGTAGTATGGGCCCGTACTACTGAAAGCACAGGACCCATACGCGTATCAGGGAAACCATGACCTCTAGGGTTGGATTGAGAGTTGGTTCCCGGGATAGTGGGAAGAATCTGAGATTTTGTGGTGTTTTTCAGTATGGAGATTCTGAGGCATGCTGGGAGTGGATCCGGGTCAGGATCGGGAGCAGGAGAGGGAGTTCTGGGCGGGTCAGTACCGCCCGAGGTTATTGGTCAGATGAGCACAGGCGAGTTGGATGCTAGGATTCGTGAGATCCTGCATGATGAGGTTGTTGCGTTGTTCCAGGCCGAGTTACCGGAACTGTTTGGGTCAATCAAGACCGCCATGGTTGAGTATTTTGATGAGCGCTATGCAGCTCTCATAGAGATGGCTGCCGTGGCGGCTACAGCGGCTGTAGCAACGGCAGGGGGAGGAGCTGGTCGGGGTTTTCAGTATCGGGACTTCGATAATACGAAGCCTCCTACCTTTGATGGGGTTCAGGACCCGATTGTTGTTATGAGGTGGTTGTCGGACGTGGAGGGGTGTTTCTTCATGTGTTCATGCCCTGCTGATCAGAGGGTGAGGTGTGCTATGAACCTATTGAGGCTCGGGGCGAAGGATTGGTGGAGATTGACCACGGGGTCGTATTCGGATGCGCAGAGGGTTGCGGTTTCATGGGATCAGTTCAGAGAGATGTTCAGGACTCATTATGTTCCGCGGGTTGAGAGGGAGAGATTGGCTCAGGAGTTCCTTGAGCTGAAGTAGGGTTCGGAGTCGGTGACGGAGATCACCAGGATGTTCACTGAGAAGGCGATGTTTTGCCCTGAGTTCGCTTCGGAGCAGGCTCAGATGTCCCGATATCTGAGTATGCTCAAGAGAGATATCAGACAGTTTGTGTCTACGCAGAGGTGCGAGACTTTATTGGAGTTGCAGGAGGCCGCCAGGCGGCATGAGTTGGAGATTGAGTTGTAGTTGCGTGAGCTGAGGTAGGCTCCGGTGCAGTCGCAATCGGCGCCGAAACGGTCCAAGACCATTGATTCTATGGTGAGAGATCAGAGCAGCCACGCTTGTGGGAAGGGTCACACCGGAGTTTGTAGGTCCGGTGGTGCATGTCGCAAGTGCGGAAAGGAAGGGCACTATGCGAGGGATTGTCGGCAGTCAGCGCCGGTTCGGGATTTGAGGATTTGTTATCATTGTCATCACGTTGGACATTTGAGGGTCAACTGTCCACAACTTGCTGTAGGCCCGGTGCAGGCTCCAGCACCGGCCACTTTGAGGATCACAGGTGGAGGTCAGGGTGGAGCGGATCCCCCAAGGGCTCAGGGTCGTGCTTTTCAACTTACAGCAGAGGAGGTCAGAGCAGTGCCGGATGCAGCTGCGGGTATGTTTCTTTCTTGATGTCTTGTTATCTTGTGATTATTGTGGAATATTGTTTATCTGTTAGTCTCATTGTGTGGTTTTCGGTGTGGTATTCATTGTTCTTTGGGGGTTATGGTATGGTTATGGGTTAGTGTTGGGAATTTCGTTGGTTATCATTCATGAGGTTTATCAGTGGAAATTTGGCGTTTGGTCTGAATGTCGGGTAGCATTTGCAGTCTCAAGAGGGGTTAGCTGAAGATTGAGTTTCTTTCGAGCTCGGGATGATCAGTGTTGATATGTGATTTTGTGAAGGTTGCTAGTGCTAGTGGGAATCAGTTCGCATGTTCGTGTTTGTGTTGTGTGGGGTTGTGGAGGGAGGTCGGTGATGGCGACCGATGGTTGATAGTCAGAGTTATAAGTGGGGGAGAATTGCAAAATTTTCTAGAAGATCGATGAGCATTGGAGGTTGTTTAGCTTATTGGGATTCAACAGTGTTCTGTCAACCAAGAGCGTAGGCTGGTATGAGCAAGTGGCAGGCATGCGGGGCGGGATACAGACCTAGGGTAATTGATTGTGGAGGGCCTGGGATCAGGCCGGGATTGAGTATGTATGATGGAGATATAGTTCGGAACCCCTAGAGGGCTAGAACAGTATGCATGGGAGGGTTTCCCGGAGAGATAACTCGGAATGATGGATGCTATTTGAGCGGTCCGGATAGACTGAAGGCCGGGAGGCGTACCAGTTAGGCCGAAGGCTCGGACGACGGTTCAGCCAGACTGAAGGCCCTGGAGGGCGGTCCAGATCTACTGAAGGTTCTGAGAGTGGTTCAGATTTGGCTGAAGGCCTGGTAAGGCGGTCCAGTCATGCTGAAGACTCTGCATGTGTTGATGGATTTGTTTGGGGATATGGTTTGAGTATGTCGCGATGTGTTAGCATTAGAAGGTTTGGCCCCGGGTATTGATCTCGATTAGCGGCGGACCAGTCACACAGTAGACCCGAAATGCATGGTTGTTCTGTGATCGGATATGATATGGCATGTTATGCGTGTATGGTATATGTGGTTGGTATTTTGGGGATATCTCACTAAGCTTTCGGGCTTACAGTTGTGGTTTAATGTTTTTCAGGTTCTTCAGGAGACCGTGGCAAGGCGAAGGCGTGATCGTACCGCTCCTCATGATTATGTTTTATGATGTGATTCTGGGAAGACTCTGATAATAAGTGTATTGAAAACCTTTTTGTAATAATATTAAGAAAATGGGTTGTTTTTAAAAAGTTTAAATTGGTTGGAATTTTTCGGTCGTTACAACTACTCTAGCATGCATATCATAATTTGTCATATAGCATAACATAACATATCTGATAGCACTTATTGTAAGGGTATTTTGGGAAATCACCGTTCGAGCGCTGGCTGATCGTACACACGGCTCTGCTCTGTTTGTCTCAAAACTCTTTTTACTCTTTTCAAAAATTTTACTTTATTATCAAAATTTTCCTCAAATCCTCAGTTTGAGTTCAGATACGCCCGAAGATGCATCCGAATCCCTCAAACCAAGGCTCTAATACCAACTTGTAACACCGTAAAAATTTAAACAATTTTTCGCATTTTAAAAACCATATAATTTCATTAACATCCACATTTTAAAACATTGTATCATCATTATCTCAATACAAAACCCCAAGATCAAAACATATGAACTCCAGTGTGCGTGTGTACGAGTCATGTCGGCGCCTTCCCGCGATCATCACTGGTACCTGATGTTAGATTAGAGTCTAAGTCCATAACTATTTTGGTATGTACTTGACCCGATGGTGCATGGTCCTTTTGGGTTGCCTTCACCAAAGCAACTTGATAGGATGAATTATGGAGAGAAAGGATTAAATATGATTTATTAATATATTATGAGAATAATATATTAAAGAAGAAATCATATTGTTTAATTAATATTACTCAATAATTAATTGGTAATTAGTTTTGTAACTAAAAGAGATTAATTAAACTTAAGGGACTGGAATTGTAATTATAAGATAATTGCAATTGGGCCATGGATTACCTTGTGTTAAGGAGTGGACGAATTCTATGGGGAAACCCATAAGGAAATCGTCCAAGGCCTTAAGGAAAGGGATCCATGGGTTGCTTAGGGCTTAAGCATCCAAATTAGGGTTTCCTTGTTAGATAACCCTAATAGCCTAACTATATATACATCCCTTATGACCCAAAAACGTGGCTAAGCATCCTTCTAGGGTTTCGCACGTTTTTGGGCAGCCTCCATCCTCTCTCCTCTTCATCCTCTTGCTCTTGGTGTTTGTGAACCATTAGAGGAGTGACATTTGTGACTCTAAGCTTTCTAAAGTTAATACAAGGAGGAATTGGATTGTTATTGCTACATAACAATCAAGGTAATATCTTAAACCCATTCTTATGTTAATATGATTACTTGTATGCTAGAATTAGGGTTTATAGTCTTGGATAACTTGCATGTACAATAGAGAAACCTAGATCCAAACATTAGGGTTTGTATGAGCACATAGGATGTTCTTGTGGCTAAAACCCATCAGTGGTATCAGAGCCTAGATTGGTTTCTATTGTATTGATGCCTTGTATGTTGAAAAAATTCGTTTTTTGGGGTTCTGCTTGCTAAACTCGCCGAGTCCATGCTGACTCGATGAGTCCATGCCTGACTCGACGAGTCAGTTGGTCAAAATGAGGGAAAACCGGGATTTCTTGCTGTTTTTGCTTGAGGATACTTGCCTTATCATATTAGATCAATATAAATCCGATTTCTTGATATATATGAGTATATTCTTGATCTAAATGAAGATATTTATCAATAAATAAAATATTTGTTTCCTTATGTGATAATTGATTAATTATTTTAATTAAATTGGTAAACTGTTTTGCAATAAATCATTAAATAAATCAAATATGGATAATTATGTGATTAGATGTTAATTTAGATTATTTGTTATTTGATCCTTGTTGTTATGAAAAGTTTCATATTTTCTGTTTTAGGTTTTATAGTTTAAATTTGAACCCAAAGGTTTTGTTGTTTTGAAATTTAAATAGTTGAAACCCTAATGTTTTGTAAAAGGTTTCAAAACTTGCCTTCAAGTTTTGGAATTTAAATTTTGAATTAATAGTTTAATTTTGATGTATATTTAAATTCTAAACCCTAATGTTTTGAAATGTTTCAAAACTTGCCCTCAAGTTTTGGAATTTAAAAGTTGATTAAAAGTTTAATTAGGAATGTTAAATTCTAAAACCCTAGTATTGTTTTGAAAAAGTTCAAATCACACCCTTATGGTTTTATTCAATAATTAAGGTGTATAATTAAAGGAGATTTAGTAAATCCATAAAGACTTGATGTACAATTTAATTGAATTAAAAGTATAATTGTTAAATTTGACCACCTAGTATTTTTAAAAGTATAAAATACACCCTATACTATATATAACATTAAAAGTCTAACATTATATATATATATATATATATATATATATATATATATATATATATATATATATATATATATATATATATATATATATATATATGTATGAGTAAAAGTCAATCTTACCGTTAGTAATCCTCATTCACGAAGCTGGTCTATAAGGGGTGTTTAAGGAAATTGCCTATAAAATGGCGATTGAATGGGTATCCACTCTTACCCACCGCACTCTTTACTAGTGAAGGGTTGTTAGCCGAACGGGTAGGATAGGACGAAACCTTCCATCATAAGTATAATGAAGTACAAAAGTAACTAAATGTTTTACAAATTCTCAATCTTAGTTACTTAGGCAAAAGTGAATTGATGCAATTCCATGAAATTACACTTTGTGCCCTTGCAAAGACGTTAGTGGAGCGTGTGTGGTTTACCGGCACACTAAATGGTTCTAAGCAAAGGTAGCAAACGGTGACTCAATGTTTGTCATAGTTCGGTGGAGCGTGTGTGGATTACCGGCACATCGAATAGGTGACTGTAACATGTGAGGGCACCATGTAAGTTTGCATGGTTATTCACACCCGCTTTATGATCCTCGGCATCCCAGTCACAAACAAGAGGGGCATATCGAGATTTAAACATTCCATTTAAATGTTCAATGAATCTCAAAGGATCTAGGAGTTTTCATAGATTTAAAACTTATATTTCTTTTTCGTTTTTCATGGTGGAAATTAGTGAATCGTCATTCACTTACCTTCAAATATTCTGCAACTAGATTACGGCATCCCTTTTCTAGGTTGTAGCATATTGTGTTGGGTCCTAGCCTTAGTATCTCATTTGGGTGATTTACTAAGGACTCAATCAATCAACTAACTTGAATTTGTTTCTACCGTTTTGTAGATGTCAAAGTTCGACAACTATGGTCTTCCCAAATCCCGTGGAACAAGCATTCCACATGAAGATGGTATTCCACGATTCGATCGAGGAACAAGAAATCATGCTTCACTTCCTCCACCTCCTCCAATTGTTCTCCCTAACCCACAAGATCGAAGAATTGAAAGGTTCAACATCACTAAAGCCCTATTGGAAATGAAACATGAAGATGGTAAATCCATGTGTGCCCACATTCTAGGAATGAAATCACACATCGATAGATTGATTATGTTGGGTGTGTCATTCCCCGATAAGTTGGCTGTGAATTGGGATTTGCAGTCACTTCCTGAATCATATAATGAGTTCAAAAGAAAGTATTATATGATGGATCATGACGACAACCTCATTGACCTAACTTACATGCTCATTGCTGCTGAATCAGAAATGATTTTGCAAAGCAATGGAGCATATTTGTTGGGAAAGTCAACCGACCATGCTTCCGAGGACGTTCTAGGAGAACCGACCTGCGTTTGCTGCCAAAAGAAAGGGCGTTGGATACAAGTCTGCCCAAAGAGCCTGAAGAGTCCAGAAGATGGGAGAGTCAAAGAGTATGGTTGCGCTTTAGGTAAAATCCACTATCTAACTCCGTTAAGTTCCTATTCATTGATTCTTAATACATTATGTGATAAGATTGCATTTGAATGTTTTGCAGGATCGGTGAAAAGAAAGGAAGTTTGGTGAAAGAGCAAGATGAATCTAATCACAAGGAATGGATCTTGATCGCATGGACTTGAAGATTAGATTTTGAGCTTAGATAGTTATGATAGAGTTGTTAGAAATTTTCCTTTTGAAATACATAGTTTTCAATGGATTTTGCATTGTAAGGACAAATGTTTTCCGCTGCTTTTATAAATAAAATAAATTTTGGTTTGACTTATTTATTTATTTGTTTATTTCCTTGCAATGAAATCGTTATGAAAATTGTTGTTTGCATATTTCTACAACGAATGGATATGATTCTTATTTATGTTAATTATGGAAATGTCGAGAAATTACCAAATAGAGAGAGTTTCTCATCGCCCAAGTTTCAATTGGACAGATATTTGTAATCACGCAACTTGGTTGCATGATGAATGAGAAAGTTCATATTTGGGAATTAGACTAATTCGTTGACAAAGTGTCGAGTGAAAGGACTAGGAGATCAAGTACATAAAGTTGTGTGTTGATCAAAGTCCACCATAAGAGTAACAAAGATATTCGTCATGATTTACTAAAGGTTTAGTAAATATGATTATACTTATAAGATTAAGTGTAATTTGGAATTGATTAAAAAAGGTTTAAATCAATAGCAAACGAATAAGAAGAATCAAGTAGGCAGAAAGATAAAAGTTTCTCCATTCTAAGAAGAAGGGAGAGTACCTTTTATGCTTTATGATAGGTCTTAATGATTAAGAACCACATCTCAATTGATCCTCTAAGTGAGTCTTAGTACAATTGTATGTCTAAGAAGAGGAATCAAGAATTGAAGAAATGGTTAAATCAAGAAGTCAATCATACTTCGTTCCAAACAAGTCTTAGAGTTAAGATTGTGACAATGAGTGACAAGTTGTTGGGCTGAAGATTAGATTGAAGATTGCGTCATTTGGGCTCGGCTGTTTGTTTATTTAGTTTGTATTCCGGTTTGGGCCTGTCCAACCGAGAGCCCATTATGTTTATTATATAAGTATATGCTTGCATGCATATTAGGTTAATGATTTTAACGATTCATCTAGAGCATAACGATAGTATTTTCAGATTTCTTTAATCGTTCTTGTAACCTACCAATCCTCTACAGTTGATGTTCTTAATCGAGCTCTTCTGAGGATTTTGTTTTAATCATTCGACACGATTGATTCACTCTTGCCTTATTCTTATTTTCGTGTTCTTGTTGTTTTTATAATTATTTGCCTGTTTGAGATCTAATCGATCTTCATAGATTAAAGTTTTAATCTCATCAATTGGTATCAGAGCAGGAGGCTGTGTAATCGATACACATCTTTTCTGTGAAAAGGTTTCAATTAGGGTTTTTCCGCAATTACTGATATTTATTGAGCCGTCATCTCATTATTGACGTATCTTGATATTTATTGTTTTGCCCTAATCTGAGTGATTACAAGTCTGATCTTTTAACAAGTTTTTTTTTCGATCATAATGGACGAATCGCAATCAAATCCTATCAATATTTCCAACAGCATCGGTTCGACGACAAAGATTCCAATCTTATATACCCATGACTATGAAGTCTGGGCGCATCACTTCGAAGACTACGTGATAGGATCTGAGGATAATGGATACCTCATATGGGAAGCTATCATTAATGGACCTTTTTCTCATTCTGCAACGTCCAGGATTATCAAAACTCAAAAGGAGTACAATGATCTGCTGAAGGATGTTAAAGATATTGCACAAGATGAAAAGGATAAATTCCAGTGCAATATCAAGGCGTTAAGATTGATAAGATTTGCCCTTCAGTCCGACACCTTCAGGTTGGTCAGCTCATGCACTACGGCAAAGGAAGTTTGGGATAGACTTCGTGAACTGTACTCTACAGACGAGGATCTTGAACATTCTATCCAAACCTTGCTCTTATCGGAGTTTGGAGAATTCAGGCAAGGAGCCGAAGAAACAGTGACCCAGACGTTCGATCGCTTCAATCATCTTCTCAGCAGGATGATCAAGCATGACATCGAAAGGAAGCTTATCGAGCAGAAGGTTACATTCTTAAATGGTCTAAGGTCTGAATGGAGAGCAGTGGTGTCTACAGTCAAAGCCTATGAGCAGTTTAAATCATATTCTCTGGCGAAACTGGTGGGTATTCTCAAGTCCCAGGAGAAGATTGTACTGCAGGAGAAAAACGTTGTTTCAAGCCTTGGTTTGTTGGCCCTCCTGTCAAAAAGTAAAGCTGTGATGGAGGATGAAGACCTTAACTTGGAGGAGTATGACCTCACGTCTGAGGATTATGCTATGATGGTGTCCAACCCCAAGAGGTTCATAAAGAAGAGATTCCCCAGCAATAAAAACCGAAACTGGCAGGGGAGTTATAGTTCAGAAAAAGTTAACAATGAACCGAAGGTTGAAGAGCCCAAGAAGGAACCGAAGGCTGATGGTGATTCTGGAGTAAGCTGTTACTACTGTGGTGGGAAAAACCACTATGCTAAAGATTGTGTCCTTAAGAAGATGGCTGAAAAAGATGATGAAAAGGATGAGGAAGCTGTGCTGCAGAAAAGGCTCGATGAGATGAGAAAGAAGAAGTCTACCGCTAACCCTTATATGAATGCTCTTATTGTGCAGGGTTTGGTTGCTGATGACGAGTTCGGTAGAGTGGAAGTTTGGTCTACTGACTCAGAAGACGACGAAGTGAGGAAGCCTACTCATGGAAAGGCTTATGTGGCAAAGGAGGAGAGCAGTGGAGGAAGATGCTTCATGGTGTCTGATGTATCTCAGATGAGGGGATACAACACCGATAGTGGAAGCAATGAATCGAAGGTGCAGGAGGACATGTGCTTTACGGCCAAGCCACTCAGCCAGCAGTTCAATGAGCTTGATGAACTGATAAAGAAGGTACAATCGGTTTTCGTTTCATTTAAAGTACCACAATCCTCATATGAGAAAGAACTAAAAAAATGTTAATACAAGAATTTCTCATCTAGATAGTAGCTTAACTCAAACTCGAGTCACCAATTCTAACCTAACTGATCAATTAAGCAGGGTGTCGTCGAAGAGTGAGGAGCGGCGCATGTGGATCGAGTTGAAGGAGTCTGAATTAGTTAAAATTAAAGACGAAAACATTTATTTACAAAGAGATAATTTAAAGTTGTTAAAACAGCGGAATGTTTTTTGTTTAATTGCAAAACGTCTTTATTCTAATATTACTCAGCTTCACTTAGATTGTGAAATAGGCCAAAAGATCCATCGCATGATTTTGCCCTTCCTGGAGTTTAAGGAGGATGAAATTGATGCCGAAGCTTATAACTGTGAGAGTGTGATATCATCTGATGATGTCAATCCGACCTACATGTATGGACTGGACAAAATTGAATCTTTCATTAAATCCAAGGACCACAAGGATATGCTTAAAAACCTTTTGGATGAAAATGATAGACTTAAACTGAGAACCGAAACCATACAAAAATTTGACTCTTTGAACGCCAACGTAAGCTCAGAAAACAAAATTGATGTTGAAAATGCATCTGAGCTTAACGAGGACGACAACATGAGTGAAATTTCTGTAGAGGACACGGTTGACTACTCAGAATTTGTAAAAAACGAACCTGAAAACCACAAGAATCTAATTTCTGAAAATTCAGTGGAGTTCGCTTGATTGTCCCAACAAAAGTCCCCGATCTTAGCAGAGAAAGCAGTTGTGTATCAAAAGGTCAGGACCACTCCGAATCAAGTATACAAGGTCACTAGAGTAACCGAACATCAGACGGCTGAACTCACAGCTATTGTAAACGAAGACAATGCTGATGGTTGCAATGAGTACTTCTGGTCAGCACCAATAGATAATGCAAACGAAACGGTGGGCTTATCAGAAAGAACCTCTTGGATGAGTAAAGGTAGATACATACCTGAACCCTTAAATAAGCCAGATAATTTCGATGAGCCAAGCACCAGCGGTACAAAAGACATTCTTCAGGAGAATGAAAGTTCGGCAACAGAAGACGTTCCCTCTACTTCCTCAGTTCAAAGTGAAACTCCTACAGTTCAAAATGAACCAGCCAAGGAGAAACCGAAAACGAAAGCTAATGTTCATCATCAACCAAAGCAGATGAGGAATAAGAAACGAGAAAGGAACCAAAGATACAGGAAGAATCTCTCTGAAAGGAGACAATTCTGGCAATCCCAGAATGCATACTTCTCACATCAAGACAAGAATCTGAAGTATGAAAACAATCCTGTCGGAAAACCTGAGAGTCACAATAACCGAAAGCCAACGTTCGGTTCACAAGAAAATACCAACCGAAAGCAAAGGTTCGGTTCTGAGAAAGACTTCAACCGAAAGCAAAGGTTCGGTTCAGAGGACGATTCCAACCGAAAGCAAAGGTTCGGTTCTGAAGTCAAAAGAGATCAAAACTCTAAGGTCAGTCCCTCCAATGATCAAAAGCAAAAGGGTCACCTAGAGTCTCCAACCAAGAAGTCCTCTCAATCTAAACCTACTTCTTCTAGTTCGTCTAATTCTTCTACTTCCACCAATTCATCTTCATCTTGCTCTAAAGCTCATTCTGTTCATTCTCAAAAATCTCATTCGTCGTTTGAACAAAAGGGCAAACAGAAGGTTAATAAATCCACACCAGAGTCTAAACCGAACGCACCCAATCCTAATAAAATAAAAGTTTTTACCATTAAGAAGAAAGATGAAACAACACTTGTAAAACGAACATATCTTGTTGATATCTCTCTTACTGTTCCTGTTCCCATGAAAAGCTCACGTGGACCCAAGAAACTTTGGGTTCCTAAATCTGCTTAATTTTTGCAGGTTATAAGTGACGAGCAGTTCGACGAAGAATGGTACATCGATAGTGGCTGCTCACGTCACATGACAGGGAGGAAAGAGGAGCTCAGGGAATACAGGTCTCTTGGAAATGGTGGCAATGTCAAGTTTGGAAATAATTCTTTCGGCACCATAAAGGGATACGGGATGATAACAAATGGTGACTTTACTATAAGGAAGGTGGCTTGTGTGGAAGGACTCCAACACAACCTTATCAGTGTATCTCAGCTTGTTGGAGGTACAGGTCTCAAAGTCTCATTCGATGATGAAGGTTCTGAAATTATTGAGAAAAAGACAAAGAAGGTAATTCTCAAGTCGGAGCGAAAGGGTGAAATGTTTCCTCTAAATCTGAAACCCATCAAAGGAAACCCCGCTATATGTCTATTATCAAAAGCTCAATCTGACGAAAGCTGGTTGTGGCACCGAAGACTCTCTCATCTCAACTTTAAAGATATCAATCGACTTGTCACTGGAGGTCATGTCAGGGGTCTTCCATTGCTCAAGTTCGACAGAGATCATTTGTGTGCTGCATGCGAAATGGGGAAGCAGAGTCGTCAAAGTCACCCATCTGTAATTAACACAAAAGTTGTTGAACCACTCGAATTACTTCATATCGATTTTTGTGGTCCTTCATCTATCGAAAGCATTGGTGGTAGCAAGTATATTCTTTTTATTGTTGATGACTTGTCACGATTTACATGGGTGTTCTTTCTAAAGATCAAATCTGAAGCGGCTCATAAGCTAAAAGTGTTCATCAAGCAGATTGAAGTACAGCTCAAGAAGGTCGTTCGCAACATCAGAAGCGACAATGGTCTTGAATTCAAGAACAGGGAGTTTGAAGAATTTCTTGCAGAAAAGGGAATAAGTCACAACTTCTCAGCTCCCTACACACCACAACAGAACGGAATTGTCAAAAGACGAAACCGATCTTTGTGTGAAGCTCCCCGAACTATGCTAAGTTTCGCTTCCTTACCTCTTTATTTTTGGGCTGACGCTATTTCTGCTGCTTGTTTTACACAGAACAGGTCTTATCTCAACAAACGATTCACGCTCACACCATACGAGATTCTCAATAACAGAAAGCCTAATGTGAAATTTTTCCACGTGTTCGGCTCATGGTGTTTCATCTTTAATTCTAAAGAACACCGCAATAAGTTCGACGTCAAAGCCGACGAGGGAATCTTTCTGGGATACTCTCTCACATCCAAGGCATACAGGGTCCTAAACAAGCATTCAAGAAAAATTGAAGAAACATATTACGTGACCTTTGACGATGGCTATGTCAAAAAGCTACAAGCCAAAAAAGACACCGCTGGGGAAATCTTTCTCCAAACTGGGCAAGTCACAGTCTCGATCGCTAATTTATACGATAAATTTCTGGAGCTCTTTGACGAACCAGAGAAAGCTTCTCTCTCAGAAGCAGGTGCAGCAGACAACAAGGTCGAACACATGAAGCAAATTGTCGAAGAAGCTGCCAGGAGAATGAATGAAGGAGGATCGACTACTGATGACCCTCCATCCAACAATGCTTCAGTCGAGGGGGAGCCAAGCTCAAATGTCGAGGGGGGAGCCAAGCTCTACAATTTCAACCGAAAGTGCTTCTCCAACCGAAGGTGCATCAACGCCTGCAAGTCCAGCATCACAAGAAACCCCTGAACCTCAAGTTTCTCAAAGCTCATCAATCGAGGGAGAGCATAATGATATGACGCGTGACTACGATAGCCAATCTGAGCCAGAAGAAATGATCAATGTTGAACTAGACCCAACCTTTGATCCAAATTACCCTCCTCTTACCAAATGGACCAGAGATCATCCTATCTCTCAAGTGGTTGGTGATGTATCTGAAAAGGTTCTGACCCGATCACAACTGAAGGCAAAACAGACATCCATATTTTCAAAAGTTGAGTTTTGTATGTTTAACTCATTCGTATCAAAAGTTGAACCGAAGACAGTTAACACTGCCCTCGATCACTCTGATTGGGTTCAAGCAATGCAAGACGAACTGAAAGAATTTGAAAGGAACAAAGTCTGGCGCCTCATTCCAACTCCTCCAGATGCTTCAGTTGTTGGTCTCAAATGGGTCTTTAGGAACAAAATGAACAAGGAAGGAAATGTAATAAGGAACAAGGCTCGTCCAGTAGTAAAGGGATATTGTCAGGAGGAAGGGATTGATTATGAAGAGACTTTTGCTCCAGTAGCTAGGCTAGAATCTATTAGAATATTTCTGGCTTATGCTGCTCACAAAAACTTTGAAGTTTTCCAAATGGACGTCAAGTGTGCATTTCTCAATGGAGAACTCGAAGAAACGGTGTATGTGGAGCAACCTCCTGGGTTCGTGAACGAAAAGTATCCAAACCATTGCTATATTGTAGATAAAGTTGTGTATGGCCTTAAACAAGCTCCGAGAGCCTGGTATGAAACGCTAACAAAATTTTTAAAGATGTCTAAATTCAAACAAGGTTCGGTTGACCCAACCTTCTTTCACAAAAAGGAAGGTAACCACCTTATGATTGTTCAAATTTATGTCGATGACATCATCTTTGGCTCTACGAATCCCAGCTTAACAGCTGATTTCAGAAAGTTGATGGAGACTAAATTTGAAATGAGCTCAATGGGTCCTATTAACTTTTTCCTTGGTTTAAATATTAGACAGGGACCCGAAGGCATCTTTATCAATCAGGAAGCTTACACGAAGACTCTCCTAGCGAAGTTTGGTATGATGGGAGACTCAAAAATCAAAGTCCCAATGGCATTCGGCACCAAGCTAACTCCATCCCTTGACAAACCGGCCGTCGATATCACGCTCTATCGTCAAATGATAGGCTCACTAATGTATCTTACTGCTAGCAGGCCTGACATCATGTTTTCTGTGTGTTATTGTGCTCGATTTCAGGCGAACCCACGCGAACCTCACATGCTTGCAGTGAAGAACATCTTACGCTATCTCAAGCGAACCACCTCATTAGGTCTATGGTATCCTTCCAACTCAGGCTTCTTCGTTCAAGCCTATTCTGATGCTGACCTTGGAGGATGTGGACTCGACAGAAAAAGCACAACTGGTGGCTGTCAATTCCTTGACGGAAAGTTGGTCAGCTAGCAATCCAAGAAACAAACATGTGTGTCGTTGTCTACTGCCGAAGCGGAATACATTGTCGCTGCATCCTGCACATCCCAAGTGATTTGGATCCAGAGTCAACTTCGAGACTATGGACTCAATATGAAGAAGATCCCACTATATTGTGACTCTGAAAGTGCAATTAGGATCTGTCATAACCCAGTGCAACACTCTAAAACCAAACACATAGCACTGAGGTATCACTTCATCAAAGATCACGTGGAAGATGGAAACGTCGAATTTCACTTCGTAAGAACCACTGATCAACTGGCTGACGTCTTTACCAAAGCTCTTCCTGAAGCATCATTCAACAGAATACTGCAAGGGCTAGGTATGATGGAATCAAAGTCAGTATCTCACACTACCTCTCAATCTCAAACGTAAAAAGCAAAACCAACCGAACGTTCGGGTTCGGTTAAACCATCTGATTCGCTCATCACTGCAAAGGTAGTTTTTCTTTGTTGTATATTTCTTGTACAAATTTTGTTTTTCTTAATATTGAAAGTATTTTCCAATTGCATATCTAAATCCCTTGGTTTCTCAAAATTTTCCAAAACCGAAACCTACCGAAGGTTCGGGTTCGGTTTTTCAAAATTTTGTTGAACCGAAACCAACCGAAGGTTCGGGTTCGGTTTTTCAAAATTTTGTTGAACCGAAACCAACCGAAGGTTCGGGTTCGGTTTTTCAAAATTTTGTTGAACTGAAACCAACCGAACGCTCGGGTTCGGTTTTTCAAAATTTTCTGGAACTGAAACCAACCGAACGCTCGGGTTCGGTTTTTCAAAATTTTTCCTAACCGAACGTTCGGGTTCGGTTTTTCAATTTACTTAAAAAGTTTTTTTTTTAACTTATTTTTTTACTTATTTTATTTTTTTAAATCTCAAAAACTCCAAAAATATTTTTTATTTTTTTATTGTGTGTTTGTTCGTTTATGGAGATATAAATGTTGAATTAATTAAGTGTCCCTAGAAGCATGCTGCTGCATGTGTCCCAAGCCTCATAAGATTTTGAATAATAGCCTTCATGACCTGGTATAAACAAACCTTGTCTTCCCAATAAGGCTAACATATTTATTCTAATCGTGAGCTACCTCACTCTTTTCTCACATGAGTTAAGAGTTTTCTGCTTGGTCCTTTATTTCGCAGCAGAGGTACTTTATCTTCTTACACCATCTCCATTACACTTCTCCATTACATTCGTTTCATCAACGTAACCCTTGAGACTCTCAGAAATCACCACTGAGGTTTATGGTTACACAACATCTGTGTTTATGATCTTAGTTTCGTGCCACTACGAGCTGAGTGAAACCCAAAATTCAACACCAAATATGAATTGACGGTGAACAATTAATTTGCTCGAGTTTTCACCAATGAATTGACGAATGTACCTTCATGAAATCTCAAATTTTATTTTGTGTGATTCCTATGAAATTGTTAAACACCATAACATTTCTTCCCTTGGGATCCATTTTTTTAAATTTTATATCTGATATTTTACATTTTTCCAAGCCAATTTAAAATAAATTCCTACCTACTTGTTCAACAGGCTACACCGGTCTCACAAGTACTTTGTTCACTTTCTTTCTTATTTCAAGATTAGAATAGCTGAATCAAAGCGAAAGCCACCCTTATTTAGCCTAATTAAAAGAAGCCTTTCAACATTTATTAATAAGTGTTTGATCGTAATTCAACGGGAATCCACACTAACACTTTAAAGGTCTCTCTTGACCTTGAAGGAAGAGATTCGTGCCCGGGATCATCAGTTTTGTGTCATTATTGACATCACAGAATATCCTTAAAAGAGTTGCTTTATTTCTTTTCCTTTTACACTCTTTGCACGAAAATCTTTGATTTTCCAAAATTATGTTACTAATTATTCCAGGATGTATTATTACTTTGGTGGTTAATTATGAAGCTGTGGTCAAAAATAATCCACATGGGTATTTAATTCAAAAGATGCCATTTAAAAAGATAAGACGAAAGGTTGCTGACTAGGCGGGAGTTAAACGGATTAAAATTCAAACGACGGTAAAAAGGGGGTGCGTGTGAATTTGAAACGCCCATACTTTTACTGACATTATGGACGCGTGTGCGAAATCCAAGCGACATCCCTCTGGCATTTAAAGGCGCGTGAGGATTTGAACCGTTTTTCTTCTGAAACGGCGCTTGTTGGGTGGCGTGATCCTAGGAATCTGACACTCTCTCTCCTACGTGATCATCGCATAGAAGATTTGAAACAATTTTTCTCTCTCCAATCCCTCACTATAAAAGGCAGTCTACACTCTTATTTACCTTTTTACTGCTTCCGGATTTTCTAGAGAGCAAAAACTTCCAAAAGCTTCACTGTTCATCTTCTTCTTCTACTACCTTCAACAATGGCGGAATCATCTTCAGTCCATGCTACCTCACAAATCCTTCCTATTCGTCCGCAACAATGCCTGGTGATCGATCTCAATCCTCTGGCGTACGACTCCTACATGTCGCCGATCATCGAGTGCCTGAAGTACTCCCAAATCGCTACGGCTCTCTCCAGGATCGAGTCTGTGCCCATGGCGTCTCTATCGCAGGTCTATGCGACTGCCTATTACGACAAAGCAGTCGAGCGGGTGTTTTTCGAGATTGTTGAACACAAGACCTCTGTTTCTCGACAACGTTTCTGCACAATGCTAGGGTTGGCTGTTGACCCATCGAGAATAAATCCGGAGACGATTCCGGTTGGGTATCTGTATAACATGTTTTACAATATGGGATACACGGAGGTTCTCACCTCCATCGCAAAATTCAAAAAAGCATGCTTGCCGCCACAGTGGAACGGCATGTTCACAGTCCTCTTCAAGGACTTGTCGGAACGGAGCTCAGGATCCGACGGTGCTAGTCGACTTTTCTTGTCGATCATGTATGCAGTCTACAATGGGGTCAACTTGGATTTTGGGTTGGTCCTCTGGCAACAGCTCATCCAGAGCCTTTCTTCATCATCACGACACTCTGAGGTGTCGCTGGCCCGGTTCTGGATTTTAATCACTAAGTGGGCGATGGACAAGTTCGACATTCCCACTGCTGCAGGTGCATCGATGTCTTCAATCGGTACGTTTCATACCAAGAAGATCATCGTCTCGGATGCATCTAAATTCTCATTCATTGGCTCTATTCCGGAGACAATGTATGGCGACGTTCCCTCTGACAGCAAACTAATCCGAACGATCAAAGAATTCAGGGCAACTGGTCCTAGGGAACTTACACCGGAAATGCTAAAGTCAATCCATGATGCTGACAAACCGGTTCCAAGGGGCAAAAAGGCGGACAAAGGGAAGCAAGCGACCAAAGCTCCTACGGGTCCTTCTCCCAAGAAGAGGAAACAGCCTAAAGCTGCACAGTCCCCACAACCGAAGAGGAGGAAGACTCAACCGAAGCGAAAGCTTGTTATTCCCTCTTCTTCGAGTGAATCAGAGAACGAGGGTTCGGGTTCGGACGGTTCTCAAGAAGGCGAAACCCCTCAACGAGGCAACACACCACCTCGATCACCTACCCCAGAGATGGAACTTCATAATTCACCAGTTCCTTCACCTCCTCCAACCATTCCTACTTCCATTCCGACCATAATCCCCACTACCACTATTCCTCCAACATCTTTCCCTATACCACCACCCATTTTCACAACTGCAACCGAAACACCACCAGTAACCGAAACCCCACCTGTAACCGAACCACCTCAAACCGAAACCCAACATACAACCGAACCTACCCAAACTCAACCACCACCCGAAACTAACCCCACACCCACTCAACCTGAACCGACCAAAACAACCACACCCCCAGCTTCACCACCTCCACAATCTCCAGATAATGCCTCTGATGGAGATAACCCGTTTCTTGGCGGTGATAACATGAACTTCGATTCGGTCTACTATAGTCCGTTTCAGGTTCAAAGTGATGAAGAGGATGATGCTCCAGTGACAAAGAAGCATCTTAAGGAGCTCAACGAGAAGGTTGACCTAATTCTCGCCTCATCTTCCAACCAACAGTCCTCTCTCTCTGAAGTTGCACTTCAGAAGATTGTTGATGCCTTCTCCAGGGCTCAACATGATTCGGTAGCCTCAGCCACTACTGCCATAGACGCCTCAACCAAAGCCTGTGAGGCAGCGACCGAAAAAGTCGATAAACTATTCTCCGACGCTTCCATCCTGTTGAAGTCCTTACAGGAAAGCGCCGACGCCACAAAGACAACTTTGGAACCGATTGTTCAGCAATTGGCAAAGTTTGTTTCTACGGAGTTGACCTCGTTCGCTACACTTCGCCAATCCCTAAGCGACGACAACTCGGCCTTTCGTGCCTCCATCGATGAGCGCCTCACTAAGCTTCAGGAGGATCTCCCAGCTGAAAATTCATTGATGGACGTTCTGGCGAGCAAAACAACCACCCTCAAGATCAAGAGCATGCAGCTTTCAAACTCACAACAACAACTTGAAGCTCTTCGATCCAAAAGGGAGGTCATCAAAACTTATGTTTCGGATGTACACGCTGCCTTATCAAACATCCTAGAAGCACATGATCCCATTCTCAACCATTCAGTGAGGCGAACCCTTGCTGAAAAGCTTTCTCCTGCCATGGACCTTCTCAGCAAAATAGAAGGCTTACCGAGTTTCGTGTCCATTCCGAAACAAGGGGGAGAAGAGAAGCAGACCGGATCGAAACCACCTCCTTCCTCCAAAGCTACTCACACAACCGAACCACCTCCGACTGGTCAAGCTTCGGGTTCGGGTGTGAAGGACAAAGGGAAAAATATAGCTGAGGAAGAAGATGAAGATGAAGATGATGAAACCATTGCTGACATGTTGAAACGAAAGAACAGTCGCAATGTGGATGATGATGTTAATCGTGTGGCGCGAGAGGCTGAAGAAGCCGAACGCAAGCAGAAAGAAGCCCACGATCTCCTCGAGAGCAGGAAGACTCTCTTCCCTGCCTAGACTCGGGAGCGCTTGATTAAAGAGGCCATAGATACTCCCAGCATCTTATGGCTCAAGCCGGTGATCTCATTCGACTGCTACAACTCTGTCGACTCGCAGTGTGACATGCCGCTGACTCGAAATGCGTTTATCTTCCACGCCTTCTCAAATATCTTTGAAGTCCCTCATCCAAATGCTGAACTTGATAGGGAGCTCATCGACTTCTATCTGAAGGCTGCTCGTCCTCAATATCTAACATGGAGCGCCCAGAAGATAGTGAACGTTCGGGTACTGAAGCCTTACGCCAAAGGAAGGTTCACAAACGTTCGGTTCAAGGTGATTCGAGGATCTGCAAGAACTGCACATCATATCTCCCTGGCAGATCTACTGAACTTAAATCCTCATGATTGGATTGTCTTGCATAATATCCTTTTGACTAATGAAGCCGAATATGGTCCCATTATAGACCATATCAAAAGGATGTTAGTCTGTTACATCATGGAGGTTGCCCTTATGGATCAGGAGGTTGCCACAGTCTTCAAGAAGAAACCGAAGATAGCTCCTGTGGGATCGGCCAGTGATCTCAACCAAATGCAAATGGGCAAGATCGACCCGAGGCGCAACTCGGTTATGTTCACTAGAGCAGAAGGACAGAAATGTCTCTTTGCTTTAGCTGACAAACACCTTTACACCACTGCTTTTCTGGAGCATGTGTTATCGATCATCAAAAGGTGTAAAGAGAATTCAGCTGATGATGTCAAGTACTTCAACGACATGATCCAATGGTACATCAGGTTTAGACAGACAATACTGGCTCTCACCAAATGTATGTTTAACACCGTAAAGAAGAAGGTACCTGCTTCAGCTGTTGGCCCAAGTAACAAGTGAAGATCTCGCTCTAATTGACGCAAAGGGGGAGATTGTTGGGCTGAAGATTAGATTGAAGATTGCATCATTTGGGCTCGGCTGTTTGTTTATTTAGTTTGTATTCCGGTTTGGGCCTGTCCAACCGAGAGCCCATTATGTTTATTATATAAGTATATGCTTGCATGCATATTAGGTTAATGATTTTAACGATTCATCTAGAGCATAACGATAGTATTTTCAGATTTCTTTAATCGTTCTTGTAACCTACCAATCCTCTACAGTTGATGTTCTTAATCGAGCTCTTCTGAGGATTTTGTTTTAATCATTCGACACGATTGATTCACTCTTGCCTTATTCTTATTTTCGTGTTCTTGCTGTTTTTATAATTATTTGCCTGTTTGAGATCTAATCGATCTTCATAGATTAAAGTTTTAATCTCATCACAAGTATTAAGAAGGTTTATAACATTCATCAAATGAGGAAAGTTGTGATGTCTTGGATAAGACAAAGACCAACTAGAACCAATTTATGAAGTGTTTTTGATAAAAGCTACACTAACTCTTGAATATTTGTTTGTTAAGAAATGGTTATTAACAAGAGAATCGTATATGTTAAGGAGACAGTGGGAGTCTTAATGGTCTTGAAAGGATTCAAGAACAAATCAAATAAACCTTATCGATCATCACTAGCACACGAGTTGAGGTTTACAACCTATCGTGTTGACATTATTTTGTTTTTGTGTCGTTCCAATTGAGTTTGTTATGCATGTGAGCCCTATGAGTTCTCATTTGAATGCATAAAAGGCAAGGACCTTGATCAATGAAAAGTACATTGATGGGAAAAGGTGAACTGCTTAACTACTTGGAAGACATGGTGGGCAGCTATGCTACCATAAGGCAAGAAATCAAGACTAAGAAAGTTCGGTCCATATGAGTTTGAATTTGTCGTAAACTTTGGTTTTGACAAATTCACATGGATAGGAACACATACACCGTTTAAATCTAAGAGTCGTAAGATTTCCTCCTTCATGAAAATGATTGTGAGGAAATACTTTCACTAAGAAAGATTTTAAGAAGATAGTGGTTGTAAAATTGCATTCTCGAATTCGATTATGGTTACGGTATCCCTTTCCATAATTTGAATTGTGAGGTTTGGCAATTGTTTAGACACACATATGAACTATCTAAGGCAAAGGTGTATAAGTTCAAGAAGCCTTGATAAAAGATTATCAAAGCACTAAGTATTAGAAACATGAACTTAAGAAATTCAATAAGCATTGTTTTTCTGAAAGTTAAGCTGTTTCTGAATACATGTCAAAGCTAGTGGGAGCATAAGTGTTATGCTTATAATACTCATCATGATAGTGGGAGCATAAATGTTATGATTGTATGATTATTAAGGAAAGTATTGCACGTTAGCAATATTAATTATAGAAAAACAAGAGTTATACCTTGCAAAGTCGTAAGTGTTGTAAAGTTGTTTTTGCTATAATTAAGGGAGAAAATATTATGCTTCATCTCAAATCTAAAGGCTTAGGTTGTGGAATGTTAATAAATTTAGTCAAAGGTACATAGTGTATTCTTAAAATTTCGATTATGATTACGGCATTCCTCTTCACAATTCGAATTTTGAGAACATAGCACATAAAATATTATGGCATAAGATTGATAAAGTATCAAATCTTTATGTAAGACATTATGCATTGTGTCCTATACGCTTCGGGTATAGGATCAATTGCAAATGCTATAATATTTGACCATTCTAAAATTTTCCAAATGTCTAGCGCATTTAGAGGGAAAAGGACAAGAATCGGTTTTGACTAAGATAATCAAACAACTATCAAAGGACAATTCAAAGTTCGCCGAGGATTGGTCGCTTGTGAGTAGTTGGAAGTATAGTATTGGAAAATATGGAAATGTTTCCATATAGGATGGACCATATCGACATTATTATGAATAGATAAGATTCTATTAAGAATGAGTTGTCATATGGAAAATATGGAAACGTTTCCACATTGGGAGTTGGATATTGAAAATCTATGTCTAGATTAGAAACTAATATGCAAAAGGATGTTCAAAGGAATGTACTTTGAGTGAGAGACATCATATCTAAGGAATTGTCTTGTAAAAATCTCCGATAGAGGACCTTGTAATTGGCAATAGTCTTTGTGACTTTGGTGCAGTGACATTACAAAAGGATCATTGCATAAAATGTTAGAATCTAACATATTCCATAAGTGGCAGGAATTCGATATTCTTTCACTTATGAAAAAGGATTAGGAGTTGTGAAATGAGTATGATTGGAAATGTGTTCATTTGATATATTTCACAAAGTAAGAACCATAGGTAAACATTATGTGCATGCTAGGAGAATGGGACAAGTGTAGTAATAATTCAAGTAAGAAGTTGATTACCCGAAACGACAAATAATGAGTAATCGATATGGTGATAAATAAAAGGTGTTTTATTTATGCTCAAAGGTTTGAGGCCATATGGGATTAGTATTATTCTTGTGTTTCACTTTGCATCTTTTGACTTCCTGAATAATTTAATTGGTTAAGAATAGTCAAATTATTCGAACGGGCCACAGTCGTTCATATGTTGGAAGTAGGTATGAATGAAGATTGTCCTGAATTGGTGTGTGGATTGTCTAAAAGAGTATTAGACATAAGCAAATGTTTGCTGCAACATTCATGAGTGCTTATGAATATGATTTAAGCATTGGATTAAACCCACGCTCACTTGGATCACTCCATGGATTGTATCACGAGTGATTGATGTGACGATAACATCTTATATTCTTGAAACCGAGATGTGTGAGTTGTATCTTGCGAGTCGGTTGCATATTGATAATATGTAAACGCACCAGTAACTTGGTGTCATAAAACATATTGTTGTGTGTAATTCGGTGAGTGAGTGCAAGCAAGCATTGTATCAAAGTTTATCCGTTCCTTTTATCCAAAGTAGGATAAAAGCGATATCTTTGGGCCCCTCGATGATTTAGTGATGATAAACGTAAATGCTCGGCCGGGCTAGGGCTAATTTGATTTGTTCAATTAGTCAGTCGTCATAAATCGAAAGTCAAGAAATAGTACAAAGAGAATGATTTGAACTCAAGTCTTATACGATATCTAGAATGGAGGAATATATGATCCCTTATCTAAAGGACACGCGTATCTGATAGGATCAGAGTTGACAGCGGCTTTGGAAAGCTACAATTGCATATCAGGATCTAAAGTCATACGCATAATAGTTATTAGACTTATCCAAGTGGGAGACTGTTGGATTAGTGTCTAAGTCCATAACTATTTTGGTATGTACTTGACCCAATGGTGCATGGTCCTTTTGGGTTGCCTTCACCAAAGCAACTTGATAGGATGAATTATGGAGAGAAAGGATTAAATATGATTTATTAATATATTATGAGAATAATATATTAAAGAAGAAATCATATCGTTTGTCATCACTAAATCATCGAGGGGCCCAAAGATATCGCTTTTATCCTACTTTGGATAAAAGGAACGGATAAACTTTGATACAATGCTTGCTTGCACTCACTCACCGAATTACACACAACAATATGTTTTATGACACCAAGTTACTGGTGCGTTTACATATTATCAATATGCAACCGACTCGCAAGATACAACTCACACATCTCGGTTTCAAGAATATAAGATGTTATCGTCTCACCAATCACTCGTGATACAATTTCATGGAGTCATCCAAGTGAGCGTGGGTTTAATCCAATGCTCAAATCATATTAATAAGCACTCATGAATGTTGCAGCAAACATTTTCTTATGTCTAATACACTTTAGACAATCCGCACACCAATTCACGACAGTCTTCTTTCATATCTACTTCCAACATATGAACGACTGTAGCCCGTTTGAATAATTTGACTGTTCTAAACCAATTAAATTATTCAGGAAGTCAAAATATGCAAAGTGAAACACAAGAATAATACTAATCCCATATGGCCTCAAACCTTTGAGCATAAATAAAACACCTTTTATTTATCACCATATCGATTACTCATTATTTTTCGTTTCGGGTAATCAACTTCTTACTTGAATTATTACTACACTTGTCCCATGCTCCTAGCATGCACACAATGTTTACCTATGGTTCTTACTTTGTGAAATAAACCAAATTGAGAACATTTCCAATCATTCTCATTTCACAACTCCAAATCCTTTTTCCATAAGTGAAAGAATATCAAATTCTTGCTACTTATAGAATATGCTAGATTCTAACATTTTATGCAATGATCCTTTCGTGATATCACTGCACCAAAGTCACAAAGACTATTGCCAATGATATTACAAAGTCCTCTATCGGAGATTGTTACAAGACAACTCCTTAGATATGATGTCTCTCTTTCAAAGTACATTCCTTTGAACATCCTTTTCCATAAAAGTTTCTAATCTAGACATAGATTTTCAATATTCAATTCCCAATATGGACACATTTCCATATTTTCCATATGACAAATTATTCTTAATAGAATCTTATCTATTCGTAATAGTGTCGATATGGTCCATCAAATATGGAAACATTTCCATATTGTCCAATACTATTCTTCCAACTACTCACAAGCGACCAATCCTCGGCGAACTTTGGATTGTCCTTTGACAGTTGTTTAATTATTTTAGTCAAAACCAATTCTTGTCCTTTTTCCCTCTAAATGCACTAGACATTTGGAAAATTTTAGAATGGTCAAATATTATAGCATTTGCAATCGATCCAATACCCGAAGCGTATGGGACACGATGCAAAATGTCTTACATAAAGATTTGATACTTCATCAATCTTCTGCCATAATGTTTTAAATTCGAATTGTGAAAAGGAATGCCGTAATCATAATCGAAATTTTAAGAACACACTATGTTTCCTTGACTAAATTATTAACATTCCACAATCTAAGCCTTTAGATTTGAAATGAAGCATAATATTCTCTCCCTTAATTATAGCAAAACAACTTTACAACACTTACGACTTTGCAAGGTATAACTCTTGTTTTTCTATAATTAATATTGCTAACTTGCAATACTTTCCTTAATAATCATACAATCATAACATTTATGCTCCCACTATCATGATGATTATTATAAACATAACACTTATGCTCCCACTAGCTTCGACATGTATTCATAAACATCTTAACTTTCAGAAAAACAATACCTATTGAATTTCTTAAGTCCATGTTTCTAATACTTAATGCTTTGATCACCTTTTATCAAGGCTTTTTGAACTTATACACCTTTGCCTTAGATAGTTCATATGTGTGTCTAAACAATTAAGACTAATTGTCAAACCTCACAATTCAAATCATGGAAAGGGATACCGTAACCATGATCGAATTCGAGAATGCAATTTTACAATCACTATTTTTTTTAAATCTCTCTTAGTGAAAGTATTTCCTCACAGTCATTTTCATGAAGGAGGGAATCTTATGACACTTAGATTTTAATGGTGTATGTGTTCCTATCCATGTGAATATGTCAAAACCAAGGTTTACGACAAATTCAAACTCATATGGACCGAACTTCCTTAATCTTGATTTCTTGCCTTATGGTAACATAGCTGCCCACCATGTCTTCCAAGTAGTTAAGCAGCTCACCCCTTCCTATCAATGTACTTTCCATTGATCAAGGTTCCTGCCTTTTATGCGAACTCATAGAACTCACATGCATAATTAACTCAATTGGAATGGCACAGAAACAAAATAGTGTCAACACGATAGGTTGTAAACCTCAACTCGTGTGCTAGTGATGATCGATAAGGTTTATTTGATTTGTTCTTGAAACCTTTCAAGACCATTAAGACTCCCACTTACTCCTTGACATATAAGATTCTCTTGTCAATAACCATTTCTTGACAAACAAATATTCAAGAGTTAGCGTAGTTTTTATCAAAACATTTCATAAATTGGTCCTAGTTGGTATTTGTCTTATCCAAGACATCACAAACTTTCCATATTTGATGAATGCTATAAACCTTCTTAATACTTATCACTCAATGTCGCAATCTTAACTCTAAGACTTGTTTTGGAACGAAGTATGATTGACCTCTTGATTTAACCATTTCTCCAATCCTTGACTCCTCTTCTTAAACATACAATTGTACTAAGACTCACTTAGAGGATCAATTGAGATATGGTTCTTAATCATTAAGACCTATCATGAAGCATAAAAGCTACTCTCCCTTCTTCTTAGAATGGAGAAACTTTTATCTTTCTTCCTACTTGATTCTTCTTATTCGTTCTGCTATTGATTTAAACCTTTTTAATCAATTCCGAATTACACTTAATCTTATAAGTATAATCATATTTACTAAACCTTTAGTAAATTTTGACGAATATCTTTGTTACTCTCATGGTGGACTTGATCAACACGCAACTTTGTGTATTCGATCTCCTAGTCCTTCACTTGACACTTTGTCAATGAATTAGTCTAATTTCCAAATATGAAGTTTCTCATTCATCGTGCAACCAAGTCGCGTGATTCCAAGTTTCTGTCCAATTAAAACTTGGGCGATGAGAAACTCTCCCTATTTGGTAAATTCTCGACATCTCAATAAATAATACAATTAAGAATCAAATCCATTATTGTTAATAATTGAAACAGTCTAACATCAGTTTTTCATATACGCCATTGCAAGGATAAATAAATAATATAAAAATCAAAATTTATTTTACTGCGGAAAAAAATTGTCCTTACAATGCAATTCATTGAAAAACTATGCTAATACATCTTTCTTAGCAATCTAATTCTAACTCTAAGTAGAAGCTCGAGAATCTAATCTTCAAGTAATGCGATCGAAATCCATTCCTTCTCAGTTAGATTCTGCTCACTTATTCCCTTAAGTTTCCTCTCTTTTCTTTGATCCTACAAAACATCAATTCTAATCTTATCACGTTATGTATTAAGAATCTAGAATAGGGGCTTAAAAGAGTTAGTCAATGGATTTTACCTAAAGCAGAGCCATACGTTTTGACTCTCCCATCTCTTAGATCTCTTAGGTAAATAGGGCAGCTTCGTCTCCAATGCCCCTTTTCTTGGCAATAAAAGCAAATTGACTCTCTTAGAACAGAACATGGAACTACTTCAGACATTGCCTTTCTCTTATGATAAACTTTTGATCATAGCATGTCTTTCGTTGCCATTGTCTATATCCACAGAGGTCTTGAAGGCAGAATCACCAATCAACTTTGCTTTTCTATTGCGCCAAACCATAGCTGATTCAGCAGCAATAAGCATATAGGTGAGATCTATAAGGGTCACGTCGCAGTTCATCATATAGTACTCTCTTACGAACTCACTATATGAGTTAGGAAGTGACTGAAGAACCCAGTCAACAGCCATCTCCTCACAGACAACGGATCCCAACATTCTTAACCTATCAATGTGTGACTTCATCCCTAGGACGTGTGCACACACCGACTTTCCTTTTTTATGTTTACTTGCCAACAGGGCTTGAATGAGCTTGAACTTTTCAAGTCTTTGAACTTGTGGGTTAGGGAAAATAATTGGAGGAAGTGGAGGAAGTGAAGCATGATTTCTTGTTCCTCGATCGAATCGTGGAATATCATCTTCATGTGAAATGCTTGTTCCACGGGATTTGGAAAGACCATAGTTGTCGTACTTTGACATCTACAAAACGGGAGAAAACAAATTCAAGTTAGTTGATTGATTGAGTCATTAGTAAATCACCCAAATGAGATACTAAGGCTATGACCCAACACAATATGCTATAATCTAGAAAAGGGATGTCGTAATCTAGTTACAGAATATTTGAAGGTAAGTGAATGACGATTCACTAATTTCCACCATGAAAAACGAAAAAGAAATTTAAGTTTTAAATCTATGAAAACTCCTAGATCCTTTGAGATTCATTGAACATTTCAATGGCATGTTTAAATCTCGATATGCCCCTCTTGTTTGTGACTGGGATGCCGAGGATCACAAAGCGGGTGTGAATAACGATGCAAACTTACATGGTGCCCTCACATGTTACAGTCACATATTCGATGTGCCGGTAAACTACACACGCGCCACCGAACTATGACAAACATTGAGTCACCCTTTGCTACCTTTGCTTAGAACCATTTAGTGTGCCGGTAAACCACACACGCTCCACTAACATCTTCGCAAGGGCACAAAGTGTAATTTCATGGAATTGCATCAATTCACTTTTGCCTAAAATAACTAAGATTGGGAATTTTATGAAAGCATTTAGTTACTTTTGTACTTCATTATACTTATAATGGAAGGTTTTTGTCCTATCCTACCCGTTCGGCTAATGACCCTCCACTAGTCAAGAGTGCGGTGGTAAGAGTGGATACCCATTCAATCGCCATTTTATAGGCAATTTCCTTAAACACCCCTTATAGACCAGCTTCGTGAATGAGGCCTACTAACAGTAAGACTTGACACTTTACTCATACATATATAATATTAGACTTTTAACGATATATATAGTATAAGGTGTATTTTACACTTTTAAAATACTAGGTGGTCTAATTTAATAATTATACACTTTAATTAATTAATAAAACCATAAGGGTGTGATTTGAACTTTTCAAAACAATGCTACGGTTTTAGATTTAACAATCCTAATTAAACTTTTAATCAACTTTTAAATTCCAAAACTTGAGGACAAGTTTTGAAACATTTCAAAACATTAGGGTTTAGAATTTAAATATACATCAAAATTAAACTATTAATCAAAATTCAAATTCCAAAACTTGAGGGCAAGTTTTGAAACCTTTTTCAAAACATTAGGGTTTCAACTATTTAAATTTCAAAACAACAAAACTATTGAGTTCAAATTTAAACTATAAAACCTAAAGGGGAAAATATGAAACTTTTCATAACACAAGGATCAAATAACAAATAATCTTAATTAACATTTAATCACATAATTATCCATATTTGATTTATTTAATGATTTCTTGCAAAACAATTTACCAATTTAATCAAAATAATTAATCAATCATCACATAAGGAAACAAATATTTTAATAATTGATAAATATCTTCAATTAGATCAAGAATATAGTCATATATATATCATAAAATCGGATTTATATTGATCTAATATGATAAAGGCAAGTATCTCAAGCATAAACAACAAGAAATCCACAAAATAGCTCCATCTGACGCTCGAACTTGCCGAGTACCCCCATGGACTCGCCGAGTAGGGGGCAACTCGCCGAGTCCACCATGCAGAACCACAAAAATCAAATTTTTTCAACTTACAAGGCATCAATAGAATAGAAACCAATCTAGGCTCTGATACCACTAATGGGTTTTGGTCATAAGAACATCCTATGTGCTCATACAAACCCTAATGCTTGGATCTAGGTTTCTCTATTGTACATGCAAGTTGTCCAAGACTATAAACCCTAATTATAGCATACAAGTAATCATATTAACATAAGAATGGGTTTAAGATATTACCTTGATTGTTATGTAGCAATAACAATCACAATTCTCCTTGTAATGACTTTAGAAAGCTTAGAGTCACAAATGTCACTCCTCTAATGGTTAACAAACACCAAGAGCAAGAGGATGAGGAGGAGAGAGGATGAAGGCTGCCCAAAACGTGTTCTAACCCTAGAAGAGAAGTTCCCCACGTTTTTTAGCCTTAAGGGTTCTATATATAGTGAGGCTATTAGGGTTATCTAACAAGGAAATCGTAATTTGGATGCTTAAGCCCTAAGCAACCCATGGACTCCTTTAATTAAGGCCTTGGACGATTTCTCATGGGTTTCCCCATGGAATTCGTCCACTCCTCAATATATGGCAATCCATAGCCCAATTTGCAATTATCTTATAATTACAATTCCAGTCCCTTAAGTTTAATTAATCTCTTTTAGTCACAAAACTAATTACCAATTAATTATTGACTAATATTAATTAAACAATATGGTTTCTCCTTTAATATATTATTCCCATAATATATTAATAAATCATATTTAATCCTTTCTCTCCATAATTCATCCTATCAAGTTGCTTTGGTGAAGGCAACCCAAAAGGACCATGCACCATCGGGTTAAGTACATACCAAAATAGTTATGGACTTAGACACTAATCCAACACAAACTCCATAGACCTCCTGATGTCAGATCTATTCCTTTAATCCATAGATCTGACCTTCCCAAGCATAATAATCACGTAAAGTTCAGACCTTGACACTCATATAACATCTAGATGGTCTAACTTGGTGATTTAGCCCCAAAAATAACATCCTAAGTTCATGGCTCCCAAAATAACTCATAAAGCTCCAAGGGTTAAGGTCTCTGGACCTCTTTGGGTCCAGATCCAAAGCATAGACTCGAGAGGGGACCAATTGCTCCACATATCCATCCTCTAAAGGGGTTAGAAAACCCTAACTCTAAGAATCAACACCAAATCTGAAGAAGGTCCGAATAAATACCTCAATATGAAGTTTATAAACTCTGAAGTCACCAGAATCGCACCTCCTTCAGCCTCCACTTGCCTTGGTCACCTCTTTCTTCCAAATACACCAACAAAATGATCAAGAATGGCCTCTCCTTCCTCACAAACGCTCTAGATCTCTTAGGGTTTCTCTCTGGGGTTTGGTAGCCGCAAACGACGGCCCTAAGGGCCTTTAAATAGGTCCCAAACACAGGAAATTAGGGTTTCATTAAACAGCATGGACTCGCCGAGTCCACTCATGAACTCATCGAGTCCAGCTGTGAACCCAGAGACGAATCCGCGACCATACTCGGCGAGTCTAAACACCAACTCGCCGAGTCCCCTCTCAACCTCCAAAAATAAAGGAATAATTAATATACCTGGGAATCTGGGTGTTACATCTGAACAACGCTTGTCAGCATGGCTCTTTTGCTGACTCTGTGCAGTCTGAAGCCAGCTTCGAACCTGTTGAATCCTCTCTGTCGTCTTGAGCACCACTTCGATGCTCCCCATGACCCTCTGGCCAACCTCACCCCGTGCCGCGCCACCGCCTCCCTGATATAGATGTCGGCCAACTTTTTGGCCGAAATGCTCTCCTGAATTGGAATAAAATGGGTGCTCTTGGTCAATCGATCGATGATGACCCAAATCGAATCCACTCCTCGCGCGGTCCTGGGAAGCTTTGTGATAAAATCCATAGTAATGTCTTCCCATTTCCATAGTGGGATATCCAATGGCTGCATCTTGCCATGTGGCCTCTGGTGCTCGGCCTTGACCTTCCTGCAGGTCAAGCACCGCTCCACGTACCATGCTATATCCCGCTTCATGCAGGGCCACCAATAGTCCAGACGAAGATCCCTATACATCTCCATCGCTCCGGGATGAATGGAGAATCGAGATTTGTGCGCCTCCTCCATCAGAACCTGGCACACACCCCCGTGGTACGGTACCCACACCCTGCGGTGGAGGGTCAACAACCCTCGACTATCATAATCGAAGGAGGAAACTTGGCCTACAATCTGTTCACTCTTCCGATGTTCCTCCTTTATGGCCTCCTGCTGGGCCTCTCGAATCTACTCCAACAGTGGAGTCACCACGGTCATCCTCATGCAGATATCCCTGATTGGCGCTGCCTTGTGGTCAAGCGCGTCTGCCACCACATTGGCTTTCCCCGGGTGGTAAAGGATCTCACAATCATAATCCTTCACCACGTCCAACCACCGACGCTGCTTCATGTTTAGATTCGGTTGATCCATGAGGTACCTCAAACTCTTGCGGTCCGTGTAAATGGTACAACGAAACCCATAGAGGTAATGACGCCAAATCTTGAGGGCAAACACAACACCCCCCAGCTCCAAATCATGTGTCGGGTAGTTCGCCTCATGAGGCTTCAGCTGCCTCGAAGCGTAGGCGATGACATGCCCTCTCTGCATTAAAAACGCGCCCAAACCCGAAATAGATGCATCGCAGTACACAACAAAATCCTCTACGCCCTCTGGCAGGGCTAAGATCAGCGCCTCGTACAATCTCTGTCTCAGTGTCTCAAACGTTGCCTACTGCTCAGGCCCCCAACGAAAGACTACGGCCTTCTTCGTCAGTCGCGTCAAGGGTACGACTATCTTGGAGAAATCCTGGATGAATCTCCGATAGTAGCCGGCTAATCCCAAGAAACTCCGAATCTCAGATGGAGACTTCGGAATTTCCCATCTCATCACGACCTCCACCTTGGTTGTGTCCACCGATATCCCGTTCTGGTTGACAAGGTGCCCGAGAAACTACACCTCGCACAACCAGAACTCACACTTGGAGAACTTAGCATACAAGTTCTCCATTCTCAAAGTCTCCAGAACCTCTCGCATATGCTCATCGTGCTCCTCCTGTGTCTTGGAGTAAACCAAGATATCATCGATGAAAACAATCACGGACTGATCCAGCATCGCTCTGCACACACGTTTCATTAGATCCATGAATGCGGCAGGAGCATTAGTGAGCCCGAAAGGCATCACCACGAACTCATAGTAACCATAGCGCGTCCAGAACGCAGTCTTCTGTACATCCTCCTCTCTGAACCTCATCTGATGATATCCTGAACGCAGATCAATCTTAAAGAACCAAGATGCTCCCTGTAGCTGGTCAAAGAGGTCATCAATCCTCAGAAATGGGTAACAGTTCTTCATCGTTACCTTGTTTAGCTCCCGATAATCTATGCCAATGCGATGCAATCCATCCTTCTTCTTAACAAACAGGATCGGGGCTCCCCAAGGCGAACTACTCGGCCTGATAAATGACGGGTTTTGGCCATATGAACATTCCTATGTGCACATGCAAACCCTAATGTTTGGATCTAGGTTTCTCTAATTAAACATGCATTGAATCCAAGACTTCTAATGGCTAATTGAGTATAAGCAAAATACATAATCAAAGTTAGAAGCTTACCTTGAAACACTTGTTTGATCTTCTTGTTCTTGGAGCTCTAGAGTCACAAATGTCACTCCTCTAATGGCTTACAAACACCAACTAGCAAGAGGATGATTTGAGAGAGAGGAGAGGGATTAGAAATCGGCCAGGGTTTCTATGCTTTAGCAGAGGTGCCGATTTCCCTTGCCCTAGGGGTCTATTTATACTTGTAAGGCTCCTAGGGTTTCACCCTTAAACCCTATTTGGATAATCTTTCCTTAAAGCAATCCAAATCCTTTCCATGATAAGTCCTTGGACGATTTGTGGCTTATCCCAAGCCCTAGAAATCGTCCAACCCTATCCAAGAAGGATTTACAGCCCAAAGTGTAACTATCAAACAATTGACAGTTTATACCCTCTTATTTAATTAATCTCTTTAAGTCACCAAATTAATACTAATTAATTTATGACTTATATTAATCAAATAACAATATTATTATTCATTATATTATTCTCATAATATATTAATAATATTTATTCTCTCATAATAAATCATCCTGTCAAGTTGCTATGGTGAAGGCAACCCAAAAGGACCATGAACAATCGGGTCATATAGTTGCCTAATATAGTTGCAGCCTTAGACACTATTCCAACAGTCTCCCACTTGGATAAGTCTAAGAACTATATGCACAAGTACAATTTGATTTGCAATCATAGCTCTCAAAGACGCTGTCAAACTCTGATCAAATCAATCTTGTCCTTTAGATAAGGGATCGTACAGTCCTCTGTTAGATATCATGCTGACAATTCTATGGAATAATTAGTCTAGCATTTTGGTTTCTCGATCTCCGATTTATTTGACATAGAACTTAATCGAACACATCAATTCAGTTCTGACCGAGCCCGACACATAAGTCAAATCAAATCATCGAGCGGCCGAGATATCGCTTTTATCCTCTTGGGATAAAAGTTACACATAAACTTCGACTTATATGCATTTACTTATTCATTAATCAACTACACACAACAATGCGTTTTATAACACCGAGTTACTGATGCGTTTTCGTATTATCAATGTACAACCAATTAACAAATAACAAACCATATATCTAGGTTTTAAGACTATATGATATTATCGTCTTGCGATCACCCTTTTATATCATATTCCATAAGGTGATTCCAGCAAGCGCGAGTTTGTACCAATGCTCAAAACTAGTTCATAAGCACTCATGAATGTTGCAGCAACCCTTTGCTATGTCTAAAACCATTTAGACAATCTACACACCAATTCATGACAATCTTCATTCATATCTACTCCCAACATATGAACGATTGTGGACAATTTGAATAATTCGATTATTCTTAATAAACTCAATTATTCTGGAAGTCAAAACATGCAAAATGAAACAATAGTTAAACAATTAACATAAGACAGTAACATTACTCATAAATAATACTCCTTTTATTTAATCATCAAATGTTAATTACATTTATCTATTACACGTTTCTACTACTATCTAATCTATGCTAATATCATCCTTCAGCCCAATACTCCTAGCATGCTGCAAGTGCTTAACCCTACTCACTCCCTTCGTAAGCGGATCTGCTGGGTTATCTTCCGATGATATCCTCTTCACTAAGAGTTGTCCTTCTTCTACACGATGTCTAATAAAGTGATATTTTCTGTCGATGTGTCGAGATCTACCATGATCCCTTGGTTCCTTGGTCAAGGCAACCACTCCTTCATTATCACAGAAAATCTCCATGGGCTCCTTTATGGCAGGTACAACTCCAAGATCACCAATTAAGTTCTTCAACCATATCGCCTCCTTCGACGCTTCGCTCGCTGCAATGTACTCAGATTCGCACGTTGAATCAGCTACGGTTTCCTGCTTGGAACTTTTCCAAGTCACTGCTCATCCATCCAGGGTAAAGACCCATCCCGACTGCGAACGGTAGTTGTCCCTGTCGGTCTGAAAGCTGGCGTCACTATACCCTCGCACCTTCAAGTCATCACTCCCTCCGAGGACTAAGAAACATTCCTTCGTCCTCCGAAGGTACTTAAGGATATTCTTAACCGCAATCCAATGGGCTCTGCCAAGATTCCCTTGATATCTGCTAACCATGCTCAAAGCAAAGGCTACATCAGGGCGAGTAGAAGTCACATCATACATGATTGAGCCAACTGCGGAAGCGTATGGTACTCGGCTCATTTCTGCTATTTCAGCTTCGGTACTCGGACTTTGAGTCTTACTCAACTTGGCATTACTTTGTATCGGTAATTCTCCCTTCTTCGAGTTTTCCATACTAAAACATTTTAGTACCTTCTCTAAGTAAGTGTTCTGACTAAGTCCTATTAGTCTCTTACTTCTTTCTCTTACTATCCTTATTCCCAAAATATAAGAAGCCTCTCCGAGGTCCTTCATAGCGAAGCACTTCCCGAGCCAGGACTTAACCTCTTGCAGAGTCGGGACGTCGTTTCCTATGAGTAATATGTCATCGACATATAGAACGAGGAAGCTTACTATACTCCCACTGGCTTTGACATATACACACGATTCATCTTCGCTTCGTACAAATCCAAACTCTTTGACTTTCTCATCGAAGCAAAGATTCCATCTGCGAGATGCTTGCTTAAGTCCATAAATAGACTTCTCAAGCTTACACACTCTATTCGGATGCTTCAGATCCACAAACCCCTCTGGCTGAGCCATGTAAACATCCTAAGCCAACTTTTCGTTAAGGAAAGTGGTCTGGACATTGTCCTTCGGTCTATAGAAGAGATATCCAAAGGATTTTTGTGGGTAGCCGATGAAAATACATCGCTCACTATGAGTTTCGAGCTTGTCGTGAGTATCTCGTCTTACGAAAGCCTCGAAACCCATAACCTTGATATGTGCCAACGAGGGAGCTTTCCCTGTCCACATCTCGTGAGGTGTTTTGGCAACCTTCTTAGTAGGGACTCGGTTAAGGATATGGGCGGCAGTCTCTAAGGCATACCCCCAAAAAGAGATAGGTAGTGAGGCACCACTCATCATAGAGCGAACCATGTCCAACAAGGTTCAATTACGCCTTTTTACCACACCATTTAATTGTGGTGTCCTAGGTGGCGTCAATTGTGAAACTATTCCACACTCCTTGAGATAATCGTGGAATTCAAGACTTAGGTACTCTCCTCCTCGATCGGATCGAAGCATCTTGATTTTCCTGCCCAATTGATTCTCCACTTCATTCTTGAACTCTTTGAACTTTTCAAAAGTTTCTGACTTTTGCTTGATTAAGTAGATATACCCATATCTAATATAGTCATCGGTAAAAGTCACGTAGAAGCGGTTCCCATCCTTCGTGGTTGATCTAAACGGTCCACATACATCGGTATGTATTAGGTCCAATAGACCCTCACCCCTTTCACACGTACTTGTGAAGGGTGACTTGGTCATCTTTCCAAGTAAACAAGATTCACATGTGTCATCTTCCCTAAGGTCGAATGACTCCAACACTCCATCCTTTTGGAGTTGGGCTATGCGCTTCTTGTTGACATGTCCAAGACGACAATGCCACAAGGATGCTCTATCCATACTATTAGAAGAATCCATGCATTAAACATCATTTCCTAAGTTATCTACAATCATAACGGTTTCATATATTCCATTACATGGTATAGCTTCAAAATAAAAGACACCATTTAGATAAGCCAAAATAGAATCATTCTCATTATTAAAAGAAAATCTAAAACCTTGTCTAAACAAACCATGAAATGAAATGATGTTTCTAGCCATTTCTGGCGAATAGCAACAATTGTTCAAATCTAAAGATAAACCATTCCTAAGCACTAAAGAATACACTCCAATCTTGGTCACAGGCGATGATCTTCTGTTCTCCATGATTAGATTTATTCTTCCATGCTCGACGTCTCTATTTCTTCTTAGTCCCTGCACATTAGAACAAATGTGGTAACCACAACCGGTATCAAGAACCCAAGAAATATCATGAGATGAATCGTTAGATTTAATTGTGTATATACCTGCGAAAGATGGCTTGATCTTTCCTACCTTGATGGCTTGCAGGTACTCTGGGCAACTTCTCTTCCAATGTCCTATCTTGTGGCAGTGGTGGCACTCTGCCTCCTTTGGGTTAGGGCAGGGTTTAGCAGGATCAACTTTGGTCCCACTAGAAGAGGCACCATCTCGGGACTTAACCTTGCGATGGTTCTTAGATGAAGCCTTCCTCTTCTTTCCCCTTCCTTGTCCAATAGCCAACACAGGAGCAGCGGGTGGATTGGGAGTTGGTGCAACAGACTTATCCTTGAAGTTGCTCTCAGCGACCCTCAAGAGACCTTGGAGTTTGCTTAGGGTGACCTCTTCTTTGTTCATGTGGTAGGTCATCCTAAATTGATTGTAACTTGGAGGCAAAGAGCGAAGCACCATGTCGATCGCTAAGTCTTCCCCAAAGTCAACATTCAACTTGCGAAGACGGTCGACATACCTTTGCATCTTTTGCAGGTGCACGGTAAGAGACTCTCCATGACCCATTTTAGCAGAAATCATGTTAGTGAAAATCTCATAACGCTCTTGTCTCGCGTTTTGGTGGTATCTCTCCAATAAGTCTTGGTGCATCTCGTACGGGTACATGTCCTCATAGGACTTTTGGAATTTGGAGTTCATAGTGGCTATCATGATGCAACGAACCTTCGTTGCATCACGCTCGTGAGTTTCAAAAGCGGTCATTTCAGCCGGAGTAGCGATTTCAGGGTTGATTTTCTCGAGCTTCTCATCGAGGACATACTCCTTATCCTCATATATATATATATATATATATATATATATATATATATATATATATATATATATATATATATATATATATATATATATATATTAATCTTGTAATATTATATTAGTATAGGGTTGTATTTTAAACTTGTAAAATTCTAGGGTTTGAAATTTAAATTGTCTAAATTAAACTTTTAATCACAAAACATAAATTTCAAAACTTGAGGGCAAGTTTTAAACATTTAAAAACATGGAGGATCAAATAACAAATAATCTTAATTAACAATTAATTCCATAACTATCCATATTTGTTTTATTTAAAGATTTCTTGCAAAATAATTTACCAATTTAATCAAAACAATTAATTAATTATCACATAAGGAAATTAAATATTTTATTAATTGATAAATGTCTTTAATTAGATCAAGATTATAGTCATATATATCAAAAAGTCGGATTAGGGTTGATCTAATATGATAAAGGCAAGTTTCCATAAGATAAATATCAAAAATTCCCGAATTTGGCCCTTCCTGACGTTCGGACTCGCCGAGTGCCCAACTGGACTCGCCGAGTCCATGACTCAGAAACACAAAATTCGAATTTTGCAAGCAAGAAACAAACAATCATGCATCAATTTAATAGAAACCAATCTAGGCTCTGATACCACTGATGGGTTTTGGCCATATGAACATTCCTATGTACACATGCAAACCCTAATGCTTGGATCTAGGTTTCTCTAATTAAACATGCATTGAATCCAAGACTTCTAATGGCTAATTGAGTATAAGAACAATACAAAATCAAAGTTAGAAGCTTACCTTGAAACACTTGTTTGATCTTCTTGTTCTTGGAGCTCTAGAGTCACAAATGTCACTCCTCTAATGGCTTACAAACACCAACTAGCAAGAGGATGATTTGAGAGAGAGGAGAGGGATTAGAAATCGGCCAGGGTTTCTATGCTTTAGCAGAGGTGTCGATTTCCCTTGCCCTAGGGGTCTATTTATACTTGTAAGGCTCCTAGGGTTTCACCCTTAAACCCTAGTTGGATAATCTTTCCTTAAAGCAATCCAAATCCTTTCCATGATAAGTCCTTGGATGATTTGTGGCTTATCCCAAGCCCTAGAAATCGTCCAACCCTATCCAAGAAGGATTTACAGCCCAAAGTGTAACTATCAAACAATTGACAGTTTATACCCTCTTATTTAATTAATCTCTTTAAGTCACCAAATTAATACTAATTAATTTATGACTTATATTAATCAAATAACAATATTATTATTCATTATATTATTCTCATAATATATTAATAATATTTATTCTCTCATAATAAATCATCCTGTCAAGTTGCTATGGTGAAGGCAACCCAAAAGGACCATGCACAATCGGGTCAAATACTTGCCTAATATAGTTGCAGCCTTAGACACTATTCCAACAATAAATCCTTTGTCTAGCAGCTCCTTCAGCTGCGTAGACAACTCCTGCATCTTGGGAGGAGCCAACCGATATGGTGCCTTGGCTATCGGAGCCGCATCAGGGACTAGGTCGATCCTGAACTCCACCTATCGCTCCGGAGGTATCCCAGGAAGCTCCTCTGGGAACACATCTGCGTAGTCTCGCACCACCGAAACGTCACTCACCGTCGCCTTACCCGCCTCCCGGGTATCCATGACATTGGCGACATATCTTACACAACCCTGCTGGAGGTAACGCCTAGCCCTCGCTGCCGAACATAAAGCTGGTCCTCGCTATGGCCTCTCGCCCTGAATCACCGGCTCTCCCCCACTTGGGGTCCTGATCCGTACCAACTGCTGCTCGCAGTCGATCACCGCTCCATTGGGGCTTAGCCAATCCATGCCGATAATAACCTTGTTCCCCAGCAAAGGTATGGGAACCAAGTCTACCAGGTAGCGCTCCTCGAATAATCTCGGCACACAATCTCGGAATACTGTTGATGCTCGCACCTATCGATCATCGGCAATCTCTACCTCTAAAGGGCAATCCAACATGCCCAAAGACTCGGGAAACCTCTTGCTGAGCGCAAGAGAAACAAAAAATCAAGTGGCACCTGAGTCAAACAACACTTGTACTGGAATACCGTTCACATGGAACGACCCTAAACATGCATATACAGAGCATGTATCAATATCATAAACATCATATAAAATAGATCAGAGGGGAAGAATCATACCCGTAACCACATCGGGTGCGGCGCGTGCCTCCTCGGTAGTCAACTGGAAGGCCTGGCTCCTCACCACTGGAGCCTCTGCCTTGCCCTGTCGGCCATCAGTAATCCGCAGGGTCGCTGGAGCTGGCTCCTTCACTGGCGTTGCTACTATCAACTGGGGGCAATTGGCCTTATTATAGCCCCTCTGGTTGCAGTGAAAACACAACAACTCGGATGTCTGAATAGTGGGTGCAGGGGCGGTACAATCCCTGCTAAAGTGCCCCGTCTTGCCGTACTTGTAGCAGCCCGACGATCCCAACCTGCATGCTCCCTCGTGCGGCCTGCCGCATTTCCTGCAGCGGCCCTGTCCTGACTGGCCTTTCGGCCTACCATCTGATCCCTTAGGCTTCTTCCCTGAAGTCCCAGTCACCTGCCCCTCCTCTACCTTCCTCTTCCGGATGTGCTCCAGATCTATCTCCCTTTCCCTTGCCCTGACAATCATGGAATCCAGGGTAGGGCAAGCTGAAAAATTAACATGCTCCCGAATGTCGGCTCCCAACATGTCATGGTAGCGGGTCCTCCTCATGTCCTCATCTCCCGCATACTGGGGCACCAGTAACACCCTCTCCCAAAACTTGGCAGCGATCTCCGCCACTGTCTCCATCGTCTATCTCATGTCTAAGAACTCCCTAGCCAACTGCTGCAACTCCACTGCAGGTGCAAACTCCACTCTGAACCGAGTCACAAAGTCGGCCACGTAATAGCCTCAACAGCCGAGGCTCCCAGAGAGTTACCAACCGACTCCCACCAATCTCTGACCCTGTCTCTCAAGCACCCTACTGCATATCTCACCTTCGACCCCTCAGGGCAGAAGCTAGTCAACTGTGCAAACTCAATGTCTGTAATCCATCGCCTGGCAGCAATGGGGTCCTTCACCTCATGGAAATCCGGCATGCCACTGCCCCTGAAGTCCTTAAAGGACTGTGTGCGTGATCCTAACTGGTTGGTCGCCATGTCACTCCTGAACGCCATAAGGCGATCCTCCATCAGCCTGACAATCCCTTCCTTGATCGACCCAAAGATGACCGGGGTCGCATCAAGGATGCCTCTAGTGATCTCGGACGCGATGTACTTGCATAGCCTCTCATCCACTGGTTCGGAGCCTGAACCCGAACCCGATGCCTCTCCTGAGCTGCCAACTGCTGGCCTCGGACGTAGTACCACCATTCTGCAATACATAATGACAGCCGTTAGTGATACCGATACATCTAGAGGGATCACATCCATCACGGGTTCATTGGTCTTACCTCAGCCTTCCTCGATTCAAGTACAGATCCTCCGCTTTCAGTAATACGGACCCATATTACCTTCCACATCTATCCGTACTTTCCTCAAGAACCTCCTTGACTCCACCAAGTCACTACTACTGTTATTGATCTCTACTACTCTCATCCTAGGCTTACCCTAGGGAAAATCTCTGACTCCACCCAAACCGGTCCTCAGCTGCTGAAGGCCTCCTTGTAATGCCAATTAGCCATCACCTGAATACCATCACATGTAACGAGGCTCAGATAATCCTTCGAGTAAAAGACTCGTCCCTACAATGGTTAGACTCAAACGAGAGTTGCGCAATAGGGCCAAATCCAGCACTCTGAGATTATTCAACCCTAATCACATGTGACGCGACGTACTCACCTAATGGCTAACTCCAATCATTCAGAGTCCTAGAAAGCACAAAGCAAGCAGCATTCGGACGCAGGAAACTACTCATGCAAACCTGCCCTTATAACGAGAAACTATACTAGCATACAATGCTAAGCTCATACTATCAGGCATAACCTAAACAGGCTATCCTACTGCTATCTACTCAATACTAGCATGTAATTCTCACAAGCTGAAAACACGTAAAGCAGGCACATAAGGCATCATTCCTAGATCTTAGTCCTATTCTAGCATGTTGTTCTACTAAAGCTGATAAACATAACATAAACTTGTATGGGTACTTTGGGGAATACTTACTTGAGCTCGGCCGGTCGCGCACATCACACACTCCGTTCTTTCTCAAAACTCCTTTAACTTATCCTTTAGAAAACCATTTTCTTGTAAAAGCTTTTAATCCCTCAATTTGAGTCCAAACACCCCTGAGGGTGTGTCCGAATCCCTTAAACCAGGGCTCTGATACCAACTTGTAACATCCCAAATTTTGAGTCCAAAAATTTCATTTTAATTAACAGATTATAAAAATATTCATAAGAAAACTACGTAACAATATATCATTTTGTAAATCAATGTATCATGTCTGAAAACCCACATCATATAATAGCCACATGTCAGAGTACAATCCCAGAATATCTCGAGTGCGGAAAATCAATGCCTGTGTGTATGATGTGTTGCTACCGCGCCAGCTCCTTCCCTTCGTTGAAGAGGTACCTGAAACCAAAACAGTAAACTGTAAGCACGAAGCTTAGTGAGTTCCCCCATCGTACCACATACCATATGATCACATAGCATACATACTGTCGGGCAATTATGGGGTGCCCGACCTACCCGGTACGGCCATTCTGGGGTGCCAATCTACCCGTGTCAAGCCATTCTGGGGTGCTGACCTACCCGTGTCAAGCCATTATGGGGTGCTGACCTACCCGTGTCGAGCCATTATGGGGTGCTGACCTACCCATCAGTCCTAACAACCGAACTCTCGAAGGATGTTTAAATATACTAATATTATTCCTAATACGCTTTTATTATTGTATAAGTTGTGGATGTTCTTCTTTTTGGGAATAGAGGGGTATGTTTTTAGGTTTTCCTACCATCGCGATTTCCTCGGGACATGTGATAGTTGTACCTCAGAGGAAATGTAGTTGATCAGGCTACATCCACTCCTTGATACAACTATGAACAATCCCGACTTAACCGAGATGCTAGCATTATCTTGTTTGGTTTGGTATTATGTTCTTTATCCTGTATCACACAAGTAAAGATGTTTTATCGTTGTGTTTTATTTGTTTTGTTTTGTTCAGAGTTGTTTTGTCCCCTTTTTGGTTTATAGTTGGATATCAATGTGTGGTTAGATATGTTAGTTCACTATAAACAGAACTCTGATACCAACCTGTCACACCCCCGAACCAGACGGCGGAAACGTCTGAGGGCTCGTGTGACTTAAATTGAATATCATCATAATGAATATACATGAATCACAACATAAGCATCACCATGCATCAATATATTACAACTGAAATTGTTCACATCAAGTACATTGTTTTAACATTACAAATCCATACATAAATGGTTTGATAGTTTTCATAAGCAAAACACCCTAACATACTTGGTACTTATTTCCCCGGCTTACCTGTTACCTGAGAATACAAGTTATTTTGGAAAACGGTCAACATATGGGATGTTGGTGAGTTCATAAGTATGTTGTGATAAAATGATTTGTGTAGTTTGTAAAACCTATAAAATCCGATATTTTTTGAAAAGACCATTGTTAAAAAAAAGTGTGAAGATCCGTACATATATGCATGATGATTTCAAAAAGACATGTATAATTGAAGAACTTAGTATTATCGTACAAGTGAAAATGTTGAACTTCCCCGGAAAACCCGATGTTTTCCAAAAACATAAAATACAGTGGTTTCTCGAATTGTTATACCGCCACAATGAATGATTTTGATTACTCTTCATTGATTACTCGGGTGGTGTTGGATTAATTAAGGTTTGTGAGTTGTTATAACCGTGCATGATAATGACTAGTTATAACTACAGTCTACGAACGATCCTTAGAGGCGTCGCCTGTTTTCACTCACTTAATCCAAACGACCTTGATTACTAATGATTAACAACCTGAATTTGTTTACTTTGATTACTCATAAGCCTAACAAACGAAGAGAAGAGGAGTATGAAGTCCTGCTACTTCCGTGAGTTATTTTAGGCTATCGGGGATGCGAAAGACACGTTGGCCCATCTCGCATTTGATTACTTTGACCTTATGACAATACTAGTGGATCACTAGGACCCAATAGCTCTTAAGAAGCCATTTAAGGTCCCTTTACATGGAATTGGGTCATAGAAGGCCCAATAACATATAAGCATTATCCCTTGGGCCCAAAGATCATGTTAATGGACTTGCAAGGTCCAACAAGCATGATTTGAGACTTTCAAGCCCAAGTGTCGAATGTTTACTTGTCTTAGGTATCGCATATCTACTGGAGAGTTCGACTTAACGATTGTTGTTTTGTATCGACTCGAGACCGGTCGATTTGTTTATAACGATGATTTGGAGTTATACGTGTATTTGTCTTTCGATTTTTGGTAAGCCGTAGATTAGTATTTTTGACTCAATATTCTATAAATAAAATAATTGGTTTAAAAATAGTGGTTTGACCTTTTCAGCCCCTTCTTTTGTAAAATAACAAATGTAGTCCTTAATATAAAAGAAAAGTCATTTTAGGTCCTTAAAAAATTTCCTTGACACTTTTGCATTATAGATTTGTTGAAATGACATTTGTAGCTCGAAACTTATTTTGTTAACAGTTTTAGCCCTTCCAGAATGATATTTTCCAGTTAAAGCCCAACTTTTTGCAATTTTTACACTTTTAGCCCAAAATCCAAAAACTTTACATTTTTTTATCCTTTTTGGGAATAAAAAGCATTTTCAATCCTTGAAATAGTTTTGTTACACTTTTTATCCCTTGTTTTGAAGAATTGTCATTTCAGCCCCTTTAAATGTCATTTTTCGCAATTTTTGGGCTTATTGGGCCGAAAAGCCCAAAATTAGCCCATTAAGCTAAAAATTTACATTTCAAGTCCTTTGAAAATTTTAATATTCAGAAAAACAATTATTGAAACTGTTTTGTCTCTTTTGACCCTTAAGAAACCGTAATTTGGCATGACACGGGTAGGTCAACACCCCATAATGGCTTGACACGGGTAGGTCAGCACCCCAGAATGGCTTGACACGAGTAGATTGGCACCCCAGAATGGCCGTACCGGGTAGGTCGGGCACCCCATAATTGCCCGACAGTATGTATGCTATGTGATCATATGGTATGTGGTACGATGGGGGAACTCACTAAGCTTCGTGCTTACAGTTTACTGTTTTGGTTTCAGGTACCTCTTCAACGAAGGGAAGGAGCTGGCGCGGTAGCAACACATCATACACACAGGCATTGATTTTCCGCACTCGAGATATTCTGGGATTGTACTCTGACATGTGGCTATTATATGATGTGGGTTTTCAGACATGATACATTGATTTACAAAATGATATATTGTTACGTAGTTTTCTTATGAATATTTTTATAATCTGTTAATTAAAATGAAATTTTTGGACTCAAAATTTGGGATGTTACAAGTTGGTATCAGAGCCCTGGTTTAAGGGATTCGGACACACCCTCAGGGGTGTTTGGACTCAAATTGAGGGATTAAAAGCTTTTACAAGAAAATGGTTTTCTAAAGGATAAGTTAAAGGAGTTTTGAGAAAGAACGGAGTGTGTGATGTGCGCGACCGGCCGAGCTCAAGTAAGTATTCCCCAAAGTACCCATACAAGTTTATGTTATGTTTATCAGCTTTAGTAGAACAACATGCTAGAATAGGACTAAGATCTAGGAATGATGCCTTATGTGCCTGCTTTACGTGTTTTCAGCTTGTGAGAATTACATGCTAGTATTGAGTAGATAGCAGTAGGATAGCCTGTTTAGGTTATGCCTGATAGTATGAGCTTAGCATTGTATGCTAGTATAGTTTCTCGTTATAAGGGCAGGTTTGCATGAGTAGTTTCCTGCGTCCGAATGCTGCTTGCTTTGTGCTTTCTAGGACTCTGAATGATTGGAGTTAGCCATTAGGTGAGTACGTCGCGTCACGTGTGATTAGGGTTGAATAATCTCAGAGTGCTGGATTTGGCCCTATTGCGCAACTCTCGTTTGAGTCTAACCGTTGTAGGGACGAGTCTTTTACTCGAAGGATTATCTGAGCCTCGTTACATGTGATGGTATTCAGGTGATGGCTAATTGGCATTACAAGGAGGCCTTCAGCAGCTGAGGACCGGTTTGGGTGGAGTCAGAGATTTTCCCTAGGGTAAGCCTAGGATGAGAGTAGTAGAGATCAATAACAGTAGTAGTGACTTGGTGGAGTCAAGGAGGTTCGTGAGGAAAGTATGGATAGATGTGGAAGGTAATATGGGTCCGTATTACTGAAAGCGGAGGATCCGTACTTGAATCGAGGAAGGCTGAGGTAAGACCAAGGAACTCGTGATGGATGTGATCCCTCTAGATGTATCGGTATCACTAACGGTTGTCATTATGTATTGCAGAATGGTTGTACTACGTCCGAGGCCAGCAGTTGGCAACTCAGGAGAGGGATCGGGTTCGGGTTTAGGCTTCGAACTAGTGGATGAGAGGCTACGCGAGTTCATTATGTCCGAGATCACTAGAGGCATCCTTGATGCGACCCCGGTCATCTTTGGGTCGATCAAGGAAGGGATTGTCAGGCTGATGGAGGATCGCCTTATGGCGTTCAGGAGTGACATGGCGACCAGCCAGTTAGGATCACGCACACAGTCCTTTAAGGACTTCAGGGGCAGTGGCATGCCGGATTTCCATGAGGTGAAGGACCCCATTGCTGCCAGGCGATGGATTACAGACATTGAGTTTGCACAGTTGACTAGCTTCTGCCCTGAGGGGTCGAAGGTGAGATATGCAGTAGGGTGCTTGAGAGACAGGGTCAGAGATTGGTGGGACTCGGTTGGTGGCTCTCTGGGAGCCTCGACTGTTGAGGCTATGACGTGGCCGGACTTTGTGACTCGGTTCAGAGCGGAGTTTGCACCTGCAGTGGAGCTCCAACAGTTGGCTAGGGAGTTCTTAGACATGAGACACAGGACGGAGACAGTGGCAGATATCACTACCAAGTTCCGGGAGAGTGCCTTACTGGTGCCCCAGTATGTGGGAGATGAGGACATGAGGAGGACCCGCTAACATGACATGTTGTGAGCCGACATTCAGGAGCATGTTAGTTTTTCAGCTTGCCCTACCCTGGATTCCATGATTGCCAGGGCAATGGAAGGGAGATTGATCTGGAGCACATCCGGAAGAGGAAGGTAGAGGAGGGGCAGGTGACTGGGGCTTCGGGGAAGAAGCCCAAGGGATCATATAGTAGGCCGAAAGGCCAGTCAGGACAGGGCCGCTTCAGTAAATGCGGCATGCCGCACGAGGGAGCATGCAGGTTGGGATCGTCGGGCTGCTACAAGTGCGGCAAGACGGGGCACTTCAGCAGGGATTGTACCGCCCCTGCACCCACTATTCAGACATCCGAGTTATATGTGATAGTGGTAGTAGGAGGGAAATAGTCCCCAAGTTCGGTTGTTAGGAACGAAAGGTAGTTTGGACACCTCAGATATGTCTGATAGTATGTTATGTTATGATATATGCAATAGTAGCAGTAGGGGGTGGAATAGTCCCCGAGAGTTCAGTTGTTAGGACCGACGGGTAGGTCAGCACCCTAGAATGGCTTGACACGGGTAGGTAAGCAACCCAGAATGGCTTGACACGGGTAGATCGGCACCCCAGAATGGCCGTACTGGGTAGGTTGGGCACCCCAGAATTGCCCGACAGTATGTATGCTATGTGATCGTATGGTATGTGGTACGATGGGGGAACTCACTAAGCTTCGTGCTTACAGTTTACTGTTTTGGTTTCAGGTACCTCTTCAGTGAAGGGGAAGGAGCTGGCGCGGTAGCAACACATCATACACACAGGCATTGATTTTCCGCACTCGAGATATTATGGGACTGTACTCTGACATGTTACTATTATATGATTTGGGTTTTCAGACATGATACATTGATTTGCAAAATGATATATTGTTACGTAGTTTTCTTATGAATGTTTATATAATCTGTTAATTAAAATGAAATTTTTGGACTCAAAATTTGGGATGTTACAGAGGATCTTGAAGTTGCTGTCATGATGGCGGATAATAGGGAGACGGTGGTGCTCGGATGTAAGGATCGATTTCTGGTGGAAAGGAGGATTAGAGGTATCGATGATTTGAGGAAGCCGCCATACTCTTTAAGGTTAGGGATGTTGGCTTTGTAGGGTTAAAATAATTAAGGAGAGATTAATTGAATTATTTTTTACCATAATTAGATATAGGAAGTTTACCATTATACCTTTTTTAAATTTATTTAATGATTTATTATTCTTGAATTTTCATTGGTGCATTTAGACATACACTATTTGCTAGAAACATTTGAACCTAGCTCTCTCTTTCTCTCTCTTTCTCTCTTTATATATATATATATATATATATATATATATATATATATATATAGGGTGAGGTTCAATAGAGAACTATAATTAACCAAGGAACCAAAGAACCAATCTTTTTTTCAACTTTTAGAACTTATTTTTTATATAAAAAAACTAAATGTACAAAAATTCATAACTTTTTATCCTTTTTCCAATGATATAAAATTCGAATTATTTTTTTTACGTCAAATTCACAATGTGAATCTTCGAAAATTCACAACGTGAATCCGGATTCACACGGTGAATCCGAAAAATATTTTTCAGATTCACAATGTTAATATATGAATTTAGATATTTTTAGATTTTTTTTCGATAAAGAATAAACTTTAGAAATTAAAAAAAAGATTTGGTTCCTTAAAACACCCATAATTATAATTTCAAAAATCTGTTTTTTAAAATCGATTATTAGAACGGTTAAAGTAAAAATCTGTTTTCTAAAATATTGAATTTTAAAGGAATTCCTAAGAATCCAACGGAACAAAGTAAATAGAATGAATACAAGTATTTGGGAATAATTAATCGTTAAAAAGTAATTAACAGGGTTGGTTCGGTGGATTGGGTCAAATTTTGACCGGGGCGGTTTTTGCAGGGTTTCTAATGTTGTAGACTTGTAGCGACGATGTTTATTGTTGTCCATCCAAGGTTAGGAGCTCCAACATAGAATCTATATTCAAGTGTCTGAAGCGCGATCGTTGAAATCTGCTTCCTTCAAACCCGAATCTGTAGACTCCTCAATTAGATTTTCAGACTAATGCATAGGTGGATTGGTCTGTATCACAAGGCCTGACGTCAAAACCCTAACTTCGATAATGGATGCTAAGGACATTCTAGGAATCCCGAAAAGTTCACTGCCCATACCACAGGAAAAGAAATCGAGACCCCAGAAGGATTCTCAGAGAAAACCCGATGGCATTTCGCGCGAGGTTTGTACATTACATACATACGTACATACCTCTGAGATAATTTGTGTGGTTTCTTGATTTCCTGAAGCATTTTTGGATGTAGGTTTATGCGCTTACAGGTGGTGTGGCGCCTCTTATGCCTTCCATTGATGCTAATCAGTTAAAAAAGCGTCATCAACCTGAAAATGAGAAGGTTGGCTTGTGACCTTTTCTAATTTCTTTCCCAAGTTGCTTAAGTATAATGTCTGTAAATTTGTTTGACTGGGGATTCTTGCTTGCGAAGTTGCTATTCTAGTTGGGTATAAGTTAATTATTTACTAATGTATTACCCCATCCGCAATTCAGTTCGTATTGACTTGGACACTGTCAACAATTACAGCCCAATATTTCAAATTTGCCAAAAAAAAACGAGTCCCCTCTACTGCAGAAGTGAACTATGTGCTCAAGTCTGCTGACCATTTCATCAACACATGCTTTGAAGAATTACATCATGCATGGGTTGATTCTTTAACTTGTATTTTTCTGGTTTCAACTTGTTTGTCTTCAATATTTTATATTGGCTGCATTCGTTTTATGAACTTGATGTTTCTCAGAAGTCAGAACCAAACCGGGGGGGGGGGGGGGGGGGGGCTTTTCTAGCTGTTACCACTTAAGCTCATTTTTCATTACTATTATTCTCATTGGTCATTTTAGAAGAACTGTTGATGTGGCTTACTACGTTGTCTATTTGATTTGCTTCTATGATTGAAGTTCTACAGCATGCCTTTCTTAACAGCTTGAATGCATAAGCATAACCAAAATTGATCTACATCTACCTGATTTTTCGTACATGACCAAAGCTGCATTACGTAGTTCTATTCTGTTATATGGGCTTATTTTGGAATACTTGTTTTACAGATATGTAGCTTTTGCTTTTGTATGAACCTCATCTTTATCTTATAGTAACGATTGTATGATCAGAAGTAACCAGATCCTGTCAAATTGCATTTCTGAGCTTCCCTTAGCCATGGTGGCTGTTACATGATATGGGTTTACCATTCACATCCATTTTGCTTGTTAACAATATTGAGACTTTTCCTTCAGATAACTTGGGAATGGCTTGCTTTCACAAATTCTGCTCGAAAAGATAACTTGCAGCTGTACCATTGGGTATATTATTCTGTACCTTTTCTTTTCTTGATATTTAACCTCTTTTGTGATTTGGAGGTATTCATAAAATGTCTTGTGTTTCTCAACTCTTATAGGTTAGAGTTGTAAATGGAACTCCACCAACAGGAGATTATTCCTTTGCCAAATACAACAAGGTAGATGTTATTTCTTCCTTTGGATGATTGCTTGATTTGTATCTTGTTACCTTTGGCCCATTAACTGATATGTTTATTTTCTGCAGTCTGTTGATGTAATCAAGTACACAGATGAGGAGTATGAGAAGCATCTAACGGATCTGGTGAGTATGAAATTATGCTCTCAGATAGCTCATCTTTAAATCATATTGTAAGGGGCTGGAACTTACTTATTATTAATAGATAGATACCTGTATGTTATTGGTATATTATATGTTTATATGAGTTATTATAAGTTTGTCTTTGATGTGGTATTGAGCAATCTAAAATTGTGTATGCCAGACATGGACCAAAGAAGAGACAGATCAACTCTTTGATTTGTGTGAACGTTTTGATCTCCGATTCTCTGTGATTGCTGATAGATTTTCATCATCATCATCTCGAACAATGGAGGAACTGAAGAATCGCTACTATAGTGGTAAGATATCTGACATCGATCAGTTTCATTTTCATTATTCAGTAGAAGTTAATATTCCATACAATCTGCAGTTTCACGTACAATATTGATTGCGAGGGCCCCAACTCCTGCTGATGTTTCCAGTCACCCTCTTGTTAAGGTAAGCTGCTTTCTCTTACAAAGTTACATGCACAACAAGCATTGTTTAGCAATTTCAATGCAAATCATGTGCTACGCTTTTCTCAATGTATTTAGGAACCATACAATATCTCTCAAGAGATTGAGCGTAAGCGTGCATTGTCCATGGTTCTCTCCCAGACAAAGCACCAAGAGCGTAAAGATGCTGAGGTATGCATTTTATTTATTTATTTATTTATTTTTCCTTTTTTAATATTAATATGGAACATAAGCTTTTTGTTTCAGGTTCTTTCTGAAGCTAAGAAAATAACCGAGTCCCGTATGGCTGCAAAGGCAAGTTTTGTACTGGATTTTAGCAATCTTGTCTTGTGAAGTGTTTAATTTAATAGCATGCATGGAGTTTTTAGTAATTTTATGAACTTGTGGGAATCATGTGAAGGATTAAGCTTCGTATGCTATTATGCCCTTTATTTTCTGAAAAGATAATACTTGGTTATGTCATATGTGTTGTTCAGGCTGCTCAAGATGCAGAGTTGCCTGTCACATCAAATATTAGTCCGGAAGGTGTGGAGAAAACTAGTGCTCCTGCTGATACCGCATCACCTTCTAGTATTCAGGTGGCTGCAGGTGGTGGTGGTGGTGCACCTTTGATGTCAATGGCAGACAATGCTGCTGCTGCTGCAGCTTCCCTTCGCATGGTATAATTATAACAAGTCTTTATTGCTTCTTAATTCAACATATCAAGAGCTGTTTGCTTCATCTTTGTATGCTGAAGGAAATGATTATTTCTTGTGTGCAGCTTCGGGTGTACTTGAGAACCTATGCACTGGATCAAATGGTGCAAGCTGCAAGCTCTTCAGCAGGATTGCGAACTATTAAGCGTGTTGAACAGTTCTTACAAGAGCTCAAGGTTTCTTACTATCCATTCCTCTATACGTTCTTCTTCGATGCTTCTTATTATTTTACATTTTAAACAGGTGAATTTGAAACCCAAAGTCCCTACTAAAGCTGTTTGTGCAGAGCATCTGGAATTGCGAAAGGAGATACTCACTCTTCTAAATCTTCAGAAACTGGTATATTATACATTATTAATATGGCCTTTCAACTGCTCTGCATTTACTATAGGGACTCATAAATAGGAAGCTTTTTATTTTCAACAGCAAATGTTATCTTTTGTTCTTTCGAGATATATTTGATGTGCAAAACTTCATTTAATACACTCTGTGTAATGTGGTGCGTTTTACTACCTCACTATTTCACAAGTCACAACAATGCTGCTTAAGATTAGCATAGCCAGTTTCAGGATGACAGACTATCTCACTTGCATTTTACGATTTTTGATAAGTTTCTCCTGTTTGTTTCTTTTCCAGTTGCAAAATAAGGAGGAAGGTTCATATAATGAAACACCAGACACACCAAAGGTTACTTGCTAAATGCTCTTTATAATCACTTGTATTTTACTTTTTTTGCATTTAATGCATTCCTTACGCTTCAATATTTGTTATGATCTGACAGCGTGTCATGGACCTGGATCGGACATTCATTCCTGACCCAGTAGTAAGCTTTGGAGGTAATAAGTTTTGCTTGTAATATAATTTACTTCACTTGTGTTGTGTTGTGGTTTCATTACTTCATGCTTCTTTTCCTTCCTTACTTTTGTTGCTCTTTATTTTTTGCTTGTGTTGTAAATCTTAAGGAATTCTTCAGCAAAGTTAAGCTCCTATATTCTAGGCACATTAACGATAAAGCCATAGTTATATTCTTGTAACAGAAAAAGATAAATAACCGGTATTTGTTTTTTAGAAAAAGGACAAAGAAACTTGCAATTGTATACACATTTCTTTTTTGAAGATTACCGGCTAAAATCCCAAATGTGTAAACGATTGCCTGTTGTCATTTTCTGGTAAAATAAAAATAAAAAATAAAAAAAATAAAGCCGTGGGTTTATCGTGAATGAGCCTAGAATAGAATATAGGGACTTGATTTTCCAAAATTCTAATCCTTTGGCTCTTATGGATGCAGAAAGAGTTGTGAAAAGGGATCAGAAACGCAAGGTATGTATCAATCAATCCGCATGCTACTCCCTGCTTAGTAGTTTATTTTATTCCAGATTATTACTGCAATTATTTTGATTTTTTTAAAAAAATTAAAGGGACCTGGAGCTGGACCTGGAAGAGAGGCTCCATCTTCACCAGCTCAGTCTAAAAGACCTCGAAAGCTGAAGGCTACAGATAGTTAGTTAATATGACATGACATGAGAGGTAAGATAACAAGTTGTTTGCTCTACCTTTTTTTTTTTTTATCATAATTACTCATTACATGCTGTTTATAACTAATATTAATGTAAATCCTGTGCTTATGGGGTTGATTTTGACAGCACAGCTTTATAGTATTCATTGGCAACTACTCACTTCTCTTGGGACATCAACATTCAACAATATCATCATCTTCACTTCATGCTAAAATTGATCCTTTGTCCCTCAACTCCTCGTCAAATGCCAAACCAAATACACATAATAATGTAAATATTTGTCGCTCAAGTTGGTTTGTGAGTTGAAGACCTCTTTACTTTACCTTTTGAGGACTGGACTGTAATGTAGTAGTATGAATGGATGCAATCCCTTTTGTTTCCACATTACTTGTTAAATGTGGGATATTATGGGTGTGATTGGTTGTGGAAAAATTTCCTGTTTTCTAGGATTTTTTTCAAGAAAAACAGAAATTTTGAGCGTTTATTTTTTCAAAGTTTTCTAACAAAATGGAAAATTTTTAGTTTTCCAAATTGTATGTAAATTAGAAAACTGAGTTTTACAGTTTTCCAAATTTCTAAAATGGAAAATGAAAAACTCCACCGCTTCCGACCAAACATTTTTTTCAAAAATTTACATTGAAAACCGAAAATGAAAATTCAAATCTATTTTTTGAAAACATTTTCTTAAAAAATGAAAACAGTTTCGACAACTAAAAACACCTTGTATTTTCTTGTACTTTTCTTCTTGAGGCTTTCTTAGCACAAAATATAACTAAGTACTAAACAACTTCATTTTGTCAACTCAAATTAGGAACAAATGAAAGAAAAAAAATAATCAACAATCCACAAGTTTAACAGGAATATAAGTTCATTTCTAAGCATGATGTGGATGACTAAGAAGCTTTCATGATGAAATCCCAACTCATAAACTTGATGTCAAGCCCTACTAAAACATCTCATGATACCAAAACAACTAATATTTAGGTAGAAACCAAAAGAACGACTAATATTATGCCATTGTGTACTCACTCTTGTCGCATATATTCGTTTTGGTAGAACCCAAAAAACGATAACTCATATCTTCATGCCATCAAAAAGTTCCATTGTGTATATTCGTTTTGGTAGAACCCAAAAAATGATAACTCATAACTTCACGCCATCAAAAAGTTTAGTAGTCTCTGAGCCCATAACACTTATTTTATCTAACAAAATGTATGATTGAGAGATCTTGAATACATTCAATTTATTTTTTTCATTATATTGTAAGAAAAAAGTTTACAAATCTTTAAGCCTATCAAACTAGAAACATCTTTTGAAAACATTAACACCTTTAAAAAGTATGTAACGCCCCGATTCTCAGGTATTGTCTAAATATGAGTTATTAGGTTAAGCCCTACTCGACGAGTCGGTTGATCTACTCGTCGAGTAGCAGCGGGAAGGATCGCGGGTTAAGTAACCTACTCGACGAGTCCATATCGGAACTCGACGAGTAGGAGCTGGCAGCTGAAACCCTAAATCCCAGGGTTGTGTACCCTATTTAAGGGAACATAAACCTCTTTCAGCCTCTTGGCAGTCTCTTAGCAAACCCTAATACGTGTGTGTGTGTGTGCCCATTGTGTGTTTGAAGCCTTGGAAGGGGATTTTTGGTGAAAAGAGCAAGGGAAGCAAGTGGTTTGAAGCAAGGAGCTTGGGGAAAATTCGGATCTACTCCAGTTGTCATCTCTTGGGAAGGTATCAAGCTGTTATCCTCCTTTCTACTTCGTTCTAGACCTCCTTGGTTGGAGATTAGGGTTCTTGGTTGGGTTATAAAGTCATTTCATGGAGTATGAGCCAAGATCTGAAGTTATAACTTCATATCTAAACTCTCTATGGATTGAAGGACCATAAAGCTCTTAGCTTTGGCGAGTTTGAGCCCCTCCCTAAGTGTAAAACCCCATTTCAAGCATAGTTTGGGCTTTTTGAGTCATTGGAGCCTTGCATGCACGTAAAGTTTGCAACTTTACGTGATAAGCAGGCCTAAGGAAGTTGGATCTACAATTTGGGGCCTTGCCATGGCTTAAAAGTTGTCTGCATGATGAAAGGACTGAATGGACTCGGCGAGTTGCAAGGTTGACTCGGCGAGTCACATGAAGATGGTCGTGAACTCGACGAGTTGGATGAACAACTCGGCGAGTCCGATGAACATCGCCATAAGACTTGACGAGTTGAAGAACAACTCGGCGAGTCGGATGGGTTTCCTCTTGGATATGTATGAGTGTGTACCCGTCGATTTGCAAGGAGGGAACTCGACGGGTGGCCTTAAAGTTCGAATGAGAATCAAAGGAACTCGACGAGTCACCCCGATGACTCGACGAGTTGGATTGTACTTCAAGGAACTCGGCGAATAGCCAATGGTACTCGGCGAGTTGGGGTCAACATGGACTGTTGACCTTGACTGAGGGCTTTGACTTTGACCAGGGGTTGACTAGTGGGTTATGGGGTACCTTATAAGGTTAAGGACTTATGAGTATGACGTACTATGATGATAGGTGGTGGAGCTTGTGTCAAGTGGTCCGAGAGTTGGAGTTTACCTTTCGTGTCGACATCTGCGAGGTGAGTTATCCTCACTATATCGATAGGGTCTACGGCACCAAGGCCGGCCCTTTAGTTGTTATTGTTATGGTATGCTACATGTGGTTATGATATGTTAGAGCGGTATCCAGATAGATAGACAGTATGTTGTCATGCTCTTATGATCCGTTAGGATTGATATGTTAGTGACCTGGTTAGGTCGGTGTTTTGGTTATGAGATATTACTATGATCGATGATCTGTGAGATAGTTATATCTGATATTTGTACATGTACGGGTTGATGTGCTTATTGATCTGATTAGATCGGCATCCTGGTAATTAGGACAATATTATGTTAGTGACCTGGTTTAGGCCGGTGTCCTGGTATATAGGATGATGCTATGTTAGTGACCGGTTAGGTCGGTATCCTAGTTAGGATGTTGCTATGCCTTATGATCTGCTAGATTGATTTTTTTGTCTATGGACTGTTATGTGATTACCTGTTATATGTGCACATGGTTATTTGCTTGTGGTTGGGTTGAGACGGTCCTGCTTTGTGCTGAAGGCCAATATACCCTATGAGCGGTCCGGGAAGACTGTAGGCCCACGTGGTGGACCAGTCATGCCGAAGGCTCGGGATAGATTTAGACAGACTGTAGGCCCGACAGGGCGGTCCAGTCAGGCCGATGACCCAGTATGCATGTTGATTGATTGATTATTACCGATATGGTATTGTCAGTGTGGTATTGGTATTTTGGGGGTAGCTCACTAAGCCCTCGGGCTTACAGTTTTCAATTTATTGTTTCAGGTACTTCGCGTGACCGCACCGCTCCTCATCCTTATGTTATGATTTTTGGGACACTCTGATGGGAAATGATTTGAAAACATTTTGTAAACAATGCTATTTGGTTTTTTATTTATGATTTAAAAAGTTTAAATTTGGCGTAAAATTTATAGTTGTTACAAGTTGGTATCAGAGCCTTGGTTTGAGTGAATTGGAGGAACACTCGTCTGAATCCAGTCTCAAATCAAGGAGATTTTTGGAAAATAAGTTTTAAAATGGTTTTCAAAACAAAGGATGGAGGATGCAGAGGGTACGATCAGCCGGAGCCTGTAAGTAAACCCCAAAATGCCATGCAGTTATTTGGTATTCTGATATGTTAGAACAACATGCTAGTGTTAGGCTAGGGATCTTCAGGAATCACATGATAGATTTGCCTGATTGCATGATGCCTATTAGCCTAGGGTTTCTTGTATGTGGAATTGACATCATAACTGTAGATGTTTAGTGTATGCATCACGGCTGTGCATAATAAAGACCTTATAGCCTGAGAATGTTGATTCGGCCTTCGGGTAGGATTGGATATTCGAAAGTCTATTGGGTCCAGCGTCATGTGCAGCTAGCATGCACTAGCGCTGCAGGGGATGATGGAAGTTTCATGGATGTGTGAGTCGTGATAAGTGGTGAGACTAGAAGCGAGATATTTGGTATTCCCCTAGAAATGAGGGTTGAGCGCATTTCCTATGATGATGATATTGTTAGGGCGTTGTGGTGATACTTGAGACAAATATGGGTAGGTGTGGAAGGTAGTATGGGCCCGTACTACTGAAAGCACAGGACCCATACGCGTAGCAAGGAAACCACAACCCCTAGGGTTCTTGGGTTTTGGTCTCCCGACATTACGTTATTTATCTGATGACTTGTATATATATGTATTTTAGTATGGGGGTGACGAGACGTGTTGCTTCGGGATCCGGATCAGGATCAGGATCAGGATCGGGGTCGAGAGACGGAGGGTTGGAGGTGCCGGTAGCACCTGAGCCCATCGTTCAGATAGGGACTGAGGAGTTGGATGCCAGGATCCGGGAGATCATGCACGACGAGATTGCTGCTGCGTTCCGAGTGCAGCTGCCAGAGATGTTTGGGTCGATTAAGACCGCGATGGTTGAGTATTTTGATGAGCGATATGTAGCTCTAGCAGAGACAGCTGCCGCCACAGCCACTTCGACTGTAACTGCAACAGGGGTTGGAGGAGGAGCCGGCAGGGCTTTCCGGTACTGGGACTTCGATAATACGAAGCCCCCGACATTTGATGGTATACAGGATTCGATCAGGGCTATGTGGTGGTTGTCTGATGTGGAGGGTTGTTTCTTCACGTGCTCATGTCCTGCTGATCAGAAGGTCAGGTATGCCCTGAACCTGCTCAGACTCGGGGCAAAGGACTGGTGAAGATTGACGACAAGTTCATATTCTGATGATCAGCGGGCTGCTGTTACTTGGGAGCAGTTCAGAGATATGTTCCGCACCCGCTACATTCCACGCGTTGAGCGGGAGCGGCTTGCACATGAGTTTTTGACGTTGAGACAGGATGGGGAGTCTGTGATGGATATTACCCGTATGTTCACGGAGAGGGCTATGTTTTTCCCGGAGTTTGCTTCAGAGCAATCTCAGATGACTCGTTATCTGAGTATGTGTAGCACCTGGTTCTTGGTATGTATTTTGTTATTAAATCTTCCTTTATTTTTGCATTTTTGGCCTTGGACTCGGCGAGTCGAAGGACTGACTCGCCGAGTAGAAGCGGGATGAGGCGCGGGGTTTAAGCTGCGGACTCGGCGAGTAGCCGTTGTTTGGACAAAAACCCTAATCCAGGGGTTTGCACCCTATTTAAACGACCTTATGCAGCCTCCTTTCCCCCTTTATGCTCCCAAACACTCCTCATAGCAAACCCTAGCCGTTTTGAGAGGATCTAAGGCCTTTTGAGTGATTCTTGTGAGTTTTGATCTCAAGGAAGAAGGAAGAGCATAGAAGGATCAAGAGGGGACTGAAGGATTTGAGTTTGGTTCATCATTTGCAGTCTTTGGAAGGTATAAAGTCTGAACCTTGCTCATTTATTTGTTAGATCCCTCTTTGAGGTGATTTAGGGCTTTTATAAGCCATTTTTGGTGGCTAACCATGTTTGCAAACATGGTTGGGGGTTTGGGCTTCTGTATCATGTCACTTTATGAACCACAAGTCAGATCTAGGTTGCTTTTTGCACCAAGGAAGGCCCCATGCAACAAAAGAACCATTTTAGAGCCTTTTAAGCTCTAATGTCCCATGCATGCACATAAAGTTTGTAACTTTCCGTGCTAGATCGAGTTTAGGGGCCTGGATCTATCATTTGGTTAAGTGTTGTACATCAGAAATCAAAGTTCTTAGTAAGGAATGTGATAGACTCGACGAGTCCATTCCTGGAATCGGCGAGTCCAAGGGTTTTGGTCCCATATCAATGAGGGTCATAAGGACCAGTTGAGTGTGGAAGGGTTTTGGGAGTCCCGGGGAGTGGCCCAATGTTCTGGACTGAGCAAAGTGTTCTGGGAATTCATGGTACTCGGCGAGTGCATGAACGAACTCGGCGAGTCCAAGACAGTCTTCATGGTACTCGGCGAGTTGGTCATCAACTCGGCGAGTCGAGGACAGAACGTGTTCATAAGATAAAGAGTAACTCGACGAGTTGTTCATACAACTCGGCGAGTCAAGACGGGACATGAGTATCAGTTGATGATGAACTCGACGAGTTGTTCATACAACTCGGCGAGTCGGATATGGATTCAGTCGGTGTTCATTTAGAAGGAAAACTCATCGAGTCATCGCCTAACTCGACGAGTAGAGACGGGTATGAGGTCTGATGAAAGGATAGGGACTCGGCGAGTTGGCGAGCCAACTCGGCGAGTCAGGTCAACTGGAAGTTGACTTTGACTTTGACTTGGTCAAGGGGTAAAATGGTCATTTTACCCTAAGGGTAGATGTCAGTTTCTGACTAAGTGTTTTGTGGGAATTATAGCCGGAGGATTTCCGGAGCAGCAGCGGCGGCAGTCAGAGGATTCCCGCACAGTTCAGCAGCTACGAGGTGAGTTACCTTCCAGTAGGGGTGGGTCTAAGCCCACCATTGAGGAGTATTTAGAAGATAATTATCTTTGTGATAATTTATCTTGGTCTGGTTTGCGTTTGGTTATGAGTTATATGTGTATGATATGTTACATGATAGGGATTGTTTCCCTGATAGTGGTCCTTAGGACCAAGGGGTAGGTCAGTACTCGGATATGTCTGAATGTGTGCTTATATCTTGCTATTGGATGCTAGTAGTAGGGGGTGGAATAGTCACCAGTTACCGGTTGAAAGATACCGATGACGATTACCGGTTGAAAGATACCAATGACGATTGCCGGTTGAAAGATACCGATGATGTTTACCGGTTGAAAGATACCGATGATGATTACTGGTTGAAAGATACCGATGGTATTGTATGGTATGTGGTAGGATAGGGGAACTCACCAAGCTTTGTGCTTACGGTTTCAGTTTTTGGTTTCAGGTACCTCTTCGTCTAAGGGGAAGGAGCCGGCGGCGTAGCATGGCATCACACACACATATGATTTTTCCGCATGGTGTTTTCTGGGATTGTACTCTGATATGACATTTGTTCGTGGTTGTGGGTTTCAAATATGATACTTGGTTTTGTGATGTCGTGTTTATACAATACTTTCTAATGAATGTTTTATGAATTAATTAATCAAAAATGAAATTTTTGGGCTTGAATTTTGGGATGTTACAAGTTGGTATCAGAGCCTTGGTTTGAGGGATTCGGACACGCCCTCGGGGGTGTCTGGACTCAAACTAAGGGGCTAAAAGATTTTTACAATAAAATGGTTTTCTAAAAATCTAAGCGAAAGGATTTTACGAAAGACAAGGTGTGTGATGCATGCGACCGACCGGGCTCAAGTAAGTTTTCCCCAAGATACCCATACATGTTATGTTATGCTATATGGCTTGATTCAGAATTGCATGCTAGAATAGGACTAAGGATCTAGGAAGATGCCTTGTGTGCCTGATATATGATTATGATAATCGCATGCTAGTTAGGGCTAAGGATCTAGGAGGATGCCTTATATGACTATTGTATGAGCTGTATGCTAGGGCTGTTTAGTCAGCAGTAGGATGGCCTGTATAGGTTATGCCTGATTTGGTTACTCGATGCACGAATGCTGCTTACTTTGTGCTATGGGGGTTTTGGCTATTTCCAACTAACTAAGGAGCGGATATGTAACAGTACCTGCAAGTTAGTTAGGGGGAAATGGTAGGGGCTCCTATGCAGCTGATGGCGGAGAGTAGGTCGGAGAGTAGGTCGGAGAGTGCCCTAGGGAAGCCTAGGATGAGGTTAGTGGAAAGGGGTATCGGTAAAGGGACTTGGTGAAGTCGAAGCAATCCTTGAGGAAAGCACAGGTAGATGTGGAAGGTAGTATGGGCCCGTACTACTGAAAGCAGAGGACCCATACTCGAATCAAGGAGGGCCTAGACGAAATCGGGAACCTTGGGAAGTGTGTTAGATCTCTCGAGTATATGTATGATCTTGACCTTTATGCGTGTATTTTTAGTATGGTGACCACACGACTTGGAGCAGGAGGTTCCGGATTAGGATCAGGATCGGGCTCGGGTTCGGGATCCGAGCAGGTTGATGACGGGCTATGCGGGTTCATCACGTCTGAGATCACGAGAGGCATCCTTGAGTCGACCCCTATCATCTTCGGGTCGATCAAGGAGGGGATTGTGGAGCTGATGGAGGATCTTCTTCGATCATTCAGGAGTGATATGGCGTCTAGCCAGATGGGTATGCGCACATTGTCCTTTAAGGACTTTCGTGGGAGTGATGTGCCGGATTTCCATGGGGTGAAAGACCCCATTGCTGCAAGGAGATGGATCGCAGACATTGAGTCTGTGTAGCTGACGAGCTTTTTCCCAAAGGGTTTGTAGGTGAGATATGCAGTAGGATGCTTGCGAGACAGGGCTAGGGATTGGTGGGAGTCTGTTGGCGACTCATTGGGAGCCTCAGCTGTTGAGGCTATGACTTGGTCGGACTTTGTGACCAGATTCAGGGCGGAGTTTTCGCCAGCTGTGGAGCTTCAGCGGTTGGCCATGGAGTTTTTGGATATGAGGCAGACTACGGAGATTGTGGCGGAGATCACCATCAAGTTCCAGGAGAGGGCATTGCTAGTGCCCCAGTATGCGGGTGATGAGGATATGAGGAGGACCCGCTACCACGACATGCTATGAGCTGACATTCGGGAGCATGTTAGTTTTTCAGCTTGCCCTACCTTGGATTCCATGATTGCCAGGGCTAGGGAGAGGGAGATTGATCTGGAGCACGTCCAGAAGAGGAAGGCAGTGGAGGGGATGACGACTGGGGCTTCGGGGAAGAAGCCCAAGGGATCTGATGGTAGGTCGAAAGGCCAGGCAGGACAGGACCGCTGTGGGAAATGCGGTCGGTTACACGAGGGAGCTTGTCGCACTGGGCCGGGTTCGGGCTGCTATAAGTATGGCAAGGTGGGGCATTTTGGTAGGGATTGTACTGCCCCCGCCCCTGCGGTACAGATGACAAACCTGATTTGCTTCCATTGCAATCAGAGGGGCCACAAAAGGGCCAATTGTCCAAGATTGACAGCAACGTCAGCAGCAGTGCCAGCGGCAGCACCGGTCTCAGCGACGGCGCGCGTTACAGATGGCCGGAAGGTCAAGGCAGAGGTTCCAGTGGTGCGGAGCCGAGCATGTCAGCTGACAGCCGAGGAGGCACGCGCTGCACCCGATGTGGTGATGGGATCGTTCCATGTGAACGACATCCCGGTTCTGGTATTGTTTGACTCGAGCGCTACCTGATCATTGTGTCTCTTGCACTTAGCAAGAGATTTTCCGAGTCTTCGGGCATGTTGGATTGCCCTCTAGAGGTAGAGATTGCAGACGACCGTTCAGTGCGGGCATCGACGGTATTTCGAGATTGTGTGCTGAGGTTATTTGAGGAGCGCTACCTGGTAGACTTGGTTCCCATTCCATTGTGTGGGAACAAGGTGATTATAGGCATGGATTAGCTCAACCCTAATGGGGCAGTGATCGACTTCAGGTTGCAGTTGGTGCGGGTCAGGACCCCAAGCGGGGGAGAGCTGGTGATCCAGGGCGAGTGGCCACAACGAGGACCAACTTTATGTTCAGCAGCGAGAGCTAGGCGCTACCTCCAGCAGGGTTGCGCAGGTTATGTCGCGTATGTTATGGATACCCGGGAAACGGGTAGGGCGACGGTGGACGATGTACCTGTGGTACGGGAGTTTGCGGACGTATTCCCCGAGGAGTTGCCTGGGATACCTCCGGAATGACAAGTGGAATTCAGGATCGACCTAGTTCTTGGTGCGGCTCTGATAGCCAAGGCACCGTATCGGTTGGCTCCTCCTGAGATGCAGGAGTTGTCTACACAGCTGCAGGAGCTGTTAGACAAGGGTTTCATTAGACCGAGCAGTCCATCTTGGGGAGCCACGATTCTGTTTGTGAGGAAGAAGGACGGGTCGCATCGGATGTGTATAGATTATCGAGAGCTGAACAAGGTAACGGTGAAGAACCGCTACCCACTCCCGAGGATTGATGACCTCTTTGACCAGCTTCAGGGAGCGCCTTGGTTTTCCAAGATTGATTTGCATTCAGGGTATCATCAGATGAGGGTCAGAGATGAGGATGTGCAGAAGACTGCGTTTTGGACGCGTTATGGCCACTATGAGTTTGTGGTGATGCCTTTCGGGCTCACCAATGCTCCTGCCGCGTTCATGGATCTCATAAACCGCGTGTGTAGACCGATGTTAGATCGGTCTGTGATTGTATTTATTGATGACATCTTGGTTTATTCCAAGACGCGGGAGCAGCATGAGGAGCATCTGCGGGAGGTTCTGGAGACTTTGAGGAGGGAGAACTTGTATGCTAAGTTCTCTAAGTGTGAGTTCTGGTTGCGCGAGGTGCAGTTTCTTGGGCACCTTGTTAACCAGAACGGGATTTCGGTAGATCCGGCCAAGGTAGAGGCCGTGATGAATTGGGAGGTTCCGAGGTCTCCATCTGAGATTCAGAGCTTTCTAGGTTTAGCAGGCTACTATCGGAGATTCATTCGGGACTTCTCCAAGATAGCAGTTCTGCTCACCCGACTGACTAAGAAGTTGGTGGTGTATCGCTGGGGGCCTGAGCAGCAGGCCGCGTTTGAGACACTGAGACAGAGATTTTGCGAGGCACCAATCTTAGCCCTACCCGTGGGCATGGAGGATTTTGTTGTGTACTGCGATGCATCCATCGCAGGTTTGGGAGCGGTATTGATGCAGAGAGGGCATGTCATCGCCTACGTGTCGAGGCAGCTGAAGCCTCACGAGGCGAACTACCCGACGCATGATTTAGAGTTGGGGCCTGTTGTGTTCGCCCTCAAGATTTGGCGTCATTACCTCTATGGGGTTCGTTGTACGATTTACACGGACCACAAGAGTTTGAGGTATCTCATGGACCAGCCAAATCTAAATATGAGGCAACGTCAGTGGCTTGACGTGGTGAAGGATTATGATTGTGAGATCCTCTACCATCCGGGGAAGGCCAATGTCGTGGCCAGTGCGCTTAGCCGCAAGGCAGCGCCGATAAGGGATATCTGTCTAAGGATGACAGTGATGACTCCGCTTCTAGAGCGGATCCGGGAGGCTCAGTAGGAGTCCACGAAGGAGGAACATCGGAAGAGTGAGCGGATTGTGGGGCAGGTTTCCTCTTTCGACTATGACAGCCGAGGGTTATTAACTCTTCACCATAGGGTGTGGGTCCCTTATCATGGAGGAGTGCGCCAGGTCCTGATGGAGGAGGCGCACAAATCTCGATTCTCCATTCATCCCGGGGCGACGAAGATGTATAGGGATCTTCTTCTGGACTATTGGTGGCCCTGCATGAAGCCAGATGTGGCATGGTACGTGGAGCGGTGCTTGACCTGCAGAAAGGTCAAGGTCGAGCATCAGAGACCACACGGCAAGATGCAGCCGTTGGATATCCCGCTGTGGAAATGGGAGGATATTATGATGGATTTTATCACGAAGCTTCCCAGGACCGCGCGGGGGATGGATTCGATATGGGTCATCATGGATCGATTGACCAAGAGCGCCCACTTTATTCCGATTCAGGAGAGCATCTCGGCCGAGAAATTGGCCGATGTCTATATTAGGGTGGTGGTGTGTAACACCCGGATTTCTAGGTATGAGATTTTGTTCCTTTATTGTTGGGTTTTGTAGGGGAACTCGGCGAGTTGGCGTCTAGACTCGCCGAGTATGGTCGCGATTTCGGATGCGAGTTCACAGCTGGACTCGGCGAGTTCATGGCTGGACTCAGCGAGTCCACGCTGTTTAATGAAGCCCTAATTTCCTGGGTTTGAGGCCTATTTAAAGGCCCTTATGGCCGTCCATTGCGGCTACCACACCCAGAGAGAGTCCTAGATCGCTTGTGAGGAGAAGAGAGGCCATTATTGATCTTTTGTTGGTGAAATTTGAAGGAGAAGGTGACAAAGGCGAAAGAAGGCTGAAGGAAGTGCAAATCTAGTGTCTTCAGAGATCAAAGGCTTCATATTAAGGTATTCCTTCGGACCTTCTCCAGTTTTGGGTGTTGATTCATAGAGTTAGGGTTTTAAACCCTTTAGAAGAAGAATATGTAGAGCATTTAGTCCCCTCTCGAGTTTGTGCTTTGGATCTGGACTCAAAGAGGTCGAGAGACTTTAACCCATGGAGCTTTATGAGTCATTTTGGGGTTATTGGACTTAGGTTGCCATTTTTGGGACTAAATCACCATTTGATGCCATTATATTAATATATAAGCATCAAGTTTCGAGCTTTACGTGATTTTCGTGCTTGGGAAGGCCAGATCTGTGGATTAGGGGCACAGCCCCAAGAGGTCAATAGAGTTAGTGCATGGCTTGAACTCGCCGAGTTGTTCTTGAGACTCGGCTAGTAGGGTGAGGGTTTCACGCGAATAACTCTGTGAGTAGACTTGCCGAGTTGGGGGATAACTCAGTGAGTCAGAAGGGGATTAGAGGATTGGGGTTCAAGGCGGTACTCGCCGAGTTGTTCTTGAGACTCGGCGAGTTGAGTCGGGGTGGCCCCGCGATTCATGCCAGGTGTGACTCATCGAGTAAAGAGAAGGACTCGACGTGCCAAGAGAAGGACTAGGAGAGTCAGTGGACACGTGTAGACTCGCCGAGTCGCCTAAGTGCACTCGACGAGTCGGGTCAAGTTTGACCGTTGACCTTGTTGACTTTTAGAGTTGAGTACAGTTTTATTTATGAGAGTATTACTTTATGTGATTAGGCAGAGGCTAGATCATACTTCTTCCGAGTCAGATATTTTCCTTGACATCGAGGTGAGTCTTCTCACTATACGTTACCTAGAGTGGTACTATGTGATGACCAGAGGGTCTTATGTGTTATGTATGAGTTTATGTGCTATGTGATACTTGTATGTTGTATGATGATATAGACCGGACCAGAGGGTCCAACGAGCTATGACCGGACCTAAGGGTCCAACGAACTACGGGACTGGAGGGTCCCGCTGAGACACATTGACCGGAGGGTTGTATTATAGCCTTGAGTGGCGTATGTGCTGTATGTGGTATTTTGGGTAACTCACTAAGCATTTATGCTTACAGTTGTTGTGTTATGTGTTTCAGGTACTAGTGATGAGCGCGGGAAGGCGCCGGCATGATTCGTACACACACGCACTGGAGTTTTTGTAGAGATTCTGGGGAAATTTTTTGTGATAATAACATTTGATACAATGTGTTTGGCATTATTTATGAATGAATGAATATTTTAAAAATGAAAAATTATTTTGAAAATTTACGTTGTTACAAGTTGGTATCAGAGCCTTGGTTTGAGGGATTCGTATGCATCTTCGGGCGTATCTGAACTCAAACTGAGGAATTGAGGAAAATTTTGTTAATGAAGTAAAAATTTTTGAAAAGAGTAAAAAGAGTTTTCAGACAAACAGAGCAGAGCCGTGTGTACGATCAGCCAGTGCCCGAACGGTGAATCCCCAAAAATACCCTTACATTATGTGTTATGGGATATGTTATGTTATGCATGCTAGAGTAGGCTAGGTATACATATTAGGACTAGAGTGGCCTGATTTGTGATGCCTTAGCCTAGGAGATTTCTGCTGCTGAGATGCTTTGAGAGTAGAGTACTAGTAATCCAAGATCCAAGGAGGAAGACTTGGAGTGAATACTGATGCGGTGTGGTCAGTAGTATTGGGCCCGTACTACTGAAGACACCGGATCAGTGGGCATTCTGTGACAACCCGAAATTTCCATTTTGTACAAACTATATCACTTCAATAGGAGTTATAGCAGTCACAATTAATTTTCAGACTTTTTCGTGTAATTTTGAGTAATTCAGGGTTTACACTTCAGGAGATATCAGGAGAGTGGATGCACTAGGGTTTAGTGCAACACTGTATTCCAACACTCTGTTATAGGAGAAATCATTTCAGGAATAAAAATATTTTCTGCCAAAAATATCTCAGGACTATAAATAGAATTCTGAACCAAATTCATTTATTATTCGCATTTCCAACTAGAGAAAAGCCATTTTCTCTCTCACGGATCTTCGGGTTTTTATCCCAAATCGTGAGTACCTCTTTCTAGTAGTGTTAGAAAGCTTAATATGTGTTTATAACATGATTTAGAAGGCTAAATCACTAGATTTAGGAGTTTACTCCCCAAGGTGTTCTTGGGCGGTAAACTCCCGAAACAAAGCCTAGACCTTCCCTTGTGATATGCTACTACCTTAGACTCATATATATGTGTGTTAGGGACAAGAAAACAACCAAGAAAAACAAACACATGGGTGTTCACGACCCAAGATGATCTTGGACCGTGAACTCCAAAATCTTGGATCAAAGGGTGCTTTTAAGGCCCCTAAAGCCTTAGACAATTACTAGAAATTGTTCCCACTTAAATGAAGGACTAAAACACATCAAAATCACCCCTTCAAGTGAGTTCACGGCCCTAATAAGGTTCTTGGGCCGTGAACATCAAACAAAGGCACCAAAGTGTGCCTAAGGCCTTCATATGCTTGGAATAAAAGTCTAGAACCTATACCACTTGTGCAAGAGACTTGAAAGGATCAAAAACACCCATCCTTAAGAGTTTACGGCCGCAAACTCTAAAGGAAATGGCCTTAAGGCCGTAAACTCCTCAAAGGAGTGTTTCTATGCCTTAAACCCTTCCAAGAATTGAACCACCAAGTTGGAATAATTCTAGGGATCATTTAGAACTTCAAAACACAAAATACCACCAAGCTTGGGAGTTTACGGCTGTAAACTCAAGAGTTTACAACCGTAAACTCCATGTGTGATGCTATATGGAGAGTAAACTCATTTATGGGGTCCTTTGGAACCCTAAACCTAAGTACCTTGTCCCACAATAGCTTACATGCAATCCTTAGGGCTTAAAACACTTACATAAAGAGTTTATTTTGTTCTAGGATGTCTTAACATTATCATTTAGTAATTTAAGACTAATTGAGTGCATATATGTGTGATTATATGTTGATTAGGATCGTAGTGTGTGTACAAGTTTTCACTTGACACCTAGCAGTCCTATCTCTTCAGTTTATCCGTATCACCCACAACAGGTGAGTTCATACCTCTAATCAATGTTTTAAATGATTTTAAATGCTTTAATGGGGTGGGGGGGGGGGGGGGAATACAAGTAGAAAACAACATGTTTTTAAATCATCTATATGTATTTTATAACTGTGTTTTCATTCAACAGATTTCACATACTACAAAATGTGATGCATGAAATGGTTTTCTATCTTTAAAAATACTTTGTTATCAAATGTATTACTTTTGAAATGTTTATCAAAATGACATCAAGTCACTTTTATATTTGTTCAAAACCCTTAAATGTCTTACAAAACCATTTTTACATTCTTGAACTAAACTATGCATATACACTTATATTCTTATATATGTATTGATGTTATAGTTTACATCTATCATTTAGTTTCTCACACCCTTGAGTAGTAAGAGTGTATAAACCTACTTGAACAACCAATTACCTTTCAGTTAACTATCATAGGGATAGTTAGAAGATATCAAACAATATTCCTATTACAAGGAATCACACAAGAGTCAGCTCATTCATGAGTCTTTACGAGTACATTACCTGATACATGAGTACCTTTACATATGCGTACATGATACATGACTACGCTTAGATGAACACATTACATGAATACCTTTACGTGGATACATCTACCTGTGTATATTAACATGAATACTTGTATCTCGAATTGAGAGGATGATTTATTAGTACCTTCTGTGTAAATCTTCCTGCATATCCCTAGTACCTCGGGATATCTAGACAGGACCCTATCCCTAGTACCTCGGGATATCTAGACGGGACCCTATCCCTAGTACCTCGGGATATATGGACGGGACTAACCATTCCGGAACCCATCTGTTAGCAACAGTGGGTGATGAACATCTACGAATGTCTAAGGTTACCACTTATATTAGGAGTCGGCTACGGGACTAACCCTTCCTCCAACCTGCTGCTGCTACAGAGGACAATTGGACCATCTTCGGAGGTTCATTAGGTTATATATGTCGTGTTAGCCCCAGTACCTCGGGATGACATTTACATACGTCGTGTTAGCCCTAGTACCTCGGGATAACACTTACTTTAGTATATTTTCCTATTTACTTTATTTTGTGATATATTCACATAAACGATGAGTTAGACTAATTACTGTTCGTAGTAGTCAAAAAGAAGGAAAAACTATCATTTTACTTACAAAACATTCGGGTCTTGGTAGAAGACTACATCTCAAACTGATAGAAAATAAGGGATTTTCTAGGGCTTTTCATACTTACATCAACATTTTCATTTAAAGGTTTACATGAATTTTAAAACAGCTTTTAGTAAGCAAGACAATGACACTTAAATACTTATGGATTCACCAGCTTTAAAGCTGATACTCTCTTTCAAAATAACTTGTATTCTCAGGTCATCAGTAGACAGGTACGGTGGCCAGGTTTTGAGAAGACGGAGCAGACAAGTCTCGTCTTTTATTTTGATTGTATATTTTTGGTGTCTTATTACAATGAAAGAACACACATATATTCAAACTTTACTTATAATGCAATGGATGATGTTGTTGCTTGTTTACTATTTTACACTATTGTGATACTGTACATGACGTCCTCCACCCCTGAACGTTTCCGCCGTTCGTGGTTTTGGGGTGTGACAGATTGGTATCAGAGCATTGTTTATAGTGAATATAGTATATCAACCCATAAAAGATATACTAACTATAAATACATGGGGATTAAAACACTCTGTCTAAGAGTTATACTTTTAAATAATAAAATATTTAAGTAAGTATACGTGCCTGCATTCATACTAAAATCAGTGTCACAATGACAAGAACAAAAGTATTAAGATTGTTGAATATCACAAGTGAGACTGGGGATATATGGTCAGTCTTGGGAATGGCATAGCCTGATCAACTATGCTGGTCCGAGGAGTGATTAGCATATGCCCAAGAATGGTTGTGATATGGCAACAAGTCTAAAAACTTACCAACACAACCATAAAGAAATACCATAGGGGTATTTGGTCTTAATGTAATTATCTTAGTTAGTTCGTCTATTTAGCTATTTCTTATATCCCTTTTCTCGCGTAGATTAAAATGGCTGGATTTCACCATGGTGATCCGTACTTCCCGAACCAAGGCAATGCTGGTTGGCTAGAGGCAGAACCAGAAGATGATCACCCAATCCCTTTGGATGATCACCATGCTGAGGGTTTTTCCGATAGTTCTGACTCAGAGCCTGAAGTCAACAACCTACCCCCAACTGCTCAAAACCCAAACCTGAACCCCCGTACCGCGTTTCAAGGACCCACGCCTTTGTGGGCCACTAACTTGGCTAGATGGAGCCAGGAACAAGGTCAGCCCATTCCCTACAATGGAGACCAAAGTTTCTACAACCTCACTGAAGGAGGTTCTGCTGACAGGGTCCTACCCATCATGGTTCGTAGAATTTCCAGAAACACGATACTAGGTCAAGCAACTATTGACCGGGTCGTGGAGATTGAAGCCAACTCTGGCGTTAACACTGTCCACATTTGCCAACTAGAGTCTGCTCATGAAAGGACTCTGGTCCGCAATGCAAATCTGCAGAGGGAACTTGCTGAAACTCAAGCTGAAGTTAGGGAACTTCGAGCTCAGCAAGTGAGAGCTGACAGGCGTATGAGGGACATGGAACGTCTTTTGTCGGGATCAAGAACTCATGCTAGCAGTTCTCGTCGCCGATAGAATCTCGTCGACTCATCTTCTGGAATATAACCTAGTTTATGTAAAACTTTGGTCTAATTTCCTATCTTTATAAATCATAGACCTGTTAGGTCTTGATCTAGTCTTAATTCTGTCACAATTTTCCATCTTGGTTGATGTAAGGCCTACTTCTAGGCCATTTTTCCCGAACTTGTTACATCTGTAATTCCAGTATTATTGATAGATATCTAATCTTATGGAAATCATTATCCAAATGTTGTCATCTTTATTTAGTCATTCTATTCATTCTGTTGTTGGACTATGGGGATTTAGTCCATGGGACACATTCATTATTCATTTATTCTTATCCATGTCGTCATCTTTTAAACGTATAGTTAAAGATGCCGCCACGCAGAAATCCCAGACGTAACCCAAACAACGAAGCACCGATACCACCACCTCCACCACCACCTGAACCTCTTCAACCACCTAACCCTTTCGATGACAACATGTTCCAGGCAGCTTTTACAGCGGCAGTTGCAGCTGCTGTGTCAGCAATCAACGCTCCTGCCCCTAGTGGATCAGGAACAGGTGCACCTCCCTCGAACCACGGCGAAAACCATGGACACCCTCGGGAATGCACCTACAAGGACTTCACGAACGCCAAAACCCGCAACTTCAATGGAACTGGGGGTGTTATGGTGTTGAGACAATGGATTGAAAATACGGAATCCGTCTTTGAAATCTGTGCTTGACAGGAGGGCAACAAGGTCAAGTTTGTAGCTTATACCTTCTCTGACAGAGCACTAACATGGTGGAACAACCATGTTAACTATCTGACTTTGGTGGTGGCGTATTCCATCAGCTGGGATAAGTTAAAAGACATGCTGATGAAAGAATACTGTCCTCGAGGTGAAGTACAAAAACTCGAGCAGGAATTCTGGGGTCTACAAATGGTTGGATCTGACATCACGACCTACACAAATAGGTTCTGTGATCTGGCAAACCTATGCCCTGATATGGTTGCTCTTGAGAGCAAAATGATAGAGAGATATATCTGGGGACTGTCGCCCCAGATCCAGTCAAGTGTGATAGCTTCTAGGCCTATTACCTTCGATAGCGCCAAGGAATTGGCACAATCTCTCATCGATCACTGGAAATCTCAGAACCTAACAATCCCTCCACCTGTACCACCAAAGGCCAACAACAACAAGAAGGGGTGGTCTAAGAGGAAAAGAGGGGCTTCGCAAGAATCCTCCAAGAGACAACAACTTGTGGCAATCAATGCTGTCACAGTAACTCCTGTTGTCCCTACGAACCCCTTACCAGCAAAGACTTATGCTGGAAATCTTCCGAAGTGCAACAAATGCAGCTTCCACCATCACGGACCAAGGAGATGCAGTGCTCTAACTGCAACAGGAAGGGGCATACAGCCCGTTACTGCAAGGCTCCAACAGCTCAGGCCGCCCAAGTTCCTAACGCCGGTATGGGCCAAACTTGCTACGGTTGTGGCGAGGTGGGCCACTACAAGAGGAACCGCCCTAAAGCGGGGATGGCTGGAGGAGTAGGAAGAGTTATGGCCCTAGGCCACGAGGAAGCGGTAGCTGATCCTACGATAGTTACTGGTACGTTTCTCCTCGATAACTCATATGCTTGTATACTTTTCGATAGTGGAGCTGAGAAAAGTTTCGTAAGCCACAAATTCGCACACTTTCTTAAACAAAAACCATGTGCTTTAGAAAATTCATTCAGGGTAGAAATGGCTAACGGGAAAACGGAGAGTACTAACTGCATATACATAGGTTGTACCTTAAATTTAGATGGCCATACTTTCAAGATAGACCTCATGCCAGTCCAAATTAAATGTTTCGACGTTATCATCGGCATGGATTGGTTGAGTCTTCTTCGCGCCGACATCTTGTGCTTTGAAAAAGCAGGTCGTCTTAACCTTCCTAACAACGAAACCTTAGTTATCTATGGCGACAAACCTAGTACGAGCCTTCGAATCATTTCGTGCATTCAAGCCCAGAAGTGCTTGCGGAAGGAGTACCATGCATTCCTCGCACACGTCGTTGATACAAGTCAAGAAATGAAAGACATTCAGAACATCCCAGAAGTACACGAATTTCCCGACATCTTCCCAGAAGAACTTCCCGGTTTACCACCGCAACGCCAAGTCGAGTTCAGAATCGACTTAGTGCCAGGAGCTACCCCAGTAGCCAAATCTCCTTATCTTTTGGCACCGTCCGAGATGCAGGAACTTTCCAGTCAACTTAACGAACTTCTCAAGAAGGGATTCATTAGACCAAGCTTCTCACCATGGGGAGCACCGGTCTTGTTCGTCAAGAAGAAGGATATATCGTTTCGCATGTGAATCGACTATAGAGAACTTAACACCATTAAAAATCGTTATCCTTTGCCACGCATTGACGATTTATTTGATCAACTTCAAGGAGCCAACTACTTCTCGAAGATAGATCTACGATCCGGATATCACCAACTACGAGTGTTAGAGGAGGATGTTCCCAAGACAGCCTTCCGAACTCGTTATGGGCACTACGAATTTGTAGTGATGCCGTTCGGATTATCTAACGCGCCGCGGTATTCATGGATCTGATGAATAGGGTGTGTCGTCCTTACTTGGATCAGTTCGTCATCGTCTTCATTGATGACATACTCATCTACTCTCGAAGTAAGGAGGAGCATAGTCAACATCTCCGTAGAGTCTTAGAAACATTGCGAGCGGAGAAGCTCTACGCGAAGTTCTCCAAATGTGAATTTTGGATTCGACGAGTCGAATTTTTGGGCCATGTTGTTAGCACAGAGGGAATACATGTGGACCCCTCCAAAATCAAGGCCATTGAGAACTGGTCAGCACCGAAGACACCTACAGAAATTCGTCAATTTCTAAGTCTCGCTGGCTACTATCGCAGGTTCATTCAGAACTTCTCCAGCTTAGCGAAACCTCTGACAACCCTGACCCAGAAAGGCGTGGCCTTTGACTGGGAAGAGAAGCAGGAAAGAGCGTTCCAAACGCTCAAACGAGCCTTGTGCACCGCCCCGATACTATCCCTCCCCGAAGGGATAGAAGACTTCATTGTCTATTGCGATACATCCAATCAAGGACTCAGATGTGTTTTGATGCAGCGAGGTAAGGTCATAGCCTATGCCTCGAGACAGCTGAAGACACATGAGGTTAACTACACCACCCACGATCTTGAGCTAGGAGCAGTTGTGTTTGCTCTAAAGATCTGGCGACATTACCTATATGGTACAAAAAGCACGATCTTTACAGACCATAAGAGTCTACAACACATTTTCGACCAGAAAGAGCTCAACATGAGACAACGACGGTGGGTCGAGCTACTCAGTGATTACGAGTGCGAAATTCGTTATCATCCGAGTAAAGCCAATGTAGTAGCCGACGCCCTAAGTCGGAAAGAATATACTGGTCGTAGTGTCAAATCTTTGACTCTAACTATCCATTCACACTTGGCCACGCAAATTAAGGAGGCCCAGCTCGATGCTTTGATACCTGAAAACGTGGCTGGTGAATCCCTTAGAGGGATGGATAAGAACTTAGAAGTCAAGGGTGGCGGAGCCTTATACCTCGTGGATCGGATCTGGATACCGAAACACGATGGCTTTAGAGACTTGGTCATGACCGAAGCTCACAACACTCGTTATTCCGTCCACCCGAGTTCAGATAAGATGTATCTGGATCTTAAAAAGTATACTGGTGGCCTAACATGAAAGCAGATATTGCTACCTTCGTGAGTAAATGCCTTACTTGCGCAAAGGTCAAGGTCAAATACCAGAAACCCTCCGATCTCCTACAACAACCGGAGATACCAGAATGGAAGTGGGAGCGGATCACTATGGACTTCATAACCAAGTTGCCCAAGACGACGGGTGGACTTGATTCCATATGGGTCATCGTTGATAGACTGACCAAGTCTGCACACTTCTTGCCGATCAAAGAAACAGACAAGATGGAGAAACTTACCAGAACTTACATTTGGGAGATTGTATGGATGCACGGTGTTCCTTTATCTATCATCTCGGACAGAGATAGTAGATTCACTTCGAGGTTCTGGCAGTCATTACAAAGTTTCCTAGGAACTAGGCTAGACATGAGTACAGCCTACCACCAACAGACCGACGGGCAAAGTGAGAGAACTATCCAAACCTTAGAAGATATGTTGCGTGCCTGTGTGATTGACTTTGGAAAAGCTTGGGATACCCATTTACCCCTCGTCGAATTTTCCTACAACAACAGTTATCACACGAGCATAAAGGCAGCTCCATTCGAGGCCCTCTATGGCCGAAAGTGCAGATCCCCTCTGTGCTGGGCTGAGGTGGGTGATACCCAGTTAGCTAAGGGACGAGTTCCCGAAAGCACTCTCACGGGTCCGGAGATCATTCGGGAAACGACAGAGAAGATCGTTCAAATTCGTGAACGATTGAAAGCCTCTAGAGACCGACAGAAAAGCTATGCTGACAAGCGAAGGAAACCGTTGGAATTCCAGGTGGGCGACCGAGTTCTACTGAAGGTCTCACCCTGGAAGGGCTTGATACGCTTTGGAAAGCGTGGTAAGCTCAATCCAAGATACATAGGGCCTTTCGAGATTCTCGCGAGAATCGGCCCTGTAGCTTACAAACTCAATCTACCGCAAGAACTCAGTAAGGTACATCCTGCCTTCCACGTCTCGAACTTGAAAAAGTGTCTGTCCGACGAGAATCTTGTTATTCCACTCGACGAGATCGAGATCAACGAGAGCCTCAAATTCGTGGAGGAACCAGTAGAGATCATGGAATGAGAGGTCAAGCAAACAAAGCAAAGTCGTATCCCAATAGTGAAGGTGCGCTGGAACGCAAAGCGTAGACCTGAATTCACTTGGGAACGTGAGGATCAGATGAAACTGAAATACCCTCATCTTTTCGCTTAGTTATGTGTAATTTCTTATTTGCTTAAATTCTAATTTCGGGACGAAATTCCTTCTAACGGGGGGATGATGTGACAACCCGAAATTTCCATTCTGTACAAACTATATAACTTCAATAGGAGTTATAGCGGTCACAATTAATTTTCAGACTTTTTCGTGTAAGTTTGAGTAATTCAGGGTTTACACTTCAGGAGATATCAGGAGAGTGGATGCACTAGGGTTTAGTGCAACACTGTATTTCAACACTCTGTTATAGGAGAAATCATTTCAGGAATAAAAATATTTTCTGCCAAAAATATCTCAGGAGTATAAATATAATTCTGAACCAAATTCATTCATTATTCGCATTTCCAACTAGAGAAAAGCCATTTTCTCTCTCACGGATCTTCGGGTTTCTATCCCAAATCGTGAGTACCTCTTTCTAGTAGTGTTAGAAAGCTTAATATGTATTTATAACATGATTTAGAAGGCTAAATCACTAGATTTAGGAGTTTACTCCCCAAGGTGTTCTTGGGCGGTAAACTCCCGAAACAAAGCCTAGACCTTCCCTTGTGATATGATACTACCTTAGACTCATATATATGTGTGTTAGGGACAAGAAAACAACCAAGAAAAACAAACACATGGGTGTTCACGGCCCAAGATGATCTTGGACCGTGAACTCCAAAATCTTGGATCAAAGGGTGCTTTTAAGGCCCCGAAAGCCTTAGACAATTACTAGGAATTGTTCCCACTTAAATGAAGGACTAAAACACATCAAAATCACCCCTTCAAGTGAGTTCACGACCCTAATAAGGTTCTTGGGCCGTGAACATCAAACAAAGGCACCAACGTGTGCCTAAGGCCTTCATATGCTTGGAATAAAAGTCTAGAACCTATACCACTTGTGCAAGAGACTTGAAAGCATCAAAAACACCCATCCTTAAGAGTTTACAGCCGCAAACTCTAAAGGAAATGGCCTTAAGGCCGTAAACTCCTCAAAGGAGTGTTTCTATGCCTTAAACCCTTCCAAGAATTGAACCACCAAGTTGGAATAATTCTAGGGATCATTTAGAACTTCAAAACACAAAATACCACCAAGCTTGGGAGTTTACGGCTGTAAACTCAAGAGTTTACAACCGTAAACTCCATGTGTGATGCTATATGGAGAGTAAACTCATTTATGGGGTCCTTTGGAACCCTAAACCTAAGTACCTTGTCCCACAATAGCTTACATGCACTCCTTAGGGCTTAAAACACTTACATAAAGAGTTTATTTTGTTCTAGGATGTCTTAACATTATCATTTAGTAATTTAAGACTAATTGAGTGCATATATGTGTGATTATATGTTCATTAGGATCGTAGTGTGTGTACAAGTTTTCACTTGACACCTAGCAGTCCTACCTCTTCAGTAAGAATCTTTTGGACAACGGAGGACAAGTAGGGTTTCGTCATCGAGTATGTGTATTCTCGATTGAGTATCTGATAATTTTTATTGTATTTCAGAAGCATCATGGTTGGGACTCGACACACACCTGAGAGCAGCGGTGTCAGCGACGAGGAGATCCGTCGATTGATTCATAAGGAGGTTGCTGCTGCCATTCAGGCTGAGATTCCCGAGATGTTTGGGGACATCAAGACCACGTTGATTGAGAATTTTGATGAGTGGTACGCAGCATTGACTGAGGCTGCTACAGCTGCAGCTATTGCTGCTGTTGCTGCTGCCAGACCTCAGGGAGGTGACTCGTTTTTGTTTCGGGGGTTCAGCAACACGAAGCCACCAGAGTTCGACGGGACACAGGACCCGATTGACGCTATGAGGTGGATCTCTGACATCGAGGGATGTTTCTATACGTACTCTTGTCCAGAGCACTTGAGGGTTCGGTTCGCCTTGAACCAGCTCCGCCTAGGAGCGAAGGATTGGTGGAAGTTCGTGACGGCGAACTTCACTTTGGTTGAGATTTCCAAGGTGACCTGGGAGAGGTTCACCGCTATGTTCAGAGATGAGTATGTTCCCCCGGTGGAGAGGGAATGGTTGATTCAGGAGTTCTTGACCCTCAAGCAGGGTACTGATTCTGTGGCAGTCATCACCAGGAAGTTTCATGAGAGGGCGATGTTTTGCCTCGAGCAGGTGTCGTCTGAGCAGGCTCGTATGAGTCATTATCTGAGTGTGCTGAGGAGAGATATTCGGGAGTTCGTGGCGAACTCGACTTACCGGACATTTGCTGAGCTCCAGGAAAATGCCCGGAAGAGGGAGATAGAGTTGGAGACTCAAGCCAGGGAGGAGGCCGAGTCTCAGAGGATGGATCGGCGGCCGGTTCAGTCTCAGCCGGTAACCAAGAAGGCTAAACCCGCTGATTCGAGGTCTGGAGGCGCGAAGGGCCGCACTTGTGGGAAGTGCGGTAAGAGTCACGAAGGGTCGTGCAAGGCTGGGGTAGGCTACAAGTGTGGGAAGGAGGGGCATATCGCGAGGGATTGCCCCAAGGGATTCTCGGTTTGCTTTCATTGCAACCAGACCGGCCATCGGAAGGCCGAATGTCCGCAACTTCTTCAGGGATCAGTACAAGGATCTGTGCCTGCTGCTAGGACTATCGAGGTTTGGCCGGTCAAGGTCGAGGCCCCGAGGGCTCATGGGAGGGCATTTCAGTTGACTGCGGAGGAGGTTCGCGCGACGCCCGATGTTGTGGCTGGTATGTATTCTCTTTTCATCTTTTATTTGAGTTGAGTTTTTATGCTTATATGATAATATGCGTAGGTAATTTTCTTGTGAGTTCTGTGCCTGCGTTGGTATTGTTTGACTCGGGTGCGAGTCGGTCGTTTGTTTCCATAGCATTTAGTCAGTATATTAGTGTCCGTCGAGAGGCGTTGGATCGGCCTCTGCGAGTTTCCATAGCTGATGAGCTGTAACGACCATATAATTTCAACCAATTTTAACTTTTCAAAAACAACCCATTTTCATAATGTTATTACAAAAAGGTTTTCAATACAATTATTATTAGAGTCTTCCCAGAACCACATCATAAAACATAATCATGAGGAGCAGTACGATCATGCCTTTGCCTTGCCACGGTCTCCTGAAGAACCTGAAAAACATTAAACCACAACTGTAAGCCCGAAAGCTTAGTGAGATACCCCCAAAAATACAAACCACATATACCATACACGCATAACATGCCATATCATATCAGAACACAAAACAACCATGCACTTCGGGTCTACTGTGTGACTGGTCCGCCGCACCAGCCTTCAGTCCACCTGGTCCACCCTCCGAGTCTAGCCATACATATCGAGTCTACAGTGTGATTGGTCCGCCCACACCGGGCCTTCAATCCACCTGGTCCACTCTCTGAGTCTACAGTATGACTGGTCCGCCCGCACCGGGCCTTCAGTCGGTCTGGTCCACTCTCCGAGCCTCGGCACGTCTGGTCCACCCTCTTGGGGCCTACAGCCTATCCGGACCGCTCGCTGGGCCTTCGGGACAATCGGTCCGCCCTGGGTATGTTGGCCTACATCACAAAGCAGGACCCGCCTCAACCCCACCCCAGTCCAACAACCATGTGCACATAAACATTCAATCATATAACAATTCACATTCAATCAAGCCGATCTAGCAGATCACATAACATAACATCTTCCTAACCAGGATACCGACCTTAACCAGGTCTCTAACATAATACCATCCTAACTACCAGGATGCAAACATAGCAAAGCAATAACATAACAACGATACCCGGATCTTAATCCGATAAAAGGGCCGGCCTTGGTGCCTTAGACCCTGTTGATATAGTGAGGATAACTCATCTCGCAACTGCCGAACTCTAAACTAAAGAAGCAGATTCCCGAATCACCGCCTCACTGAAAATCCCGAACTATCCGAAGAAGCAAAATAACCATTAGACCCAACACAATATCCTTCCAAGGGTAAATTGACGAATTTACCCTTAACTCAATTAGGTCCATAACTAAGGGCCACAATCAAAATATGAAAGGCCCATCACTAGATAAGCTCTCAAGCCCACTAAAGGCCCAAAGACCAAAAGTTCGAAGCAAAGCCCAATATTGGCCCAATTTACTAAATTGGGCCCACCTCACCAAATGGGCCTAGATCCACGGTCCATAATAATTAGAGAGTCCACAATACTCCATCCATAATGTCCAGTCACGGCCCAAAATCCAATAGCCCAATAACAGCCCAATCTCCTAAGGCCCAAAATGAAAACCCAACAGAGGGAGTATGCTGGGCGTACCCTCCTTGGTACGCTGGGCGTACAACGTTGATCGCGAAATGGAAACGGGACACAGACCTACTATGTTGGGCGTACTCTCAGTTACGCCGAGCGTAACTCCTCTAAACTACAAATCCTCATAAGATCTTAATGGCTTTAGCTCTTAAGTCCAAACTTCAGATCCATAGACCAAATATGCCTAGGATTCATAAAGTCTCAAACTTTATTACTTGGGACGTCCATAAAGCTCTTAATCCAAGGTCTTAATCCATTAAGACCTATCTATAACACATGAGAGACAACCAAAGCCCTTGGGACCTCATTTTTCTTACTCAAGACCTCTCTTAAGGTCTAAAAGGACAGCTAATCTCAACCAACTCGAAACATGCATCAAAATGAGGTTTTTGGGACAAGAATGATATCAAAACTTCACAACACATAGATCTACACAATATGATTGACAAGCTAGAGACTTTTTACCTCAAAAGAGCCTCAGAATATGATGTCTTTCCAGATCTACAAGCTCCAGCCACTCAACTCCTTCTTTGACAACTTCCTCTTTCTTCTTCTAGCCTTTCTTTTGCCAAAACAAGCTTTCCAAGGTCAAACACACCCAACAATGGAGGTGGGACGGCTATCTAGGGTTTCTGAGGTTAAGAGAGTGCTTATGGAGGCTAGGATAAGAACCATTATGTTCCTTATATAGTGGATGACCCTAAATTTAGGGTTTCTGGATGATAGACGTACGCTGGGCGTACGCCGAGGGGCCTCCGCGTTCCTTTCCTCCACTATGCTGGGCATACATCCAGCTTACGCTGGACGTACCCAGCCAACCACAAACACGTATCCTTGGCATGCATGGGACCCCTTTGCTAATTCCCCCCCCCCCCCCATTAGGGACCATTACTGCCACTAACCATAATTTACAACATCCCCTCCATCAAGTCGTTCCCGCTAAACTCTATATCCACATCAAGGACCGAAATGCCCTTACTCTTGCTCTCGGGAACCCATACATAGATATTTCAAGAACGGGGCGTTACAATTCTCCCCCACTTAAATTAGGCTTCATCCTCGAAGCCTGCGGCAACTCAACTCCAGAGCTACTCCCGCAATGCACCACCTGGCATTAACCAGACCAAGTTCCTCAAGACACAACCACCGAAACCCAAAACCCAACTTTCCCTTTCTTGCAGTGTTCTTACCACCGATTCAAACCGTCCACCGGCCTCATCCTCTGATAACCACACTCATTAACTGAATACCACTCCATGATACATCACTCGCTCCAAAACACAACAATCTCTCAACTCATACGAGCTAGAAAAATCCATGATCCACCGGAATTCCTGGTCTGAGGCCAACTTATCCACTCCATGCTGACAGGATGACAAATCCTTCAGCCTCAGAGCAACTCCCATGAGTTCTCCACCGCAATCTCATACCCATGCTGGATTGGCTCTAGCATCTTTGGGTTGGGAAAACCCGATACACTAACGACACCTCCAAACATCCCCCAGGATGAATTTCCACCACATAAATCAAAATCAGACTGGAAATCCAAGATTCCATCCCTACATTCCTTCCGAGCCTCAGCAAACATCCAACCCGGATGTGATTCCATACCCCAGCCGCCGACACACTACTCATCAACCATGATTGGAATACCCCAATCATAACTCTGCACTACTACTTTCACTTCTGTGAACTTACACTCCCTCTCGGAGCTACATTCCTTTCCTTTCCCTTACCAAGGAAATCCACTTGGCTGCCTTGACACTACCACAAGTGCCACAGTGCTCACTCAATACTACACCATTCTCTTATAGCATAACCGCTATCCTATGCACTACACATGCTCTGGATCCGCCCGCAAGGACTCTCAAGTCCATGCTCTACCTTCCACCCACCATGATCAATACTCGGGGCCAGACCTTCTAACGCTAACACATCGCGACATATGCAATCCATTTCCTCGTACCGAACTAAAGACACATGCAGAGTCTTCAGCATGACTGGACCGCCTTACCAGGCCTTCAGCCAATCTGGACCACTCTCAGAACCTTCAGCAGATCTGGACCACCCTCCAGGGCCTTCATCCTGGCTGGACCGTTCTCTGAGCCTTCGGCCTAACTGGTACGCCTACCGGCCTTCAGTCTATCCGGACCGCTCAACTAGCATTCATCATTCCGAGTTATCCCTCCGGGAAACTCTCCCATGCATACTGTTCTAGCCCTCTAGGGGTTCCGAACTCTATCTCCATCCTACATACTCAATCCCGGCCCGATCCCAGGCCTTCCACAATCAATCACCCTAGGTCTGTATCCCGCCCCGCACGCCTGCCACTTACTCATACCAGCCTATGCTATTGGCTGACAGAAACACTGCTGAATCCCAAGCAGCTAAACAACCTCTCGTGCTCATCGATCTTCCGGAGAATTCTCCAATTCTTCCCCACTTAGAGCACAGACTATCAACCACCGGTCGCCATCACCAACCTCCCTCAATAACCCTACACAACACAAACACTTACATGCGAACTGCGTCCCGTAAGATAACAAGACATCAAGAAAGAAACATACCCGCAGCTGCATCCGACACTGCCCTGACCTCCTCTACTGTAAAATGAAAAGCACGACCCTTGGGGGCTCCACTCCACCCGTGATCCTCAATGTGGCCGGTGCTGGAGCCTGCACCGGTCCTGCAGTAAGCTGTGGACAGTTGACCCTCAAGTGTCCAACCTGATGGCAATGATAACAAATCCTCAAATCCTAAACCGGGGCTGTCTACCGACAATCCCTCGCATAGTGCCCCTCCTTTCCGCACTTGCGACATGCACCACCGGACCTACAAACTTCGGTGTGACCCTTCCCACACTTCCCACAAGTGTGACTGCTCTGATCTCCCAATCTAGAATCAACGGTCTTAGATCATTTCGGCGCCGGCTGCAACTGCACCGCAGCCTGCCTCAGCTCTCGCAACTGCAACTCAATCTCCAACTCACACCGCCTGGCGGCCTCCTGACACTCCAACAAGGTCTCGCACCTCTGCATAGACACAAACTGTCTGATATCCCTCTTGAGCATACTCAGATATCGGGACATCTGAGCCTGCTCCGAAGCGAACTCAGGGTAAAACATCGCCCTCTCAGTGAACATCCTGGTGATCTCCGTCACTGACTCCGAATCCTGCTTCAGTTCCAGGAACTCCTGAGCTAATCTCTCCCTCTCAACCCGCGGAACATAACGAGTGCTGAACATCTCCCGGAACTGATCCTATGAAACCGCAGCTCTCTGCGCACCCGAATATGACCCCGTGGTCAATCTCCACCAATCCTTCACCCCAAGCCTCAACAGGTTCAGAGCACACCTCACCCTCTGATCAGCAGGGCACGAACACGTGAAGAAACACCCCTCCACATCCGACAACCATCTCATAGCAACAATCGGGTCCTGCACCCCATCGAAGGTAGGAGGCTTCGTATTATCGAAGTCCCGATACTAAAAACCTCGACCGGCTCCTCCCCCTGCCGCTGCTACAGCCGTTGTAGCTGTCGTGGCAGCCGTCTCTGCAAGAGTTGCATAACGCTCATCAAAATACTCGACCATGGCGGTCTTGATCGACCCAAACAGTTCCGGCAACTCGGCCCGGAACAACGCGGCAACCTCATCATGTAGGATCTCACGAATCCTAGCGTCTAACTCGCATGTGCTCATCTGACCAATAACCTCGGGCGGTACTGACCCGCCCTGACCTCCCTCTCCTGCTCCCGATCCTGACCCGGATCCGCTCCCAGTGTGCCTCGTGACCACCATACTGAAAAACACCACAAGATCTCAGATACTTCCCACAAACCCGGGAACCAATTCCCAACCCAACCCTAGAGGTCATGGTTTCTTTGATACGCGTATGGGTCATGTGCTTTCAATAGTACGGGCCCATACTACCTTCCACACCTACCCATATTTGTATCAAGTATACCACAACACCCTAGTGAAAAACATACATAACAAGCGCTCAACCCTCACTCCTAGAGGAACACCAGAAATCTCCCATAGAGGAACCCTAGGCTAGCAGGCATCATAAATCAGACAACATTATCATGAAATCCTGAAGATCTCTAGCCTAGTACTAGCATGCTGTTCTATCAAAGCTCAAAAACAAATATCATGTATGGTATTTTGGGGTTACTTATTGGCTCCGACTGATCGTACCTCCGCGTCCTCCTTTTACTCATTTTGAAAACCATTTTAAATTCTCTTTTAAAAACTCTCCTTGATTTGAGACTGGATTCACACAAATGTTCCTCCAATTCACTCAAACCAAGGCTCTGATACCAACTTGTAACGACCATAAAATTTCAACCAATTTTAACTTTTCAAAAACAACCCATTTTCATAATGTTATTACAAAAAGGTTTTCAATACAATTATTATCAGAGTCTTCCCAGAACCACATCATAAAACATAATCATGAGGAGCGGTACGATCACGCCTTTGCCTTGCCACGGTCTCCTGAAGAACCTGAAAAACATTAAACCACAACTGTAAGCCCGAAAGCTTAGTGAGATACCCCCAAAAATACCAACCACATATACCATACACGCATAACATGCCATATCATATCAGAACACAGAACAACCATGCACTTCGGGTCTACTGTGTGACTGGTCCGCCGCACCGGCCTTCAGTCCACCTGGTCCACCCTCCGAGTCTAGCCATACATATCGAGTCTACAGTGTGATTGGTCCGTCTGCACCGGGCCTTCAATCCACCTGGTCCACTCTCTGAGTCTACAGTATGACTGGTCCGCCCGCAACGGGCCTTCAGTCGGTCTGGTCCACTCTCCGAGCCTCGGCATGTCTGGTCTGCCCTCTTTGACAACTTCCTCTTTCTTCTTCTAGCCTCTCTTTTGCCAAAACAAGCTTTCCAAGGTCAACCACACCCAACAATGGAGGTGGGACGGCTATCTAGGGTTTATGAGGTTAAGAGAGTGCTTATGGAGGCTAGGGTAAGAACCATTATGTTCCTTATATAGTGGCTGACCCTAAATTTAGGGTTTCTGGATGATAGACGTACGCTGGGCGTATGCCGAGGGGCCTCCGCGTTCCTTTCCTCCACTACGTTAGGCGTACATCCAGCTTACACTGATATTTCAAGAACGGGGCGTTACATGAGCGTGCAGTGTATGCTTCGGATGTGATTCGAGGATGTGTCCTTGAGATCTTCGGTGTGGAGTTCCCGATAGATCTGGTTCCGATCGCGATGGGGGACGTGTGTGTTATAGTGGGTATGGAATGGTTGAGCTGATATGGAGTTGTGATAGACTGCGAGCGTCAGTTAGTGACGATTCGAGACCCTAGTGGGGGAGTTCTTACAGTGCACAGCGAGGGAAACGTTGGAATGACACAGAGATGCTTGGTCTCCTTCTCCTCTTCTTGATTCCCTCTTCTTTTCCTTCAAAGAAACTTCAAGAACACCACAAAACACTTCAAACTCACAAGGAAGCAAGGCTAGAGAGAGATACAGGGCTCTGAGGGTGAATGGGGGCGAGGTTGGGGCGGATAAGTCGTTTAAATAGGGTGCAAACCCCTAAAACTTAGGGTTTCATCCAACAATTGTGACTCGCCGAGTCCAGGATATGGACTCGCCAAGTCGCCAACTTAAACGTGTCCCAGGTCTCGCATCCACTCGGCGAGTCATACCTATGACTCGCCGAGTCCAAGGCTAAAAGAAGGGAAATACTCAAATAAGATTTACGTACCAGGAACTGGGTGCTACAACAACCCTCGCATCCATCACATATGCCACAAATCCTCTACAGCCCTACTGTAGACTCTGTCTTGCTCTGGCGGCCGAAGAAAATGCTTGTCCACCCTAGATCTACCCTTTTGAGGCATTTTGAGCCCTAAAATCCATATTGGTGAATATCTACACGTAAAGTTGGAAACTTTACGTGTGATTCGTGTCCTAGAAGTCCAGATCTGTGAATGGCATGGACTGGAATCGAGCAAATCCGTGTATTTAGTGGGTGCATGGCAACGACTCGGCGAGTCGTTCATGTGACTCGGCGAGTCTGTTCGCGAGTCTCCGAGTTTGTCCCTTTTCGTAGTGTCGAGTGAGCAGTGAGTCATGGGGTGTGACTTAGCGAATCGGAAGCTGAACTCATCTTTGGAGGTACTCAGCGAGTCAATGCCCTGACTCGGCGAGTTCAAGGCAATCTCCTTAGACCAAGAACAGACTCGGCGAGTCGTTCATACAACTCGGCGAGTCTTAGCATAAGTGTTCATCGGATGAAGATGAACTCGACGAGTTGTTCATACAACTCGGCGAGTAGGATGAAGGACTTGAATATCAGTTTAGAAGGAGAACTCGTCGAGTCGTCGCCTAACTCGACGAGTAGAAACGGGATCCAGGACAATCGTTTGGGTAGGGACTCGGCGAGTTGGAAAGCCAACTCGGCGAGTCGGGTCAACTGAAAGTTGACTCTGTCTGTGACTTAGGGCATGATCGGGGGTAAAATGGTCATTTTACCCAAAGGACAGTTAGCAGTGTTTGATTGGGTACGTTGTGGGAATTGCAGCCGGAGGATTTCCGGAGCAGCAGCAACAGCAGTAGACAGTCAGTTCCCGATCAGATCAGCAGCTACTTCGAGGTGAGTTACCTTCCAGTAGCGGTGGGTCTACGGCCACAATGCCGGCCCACCGGTAGGAGTTGTATGTTAGATGATTCTCTTTGTGATATCATCTAGGTTTGCTACTACCTGATATGTTATATGCTGACATGATATGTATATGTGATAGTTGTAGAGTTCGGTTGTTAGGACCGAAGGGTAGGTCAGACACCCCAGATATGTCTGACAGTACGTGATGATATGTTTGCATGCTGGCTTGTTATGTTATATGCGATAAAGGTAGTAAGAGGGGACTAGTCCCCGAGGATCGGTTGTTAGGACCGATGGGTAGTCAGCACCCCAGAATGGCTTGACACGGGTAGTCAGCACCCCAGAATGGCTTGACACGGGTAGGACGGCACCCCAGAATGGCCGTACCGGGTAGTCAGGCACCCCAGAATGGCCTGGCAGTATGTATGTTATGTGTTTGTATGGTATGTGGTACGATGGGGGAACTCACTAAGCTTTGTGCTTACGGTTTTCAGTTTTGGTTTCAGGTACCTCCTCAGCTAGGGGAAAGGAGCCGGCGCGGTAGCAGCATGTCACACACACACTCTCTGGTTTCCGCATTTACGAGCTTCACTGGGATTTGTACTCTGATATTTTGATTGGTTGTATGATTTGGCTTTTAGACATGGTTCACGTTGTGTTATGGTTTGATCAACAATGTTTTTAGTTATTAATATTTTCTAAAGTAATGTTTTAAAACAAAATTTTTGGTCATGAAAATTGGGTCGTTACAGTTGTTTCGGAGAGACCGAAGTTGGTGGATGAGGTTCCGATAGTGTGTGAGTTTCCAGATGTGTTTCCAGAGAAATTGTCGGGTGTGCCTCTGGAGAGGTAGGTAGAGTTCGGTATTGAGTTGGTTCCAGGAGCTGCGCCTATCGCTAAGGCGTCGTATCGCCATGCGCCTCCGGAGATGCAGGAGTTTTCCTTGCAACTTTAGGAGCTGCTGGGGAAGGGGTTTATCAGGCCGAGCAATTCGCCATGGGGGGCGCCGATCCTTTTTGTCAAGAAAAAGGATGGCTCGCTCCGGATGTGCATTGATTATCGTGGGCTGAATAAGCTAACGGTCAAGAACCGTTACCCATTGCCGAGGATCGATGATTTGTTTGATCAGTTGCAGGGAGCATCTTGGTTCTCCAAGATCTATTTGAGGTCTGGGTATCATCAGGGGAGGGCGCGGGATGAGGACGTCTAGAAGACGGCATTTCGGACTCGTTATGGGCATTACGAGTTCGTGGTGATGCCTTTTAGACTCACCAACGCACCGGCGGTGTTCATGGATCTCATGAACAGGGTGTGCAGACCGATGTTGGATCACTTAGTGATCGTGTTCATCGAGGACATTTTGGTGTATTCGAGATCCACAGAGCAGCATGAGGAGCATTTGAGAGAGATCCTCGGAGTTTTGAGATCGGAGAGGCTTTATGCCAAGTTCTCCAAATGTGAGTTCTGGCTATGAGAGGTTCAGTTTCTGGGACACCTCGTTAAACAGAATGGGATATTAGTCGATCCGGCCAAGATTGAGGCAGTCATGAGATGGGAGGTGCCGAGGTCACCCACCGAGACCAGGAGTTTTCTGGGTTTGGCCGGCTATTATCGGAGATTTATTAAGGATTTCTCCAAGATCGCCGTTCCACTCACCAAGTTGACCTGGAAGGGTGTTGTGTTTTCTTGGGGTCCAGAGCAGCAGACCTCGTTCGAGACACTTCTCCAGAAATTATGCGAAGCACCAGTGTTAGCTCTTCCGAAAGGGATGGAAGATTTTGTGGTTTATTGTGATGCATCGGTATCCGGATTGGGAGCGGTGCTTATGCAGAGGGGGCATGTGATTGCTTATGCATCGAGGCAGCTGAAGCCTCATGAGTCGAGATATCCCACTCATGATTTGAAGTTGGGAGCGGTAGTGTTCGCTCTCAAGATTTGGCGACATTATCTGTATGGGGTCCGGTGTACGATATACACGGACCACAAGAGTTTGAAGTATTTGATGGATCAGCCCAACCTGAATATGTGCCAAAGGAGGTGGTTGGACGTGGTTAAGGATTATGATTGTGAGATCTTGTACCACCCGGGCAAGGCTAATGTGGTAGCCGATGCATTGAGCCGTAGGGCGGAGGGCGCCCCAATTCGAGACGTTTGTTTGAGATTGTCAGTGATGACCCCAGTGTTGGATGCTATTTGTGGGGCCCAGGCTGAGGCTGTGAAGCTAGAGAGTCAGAAGAGGGAGCGAGTTATCGGGATGGAATCGGAATTTGTTACTGACAGCCGGGGGCTTATGACATTTCAGGGCTGGATTTGGGTACCGTCTGTGGGCGGGACGCGTACCATTTTGTTGGAAGAGGCTCATCGATCGAAATTATTGATCCATCCCGGGGCCACTAAGATGTTTTTGGACCTGAAGAAGGATTATTGGTGGCCCTGTATGAAGAGGGATGTCGCATGGTTTGTAGAGAGGTGCTTGACCTGTCGCAGGGTTAAGGCCGAACACCAGCGTCCACATGGTAGGCTGCAGCCATTAGAGATTCCTGAATGGAAATGGGAACAGATTACCATGGATTTCATCACCAAATTGCCAAGAACCGCGAGGGGTGTCGATGCAATTTGGGTGATTGTGGACAGGTTGATGAAGATCGCTCACTTTCTTGCTATCAGTGAGATCTCTTCTACTGAGAGGCTGGCAGAGTTGTATGTGAGGGAGGTGGTATCGCGGCATGGAGTTCCGATCTCGGTTGTTTCAGATCGAGATGTGCGATTTATTTCCAGATTTTGGAAGAAGTTTCACGAGGAGTTGGGTACGAGACTGCATTTCAGTACCGCATACCACCCACAGTCGGACGGGCAGAGTGAGCGGACGATTTAGACGCTCGAGGATATGCTTCGGGCATGTGTATTGGATTTCGGAGGGAGTTGGGACACGTATTTGCCCTTAGTGGAGTTTTCTTATAACAACAGCCATCATTCGAGCATTGGCATGCCACCCTTTGAGTTGTTGTATGGGAGGAGGTGTCGAACCCCCATTTGTTGGGGAGAAGTAGGGCAACGTGTGATGGGCAGCACCGAGATTGTGCTTCAGACGATAAAGCAGATCCAGCAGGTCAGACAGAGGTTGTTGACCGCTCAGAGTCGGCAGAAGAGTTATGCGGACATACGCCGGTCTGAGCTCGAGTTTCAGGTCGGCAACTTCGTACTCCTGAAGGTCTTTCCTTGGAAAGGAGTGATCCAATTCAGGAAGAGGCGCAAGTTGGGACTCCGATATATTGGTCCTTTCAGGGTGATCGCGAGGGTGGGCAGGGTAGCCTATCGTTTGGAGTTGCCAGCAGAGTTGGGTCAGATTCATGACACTTTCCATGTATTGTAGTTGCGAAAGTGTATAGCCGACGAGTCGGAAGTGGTGCCATTAGAAGATATTCAGGTAGATGCAAGCCTGAATTATGCCGAGAGACCGGTGGCGATCAGGGATCGGAAGATCAAGGTTTTGAGGAACAAGGAAGTGCCACTGGTGCAGGTCCAGTGGCAGCACCGGAAAGGGTCAGAGTTGACTTGGGAACCTGAGCGTGAGATGCGGGAGCAGCATCCGGAGTTGTTTGTTGAGTGAGACTTCGGGGGCGAAGTCTGATTCTAGTGGGGGAGAATTGTAACACCCGGATTTCTAGGTATGAGATTTTGTTCCTTTATTGTTGGGTTTTGTGGGGGAACTCGGCGAGTTGGCGTCTAGACTCGCCGAGTATGGTCGCAATTTCGGATGTGAGTTCACAACTGGACTCGGTGAGTTCATGGCTGGACTCGGTGAGTCCATGCTGTTTAATGAAGCCCTAATTTCCAGGGTTTGAGACCTATTTAAAGGCCCTTATGGCCGTCCATTGCGGCTACCACACCCAGAGAGAGTCCTAGATCGCTTGTGAGGAGAAGAGAGGCCATTGTTGATCTTTTGTTGGTGAAATTTGAAGGAGAAGGTGACCAAGGCAAAAGAAGGCTGAAGGAAGTGCAAATCTAGTGTCTTCAGAGATCAAAGGCTTCATATTAAGGTATTCCTTCGGACCTTCTCCAGTTTTGGGTGTTGATTCATAGAGTTAGGGTTTTAAACCCTTTAGAAGAAGAATATGTAGAGCATTTAGTCCCCTCTCGAGTTTGTGCTTTGGATCTGGACTCAAAGAGGTCCAAAGACTTTAACCCATGGAGCTTTATGAGTCATTTTGGGGTTATTGGACTTAGGTTGCCATTTTTGGGACTAAATCACCATTTGATGCCATTATGTTAATATATAAGCATCAAGTTTCGAGCTTTACATGACTTTCGTGCTTGGGAAGGCCAGATCTGTGGATTAGGGGCACAGATCTGACCCCAGGAGGTCAATAGAGTTGGTAGATGGCTTGAACTCGCCGAGTTGTTCTTGAGACTCGGCGAGTAGGGTGAGGGTTTCACACGAATAGCTCTGTGAGTAGACTTGCCGAGTTGGGGGATAACTCAGTGAGTCAAAAGGGGATTAGAGGACTGGGGTTCAAGGCGATACTCGTCGAGTTGTTCTTGAGACTCGGCGAGTTGAGTCGGGGTGGCCCCACGATTCATGCCAGGTGTGACTCGTCGAGTAAATAGAAGGACTCGACGTGCCAAGAGAAGGACTAGGAGAGTCAGTGGACACGTGTAGACTCGCCGAGTCGCCCAAGTGCACTCGACGAGTCGGGTCAAGTTTGACCGTTGACCTTGTTGACTTTTAAAGTTGAGTACAGTTGTATTTATGAGAGTATTACTTTATGTGATTAGGCGGAGGCTAGATCATACTTCTTCCGAGTCAGATATTTTCCGAGACATCGAGGTGAGTCTTCTCACTATACGTTACCTAGAGTGGTACTATGTGATGACCAGAGGGTCTTATGTGTTATGTATGAGTTTATGTGCTATGTGATACTTGTATGTTGTATGATGATATAGATCGGACCGGAGGGTCCAACGAGCTATGACCGGACCTAAGGGTCCAACGAACTGCGGGACTGGAGGGTCCCGCTGAGACACATTGACCGGAGGGTCGTATTATAGCCTTGAGTGGCGTATGAGCTGTATGTGGTATTTTGGGGAAATCACTAAGCATTTATGCTTACAGTTGTTGTGTTATGTGTTTCAGGTACTAGTGATGAGCGCGGGAAGGCGCTGGCATGATTCGTACACACACGCACTGGAGTTTTTGTAGAGATTCTGGGGAAATCTTTTGTGATAATAACATTTGATACAATGTGTTTGACATTATTTATGAATGAATGAATATTTTAAAAATGAAAAATTATTTTGAAAATTTATGTTGTTACATGGTGGCGCGGCACGGAGTTCTAGTTTCGGTGATTTCAGACAGAGACATGCGGTTTACTTCCAGGTTTTGGAAGAGGTTTCATGACGAGCTGGGTACTCGTCTGCATTTTAGCACCGCTTTTCACCTGCAGACAGATGGCCAGAGCGAGCGGACCATCCAGAATCTGGAGGATATGCTGCGGGCATACGTTTTAGATTGCGGAGGTAGTTGGGATACCTACCTCCCGTTGGCAGAGTTCTCGTATAATAACAGCTATCATGCGAGTATCGACCATCCTCCCTTCGAGATGTTGTATGGGAGGAGGTGCAGGACCCTGATATGTTGGGGCGAGGTTGGCCAGAGAGTCATGGGGAGCACCGAAGTAGTGCTCAAGACGATAGAGAAGATTCAACAGGCCCGGAGCAGGCTTCAGACTGCTCAGAGTTGGCAGAAAAGTTACGCCAATAAGTGTCGATCAAACCTGGAATTCCAGGTCGGGGATATGGATCTCCTGAAGGTGTCTCCATGGAAGGGCGTCATCCGATTCAGGAAGCGGGGCAAGTTGAGCCCAAGGTATATCGGACCATTCAGGGTTGTAGCCCGGGTGGGCAAGGTGGCGTACCGGCTAGATCTGCTAGCCGAGCTCTGTCAGATCCACCGCAATTTCCACGCCTCTCAGCTGCGGAAGTGCCTAGTGGACCATACGGCGGTGGTACCCTTGGAGGATATTCAGGTTAATGGCAGCCTGAATTACATCGAGCGGCCTGTGGCGATCCTTGACCGGAAGTTGAAGGATCTGAGGAACAAAAGAGTAGAACTCGTGAAGGTGCAGTGGCAGCACCGGAAGGGGTCGGAGTGGACTTGGGAGCCGGTGAGTGAGATGATGGAGCACTACCCCGAGCTGTTTCATGATCGAGCGGTAGACTTCGAGGACGAAGTCTAAAATAAGTGGGGGAGATTTGTAGCACCTGGTTCTTAGTATGTATTATGTTATTAAATCTTCCTTTATTTTTGCATTTTTGGCATTGGACTCGGCGAGCCGAAGGACTGACTCGCCGAGTAGAAGCGGGATGAGGCGCGGGGTTTAAGTTGCGGACTCGGCGAGTCGAGTCCCATACTCGGCGAGTAGCCGCTGTTTGGACAAAAACCCTAATCCAGGGGTTTGCACCCTATTTAAACGACCTTATGCAGCCTCCTTTCCCCCTTTATGCTCCCAAACACTCCTCATAGCAAACCCTAGCTGTTTTTTGAGAGGATCTAAGGCCTTTTGAGTGATTCTTGTGAGTTTTGATCTCAAGGAAGAAGGAAGAGCATAGAAGGATCAAGAGGGGACTGAAGGATTGGAGTTTGGTTCATCATTTGCAGTCTTTGGAAGGTATAAAGTCTGAACCTTGCTCATTCATTTGTTAGATCCCTCTTTGAGGTGATTTAGGGCTTTTATAAGCCATTTTTGGTGGCCAACTGTGTTTGCAAACATGGTTGGGGGTTTGGGCTTCTGTATCATGTCATTTTATGAACCACAAGTCAGATCTAGGTTGCTTTTTGCACCAAGGAAGGTCCCATGCAACAAAAGAACCATTTTAGAGCCTTTTAAGCTCTAATGTCCCATGCATGCACGTAAAGTTTGTAACTTTACGTGCTAGATCGAGTTTAGGGGCCTGGATCTATCATTTGGTTAAGTGTTGTACATCAGAAATCGAAGTTCTTAGTAAGGAATGTGATAGACTCGGCGAGTCCAAGGGTTTTGGTCCCATATCAGTGAGGGTCATAAGGACCAGTTGAGTGTGGAAGGGTTTTGGGAGTCCCGGGGAGTGGCCCAACGTTCTGGACTGAGCATAGTGTTCTAGGAATTCATGGTACTCGGCGAGTGCATGAATAGACTTGGCGAGTCCAAGACAATCTTCATGGTACTCGGTGAGTTGTTCATCAACTCGGCGAGTCGAGGACAGAACGTGTTCATAAGATAAAGAGTAACTCGACGAGTTGTTCATACAACTCGGCGAGTCAAGACGGGACATGAGTATCAATTGATGATGAACTCGACAAGTTGTTCATACAACTCAGTGAGTCAGATGTGGATTCAGTCGGTGTTCATTTAGAAGGAAAACTCGTCGATTCATCGCCTAACTCGACGAGTAGAGACGGGTATGAGGTCTGATGAAAGGATAGGGACTCAGCGAGTTGGCGAGCCAACTCGGGAGTCAGGTCAACTGGAAGTTGACTTTGACTTTGACTTGGCCAAGGGGTAAAATGGTCATTTTACCCTAAGGGTAGATGTCAGTTTCTGACTAAGTGTTTTGTGGGAATTATAGCCGGAGGATTTCCGGAGCAGCAGCGGCGGCAGTCATAGGATTCCCGCACAGTTTAGCAGCTACGAGGTGAGTTACCTTCCAGTAGGGGTGGGTCTAAGGCCACAATGCCGACCAACCATTGAGGAGTATTTAGAAGATTATTGTCTTTGTGATAATTTATCTTGGTCTGGTTTGCATTTGGTTATGAGTTATATCTATATGATATGTTACATGATAGGGATAGTTTCCCTGATAGTGGTCCTTAGGACCAAGGGGTAGGTTAGTACGTGGATATGTTTGAATGTGTGCTTATATCTTGCTATTGTATGCTAGTAGTAGGGGGTGGAATAGTTCCCAGTTACCGGTTGAAAGATACCGATGACGATTACCGGTTGAAAGATATCGATGACGATTACCGGTTGAAAGATACCGATGATGTTTACCGGTTGAAAGATACCGATGATGATTATCGGTTGAAAGATACCGATGGTATTGTATGGTATGTGGTATGATGGGGGAACTCACTAAGCTTTGTGCTTACGGTTTCAATTTTTGGTTTCAGGTACCTCTTCGTCTAAGGGGAAGGAGCCGGCGGCGTAGCATGGCATCATACACACATATGATTTTTCCGCATGGTGTTTACTGGGATTTTACTCTGATATGACATTTGTTCGTGGTTGTGGGTTTCAAATATGATACTTGGGTTTGAGATGTCGTGTTTATACAATACTTTCTAATGAATGTTTTATGAATTAATTAATCAAAAATGAAACTTTTGGGCTTGAATTTTGGGATGTTACGGTATGCTCAAGACTGATATTCGACAGTTTGTGTCTACACAGCAATGTGATACCCTCCTGGATCTTCAGGAAGTCGCGAGGCAGCGTGAGTTGGAGTTAGAGATGCAGCTGAAGGAGCAGCGGCAGGCACCGACACAGTCTCAGTCGGCGCCTATGCGTTCTAAGACTACTGATACACGACCTGGGGGTCAGCAGAACCGCACTTGTGGAAAGTGTGGTAGGGTTCATTCAGGAGTTTGTAGAGCAGGAGGTGGGTGCCACAAATGTGGCAAGGAGTGGCACTATGTCAGGGACTGTCGTCAGTCTGCCCCTCCCGCAGATATGAGGATTTGTTACCATTGTCATCAGGTTGGTCATGTGAAGACCAATTGTCCGCAGCTCGCTGCCAAGTCGGCGCAGGGCTCTGCGCCCGCTACTGTGAGGATTGGAGATGGGAGGCCAGTCAAGGTGGAGCCTCCGAAGGCCTAGGGTCGTGCTTTCCAGCTCACGGTCGAGGAGGCCAAATCAGCACCAGATGTGGTTGCTGGTACGTTTCTATTCTCTGTCTCAGTTATTGTTTTTGTGTTATGCTTATTGATTGTACCTGTCATTAGGTATGTTTTCAGTGAATTCTTTGCCCTCTTTGGTACTATTTGACTCAGGGGCGAGTCGGTCGTTTGTATATCAGACCTTCTCTAGAGGGTTCAATGTGCCAATAGATGATCTTGAGTGTCTGTTGCGAGTTTCGATCGCCAACGAGCATGGGGTTTCTGCTTCTTCGGTCTACCGGGGATGCGAGTTGGAGATTTTCGGGGTGTCCTTCCCGATAGATTTGATTCCTATCCCCATGGGGGATGTAGGCGTGATTGTAGGGATGGATTGGCTTATCCGTTTTGGCGCCATGATCGACTGTGAGGGACAACGGGTGGTGGTTCGAACCCCAAGTGGGGGAGAACTTGTAGTATATGGTGAGGGCACCAGGTTGGGATCAGGTTTTTGTTCGGCAGCCAGGGCTCGACAGTATATTCAGCATGGGTGTGCCGGTTATTTAGCGTATGTGGTAGATACGCGGGTTAGAGAGTAGCTATCAGTTTCTTAGGTCCCGGTAGTGAGCGAATTTGTTGATGTGTTTCCGGAGGAGTTACTCGTAGTGCCTCCGGAGAGGCAGGGTGAGTTCAGGATCGACTTAGTGCCAGGTGCGGCCCCTATCGCTAAGGCGCCGTACCGAATGGCACCGCCTGAGATGCAGGAGCTATCATCTCAGTTGCAGGAGCTGCTGGGCAAGTAGTTTATTCGTCCGAGTAGTTCACCCTGGGGAGCACCGATCCTTTTCGTCAGGAAGAAGGACAGTTTGCACATGATCCTTTTCGTCAGGAAGAAGGACGGTAGTAAACTCCTCAAGAACATCTTCATAGACCGTAAACTCCTTTTCCAAGGCCATTTCAAGTCCCGATCACTTCCAAAGCCATTGAATCAACCCTAGAACCTTCCCTTGTACATTGCTTGACCATTTAGCATCCACGAACACACCGCCCATGAGTTTACGGCCGTAAACTCATAGGGATATGGTCATTGGACCGTAAACTCCTCTAAGAGTTTACTCTTGAAGAGTAAACTCCAATTCCAAGCTTTACACATCCATAGATGCCACCCAGGTCGCTCCAAACACTTGAAATGAAGTGTTTTCACGACTAGAAGTGTATATCCTCAACTAATTAGTAGTACAAAGCCTAATTAGATACAAATGTGTATCTTTTCATATTACATAGGAACCTCACACGCGTTCAATCCCCGAACTGACATTTAGCATCCAAACCGACACATTCTGCAACTGGTGAGTTCATACCCCTACTCCTTTTTCCGTGTTTTTCAAATGTTTTCAGGGGGGATACAAGCAAAAGTACAAGGAAATCTTGTACTCAAACTTATTATTTCAGTTCAAATGTTTATATTCTGTATGCTTTTAATATCAAAAATTGTATTAACCAATAGTTCGAAATGCAGAGTTAGCCTTCAGACTAATAGTAGATTTCTTTATAAAGTGTTATGATCTATGTTTCATTTTATAATCTTACGAAGGACTCATACTAGTCATAAATTAGGATTTATACTAATAAGATACGCCCTCGAAAGTAAAAAAACAACGAAAGTAACAGAACGAATACGAAAGTAATAGAACAAATACGAAAGTAACAGAACGAATTCGAAAGTACGCCTTTGGATATCGACAGAGTTTCGAAAACATACGCCTCTGGATGTCAACTGAGCTTCGGAAATACGACTAAAGTATGCCTTTGGAAGTCACCAGAACATCGGATATACAGTTAATGTACGTCTCTGAGTGTCTCCAAACATTCGAAAATACAGATAGATAAAGTAGATATTCGACATTCGAGTGTAGGATAATCAGGATATCAGAATACCTAACTAATACGACAAGTATGATAGATACTAGGGCATAGCATTCCGAACCAAGAACTAACCACAACTTATAGGAAAATAAGGGTTTTTCCTGGGTTAACGAAATGTTCCTAATCAAACTGTAGAATAAACGAATAACTAACTCACATATAGGAAAATAAGGGTTTTTCCTGAGATGACGAACTGTTCCTAATCAAACTGTAGGATAAACGAATAACTAAACTTTACTTATAAGAAAATATGGGATTTTCTTGGATAATGACTTTTTAAGAAAACCAAAGGAAACCTGTTCTTTTACAAAAATAAACCGCTTATGAACTCACCAGCTTTATGCTGATTTTCAAACTGCTTGTATTCTCAGGTCCACATTAGACAGGTACACTGCGATCTTTTGGAGAAGACGGAGCGTATAGAAGACTCATCTTAGCTTTTGTTCATATGATATATATGTATAACTCTTGTAACACTTTGATTTCAAAAAAATGTAATAATTCTATGTAATGTAATGTTTTGTGTTTACTACGCTTACTATGATGGTTGCGATATACATGATGTCCGCCGCCCCGGAACGTTTCCGCCATCGGTTTCGGGGTGTGACCGATTGGTATCAGAGCCCTTGTTTATAGTGAACTAGTATACCAAACCTTACATTGTATAAGACTATAAACACTAAGGGGCCAAATTGCTCTGAACTAAAAGTATACTAAAAAAATATAAGTATTTTCAAAAGTATACAAGTATACCTAACCTCCGGATTCCGTAATTATTAGTAGAACAAAACATAAGTAAATGGGTGTTGTACATTGCGGTTAAACCTGGGCAGTTATGTAGTCGTGTCTAGGGTCAATATAGCCTGATCAACTATATTCATTCGAGACACGACCAACATGTGCTTGGGAGTGACTGTGGTGTTCGGCATGCCTAAAACTTACCGAATACCCAAAACAACGAGCCGTTGTTGCAGCGAAACATGAAATACTATGGGAGTATTTCTAGAGCCAACTTCGTAATAGAAATCCTCATTCCAGCGTTTCTCCTCAATCATTCCTTTAGCGATAGTTTAGTTGCTTTGATAACTCTTTCCTGATTATCGCTTATAGAATCCATTATCTGTCATAATGAGATATCCACTGTTCCATATCTCTTGATTCAATTCAGAGGACTTATGATCCTCTCTTTCCTGGCTATTTTGGATCAAGATGCCTCCGAGAAAAAGACCCAACTCAAAGAACAACAATCCTCCTCCGCCACCACCTCCTTCTCAATTGGATCCCGTCATGTTTCAAGCAGCTGTCAATGCTGCTGTGGCTGCTACCCTATCACAAATGAACCTCAGTGGTTTAGGTGGGCAAGGAGGTGGTCCCCAGCCCCAAAACCAGGAAGGTAGTCAGGGACACCGGAAGGAGTGTTCCTATAAAGACTTTATGAACGCGAAACCCACATTCTTCGATGGCATAGGAGGTGTCATTGCCCTAACTCGGTGGTTAGAGAAAATCGAATCTATCTTTGAGATCTGTGCCTGTTCAGAATCCGACAAGGTGAAGTTTGTCGCCTGCACATTCACCGATAAATCTCTGACTTGGTGGAACAGCCGAGTCAAATCCTTAACCCGACCTGTAGCAAATGCTTTGGGTTGGGAAGTCATGAAGGAACTTCTGCTCGCGGAGTACTGCCCTCGGGGCGAAATGCAGAAGCTGGAGCATGAACTTTGAAACCTGAAGATGAAAGGTTCCAATATCGCCGCTTACACATCCAGATTCGATGACTTGGCATTACTCTGTCCGGGAATGGTTACCCCGGAGAGTAAGAAGATTGAGAGATTCATCTGGGGGTTGACCCAGCCGACCAAAGGGAACGTTTTAGCTGCGAAGCCGGATACATACGACAACGCCAAACGCCTAGCGCAAATCCTGATTGACCATAATGATGACATAGAGGAAGCAGCCACCACTCCTGAGCCGACAGAGAAAAGTGGTGAGAAAAGAAAGGTTTGGAAGACGAAGAAGAAAAGTTAGCCTTCACAGGAGTCCTCGAAGAAACAGCAGACAGTGGCAGTCCACGCTGCCACTACCCCTGCTGTTGCTTCTGTCGTCGGTTCCTCAGCCCAAGCACCTATCACCGTATATGCCGGTATTCTCCCATGGTGTAACCGACGCAGTTACCACCACCGCATCCCCGGTCCCTATCGTGAGAAATTTTGCAAAAACTGTGGCCAAGAGGGTCACCTTGCATGAAGCTGCAAAACACCAACCAATCAAGCTTCCAGAGCGAGCATCAGTCAGGCCTGCTATGGTTGCGGCAAAGTCGGGCATTATAAGAGAAACTGCCCCAAGGCAGCAACAACTGGCAACACCAGGAGAGTCCTAGCTATGGGACAAGATGAGGCAACCGCCGATCCCACCGTTGCCATAGGTATATTCCTCTTTGACAACCCTTATGCTTGCAATCCTTTTCAATTCTAGTACTAAAAGATAATCTATTAGCTATTCATTCGAACATCTTCATAAACATAGTCCTCAAGTAGTAACCGAAACGTTTACCGTCGAGATAGCTAGCAGTGAGAACGAGAGCATCAACGATAAACTTAGTTTCAACCTTCGGATCGTTTCGTGCATCAAAGCTCAAAAGTCTTCCCCGAAGGGAGTGCCATAAATTCTTAGCCTATGTGACCATAGAGAAACAGGAAGTTGCAACCCCAAATTCTACAATTTTCCTGGTGTCTTTCCCGAAAAGCTTCCAGGAATTCCTCCCGAACGTCAAGTCGAGTTTTGCATCGACCAAATTCCTGGAGCTACCCTCGTAGTCAAACCCTGGTCACGTGGTAAGCTAGGAAGGAATACACGTGGACCCGTCCAAAATCCAGTCGATAGAGAATTAGTCGGCACCGCAGACACCCACAGAAATCCGTCAATTCTTGGGTCTCGCTGACTACTATCGCAGGTTCATCTAGAATCATCTAAACCCTAAACCACTTCGACACAAGAAAGGTGTACCCCCTTTTGTTGGAAATTGTATCCTGTTGAAAGTCTTATCCCAGGAAAAGTATGATACGCTTTGGAAAGCGTGTAAAACTTAAACCGAAGAACATAGGACCTTTCGAAATCCTCGTTAGGATCGATCCCGTAGTTTACAAACTCCGATTACCTTCAAAACTTAGCAGCATACATTCGATATTCCACACCTCCATTCTTAAGTAGTGCCGATTTGATGAAACCTTAGCAATCCCTTTTGATGGGACCGAAACCAACGAAAGTCTGAACCTCATGGGAACCAATCGAAATCATAAATCGAGAGATTAAACATACGAAACAAAGCCGTATCCCGATAAGTGAAGGATCCGAATTCACTTGGGAGCGTGAAGACTCGTTGAAACGGAAGTAACCGCCTCTCTTTCCAAACCCATGATTGTGCCTTGAATATAAATTTCAGGACGAAATTCCCTCTAACGGGGGGATAATGTGACAACCCGAAGTTTGCTCCATCGCCGTAACCCGTTCCCGTCAGCGAAACCCGTCTATCTTTCAAATTTTCCGTTAACATTTTGGGTTAGGTCATTTAATTTGAGACTTTTATAATGACCTAATGAGCATCCAAACCCGTTAGAAACACATGAAAACGCCCCAAATTATTATTTGGAAAAATTTTAGTTTTATTCTGTCGGGTCATAAACAATTAAATCGGGTACGACCAAAAGCCCCGTCTAACGTCAGTATCGGGTAGAATTCCACCGTGTCTCAAACTTAATCCATATTTAAAGTAGATTGAACCTCATTTGAAGCCTTTCCACTCTCTCTCTACTCTCTCACTAGAAAGCCAAATTTGATCCAAAAATCATCCAAATCAAGCTCCATATCGGTAAAGTAACTATCCTAGCTCATAGTATAACATCTTTAGCCTTCAATTTCGTGTTCAAATCATGGAATAGGACCATAAACATGTGTTTATGTCCCTAGAACATCCTTAGGCCGTGAACACATGCAAATGGGGTTTTGAAGCCCCAAAACCCTTCCAAACTACTTCTAGTGCTTAGTTATGACCTTTGGACTTGCAGGAATGGACTTATAGCACCAAAATCTTTCCATTTAGGGGGTAAACATGATTTTATGGCCCAAGAACATGCTTGTACCGTAAACCCTCATTCATAGACCATAAACATCATTTAAGGTGTTAGTTTGCCCCTAAACACCTCCAAAAAGCCTCCATGAGAGTATAGAACCTTATAATCCTTCAAGAGATGCACTAAAACATACACAAATGGGTCAAACTTGAGTTTACGGCCCAAGAAAATTCTTGGATCGTAAACACATCTTCTTAGACCTTAAACTTCTCCAATGGGTGTTAAAGTGCCCTTAACACCTTGTATGGCTTAGAATTGGGCCTAGAACTTTGTGTGCTTAACCTACAACCACCAAATCAAATGAATCATGAGCAAGCATTAGTTTACGGCCGTAAACTCATGTGTTTACGGTAGTAAACTCCTCAAGAACATCTTCATAGACCGTAAACTCCTTTTCCAAGGCCATTTCAAGTCCCGATCACTTCCAAAGCCATTGAATCAACCCTAGAACCTTCCCTTGTACATTGTTTGACCATTTAGCATCCAAGAACACACCGCCCATAAGTTTACGGCCGTAAACTCATAGGGATATGGTCATTGGACCGTAAACTCCTCTAAGAGTTTACTCTTGAAGAGTAAACTCCAATTCCAAGCTTTACACATCCATAGATGCCACCCAGGTCGCTCCAAACACTTGAAATGAAGTGTTTTCGCGACTAGAAGTGTATATCCTCAACTAATTAGTAGTACAAAGCCTAATTAGATACAAATGTGTATCTTTCCATATTACATAGGAACCTCACACGCGTTCAAGCCCCGAACTGACATTTAGCATCGAAACCGACACATTCTGCGACTGGTGAGTTCATACCCCTACTCCTTTTTCCGTGTTTTTCAAATGTTTTCAGGGGGGATACAAGCAAAAGTACAAGGAAATCTTGTACTCAAACTTATTATTTCAGTTCAAATGTTTATATTATGTATGCTTTTAATATCAAAAATTGTATTAACCAATAGTTCGAAATGCAGAGTTAGCCTTCAGACTAATAGTAGATTTCTTTATAAAGTGTTATGATCTATGTTTCATTTTATAATCTTACGAAGGACTCATACTAGTCATAAATTAGGATTTATACTAATAAGATACGCCCTCGAAAGTAAAAAAACAACGAAAGTAACAGAATGAATACGAAAGTAATAGAACAAATACGAAAGTAACAGAACGAATTCGAAAGTACGCCTTTGGATATCAACAGAGTTTCGAAAACATACGCCTCTGGATGTCAACTGAGCTTCGGAAATACGACTAAAGTACGCCTTTGGAAGTCACCAGAACATCGGATATACAGTTAATGTACGTCTCTGAGTGTCTCCAAACATTCGAAAATACAGATAGATAAAGTAGATATTCGACATTCGAGTGTAGGATAATCAGGATATCAGAATACCTAACTAATACGACAAGTATGATAGATACTAGGGCATAGCATTCCAAACCAAGAACTAACCACAACTTATAGGAAAATAAGGGTTTTTCCTGGGTTAACGAAATGTTCCTAATCAAACTGTAGAATAAACGAATAACTAACTCACATATAGGAAAATAAGGGTTTTTCCTGAGATAACGAACTGTTCCTAATCAAACTGTAGGATAAACGAATAACTAAACTTTACTTATAAGAAAATATGGGATTTTCTTGGATAATGAATTTTTAAGAAAACCAAAGGAAACCTGTTCTTTTACAAAAATAAACCGCTTATGAACTCACCAGCTTTATGCTGATTTTCAAACTGCTTGTATTCTCAGGTCCACATTAGACAGGTACACTGCGATCTTTTGGAGAAGACGGAGCGTATAGAAGACTCATCTTAGCTTTTGTTCATATGATATATATGTATAACTCTTGTAACACTTTGATTTCAAAAAAATGTAATAATTCTATGTAATGTAATGTTTTGTGTTTACTACGCTTACTATGATGGTTGCGATATACATGATGTCCGCCGCCCCAGAACGTTTCCGCCATCGGTTTCGGGGTGTGACAAAAAGCGCCCAGTTTGTTCAGGATAGCTGCAGATTGTTGACCCGTTACGGTCGGCTTTGGGTTCCGATGTCCGGAGGGGTCCAGCAGACAGTGATGCAGGAGGCTCATATGTCTCGTTTTTCGATTCTCCCGGGAACCACCAAGATGTACCGTGATTTGAGTTCGAGTTATTGGTGGCCTGGTATGAAGTGAGATATTGCTTGTTTTTTTGAGAGGTGCTTGACCTGTAGGATGGTCAAGGCCGAGCATCAGAGGCCGCATGGTAAGCTACAGCCTCTGGAGATTCTCATGTGGAAATGGGAAAGGATTGCAATGGATTTCATCACGAAGTTGCCGAAGACGGCAAGGGGGTTCGATGCTATATGGGTCATCGTGGATCGATTGACCAATAGTGCCCATTTCCTAGCCATACGGGAGAGTTCGTCGGCAGAGAAGTTGGCCGACCTGTACGTCAGAGAGATTGTCTCTCGCCATGGGGTTCCAGTTTCTATCATTTCCGATCGAGATGTCAGGTTTACTTCCCGTTTTTGGCAGAAGTTCCACGAGGAACTGGGTACGAGACTGCATTTTAGCACGGCGTTCCATCCGCAGACCAATGGGCAGAGTGAGCGAACCATTCAGACCCTCGAGGATATGTTGAGGGCGTGCGTTACTGATTTTGGTGGGAGTTGGGATTCCCACCTACCGCTTGCAGAGTTCGCCTACAACAACACCTATCATTCCAGTATTGGCGCCCCACCTTTTGAGCTGTTGTATGGGCGGAAGTGTAGGACCCCAGTCTGCTGGGGCGAGGTTGGGCACAAAGTGATGGGTCGGACAGAGGTAGTTCTGCAAACTACCGAAATGATACAGCAGATTAGACAGCGACTGCAGACCGCTCAGAGCCGGTAGAAAAGTTATGCCGACCGACACCGATCTGAGCTGGAATTTCAGGTGGGTGACATGGTTCTTCTGAAGGTCTCACCCTGGAAGGGTGTGATCCGCTTCAGGAAGAGGGGAAAATTGGGTCCCCGTTACATTGGGCCGTTCAGGATTATCGTCAGGGTTGGCAGGGTGGCTTATAGGCTAGAGCTTTCGGAGGAGCTTAGCCGGATCCACAACACATTTCAAGTTTCGCAATTGCGAAAATGCATTATGGACCAGGAGGCAATGGTATCGTTGGATGACATTCAGGTCGATGAGTGCCTGAACTATGTGGAGAGACCTGTGGCTATTTTAGAAAGGAAGAAGAAGATTATGCGGAACAAGGAAATACCTTTAGTAAAGGTATAGTGGGAACATCGGAAGGAATCTGAGTGGACATGGGAGCCGGAGGCGGAGATGTGCGAGCATTACCTGACGTTGTTTATTCTAGAGGACTTCGAGGGAGAAATCTAGATCAAGTGGGGGAGAGATGTAACGCCCCGATTCTCAGGTATTGTCTAAATATGAGTTATTGGGTTAAGCCCTACTCGATGAGTCGGTTGATCTACTCGTCGAGTAGCAGCAGGAAGGGTCGCGGGTTAAGTAACCTACTCGACGAGTCCATATTGGGACTCGGCGAGTAGGAGTTGGCAGCTGAAACCCTAAATCCCAGGGTTGTGCATCCTATTTAAGGGAACATAAACCTCTTTCAACCTCTTGGCAGTCTCTTAGCAAACCCTAATACGTGTGTGTGCCCATTGTGTGTTTGAAGCCTTGGAAGGGTATTTTTGGTGAAAAGAGATAGGGAAGCAAGTGTTTTGAATCAAGGAGCTTGGGGAAAATCTGGATCTACTCCAGTTGTCATCTCTTGGGAAGGTATCAAGCTGTTATCCTCCTTTCTACTTCGTTCTAGACCTCCTTGGTTGGAGATTAGGGTTCTTGGTTGGGTTATAAAGTCATTTCATGGAGTATGAGCCAAGATCTGAAGTTGTAACTTCAGATCTGAACTCTCTATGGATTGAAGGACCATAAAGCTCTTAGCTTTGGCAAGTTTGAGCCCCTCCCTAAGTGTAAAACCCCATTTCAAGCATAGTTTGGGCTTTTTGAGTCATTGGAGCCTTACACGCATGTAAAGTTTGCAACTTTACGTGATAAGCAGGCCTAAGGTAGTCGAATCTACAATTTGGGGTCTTGCCATGGCTTAAAAGTTGTCTGCATGATGAAAGGACTGAATAGACTCGGCGAGTCGCAAGGTTGACTCGACGAGTCACATGAAGATGGTCGTGAACTCGACGAGTTGGATGAACAACTCGACGAGTCCGATGAAGATCTCCATAAGACTCGACAAGTTGAAGAATAACTTGGCGAGTCGGATGGGTTTCCTCTTGGATATGTATGAGTGTGTACCCATCGATTTGCAAGGAGGGAACTCGACGGGTGGCCTTAAAGTTCGAACGAGAATCAAAGGAACTCAAAGAGTCACCCCGATGACTCGGCGAGTTGGATTGTACTTCAAGGAACTCGGAGAATATCCGATGGTACTCGGCGAGTTGGGGTCAACATGGACTGTTGACCTTGACTGAGGGCTTTGACTTTGACCAGGGGTTGACTAGTAGGTTATGGGGTACCTTATAAGGTTAAGGACTTATGAGTATGACGTACAATGATGATATGTGGTGGAGCCTGTGTCAAGTGGTCCGAGAGTTGGAGTTTACCTTTTGTGTCGACATCTGCGAGGTGAGTTATCCTCACTATATCGATAGGGTCTACGGTACCAAGGTCGGCCCTTTAGTTGTTATTGTTATTGTATGCTACATGTGGTTATGATATGTTAGATCAGTATCCAGATAGACAGTATGTTGTCATGCTCTTACGATCCGTTAGGATTGATATGTTAGTGACCTGGTTAGGTCGGTGTTTTGTACATGTACGGGTTGATGTGCTTATTGATCTGATTAGATCGGCATCCTAATAATTAGGACAATATTATGTTAGTGACCTGGTTTAGGTCGGTGTCCTGGTATATAGGATGATGCTATGTTAGTGACCGGTTAGGTCGGTATCCTAGTTAGGATGTTGCTATGCCTTATGATCTGCTAGATTGATTTGTTTGTCTATGGACTGTTATGTGATTACCTGTTATATGTGCACATGGTTATTTGCTTGTGGTTGGGTTGAGGCGGTCCTGCTTTGTGCTGAAGGCCAATATACCCTATGAGCGGTCCGGGAAGACTATAGGCCCACGTGGTGGACCAGTCATGCTGAAGGCTCGGGATAGATTCAGACAGACTATAGGCCCGGCAGGGTGGTCCAGTCAGGCCGATGGCCCAGTACTTGTTGATTGATTGATTATTACTGATATGGTATTGTCAATGTGGTATTGGTATTTTGGGGGTAGCTCACTAAGCCCTCGGGCTTACAGTTTTCAGTTTATTGTTTCAGGTACTTCAGGGGGTCATGGAAAGGCGAAGGCGTGACCGCACCGCTCCTCATCCTTATGTTATGATTTTTGGGACACTCAGATGGGAAATGATTTGAAAACATTTTGTAAACAATGCTATTTGGTTTTTTATTTATGATTTAAAAAGTTTAAGTTTGGCGTAAAATTTATGGTTGTTACAAAGTATCCCTAAACTCTCTATCTTTAGTATTTACATGATAACCCAATTATCAAATGAGAGAACTCCTCCCTAAAAATACATCATATTACTCCAAAACATGCTACATGCATATTTATAAAACAATATTTTACATTGATAGTTTGATTACAAAAGACTGGATACAAACCGACTACAATTTAGTATATTACATAACTACCCAGGAAATTATAATTTTATACATATATGATTACTAATTATAAAAGTAATATTATTAACTATTCTAAATCTTGGAAAAATTCCAACAGTTATGTATCTATACTGGATGCTTATGTTGGATTAGTGTCTAAGCCCGTAACTATATTTGGTATGTACTTGACCCGGTTGTGCATGGTCCTTTTGGGTTGCCTTTACCAAAGCAACTTTACAGGATGATTTATAAAGAGAGAGGTTATTATGGTTTAATAATTTATTATATGAATAATATATTAAAAAATAAATCATATAGTTTAATTAATATTAGACAAGAATTAATTATGTGGCTAAAATACATTAATTAAATAAAGGGGACTAGAACTGTCAATTGTGTGATAGTTGAATATTGGGTTGAGAAGCCTTATGGGTTAGGCATAGACCAAATTAAGAGGAGTCTATCTTAATTTCGGCCATAGAGGCCTTATTCCAGAAGGTTCTCAAGTTACTTAGGGTCTAAGTCATCCAATTAGGGTTTTGACTGAAACCCTAGAAGCTCAAGTATATGAAGACCCCTAAGGCTTAGAAAACCGGCCACTTGATTCCTTGGAACCCTAGAAGCCGATTTTTTCCTCTCATCCTCTCTCCTATTCATCATTCTCTTGCTTGTGGTGTTTGTGAGCCATTAGAGGCGTTACACTTGTGACACTAAGCTTCTTGAAGATCAAAGGATTCTTGCAACCATTGAAAGGTATCATCTAAACTAGTTTATTATAGATTTCGTTTTCTATGTATGCTAGATTAGGGTTTCAAGTCTTGGATGAATTGCATGTACAATAGAGAAACCTAGATTCAACCATTTAGGGTTTTGTATTAGCACATAGGAATGTTCTTTTGTATAAAACCCATCAGTGGTATTAGAACCTTGATTGGTTTCTATTGTATTTGATGCTTTGTGATTCATTCATGCTTGAAAAAGTCGTTTTTTAGCCATCTAAATGACGGACTCGTCGAGTCTCAATGTGGGCTCGACAAGTCCATATGTTGTAACATCCCAAAAATCAAGCCTGAAAATTACATTTCGAATTAATAAGTTAATAAACATTTTACCAAAATATGGTCAAATAAACAACACGTTTCAAAATCATAATGTTGTGTCCCAAACTATGACATCAAAAGTAATGAAAATCAGAGTACAATCCTAGAAACTCAATGCGGAAACCATGTGTGTGTGATGCGCTGCTACACTGCCGACTCCTTCCCCTTCGACGAAGAGGTACCTGAAACCAAACCAAAACTATAAGCACAAAGCTTAGTGACTTCCCCCATCATACCACATACCATACAATATCATCGGTATCTTTCAACCGGTAACCTTCATCGGTATCTTTTAACCGGTAACCATCATTGGTATCTTTCAACCGGTAATCATCATCGGTATCATCTTCTAAATACCCCTTTTTGGTGGATCGACATTATGGCCGTAGACCCACCCCAACTAGAAGGTAACTCACCTCCATGTCGTGCAGTGTTTGAATTTTCCTCGGTGCACAAGTCGACTCCCTTCGACTCCTCGACCCCTACACGGCAACCTTCAAGTCAACTCGCAGCACGTGCAACCCTAAACAGGGTTAGTCCAAGTCCAGTCAAAATCGACTTCAAGTTGACCCGATGATATTGCCATATTTATACTTAATTTTAGGCAATATTTAAGTACATTTTTATTAAAAATTTGGTAATTTGTTTAGAATAATGGTACTTATGAGCTTAAATGTTATTTACAGCCAAAAAGAAGACATTTTTAAGAAAAGGGACTAAAAGCGTTAAAGAAAGAAACTTTGGGAATTAAAAGAGTAAAAGTGAAGAAACTCTGGAAAAAGATTATTCACGACGTGAGATTTAAAGGATTCACGACGTGAATCGTTGGTTCTAGAAGATATGTACGCGGGTGAAGGAATCCTTGACGGGCACGGTTATCTACAACTCACGGCGTGAATTTCTTATTATTCATGACGTGAATTTATGGATATCAGCAACTATATAAATCCTTGACCATTACGAATAGAGGCAACTTTTGGCTAGAGAGAGGAGTTCCAGAAGACAATTTTAAGGAGAGGAAAACTCTGGGAAAAGGCTTTCAACATCAAAAAGAGTGAAGGTCCATAATTTAGTTTATTTTGTTAATTAAGAACATGTTTTATTACACTTTGAATTGTGTTAGTTTGTTAGTTGCTATGATGAGCAGCTGAATCTAGCTACTCTTGTTTAGCTAGATGAAGCTTCCAACTTATGAATAGCTCAATTTTTATGGATTAAGTTTAGTTGGTAAAAAATTGCTTGTGTTTGATTGGTATTACCTAGCATGCTTATGTTTCTTTTTCTAATTGCTTGATTGCATGTTCTGTGTAGCTTAGTGACCATTAACTGCATGAACTTGTTTACCTAACGATTTAGTGAACATTGAATTGTTAGAGCTAGGATTGACCAATCTTAGTTAGTAATTAGAGAAAATAAGCTTAGTTGTGCTAGAGAGCGTGTATTGTGACCATAATTTCGTTTATATAACAAATCTTACATAGCATATTTACATTCATAATTAGTTATGTGTTTAATTATGTGTGAACATACATGGTTTGACATGAATTAGTTAATTGTTGGTAAAGTTAGAACTAAATTACTAAAACAACTAAAAATCAACTTAATAATCCGTAATCGTTAGCTAGCCATAAGGAAGAAGTGGATTCAAACTAAACAAGAGTGTGTTTTTACTTATTGAATTTGATTTAAGTTCATCTGATCTTGTAAAATCAGATAAAACCCCTTTTAAACTTGTTAATAATTAGGTTAATTTAGTAGTAAATAGATTAATTAGTAACACCGTTCCCTGTGATCGACACCCGACTTACCCAAGCTATACTGTAATCTGATTAGGTACACTGCCTATAAGTGCATAGTTAGTTTAAGTTAGTTAGGTTATAAATATTAAAATTAGTAGGTACTTTTGTCCACATCACCCGACTCGCCAAGTTGGGCCGTCAACTCGTCGAGTCCCTAACCCTTTACTCGACCTTATCCATGACTCGAATCGTTAAGTTTGGCAACGAATCGACGAGTTCCTCTCTCATATGAGCATCGTATGAACCTCATCCGACTCGTCGAGTTGTATGAACACTCGTCGAGTCCACCTTCATCTGATGAACAAGTCCTGTCCTCGACTCGCCGAGTTGTATGGACAACTCGTCGAGTTCATCTCCAATATTGAGGAGATTGCCTTGGACTCGCTGAGTCTGTTCTAGCACTCATCGAGTCCCATGAACTCCAGGTCTAAAATTATGTCCAATGCGTTGGGTCACTCTTTCTGTCCGGTTACAACCCTTCTAACACTCAACTGAGTTCTTTGACCCTCAACAAATTTGGGACTCAAAGCCTTGGACTCGTCGAGTCCCAGGAATGGACTCGCCGAGTCGGTCACTTCCACACTCTAAATCCTCGATTTCTGATGTACAACCTTTGATCAAAAGATAGATCCAAGCTTCTACAATCGATCTAGCACGTAAAGTTACAAACTTTACGTGCTTGCATGGGACTTTGTGCTCAAAAAGACATAAAACAAGCTCTTAAGATGCATGGGACCCTTCATGGGTGCAAAAGCAGCCCCCAACTGCCTTGTGACCCCCTTAATGACTTGATTTAGAAGCCCCAACCCCCAACCATGTTTGCAATCATGATTGGTCATAAAAAATGGCTTATAAGTGCCCTAATTCTCCCAAAAGAGGGATCTAACAAATGAAAGCGCAAGGTTACAACTTTTTACCTTCAATGAACTGTAGAAGGTGCACAAACCCAGGTTCCCTTGGTCTCTACTCGTTTCCTCAAGCTTTTCTCCTTCCTTCTTAAGACCACAAACACCAAAATCCACCAACAAGGCTTAGATTGCTTCAATAACGGCTAGGGTTTCAATGAGTGGTGTTCTGGGAGCATAAGGGACGTTGCGGCCGACATAACATTGTTTAAATAGGGTGCAAACCCTCGGATTAGGGTTTTTGTCCAGACAGGGTCTACTCGTCGAGTCCGGGACCCGACTCGTTGAGTCTACTGCTTAAACCCCGCGTCCCATCCTGCTTCTACTTGGCGAGTTGGTCCTTCAACTCACCGAGTCCAAGGCCAAAAATGCAAAATAGTTAGATAAAAATAAAAAGAAATATGTACCAAGAACCAGGTGCTACATATGGGGACTCGGCGAGTCGGGTTGTCAGACAGAGTGTATTTCGGGATTTATGCCTATTTTGCTGCGGGATAATTACCATATCGTTTTTGATTGATAAAATAAGAATTTTATTGAAATTGCATGATTATCTTGCCAAAATAAAAGATATTTTCAAATTAATTGAATAATTACTTCCTTATACGTTAAATGTTAATTATTTGGATTATTTGGTCATTATATTGCATGAAATTGGATTAGCTCAAAATTAGATGATCACCATAATTAATTGTTTAATTATTTATTTGAATTTTGATCTAGATAGTTTTGAAATGTTCCAAAACTTGCTCTCAAGTTTGGGATTTAATTTTTTAGATTAAAAGTTTAATTTTGAAATTATTAAATTCCAAACCCTAGACTTTTACAAGTTTAAAATTCACCCTATACTATTATAATATTATAAGAATAATTATTATATATATATAGCTTAAACTGCTAGTCTTACCGTTAGTAGGCCTCATTCACGAAGCCGATCTATAAGGGGGGTATAAGGTTATGGTCTATAATGTAACATCCCAAAATCCAAGCCCGAAAATTTCATTTTTAAATTAATAAGTTAATAAACATTTTACCAAAATATGGTCAAATAAACATCACGTTTCAAAATCATAATGTTGTGCCCCAAACTATGACATCAAAAGTAATGAAAATCAGAGTACAATCCTAGAAACTCAATGCAGAAACCATGTGTGTGTGTGATGCGCTGCTACACCGCAGGCTCCTTCCCCTTCGATGAAGAGGTACCTGAAACCAAAACCAAAATTGTAAGCACAAAGCTTAGTGAGTTCCCCCACCATGCGACATACCATACAATATCATCAGTATCTTTCAACCGGTAGCCTTCATCGGTATCTTTCAACCGGTAACCTTCATCGGTATCTTTCAACCGGTAACCATCATCGGTATCTTTCAACCGGTAATCGTCATTGGTATCTTTCAACCGGTAACTGGGGACTATTTCACCCCCCTACTACTAGCATACAATAATAGATATAAGCATACAATCAGGCATATCCGGGTACTGACTTACCCTTTGGTCCTAAGGACCACTTTTAAGGGAACTAATCCCTACTATACACATAACATATCATACATATAAATCTCATAACCAAAGCACATAACCAGACCAAGATAATTATCACGAAGACAATCATCTTCTAAATACCCCTTCTTGGTGGGCCGACATTGTGGCCGTAGACCCACCCCTACTGGAAGGTAACTCACCTCAATGTCGTGCAGTGTTTGAATTTTCCTCGGTGCACAAGTCGACTCCCTTCGACTCCTCGATCCCTACACGACAACCTTCAAGTCAACACACAACACGTGCAACCCTAAACAGGGTTAGTCTAAGTCCAGTAAAAGTCAACTTCAAGTAGACCCGATTGGCCGAGTTGGGCCGTCAACTCGTCGAGTCCCTAACCCTTTACTCGTCCTTATCCATGACTTGACTCGTCGAGTTTGGCATCGACTCGACGAGTTCCTCTCTCATATGAAAATCGTATGAACCTCATCCGACTCGTCGAGTTCTATGAACACTCGTTGAGTCCACCTTCATCTGATGAACAAGTCCTGTCCTCAACTCGCCGAGTTGTATGGACAACTCGTCGAGTTCATCTCCAATCTTAAGGAGATTGCCTTGGACTCACCGAGTCTGTTCTAGCACTCGTCGAGTCCCATGAACTCCAGGTCTAAAATCATGTCCAATGCGTTAGGTCACTCTTTCTGTCCGGCTACAACCCTTCTAACACTCAAATGAGTTCTTTGACCCTCAATAGATTTGGGACTCAAAGCCTTGGACTCGTTGAGTCCCAGGAACAGACTCGCCGAGTCGGTCACGTCCACACTCTAAATCCTTGATTTCTGATGTACAACCTTTGATCAAAAGATAGATCCAAGCTTCTACAATCGATCTAGCACGTAAAGTTACAAACTTTACGTGCTTGCATGGGACTTTGAGCTCAAAAAGACATAAAACTAGCTCTTAAGATGCATGGGACCCTTCATGGGTGCAAAAGCAGCCCCCAACTGCCTTGTGACTCCCTTAATTACTTGATTTAGAAGCCCCAACCCCCAACCATGTTTGCAATCATGGTTGGTCATGAAAAATGGCTTATAAAAGCCCTAAATCTCCCAAAAGAGGGATCTAACAAATGAAAGAGCAAGGTTACAGCTTTTTACCTTCAATGAACTGTAGAAGGTGCACAAAAGCGGGTTCCCTTGGCCCCTACTCGTTTCCTCAAGCTTTTCTCCTTCCTTCTTAAGACCACAAACACCAAAATCCACCAACAAGGCTTAGATTGCTTCAATAACGGCTAGGGTTTCAATGAGAGGTGTTCTGGGAGCATAAGGGACGTTGTGGCCGACACAACATTGTTTAAATAGGATGCAAACCCTCGGATTAGGGTTTTCGTCCAGACAGGGTCTACTCGTCGAGTCCACTACTTTAAACCCCGCATCCCATCCCGCTTCTACTCGGCAAGTTGGTCCTTCAACTCGCCGAGTCCAAGACCAAAAATGCAAAATACTTAGATAGAAATAAAAGGAAATACGTACCAAGAACCAGGTACAACATATAAAATGGTCGTTTAATGGGTGTCCACTCTCACCCACTGCTTTCTTGATTGGTGGTGGGTCGTTAGCCGAACGGGTAGGATAGGGCAAACCTTTCCTCATTAAAAGTATAATGAATTTATAAAGCAACTAAATGTTTTTCCAAAAAAATTCTCAATCTTAGTTACTTTAGGAAAAAGTGAATTTGATGCAATTCCATGAAATTACACTTTGTACCCTTGCTAAGGCGTTAGTGGAGCGTGTGTGGTTAACCAATACACTAATTGGGCTCTAAGCAAAGGTGGCAAAGGGTGACTCAATGTTTTTCATAGATCGATGGAGCGTGTGTGGTTAACTGGCACGTCGATTAGGTGACTGTAACATTGGGGTCACCATGTATATTTGCATGGTCATTCACACCTTGTTTTGTGATGCTCGACATCCCAGTCACAAACTCGAGGGGCATATCGAGATTTAAACATGCCATTGAAAATTTCAATCAGTCTCAAAAGATCTAGGAGTTTTCAATACATTTAAAACTTAATTCTATTTTGTTTTTCTTGGTGAAAATTAGTGAATCGTCATTCACTTACCTTCAAATTATTTGTTGTTTAGATTATGACATCCCTCTTCTAAATTGCAAATAATGTTGTTGGATCCTAGCCCTAATTTCTCATTTTGGGTGTTTAATTGGGGATTCTAATCTAATCAAACTTATTCTCTTTTCCTTTTCAGATGTCGAACTTGAACAACAATGCTTCCGGCTCAAACGCCTCCGACTCATTCTCACTCATGAACTTGTGTGGGAGGGTGATCGTTGACAGAAACAATTTCAATGATTGGATCCGTAACATAAGAGTGACTCGATGTTTGTCATAGATCGATGGAGCGTATGTGGTTAACCGGCACATCGATTAGGTAACCGTAACATTGGGGTCACCATGTATATTTGCATGGTTATTCACACCTTGTTTTGTGAACCTCGGCATCCCAGTCACAAACTCGAGGGGAATATCGAGATTTAAACATGCCATTTAAAAGTTCAATCAGTCTCAAAAGATCTAGGAGTTTTCAATACATTTAAAACTTAATTCTCTTTTGTTTTTCTTGGTGAAAATTAGTGAATCGTCATTCACTTACCTTCAAATTATTTGTTGTTTAGATTACGACATCCCTCTTCTAAATTGCAAGTAATGTTGTCAGATCCTAGCCCTAATTTCTCATTTTGGGTGTTTAATTGGGGATTCTTATCTAATCAAACTTTGTCTCTTTTCCTTTTCAGATGTCGAACTTGAACAACAATGCTTCCGGCTCAAACGTCTCCGACTCATTCTCACTCATGAACTTGTGTGGGAGGGTGATCTTTGACAGAAAAAATTTCAATGATTGGATCCGTAACATAAGAATGATCATCCGCTACGAGGACAAGGAATATGTCCTCGATAAGGAGCTGAAAGAGGTGAACATCAACACTGCCACTCCTGAAGAGATCGCTGCCTTCGAGGCCCATGAGCGTGATGCCACGAAAGTCCATCGCATCATGCTAGCAAAAATGACTAGGGAACTACAAAAGTCCTACAAGGACTTTTATCCCTTCGAAATGCATCAGGACTTGGTTGAAATGTATAACCAAATTGCAAGGCAGGAGAGGTACGGAATCATCACTTCGATGATCACGACCAAGATGAGAGACGGAGAGTATGTCACTACTCATCTGCAGAAGATACAAAGGTATGTTGACCGCCTGCTGAAGTTAAATGTTAACTTCGATGAAGAGTTGGCGATTGACATCATTCTTCATTTGCTGCCGCCCTGATTCAACTGGTTTCGCATGACCCATTACATGAACAAAGAGGAGGTCACGTTGAGCAAGCTGCAAGGTCTATTGAGGATTCCCGAGAGTAACCTCAAGGATAAGTCCTTTACATAAACTCCTACTCCTAATGCTGCCCCAGTCTTGGCAATTGGGCAATGAAAGGGTAAAAAGAAGTAGGCTCCCTTAAAGGGCCACCGTAAGGGAAAGTCCAATGATGGTACTTCTTCTAGTGGAACCAAGGTTGGTTCTGCTAAACCCAACTCCATCCCCAAGGATGCAGAGTGTCATCACTGCCACAAAATAGGGCATTGGAAACGAAGCTGCCCGAAATATCTACAAGATATGAAGGATGGAAAGATCAAGCCATCATTCGCAAGTATTTACACTATTAAATCTAATGATTCATCACATACTATTTCTTGGGTTCTTGATATAGGATGTGCTTTTCACATTTGTTCATATTTGCAGGGCCTAAGAAGAAATAGGGATGCAGAGCATGGGAAGATAAACTTAATCATGGGGAACAGAAGATCGTCACCTGTCACCAAGATTGGAGTTTACTCTTTAGTTCTTAGTAATGGATTAGGACTAGATTTAAGTAATTGTTGCTATTCGTCAGATATGACAGGAAACATCTTTTCTTTTCATGGTTTGTATAGACAAGGATTTAGATATTCATTTGATAATGAAAAGGGTTCTATTAATGCTTATCTTAATGGTGTTTTCTATTTTGAAGCATTACATTGTAATGGAATATATGAAACTGTGATGGCTGTAGATAATTTAGGACATGATGAGTTGTGTATCGATTCCTCCAATAGTTTGGATAAAGCATGCTTGTGGCATTGTTGTCTTGGAAATGTCAACAAGAAACGCATAGCCCAACTCCAAAAGGATGGAGTATTGGAGTCATTCGACCTTAAGGACGATGGCGTGTGCGAATCTTGTTTACTTGGAAAGATGACCAAGTCACCCTTCACTGTCACTTGTGAAAGGGGTGAGGGTTTATTGGATCTCATACACGCCGATGTGTGTGGGCCCTTTAGATCCACCACAGGGGATGCAAATCGCTTCTATGTAACTTTCACCGATGATTATAGCACATATGGATATATCTACTTAATCAAGCACTAGTCGGAAACCTTTGAAAAGTTCAAAGAGATTAAGCAGGAAGTGGAGAATCAGTTGGGCAGGAAAATCAAGATGCTTCGATCGGATCGAGGTAGAGAGTACCTAAGTTTTGAATTCCATGACTACCTCAAGGAATGTGGAATCGTTTCGCAATAAATGCCACCTAGGACACCATGGTGTGGCTGAGAGGCGTAATCGAACCTTGCTAGACATGGTTCGTTCCATGATGAGTCGTGCTTCACTACCTATCTCATTCTAGGGGTATGCCTTAGATACTGCCGCCCATATCCTTAACTTAGTCCCTACCAAGAAGGTTGCCAAAACACCTCACGAGATGTGGACATGGAAAGCTCCCTCGTTGGCACATATCAAGGTTTGGGGTTGCGAGACTTTTGTAAGACGAGAGACTTTCGTAAACGGTCCAATGTAACTGGGTCCCAACTTGCCCCGTTTCCTAAATCGGATAACACCCTTCCATGGCGACACCTTCAGGAGAACCATATCCCCGACCTGGAATTTCAGGTCTGATCGGTGCTTATCAGCATAACTTTTCTGCCGACTCTGAGCAGTCTGAAGCCTGCTCCGGACCTGCTGGATCCTCTCTGTCGTCTTGAGCACTACTTCAGTGCTCCCCATTACCCTTTGGCCAACCTCGACCCAACATATTGGGGTCCTACACTTCCTCCCATACAACATCTCGAAGGGAGGACGATCGATACTTGCGTGATAACTATTTTTATAGGACTACTCCGCCAAAGGGAGGTAGGTATCCCAACTACCTCCGAAGTCTGGATGGTCCGCTCACTCTGACCATCCGTCTGAGGGTGAAAGGCGGTGCTAAAATGCATACGAGTACCCAGCTCATCATGAAACTTCTTCCAAAACATGGAAGTGAACTGCACATCTCTATCTGAAATCACCGACACTGGCACCCCGTGTCGTGCCACCACCTCCCTGATATAGATGTCGGCCAGCTTCTCGGCCGAGATGCTCTCCTGAATCGGAATAAAATGAGCGCTCTTGGTCAATCGATCGACGATGACCCAAATCGAATCCACCCCTTGCGTAGTCCTGGGAAGCTTTGTGATAAAATCCATTGTAATGTCCTCCCATTTCCACAGCGGAATGTCCAATGGCTGCATCTTGCCGTGTGGCCTTTGGTGCTCGGCCTTGCCCTTCCTGCAGGTCAAGCACCGCTCCACGTACCATGCTACATCCCGTTTCATGCAGGGCCACCAATAGTCCAGGCGAAGATCCCTATACATCTTCGTCACCCCGGGATGAATGGAGAATTGATATTTGTGCGCCTCCTCCATCAGAACCTGGCGCACACCCCCGAGGTACAACACCTACACCCTACGGTGTAGTGTTAATAACCCTCGGCTGTCATAGTCGAAGGAGGAAACCTGTCCCACAATCCGCTCGCTCTTCCGATGTTCCACCTTCATGGCCTCCTGCTGGGCCTCCCGAATCCACTCCAAAAGCGGAGTCACCACTGTCATCCTCAGACAGATATCCCTGATCGGTGCTGTCTTGCGGCTAAGCGCGTTGGCCACCACATTGGCCTTTCCCGGGTGGTAGAGGATCTCACAGTCATAATCCTTTACCACATCAAGCCACCGATGTTGCCTCATATTCAGGTTTGGCTGGTCCATGAGATACCTCAGGCTCTTGTGGTCCGTGTAAATCGTACAACGAAACCCATAGAGGTAATGACGCCAAATCTTGAGGGCGAACACAATAGCCCCTAGCTCCAAATCGTGTGTCGGGTAATTCGCCTCGTGAGGCTTCAGCTGCCTCGAAGCGTAAGCAATGACATGCCCTCTCTGCATCAATACTGCACCCAAACCCGAGATGGCGCATCATACTACACGACGAAATCCTCCATGCCCTCTGGCAGGGCTAAGATTGGCGCCTCGCACAATCTCTGCCTCAATGTCTTGAATGCAGCCTGCTGCTCAGGCCCCCAATGAAATACCACGACCTTCCTCGTTAGCCTGTTCAGGGGTACGGCTATCTTGGAGAAATCCTGAATGAATCTCCGATAGTAGCCGGCTAACCCTAGAAAACTCCGAATCTCAAATGGAGACCTTGGAACCTCCCATCTCATCACGGCCTCCACTTTGGCCGGATCTACCGAAAACCCGTTTTGGTTGAAAGGTTGCCCAAGAAACTACACCTCGCACAACCAGAACTCACACTTGGAGAACTTAGCATACAATTTCTCCCTTCTCAAAGTCTCCAGAACCTCTCGCAGATGCTCCTCCTGCATCTTGGAATAGACCAAGATGTCATCAGTGAAAACTATCACGGACCGATCCAACATCGGTTTGCACACGCGGTTCATGAGATCCATGAATGCGGCATGAGCATTGGTGAGCCCGAAAGGCATCACCACGAACTCATAGTGGCCATAGCGCGTCCGAAACGCCGTCTTTTGTACATCCTCCTCTCTGACCCTCATCTGATGATATCCTGAGCGCAGATCAATCTTGGAGAACCAAGATGCTCCCTGTAGCTAGTCAAAGAGGTCATCAATCCTCGGGAGTGGGTAACGATTATTCACCATTACCTTATTCAGCTCCCGATAATCTATACACATCCGATGCGACCCGTCCTTCTTCTTCACAAACAAAATCGGGGATCCCCAGGGTGAACTGCTTGGTCTAATGAATCCCTTGTCTAATAGCTCCTGCAGCTGTGTAGACAACTCCTGCATCTCAGGAGGAGCCAACCGATATGGTGCCTTGGCTATCGGAGCTGCACCAGGGACCAGGTCGATTCTGAATTCCACCTGCCTCTCTGGAGGTACCCCGGGCAACTCCTCGGGGAATACGTCCTCAAACTCCCATACTACGGGCACATCGCCCACCGTCGCCTTACCCGCCTCCCGGGTATCCATAACATAGGCGACATAACTTGCGCAACCCTGCTGAAGGTAGTGCCTAACCCTCGCTGCTGAACATAAAGCTGGTCCTCGTTGTGGCCTTTCGCCCTGAACCACCAGCTCTCCCCCACTAGGGGTCCTAATCCGCACCGACTGCTGCGCGCAGTCGATCACTGCCCCATTGGGGATCAGCAAATCCATACCAATAATGACCTTGTTCCCCTGCAAAGGTATGGGAACCAAGTCCACCAGGTAACGTTCCTCGAACAGCCTCAAAACACAATCCCGGTAGACCTCTAATGCTCGTACCGACAGGTCGTCTGCAATCTCGACCTCTAGAGGGCAATCCAACATGCCTGAAGACTCCGGAAACTTCTTGCTAAGCGTAAGAGAGACAAATGATCCAGTGGCACCCGAATCAAACAACACCTGAACTGGGATACCGTTCACATGGAACAATCCTAAGCAAGGCACATAATATATCAATATCACAACGACATAACATAAAAGCATAAAATAGGAAATCACACCTGTCACCACATCGGGTGTAGCGCGTGCCTCCTCGGCTGTCAGCTGAAATGCTCGGCTCCGAACCATTGGAGCCTGCAACTTGGCCTTCCAGCCATCCACAACCCGTGTTGTCGCTGGAGTCGGCGCCACTGCTGCTGTCAATCTAGGGCAATTGGCCTTTTTATGGCCCTTCTGATTGCAATGAAAGCAAATCAGGTCTGATATTTGAATCGCAGGAGAAGGGGAAGTAAAATCTCTGCCAAAATGCCCAACCTTGCCACACTTATAGCAGCCCGAACCCGACCTAGTGCGACAAGCTCTCTCGTGTGACTGACCGCATTTCCCACAGCGGTCCCGGCCTGACTGGCCTTTCGGCCTCGCATCGGATCCCTTGGGCTTCTTCCCCAAAGCCCCCATCGTCAGCCCCTCCGCTGCCTTCATCTTCTAGATGTATTCCAGATCAATCTCCCTCTCCCTAGCCCTGGCAATCATGGAATCCAGGGTAGTGCAAGCTAAGAAACTGACATGCTCCCGGATGTTAGATCGTAACATGTCATGGTAGTGGGTCCTCTTCATGTCCTCATCACCCGCATACTGGGGCACCACCAATGCCCTCTCCCGGAACTTGGCGGTGATCTCCGCCACAGTGTCCGTAGTCTGTCTCATATCCAAAAACTCCCTGGCCAGTTGCTGAAGCTCCACAGCTGGTGCAAACTTTGCCCTGAATCTGGTCACAAAGTCTGACCAGGTCATTGCCTCAATAACCGAGGCTCCCAAAGAGTCACCAACCGACTCCCACCAATCTCTGGCCCTGTCTCTCAAACACCCTGCAGCGAAACGGACCTTCAACCCTTCCGGGCAGAAGCTCGTCAGCTGCGCAGACTCGATGTCTGCGATCCATCTCCTAGCATCAATGGGGTCCTTCACCCCATGGAAATCTAGCGCACCACTCCCTCTAAAGTCCTTAAAGGACAGTGTGTGTGGTCCTGACTGGCTGGTTTCCATGTCACTCCTGAACGCCCTGAGGCGATCCTCTATCAGCTCTATGATCCCCTCCTTGATTGACCCGAAGATAACCGGCGTCACATCAAGGATACCTCTCGTGATCTCAGACGCAATGAACTCGCGTAACCCATCATCCACATGCTCGGATCCTGCGCCCAAGCCCGATCCTGACCCAGATCCTGAACCTCCCGCTCCATGTCGCGTGACCACCATTCTGAAAATAAACATACGAATGTCAGGGTCACATATACTTTTTGAGATCTCACACACTTTCCAAGTTTCCAAGTTCTATCTAGGCCCTCCTTGATTCGAGTACGGGTCCTCTAATTTCAGTAGTACGGGCCCATACTACATTCCACATCTACCCGTACTTTCCTCAAGGATTGCTTCGACTTTGCCAAGTCCCTTTTACCGATACCCTTTCCACTGACCTCATCCTAGGCTTCCCTAGGGCACTTTCCGACCTACCCTTCGCCATCAGCTGCACTAGGAGTCCCCACCACCTTCCCCTAACTATCTTGCGGATACTGTTACATATCCGTTCCTTAGCTAGTTGAAGATGGCCAGAACGCCCATAACACAAAGCAAACATCATTCGTGTATTGGGTAACCAAAACCAGGCATAACCTACACAGGCCATCCTACTGCTGACTAAACAGTCCTAGCATACAACTCATACAACAGGCATATAAGGCATCCTCCCTAGACCCTTACCCCTAACTAGCATGCAATTCTCAGAGTCATATATCAGGCACACAAAGCATCCTCCTAGATCCTTAGTCCTATTCTAGCATGCAGTTTTTCTGAATCAAAACCATATAACATAACATAGCAAGTATAGGTATCTGCGGGAAAACTTACTTGAGCCCGGCCGGTCGCATGCATCACACACTTCGTTTTTCTTAAAATCCTTCCATTTAGATTTTAGAAAACCATTTTCCTTGTAAAAATCTTTTAGTCCCTCGGTTTGAGTCCAAACACCCCCGAGGGTGTGTTCGAATCCCTCACACCAGGGCTCTGATACCAACTTGTAACATCCCAAAATCCAAGCCCGAAAATTTCATTTTTAAATTAATAAGTTAATAAACATTTTACCAAAATATGGTCAAATAAACACCACGTTTCAAAATCATAATGTTGTGCCACAAACTATGACATCAAAAGTAATGAAAATCAGAGTACAATCCCAGAAACTCAATGCGGAAACCATGTGAGTGTGTGTGTGATGCGCTGCTACACCGCCGGCTCCTTCCCCTTCGACGAAGAGGTACCTGAAACCAAAACCAAAATTGTAAGCACAAAGCTTAGTGAGTTCCCCCATCATACCACATACCATACAATATCATTGGTATCTTTCAACCGGTAGCCTTCAACGGTATCTTTCAACCGGTAACCTTCATCGGTATCTTTCAACCGGTAACCATCATCGGTACCTTTCAACCTGTAACCATCATCGATATCTTTCAACCGGTAACTGGGGACTATTTCACCCCCTACTACTAGCATACAACAATAGATATAAGCATACAGTCAGGCATATCCGGGTATTGACTTACCCTTTGGTCCTAAGGACCACTTTCAGGGGAACTAATCCCTACTATACACATAACATATCATACATATAAATCTCATGACCAAAGCACATAAACAGACCAAGATAACTATCACGAAGACAATCATCTTCTAAATACCCCTTCTTGGTGGGCCAACATTGTGGCCGTAGACCCACCCCTACTGGAAGGTAACTCACCTCAATGTCGTGCAGTGTTTGAATTTTTCTCGACGCACAAGTCGACTCCCTTCGACTCCTCGATCCCTACACGACAACCTTCAAGTCAACACACAACACGTGAAACCCTAAACAGGGTTAGTCCAAGTCCAGTTAAATTCAAATTCAAGTTGACCCGACTCGCTGAGTTGGGCCGTCAACTCGTCGAGTCCCTAACCCTTTACTCGTCCTTATCCATGACTCGACTCGTCGAGTTTGGCATCGACTCGACGAGTTCCTCTCTCATATGAACATCGAATGAACCTCATCCAACTCTCGATGTTGTATGAACACTCGTCGATTCCACCTTCATCTGATGAACAAGTCCTGTCCTCGACTCGCCGAGTTGTATGGACAACTCGTCGAGTTCATCTCCAATCTTAAGGAGATTGCCTTGGACTCGCCGAGTCTGTTCTAGCACTCGTCGAGTCCCATGAACTCCAGGTCTAAAATCATGTCCAATGCGTTAGGTCACTCTTTCTTTCCGGCTACAACCCTTCTAACACTCAAATGAGTTCTTTGACCCTCAACAGATTTGGGACTCAAAGCCTTGGACTCGTTGAGTCCCAGGAACAGACTCGCCGAGTCGATCACGTCCATACTCTAAATCCTTGATTTCTGATGTACAACCTTTGATCAAAAGATAGATCCAAGCTTCTACAATCGATCTAGCACGTAAAGTTACAAACTTTATGTGCTTGCATGGGACTTTGAGCTCAAAAAGACATACAACAAGCTCTTAAGATGCATGGGACCCTTCATGGGTGCAAAACCAGCCCCCAACTGCCTTGTGACTCCCTTAATGACTTGATTTAGAAGCCCCAACCCCCAACCATGTTTGCCACCATGTTTGGTCATCCAAATTGACTTATAAAAGCCCTAAATCTCCCAAAAGAGGGATCTAACAAATGAAAGAGCAAGGTTACAACTTTTTACCTTCAATGAACTATAGAAGGTGCACAAACTCGGGTTCTCTTGGCCCCTACTCATTTCCTCAAGCTTTTCTCCTTCCTTCTTAAGACCACAAACACCAAAATCCACCAACAAGGCTTAGATTGCTTCAATAACGGCTACGGTTTCAATGAGAGGTGTTCTGGGAGCATAAGGGACGTTGTGGACGACACAACATTGTTTAAATAGGGTGCAAACCCTCGGATTAGGGTTTTCGTCCAGACAGGGTCTACTCGTTGAGTCCACTGCTTTAAACCCCGCGTCCCATCCCGCTTCTACTCGGCGAGTTGGTCCTTCAACTCGCCAAGTCCAAGACCAAAAATGCAAAATACTTAGATAAAAATAAAAACAAATACGTACCAAGAACCAGGTACTACATATAAAATGGCCGTTTAATGGGTGTTCACTCTCACCCACTGCTTTCTTGATTGGTGGTGGGTCGTTAGCCGAACGGGTAGGATAGGGCAAACCTTTCCTCATTAAAAGTATAATGAATTTATAAAGCAACTAAATGTTTTTCCAAAAAAATTCTCAATCTTAGTTACTTTAGGAAAAAGTGAATTTGATGCAATTCCATGAAATTACACTTTGTACCCTTGCTAAGGCGTTAGTGGAGCGTGTGTGGTTAACCGATACACTAATTGGGCTCTAAGCAATGGTGGCAAAGGGTGACTCAATGTTTTTCATAGATTGATGGAGCGTGTGTGGTTAACTGGCACGTCGATTAGGTGACTGTAACATTGGGGTCACCATGTATATTTGCATGGTTATTCACACCTTGTTTTGTGATGCTTGACATCCCAGTCACAAACTCGAGGGGCATATCGAGATTTAAACATGCCATTGAAAAGTTCAATCAGTCTCAAAAGATCTAGGAGTTTTCAATACATTTAAAACTTAATTCTTGTTTGTTTTTCTTGGTGAAAATTAGTGAATCGTCATTCACTTACCTTCAAATTATTTGTTGTTTAGATTACAGCATCCCTCTTCTAAATTGCAAATAATGTTGTTGGATCCTAGCCCTAATTTCTTATTTTTGGTGTTTAATTGGGGATTCTTATCTAATCAAACTTTGTCTCTTTTCCTTTTCAGATGTCGAACTTGAACAACAACGCTTCCGGCTCAAACGCCTCCGACTCATTCTCACTCATGAACTTGTGTGGGAGGGTGATCTTTGACAGAAACAATTTCAATGATTTGATCCGTAACATAAGAATGATCATCCGCTATGAGGACAAGGAATATGTCCTCGATAAGGAGCTGAAAGAGGTGAACATCAACACTGCCACTCCTGAAGAGATCGCTGCCTTCGAGGCCCATGAGCGTGATGCCACGAAAGTCCATCGCATCATGCTAACAAAAATGACTGGTGAACTACAAAAGTCCTACAATGACTTTTATCCCTACGAAATGCATCAGGAATTGGTTGAAATGTATAACCAATTTGCAAGGCATGAGAGGTACGGAATCATCACTTCGATGATCACAACCAAGATGAGAGACGGAGAGTTTGTCACTGCTCATCTGCAGAAGATGCAAAGGTATGTTGACCGCCTACTGAAGTTAAATGTTAACTTCGATGAAGAGCTAGCGGTTGACATCATTCTTCATTCGCTGCCGCCCTACTTCAACTAGTTTCGCATGACCCACCACATGAACAAATAGGAGGTCACGTTGAGCAAGCTGCAAGGTCTATTGAGGATTGTCAAGAGTAACCTCAAGGATAAGTCCTTTACATAAACTCCTACTCCTACTGTTTCCCTAGTCTTGGCAATTGGGCAACAAAAGGGTAAGAAGAAGAAGGCTCCCTCAAAGGGCCACCGTAAGGGAAAGTCCCAAGATGGTACTTCTTCTAGTGGAACCAAGGTTGGTTCTGCTAAACCCAACTCCAATCCCAAGGATGCAGAGTGTCATCACTGCCACGAAATAAGGCATTGGAAACGAAGCTGCCCGAAATATCTGCAAGATATCAAGGATGGAAAGATGAAGTTGTCCTTCGCAGGTATTTACACTATTAAATCTAATGATTCAGCACATACTATTTCTTGGGTTCTTGATACAAGATGTGATCTTCACATTTGTTCTGATTTGCAGGGCCTAAGAAGAAATAGGGATGCAGAGCATGGGAAGATGTAACATCCCGAGTTCAGGAGTGCAAGTTCAGGGTTCAAAGTGAAAAAAATGTGGATTGTCAACTCGGCGAGTCCATGGGTAGACTCAGCGAGCAGGGTCGCGATTCTGGTCGCGTGTTAAGTGGCCAACTCGGCGAGTCGGTGGCTGGACTCGGCGAGTAGGTGATGTGTGGAGAAAACCCTAATCCTGGGGGTTGAGCCCTATATAAAGAACATAATACCCTTTCCCCAGCCTCTTTACTCTCCCTTGAAGTCTAGAAACCCTAATATTCGTTTATGAGAGAATTAGAGAGCATTTGGATCTTGAAGGAGTGTTTGTTGAAGAGATCTTTGAACATTAACAGGCTTGGAAGAAGGGGATTTACAAGGTTTTGGCTTATTCTTCTGTTGGAGTCTTATCTTGAGGTAATGATTTGTTGCTTGAGCTGTTATCCATCTAGATCTATCATTTGTGGGATTTTTGGGAGTACATCTAGTGCTATCTTGAGTTTGGAGGTTGGATCTGAGGTTGCTACCTCAGATCTAGAGTAGTGATGATCCAAAAGAGCATAAAGTCCCTGTTCAAGAGTTGTTGATGAAGACTTTTTGTCCTAAACCCTAGCCCTAGAGTGTATTATGCTTCGATCTCCTTAGATTCACGTAAAGTTTGCCACTTTACATGATGGATGGCTTGTATAAGAGTAGATCTGTGGATTGGAGATCCTGCATGGCTTGGAAATCATTTGTATGGGTTAAGAGCTAGTGGTACTCGGCGAGTCACATGGGTGTACTCAGCGAGTTGCATGAAGATAGGCAGCAACTCGACGAGTTGGAAGAACAACTCGGCGAGTTGGTTGAAGATAGCCTTGGACTCGGCGAGTCTATTCTTGGACTCGGCGAGTCTATTCTTGGACTCGGCGATTCTGGTCGTGAGGTCCTAACCTTTCCTGGTTGAGCTGTGAATCGGTGAGTCAAGGGATGACTCAGTGAGTTGAGTGCGATTAGACTCAGAGTTGTGGGACTCGGCAAGTCTTGGGGCGACTCGGCGAGTTGAGTCGTGTTATGGGAGTTTCAGAGCATAGGGACTCGACGAGTCAGCGAGGTGACTCGGCGAGTAGGGATAGTCTTGTGTTGACCATTTGTCTTCCAGGGGTATTTTGGTATTTATTGAGTTCAATGTTTTGGTTATTGATCAGTGGTGAAGTTCGTGTCAGAGGTTAGAGCAGCGTGATGTTATCTCTTCAGTCGGCAGTTGCGAGGTGAGTTATCTTCACTATATCGACAGTGTCTAAGGCACCAAGGCCGGCCCTTTATCGGATTGTAATCCGGGTATCGTTGTTATGTTATTGCTTTGCTATGTTTTCATCCTGGTAGTTAGGATGGTATATGCTAGTGACCGGTTAGGTCGGTATCCTGGTTAGAATGATGTTATGTTATGTGATCTGCTAGATCGGTTGATTGGTGATTAATTTGTAACATCCTGAGTTTAGGAGTGAAAGTTCAGGGTTCAAAGTGAAAATGTGGTTGGTCAACTCGGCGAGTCCATGGGTAGACTCGACGAGTAGGGTCGCGATTATGGTCGCGTGTTAAGTGGCCAACTCGGCGAGTCGGTGGCTAGACTCGGCGAGTTGGTGCTGTATGGAGAAAACCCTAATCCCGAGGGTTGAGACCTATATAAGGATCATAATACCCTCTCCCTAGCCTCTTTGCTCTCCCTTGAAGTCCAGAAACCCTAATATTCGTTTGTGAGAGAATTAGAGAGCATTTGGATCTTGAAGGAGTGTTTGTTGAGGAGATCTTTGAAGATTAAGAGGCTTGGAGCAAGGGGCTTTACAAGGTTTTGGCTTATTCTTCTGTTGGAGTCTTCTTTTGAGGTAATGATTCATTGCTTGAGCTGTTATCCATCTAGATCTATCATTTGTGGGATTTTTGGGAGTATATCTAGTGCTATCTTGAGTTTGGAGGTTGGATCTGAGGTTGCTACCTCAGATCTAGAGTAGTGATGATCCAAAAGAGCATAAAGTTCCTGTCTTTGAATTGTTGGTGAAGCCTTCTTGTCCCAAGCCCTAGCTCAAGAGTGTTTTATGCTTAGATCTCTTTGGATTCATGTAAAGTTTGCAACTTTACGTGAGGAATGGCTTGTATAAGAGTAGATATGTGGATTGGAGACCCTGCATGGCTTGGAAAGCCTCTGTATGGGTTCAGAGCTAGTGGTACTCGGTGAGTCACATGGGTGCACTCGGCGAGTTGCATGAAGATAGGCAGAAACTCGACGAGTTGGAAGAACAATGTCACACCCCCGAACCAGACGGCGGAAACGTCCGGGGGCTGTCGTGACTCAATTGAATACCATAACATTGAATATATATGAAACAAACAACATTCGTCACCATTCATCAACATAATACAACCAGTAGTGTTTACATGTCATACATTGTTTTAACATTACATTTCCAAAAATTAATATTGTTTGGTTCATTCAAAAATAAACTGCAACCGTCACTGAGCATGATTTCCCTTGATTCACTGGTTTCCTGAGAATACAAGTATTTTGAAAAACGTCAACATATGAAATGTTGGTGAGTTCATAAGTAGTGTTTGAAATCGAATGTTTATATTGTTTGAAAAACCACCAGAAAATCCGATATTTTCTGAAAAGAAAAGCTTTCAAAAACGTTTGTGAAGATCCATAGGTATGCTTGTTTGTTTCTATACTTGCAAAATAAGTTGTTCATTTAAGATGTATGCGTTTAAAATCTGTATGTGATAAAAACCCTAGGGAAACCCGATGTTCCCCTAGTTCTTTTGAAATCCATTGAGTTGCGTTGAAACCATTACAAAAATAGTAGTATCGGTCCCAAGCGACGTTGGAAGGTTCTCGAGCATTGATTATTTACTACAAACCCGCATTACACAAATGCCCGGTTTATAGATATACCAACGATTCCCGAAGGCGTCGTCAGTACTAATCACGTTATCCAATCGCCCGGACTATGAGTGGTCCCACATCCGAAGAGAAAGAGGTCACGAAGACCCCGGTAACTCTATTAACCGGCTGGGGAAAAATGTGTGCGAGGGGTCCCCGACCCGCCTCGTAAAATGTGTAGACTTTTCTAGCAATACCATGGCCCTTGGGGTCCAATGGTACAAGCCATTGAAAGTCACCCTACGTTGTGCCAAGTCGGTAAAACTCAACACTTCGTAGTAAAAAAAATGTCTTCGGGCCTTAAGATCAGGTCATTGGGCTAGCTAGGCCCAGCAAACAAGATTTTACACTTTTGGGGCCCGAAGATGGTGCGTAGACGTCTGTGCACACTCGTGTGTATATGTATTACCAATCGTTATTTGTATGTATCAAAGAGTTAGTAGTTGTAGATTTCCATTGGCTCGAGACCGAGCCAATTCGTTTAGCAACGACTTGTGGTATTGTAATGAGTTGTATTTCGTTGGTAGTCGAGGTATTGTTATTTGAACAAATTGTACATAGTGTATCAGCCTTGAAATATTTTTGTTTTCAGCCCCTCATTATTTGTAAAATTTACATTTTCAACCCTTTTATTTGAATATTTCCCGGTTTGGTCCTTAAACTATTTTTCTTGACATTTTAACACCAAAAATTATTGAAATTGATATTTTCCAGCATATTTTTCAAAGAAAACAGTTTAAGTCCCTGAAAATGTAGTTTTTCTCGGTTTTAGCCCATCTTTTCGCAATTTTGACAATTTTGGCCCAAAATGGAAAATTTTTGCACTTTGGTCCTTTTTAAATTTAAAAAGCATTTTAAACCTTTGAAAAGGGTTTGGGACACTTATAGTCCACTGTTTTACAGAATTTCACAGATTTGGCCCTTCAAAACAGAAAAGTTCGCATAATGGGCCTTATTGGGCCGAAATTTACATTTTTAGCCCAATAGGCTTCAAATTTATGTTTTTAATCCTCTAAATGAATAAAATTCCAGAAATAGCTTTATTGAAACTGTTTTGTCACATTTCAACCATCAGAATCTGTAAAATGTCATTTTGGGCCCTTAATTTTGTATTTTTCACATTTTTGGCCCCAAAATGTGTGTTTTTAGCTTAAAGGAAATTGTTGCTAACCACTTAGCTATTTTTCTGGTATCACTTATTATGTAGGAACATATTTGAAGCTAATATCATAAAACATGAGTTATATCTCGGTTTTGATGAGTTTTAAGGCTAGATCCAACAAAAAAACACATATAAGCATACATATAAGCATGGAAATCATACAAGGCATACAAATACATATAGATCTACACTTTCACTTGTATTCCCCCCCTACAAAAACTCTTAAAAACAGAAAATAGGGGTATGAATCTCACCTTAGGGGGTAGTTTCGGTTCTTGAAGGAAATATGGAAGAAATGAAGTGATTTTTGGCCTTTGCACTCCTTGATGAACTTTTCGAGATTATGGGGGTTTCTAGAGTGCAAGATCACGGTTTTTACATGGATTAGGAAGAGATTTTGATAACAAAAGAATTTAAACCATGGATCTATGAATAATCTTACCTTAGATGATGAATTTTGTGGAAGAACCTTCTTGAATGCTTCCAAATTTTCGAGATTTTGGAGAGGGGAGGGAAGGAGAGTTCTTTGAGTGTTCTAGAGAAAATTGAGATATTTGGTGTGTGTGATGATGCTTGGCCGAGAGCAAGAAGGGAGGAGAGAAAGAAATGACTCTTGAAGTGATACTTGCATGGGTGTATGTGATTTGTGCCTAGAAATCCATTAGGTAATAGTGAGGTGGCAACCAAAGTCAACCTCCCCTTGGATTTGGGCCTTGGGCCGAGAATATGAAGGGGAAAGAGGAAAAATTTGGGCTTTTGCCCCCAAGCCCAACATTAGAGGTAATTAGGGTGTGTTTTGAGTCTAAGGAGTGTGGTAGGATTTTTATGTTTTTCTTGAACTAGTTTTAGGTTATTCATGTATCAAGGCTTTTAATTTATTTAATTCTAGGCCCAACATGACCTAAAATGTTAAAATAAATAAGTGTGGGTCCAATTAGAGCCCAATTAGGGTTCTAAGCCCATAATAGTCTAATTGGAAGCTTATTGGCCCATTTGGATCCAATAAGGAAGTTCTAGCCTAAATTAGACTTAATAAGAACTTCTAGGGTCTCCAATTGTTTGATGACTATTTGTACTCCTAGTATGTTGTATTTGGTTAAAGTTTTTGATTCACATTAACTTGAATGTGTAGATTACATAGCTTAAAATTTACAGTTGTGACATCATCCCCCCGTTAGAGGGAATTTCGTCCCGAAATTCTGTTTGAAAGCTAGATTTGAGAAAACTAGAATAGGTGAGGGTACTTCTGCTTCATTTGGTCTTCGCGTTCCCACGTGAATTCTGGCCCACGCTTTGCGTTCCACCGTACCTTCACGATCGGGATGCGACTCTGCTTAGTACGCTTCACCTCCCTGTCCATGATTTCGATTGGTTCTTCGACGAACAGGAGATTCTCATTGATTTCGATTTCGTCAAGAGGAATGATAAGAGTTTCATCTGATAGGCACTTTTTCAGGTTAGAAACATGAAACACGGGGTGTACACCGTTTAGCTCCGGGGGTAGTTGTAGTCTGTAGGCTACCGGACCTATTCGGGCGACGATTTCGAAAGGTCCAATGTACCGTGGGTTTAGCTTTCCTCGTTTTCCGAAACGTATAACCCCTTTCCAGGGTGAGACCTTCAACAATACTCGATCACCGACCTGGAACTCTAAGGGCTTTCGCCGTTTATCAGCGTAGCTCTTCTGCCGGTCACGCGATGCCTGTAATCGAGCTTTGATCTGGACAATCTTTTCTGTGGTCTCGCGAATGATTTCCGGTCCTGTCATTGTCCTATCCGACGTATGTGTTCCTGCTAGCTGGGTGTCACCTACTTCAGCCCAACATAACGGTGATCTACATTTACGCCCGTACAGTGCTTCGAAAGGGGCCACCTTAATGCTCGAATGATAACTATTGTTATATGAAAACTCGATCAACGGTAGGTGGGTATCCCAAGACTTTCCGAAGTCTATCACACATGCACGAAGCATGTCTTCAAGCGTCTGAATGGTTCGTTCGCTTTGACCGTCCGTTTGTGGGTGATACGCGGTGCTCATATCAAGATGAGTTCCCATGGCCTTGTGGAGCGACTGCCAAAAGCGTGACGTGAACCTACTGTCCCTATCCGAGATGATGGATTTTGGCACTCCATGAAGTCTTACAATCTCTCGTAGGTATAAACGCGTCAGCCTCTCCATCTTGTAGGACTCTTTGATTGGCAGGAAATGGGCAGATTTCGTCAGTCGGTCGATTATTACCCATATGGTGTCCAATCCGTCCGATGTCTTGGGCAGCTTGGTCACGAAGTCCATAGAAATCCCCTCCCATTTCCACTCAGGGATTGCCGGTTGCTGTAGCAATCCGGAAGGTTTCTGGTATTCTACTTTCACTTTGGCACACGTAAGGCACTTACTAACATAAGTTGCGATTTCCGCCTTCATGTTAGGCCACCAATAGTGCTGCTTAATGTCCAAATACATCTTGTCCGAACCAGGATGAATGGAGTATCGTGTCTTGTGGGCTTCCTTCATGACGGTCTCTCTGAATCCTCCGATTTTTGGAACCCAAATACGGTTCATGAAGTAGTATACCCCATTCTCTTTGACTTCCAGGTTCTTCTCCATTCCGCGTAATGCCTCGCTAGTTTTGTTTTCTGTTTTCATAGCCTCTGCCTGGGCTGATGCAATTTGAGTGGTCAAATGAGACTGAATGGTTATCGAGTGCGCTTTCGTACGGCGGTTTGAGTATTCCTTTCGACTTAATGCGTCAGCTACCACGTTGGCCTTGCCTGGGTGGTACTTGATCTCGCATTCGTAGTCGTTTAACAATTCCACCCATCTTCGTTGTCTCATATTCAGCTCCTTCTGATTCAAGATGTGCTGGAGGCTCTTGTGGTCCGTAAAGATGGTGCACTTTGTACCGTACAGGTAGTGCCTCCAAATTTTTAGGGCGAAGACCACAGCTCCCAGTTCTAGGTCATGGGTTGTGTAATTTACTTCGTGCGCCTTTAGTTGACGGGACGCATACGCTATCACTCTTCCACGTTGCATGAGAACGCAACCTAAGCCTTGATTTGACGCGTCACAGTAAACTACAAAATCTTCCGTTCCTTCAGGTAGAGATAGTACAGGAGCGCTGCAAAGGGCTTGCTTCAAGGTTCGAAACGCAATCTCTTGTTGGTCTGTCCACTTGAACGGCACACTCTTTTGCGTAAGCAAGGTAAGTGGCTTGGCGATTTTTGAGAAGTTTTGGATGAATCTTCTATAGTAGCCTGCTAGGCCTAAGAACTGACGAATTTCTGTGGGAGTAGTCGGAGTTGTCCATCCTCCCACAGCTTTGACCTTAGAGGGATCCACGTGAATTCCATCTTGGCTAACTACGTGGCCTAAGAAATTCACACTCCGAAGCCAGAACTCGCACTTGGAGAGTTTGGCGTAAAGCTTTTCCGATCGCAGCGTTTCTAGGACTTGTCGGAGATGTTGGCCATGCTCCTCTTTGCTTCGAGAATAGACGAGGATGTCATCGATAAACACAATGACGAAGTTGTCCAAGAACGGTCGGCAGATTCGGTTCATCAGGTCCATAAATGCGGCAGGTGCATTTGTTAGACCGAAGGGCATTACGACGAATTCATAATGTCCATAGCGGGTTCGAAAAGCGGTTTTTGGAATATCCTCTTCTCGGACTTTGAGTTGATGGTATCCGGACCGTAGATCTATTTTAGAAAAATAGCTAGCTCCTTGGAGCTGGTCGAATAAATCATCGATTCGCGGGAGTGGGTAGCGGTTTTTGACAGTGAGTTTATTCAACTCTCTGTAATCGATGCACATTCTGAAGGATCCGTCCTTCTTTTTGACAAAGAGCACCGGAGCTCCCCATGGCGAGTAACTAGGTCGGATAAATCCCTTGTCCAGAAGCTCACTGAGTTGGCTGGATAATTCCTGCATTTCAGCAGGTGCCAACCGATATGGTGATTTAGCGAGAGGAGTTGCTCCTGGAACGAGGTCGATTCGGAATTCAACCTGTCTCTCTGGGGGTACTCCTGGAAGATCTTCGGGAAACACGTCCGGAAATTCACACGCTACCGGAATGTCTTGGATGTTAGCTTCTTCTTTGGTCTTGTCCACTATGTGGGCCAAGAATGCCAAATTGTTCTTTCGCAAGTGCTTTTGTGCTTTGATGCACGAGATAAGGCGGAGATTCGTACTGGGTTTGTCTCCGTAAATTACTAGGGTTTCGTGATTTGGGAGACGAAGGCGAACGGCCTTCTCGTGGCACAAAATCTCAGCATGGTGGGGGCTTAATCAATCCATGCCGATAATCACATCGAAACTCCTAATTGATACTGGCATTAGATCTATTCGAAAGACGTGCTGGTTAAGGGTTAAGGTACATCCGATGTAAATTTCCCTAGTGGATTCGGTTTTCCCATTGGCCATTTCCACCGTATAGGTTTCATTTAGCTTTTGGGGTTGATGTTTTAATAGATGTTTAAACTTCTCGCTTACGAAACTTCGCTCCGCTCCGGTATCAAATAAGATGCATGCATAAGTGTGGTTTAGGAGAAACGTACCGGTCACAACTGCGGGATCTTGGACTGCATCACTCTGACCCATAGTCAGCATTCTTCCTGTTCCTCTGTTTCCGGAGTTGTTGTTGTTGTTAGGGCAATCTCGACGGAAATGTCCCGTCCTTCCACACCCGAAACAGGTGTGGCTAGGCCCTGTGTTGTTGCCGCCGGCATTGGTGTTGTTGGTGTTGCGGTGATTGTTGTTGTTGTTCTGGTTGTTTCCCTGACTCTGGTTCTGAGAAGGATAAGTCCTGCAGAACTTTGCAGTGTGTCCCCTTCGGTTGCAACTGGTGCAATGGAACTCCCTACACTCTCCTTGGTGATGGAAACCGCACTTGTTGCATTTGGGATGAGTGCCGGAATAGGGTCTTGAAGTATTTGAAGTAGCTGAGGCTGGAGCATGTGATGTGACTGGTACCGGCGCAGTGACAGCGTGAACTGCCACCGTTTGCTGCTTTTTAGAGGTCTCGGGACCTTGACGCCCCTTCCTCTTGTTGTTCCATCCCTTCTTACCATCGCTCTCCTTCTTCTTCTCAGTCTCTACCGGTTTCTCGCCCTTTTTGTGGTTATGATCATAGAGCCTCTTTGCCAATCTCTTCGCGCTGTCAAACGTTTCAGGGTTAGCAGCTATCACGTTCCCTTGAATGGGGGGTGTCAATCCCCAAATGAATCGTTCAATCTTCTTCCCCTCTGATGTGATCATACCCGGGCACAACAGAGATAGTTCGCTGAATCTTGATATGTAAGCATCGATGTTCCCATTCTGCACCGTGAGATTCCATAGTTCCTGCTCCATCTTCTGTATTTCACCTCGGGGGCAGTACTCAGCCGTCAACATCTCTTTCATCTCTGCCCAGGGAATAGAGTTGGCGACAGGAAGTGTCATAGCTTCCACATGACCATTCCACCAAGTGAGCGCTTGGTCCACAAAAGTGCAGGCCGCGAACTTCACTTTCATCTGCTCGGGGCACTCGCATATCTCGAATACCGACTCTACTTTCTCGATCCATCGCTTTAGGGCGATCACTCCTCCGGTACCGTTGAAAGTTCGGGGTTTAGCGTTCGCAAAATCCTTGTAGGTGCACGTTTTAGTGAGTCCTTGGTTCGTCCCGTTGTTCGAACTTCCGGATCCTTGCCCGTTACCTCCTCCGTTGTTCCCTCGGTGAAGTTGTGCCATAGCTGCCGTGACCGCAGCAGACACGGCTGCCTGGAAAGCAGTGGAGTCGACTTCCGGCGGGGTTGGTTCGGGATTTCCGCGAGTAGCTGGGCGAGGCATCTTTCTGTCATGAAACGGAAAGATGTTGAGTGTACGTGGTTTTGGTGAGGTTATGATCCTACTAACTAGGTGTAGGGTACGAACCTAAGCATTACTATCATCAAGCATATAATCATAACAACTCAACACATAACAACTGAGAATATCATAGCAAACACACAAAAGTTCATTAATATTATCCGTGTTTAGTACCAGAAAATTTGCTCGTAGGAGCATACATAAGTAATACTAATCCGACAGCATAACGGCTCCATGAGTAGTGTAGTCACTTAAACATAGAGCCGGAGTACATAACATAGTTACTAATATTCTACTACGATAGGTCTATCCCTAACCGCGATGAGCTGCGTCAGGAGGTGGTGCCGAAGTCATATGCCAAAATGTTGCGCCAGTAGCTGCGCCATCTCTGCCATGTCTCCTATAACTTCATCCCTCTCGTGCTCTGCTCTCACTGCCCGAGCTTCCATAGCATACAGCTGTTGTCGCAGTGCGGCGATCTCAGCTTCGAGGGAACGGTTCTCCCTCGGGGGGTTCACTGGTGGAGCGGGGTGATCTGGTTGGGCCTCGTCCTCGCATGGCGGGATGGGGTCCTGGCCCCCGACCTGACCCTCCTCGTCGTCATCGTCGACCTCTCCAAATTCGTAGTCAGTGTCTATATATTCGTCGGGTTCGACGTCGTGTGCTTCTCCCGGATGCTCTTCCGGCTCATCCACCAGCATCCCGTGAGCTACTAAGGCCTGATGAAACTGGATGCCCTGCTGCTCCTCCTCGGGCTCCTCCTCCTCCTCTAGCCACCCGTTGTTTCCCTGATTAGGGAAGTAGGGGTCTCCAGGGTGATGAAAACCAGCCATGCTGTCTGCGCGAGTACGTAATTATGCTACATTATTCCTAGGGTACTATGACTATTACACAGACTGAGCAGATATTCTCTTTTTGGGTGATATAGGGTACAATTTTTAGGTTCCCTGGCTATTCCGATCTCATCAAGACATGTGTTAGTTTTACCTTGGAGAGAATGTAGTTGATCAGGCTACATTCGCCCCTTGGCATCACTAAGAACAGTCCCGAGTTGACCGAGATACCAGCATTATGGTGTTTGATTCAGCGTTAGGTCCTTACTCCTAATGCAGGCAAGTGTGTTTTATTTATTTGTTTTGTTCAGAGTTATGTTAGTCCCTCTTTTTGGTTTATAGTTGCATATCAATGTATGGCTCGACATGCTAGTTCACTATAAACAAAGCTCTGATACCAACCTGTCACACCCCCGAACCAGACGGCGGAAACGTCCGGGGGCTGTCGTGACTCAATTGAATACCATAACATTGAATATATATGAAACAAACAACATTCGTCACCATTCATCAACATAATACAACCAGTAGTGTTTACATGTCATACATTGTTTTAACATTACATTTCCAAAAATTAATATTGTTTGGTTCATTCAAAAATAAACTGCAACCGTCACTGAGCATGATTTCCCTTGATTCACTGGTTTCCTGAGAATACAAGTATTTTGAAAAACGTCAACATATGAAATGTTGGTGAGTTCATAAGTAGTGTTTGAAATCGAATGTTTATATTGTTTGAAAAACCACCAGAAAATCCGATATTTTCTGAAAAGAAAAGCTTTCAAAAACGTTTGTGAAGATCCATAGGTATGCTTGTTTGTTTCTATACTTGCAAAATAAGTTGTTCATTTAAGATGTATGCGTTTAAAATCTGTATGTGATAAAAACCCTAGGGAAACCCGATGTTCCCCTAGTTCTTTTGAAATCCATTGAGTTGCGTTGAAACCATTACAAAAATAGTAGTATCGGTCCCAAGCGACGTTGGAAGGTTCTCGAGCATTGATTATTTACTACAAACCCGCATTACACAAATGCCCGGTTTATAGATATACCAACGATTCCCGAAGGCGTCGTCAGTACTAATCACGTTATCCAATCGCCCGGACTATGAGTGGTCCCACATCCGAAGAGAAAGAGGTCACGAAGACCCCGGTAACTCTATTAACCGGCTGGGGAAAAATGTGTGCGAGGGGTCCCCGACCCGCCTCGTAAAATGTGTAGACTTTTCTAGCAATACCATGGCCCTTGGGGTCCAATGGTACAAGCCATTGAAAGTCACCCTACGTTGTGCCAAGTCGGTAAAACTCAACACTTCGTAGTAAAAAAAATGTCTTCGGGCCTTAAGATCAGGTCATTGGGCTAGCTAGGCCCAGCAAACAAGATTTTACACTTTTGGGGCCCGAAGATGGTGCGTAGACGTCTGTGCACACTCGTGTGTATATGTATTACCAATCGTTATTTGTATGTATCAAAGAGTTAGTAGTTGTAGATTTCCATTGGCTCGAGACCGAGCCAATTCGTTTAGCAACGACTTGTGGTATTGTAATGAGTTGTATTTCGTTGGTAGTCGAGGTATTGTTATTTGAACAAATTGTACATAGTGTATCAGCCTTGAAATATTTTTGTTTTCAGCCCCTCATTATTTGTAAAATTTACATTTTCAACCCTTTTATTTGAATATTTCCCGGTTTGGTCCTTAAACTATTTTTCTTGACATTTTAACACCAAAAATTATTGAAATTGATATTTTCCAGCATATTTTTCAAAGAAAACAGTTTAAGTCCCTGAAAATGTAGTTTTTCTCGGTTTTAGCCCATCTTTTCGCAATTTTGACAATTTTGGCCCAAAATGGAAAATTTTTGCACTTTGGTCCTTTTTAAATTTAAAAAGCATTTTAAACCTTTGAAAAGGGTTTGGGACACTTATAGTCCACTGTTTTACAGAATTTCACAGATTTGGCCCTTCAAAACAGAAAAGTTCGCATAATGGGCCTTATTGGGCCGAAATTTACATTTTTAGCCCAATAGGCTTCAAATTTATGTTTTTAATCCTCTAAATGAATAAAATTCCAGAAATAGCTTTATTGAAACTGTTTTGTCACATTTCAACCATCAGAATCTGTAAAATGTCATTTTGGGCCCTTAATTTTGTATTTTTCACATTTTTGGCCCCAAAATGTGTGTTTTTAGCTTAAAGGAAATTGTTGCTAACCACTTAGCTATTTTTCTGGTATCACTTATTATGTAGGAACATATTTGAAGCTAATATCATAAAACATGAGTTATATCTCGGTTTTGATGAGTTTTAAGGCTAGATCCAACAAAAAACACATATAAGCATACATATAAGCATGGAAATCATACAAGGCATACAAATACATATAGATCTACACTTTCACTTGTATTCCCCCCCCACAAAAACTCTTAAAAACAGAAAATAGGGGTATGAATCTCACCTTAGGGGGTAGTTTCGGTTCTTGAAGGAAATATGGAAGAAATGAAGTGATTTTTGGCCTTTGCACTCCTTGATGAACTTTTCGAGATTATGGGGGTTTCTAGAGTGCAAGATCACGGTTTTTACATGGATTAGGAAGAGATTTTGATAACAAAAGAATTTAAACCATGGATCTATGAATAATCTTACCTTAGATGATGAATTTTGTGGAAGAACCTTCTTGAATGCTTCCAAATTTTCGAGATTTTGGAGAGGGGAGGGAAGGAGAGTTCTTTGAGTGTTCTAGAGAAAATTGAGATATTTGGTGTGTGTGATGATGCTTGGCCGAGAGCAAGAAGGGAGGAGAGAAAGAAATGACTCTTGAAGTGATACTTGCATGGGTGTATGTGATTTGTGCCTAGAAATCCATTAGGTAATAGTGAGGTGGCAACCAAAGTCAACCTCCCCTTGGATTTGGGCCTTGGGCCGAGAATATGAAGGAGAAAGAGGAAAAATTTGGGCTTTTGCCCCCAAGCCCAACATTAGAGGTAATTAGGGTGTGTTTTGAGTCTAAGGAGTGTGGTAGGATTTTTATGTTTTTCTTGAACTAGTTTTAGGTTATTCATGTATCAAGGCTTTTAATTTATTTAATTCTAGGCCCAACATGACCTAAAATGTTAAAATAAATAAGTGTGGGTCCAATTAGAGCCCAATTAGGGTTCTAAGCCCATAATAGTCTAATTGGAAGCTTATTGGCCCATTTGGATCCAATAAGGAAGTTCTAGCCTAAATTAGACTTAATAAGAACTTCTAGGGTCTCCAATTGTTTGATGACTATTTGTACTCCTAGTATGTTGTATTTGGTTAAAGTTTTTGATTCACATTAACTTGAATGTGTAGATTACATAGCTTAAAATTTACAGTTGTGACAAACAACTCGGCGAGTTGGTTGAAGATAGCCTTGGACTCGGCGAGTCTGGTCGTGAGGTCCTAACCTTTCCTGGTTAAGCTGTGAATCGGTGAGTCAAGGGATAACTCAGTGAGTTGAGTGCGATTAGACTCAGAGTTGTGGGACTCGGCGAGTCTTAGGGCGACTCGGCGAGTTCAGTCGTGCTATGGGAGTTTCAGAGCATAGGGACTCGACGAGTCAGCGGGGTGACTCGGCAAGTAGAGATAGTCTTGGGTTGACCAGTTGTCTTCCAGGGGTGTTTTGGTATTTATTGAGTTCAGTGTTTTGGTTATTGATCAATGGTGAAGTTCGTGTTAGAGGTTGGAGCAGCATGATCTTATCTTTTCAGTCAGCAGTTGCGAGGTGAGTTATCCTCACTATATCAACAGGGTCTAAGGCACCAAGGCCGGCCCTTTATCGGATTGTAATCCGGTATCGTTGTTATGTTATCGCTTTGCTATGTTTGCATCCTGGTAGTTAGGATGGTATATGTTAGAGACATGGTTAAGGTCGGTATCCTAGTATATAGGATGATGCTATGCTAGTGACCGATTAGGTCGGTATCCTGGTTAGGATGATGTTATGTTATGTGATATGCTAGATCGATTTGATTGGATGCGTATTGTTGTATGATTGTATGTTTATGTGCACATGGTTGACGGATTGGGCTAGGGTTGAGGCGGGTCCTGCTTTGTGTTGTAGGCCAACATACCCAGGGCGGACCGGTTATCCCGAAGGCCCAGCGAGCCGTCCGGATAGGCTGTAGGCACCATGAGGGCGGACTAGACGTACCGAGGCTCGGAGAGTGGACCAGGCCAACTGAAGGCCCGATGCGGGCGGACCAATCATACTGTAGACTCAGAGAGTGGACCAGGTAGGTTGAAGGCCCGGTGCGGGCAGACCAACCACACTGCAGACTCGATGTATATGGCTAGACTCGGAGGGTGGACTAGGTAGACTGAAGGCTCGGTACGGAGGACCAGTCACACAGTAGACCCGAAGTGCATGGTTTTTCTGTGTTTTGTCATGATACGGCATGTTATGTGTATGATTTTTGTGGTTGGTATTTGGGGGGTATCTCAGTAAGCTTTCGGGCTTACAGTTGTGGTTTAAATGTTTCAGGTACTTCAGGAGACCGTGGCAAGGCAAAGGCATGATCGTACCGCTCCTCATGTTTATGTTTTATGATATGGTTATGGGAAGACTCTGATAATAATTGTATTGAAACCCGTTTTGTAATAACTTAACGAAACTGGGTTGTTTTTGAATAGTTTAAATTGGCTTGAAATTTTTGGATGTTACAAGTTGGTATCAGAGCCTTGGTTTGAGTGAATTGGAGGAACATTCTTGTGAATCCAGTCTCAAATCAAGGAGATTTTTCAAAAGAGAATTTAAAATGGTTTTCAAAATGAGTAAAGGAGGACATGGAGGTACGATCAGCCGGAGCCAGTAAGTTACCCCAAAATTACCACACAAGTTATTTGTTTATGAGGTATGATAGAACAACATGCTAGTACTAGGCTAGGGATCTTCAGGAATTGCATGATAGAGTTGCTTGATTACGATGCCTGCTAGCCTAGGGTTTCTTTATGTATGAGATTTCCAGTGTTCCTCTAGGAGTGAGGGTTGAGTGCTTGTTATTCCAGTTCTTCACTAGGGTGTTGTGGTGATACTTGATATAAATATGGGTAGGTGTGGAAGGTAGTATGGGCTCGTACTACTGACAGCACAGGACCCATACGCGTATCAAGGAAGTCACAACCCCTAGGGCTCGGTTGAGAATCGGTTCTTGGGTTAGTGAGAAGCGTCTGATGTTTTGCGGTATTTTCAGTATGGTGGTTACGAGGCATGTTGGGAACGGATCCGGATCAGGATCGGGAGCAGGAGAGGGCGGCCAGGGTGAGTCAGTACCGCCCGAGGTTATCGGTCAAATGAGCACAGACGAGTTGGATGCTAGGATTCGTGAGATCCTGCATGATGAGGTTGCTGCTATGTTCTAGGCCGAGTTGCCGAAACTGTTTGGGTTGATCAAGACCGCCATGGTCGAGTATTTCGATGAGCGTTATGCAGCTCTTACAAAGACGGTTGCCGCGGCGGCTACGGCGGCTGTAGCAGCGGTAGGGGGAGGAGCCAGTAGAGGTTTTTAGTATCGGGAATTCGATAATACGAAGCACCCTACCTTCGATGGATTTCAGGACCCGATTGTTGCTATGAGATGGTTATCATACGTGGAGGGGTGTTTCTTCACGTGTTCATGCCCTGCTGGTCAGAAAGTGAGGTGTGCTCTGAACCTGTTGAGGCTCGGGACGAAATATTGGTGGAGATTGACCACGGGGTCATATTCGGATGCGCAGAGGGCTGCGGTTTCTTGGGATCAGTTCCGGGAGATGTTTAGCACCCGTTATGTTCCACGGGTTGAGAGGGAGAGGTTGGCTCAGGAGTTCTTGGAACTAAAGCAGGATTCAGAGTCGGTGACGGAGATCACCAGGATGTTCACGGAGAGGGCAATGTTTTGCCCTGAGTTTGCTTCAAAGCAGGCTCAGATGTCCTGATATCTTGGTATGCTCAAGAGGGATATCAGGAAGTTCGTGTCTACGCAGAGGTGCGAGACCTTACTAGAGTTGCAGGAGGCCACTCGACGGCATGAGTTGGAGATTGAGTTGCAGTTGCGAGAGCAGAGGCAGGCCCCGGTGCAGTCGCAGCCGACACCAAAACGATCCAAGATCGTTGATTCTAGGGATGGAGATCAGAGCAGCCGCACTTGTGGGAAGTGTGGGAAGGGTCACATCGGAGTTCGTAGGTCTGGTGGTGCGTGCCGCAAGTGTGGGAGAGAGGGGAACTAAGCGAAGGATTGCCGTCAGTCAGCCCCAGTGCAGGATATGAAGATTTGTTATCAGTGCCATCAGGTTGGTCACATGAGGGCCAACTGTCCACAACTTGCTTCAGGACCGGTGCAGTCTCCAGCACCGGCCACTTTGAGGATTACGGGTGGCAGTCAGGGTGGAGCAGAGCCCCCGAGGGGTCAGGGTCGTGCTTTACAGCTTACAGCAGAAGAGGTCAGGGCAGTGTCGGATGCAGCTGCGGGTATGTTTCCTTCTTGATATTTTGTTATCTTGTGATTATTATGGAGTATTGTTTATCTGCTAGTCTCGTTGTGTGATTTTTGGTATTGTATTTGTTCGTTCCTTGAGAGTTATGGTATGGTTAAGGGTTTTGGTATTGGGAGTTTCATTGGTTATCATCCATAGGGATTATTAGTGGGAAATCAGGCTTTTGGTCTGAATTTCGGGTAGCATCTGCAGTCTGAGGAGTGGTTAGCTGAAGGTCGGGATTCTTTTAGGTCCGAGATGATCAGTGTTGATATGTGGTTTGTGAAGGTTACTCGTTCTAGTGGGAATCAGTTCGCGTGTAAGGGTATGTGTGGTGAAGGGTTGTTAAGGGAGGTCGGTTATGGCAACCGGTGGTTGATAGTTAGTGCTCTAAGTGGGGAGAATTGGAAAATTCTCCAGAAGATCGATAAGCATGAGCGGTTGATTAGCTGTTTGGGATTCAGCAGCGGTTCTGTCAGCCAAGAGCGTAGGTTGGTATGAGCAAGTGACAGGAAAACGGGGCGGGATATAAACCAAGGGTTTCGTAAAAAGGGCGATTCATTGTGGAAGGCCTAGGATCAGGCCAGGATTGAGTATGTAGGAAGGAGTTAGAGTTCGGAACCCCTAGAGGGCTAGAACCGTATGCGTGGGAGAGTTTTCCAGGAGGGATAATTCGGGATGATGATTGCTAGTTGAGCGGTCTGGATAGACTGAAGGCCAGTGGGCGTACCAGTCAGGCCGAAGGCTCGGAGGACAGTCCAGACAGTCTGAAGGCCCTGGAGGTCGGTCCAGACATGCTGAGGGTTCTGAGAGTGGTCCAGATTAGATGAAGGCCTGGTAAGGTGGTCCAGTCATGCTGAAGACTCTGCATGTGTTGATAGATCTTTATGAGGAGATGGAATGAGTATGTTGCGATGTGTTAGCATCGGAAGGTCTGGCCCCGGGTATTGATCATGATTAGTGGAAGATAGTGCATGGACTCGAGAGTCCTTATGAGCAAATTTTGAGCCTGTGTGGTGCATGGGATAGAGGTTATGCTATAAGGGAATGGTGTAGCGTTGGACGAGCACCGTGGCACTTATTGTAGTGACAAGGCGGCCAAGTAGATTTCCTTGGATAAGAAAAGGGAAAGGTATGTAGCTCCAAGAAGGAGTGTAAGTTCATGGAAGTGAAAGTAGTAACGCGGAGGTATGATTGAGGTGTTCCAATTATGGTTACTGAGCAGTATGTTTGTGCCGGTGATATGGAATCACATTCGGGTTGGATGTTTGCTGAGGTCACAGAAGGAGTTCCGGGGGTATAGAGCCAAAGAGGCTCGAAAGGGATGCAAAGATGGAGCCTTGGATTCCCAGTTTGGTGTGAACAAGAAATTATGCATATAGTGGTAATTCATCCTGGGGGGATGTTTGGATGGGTCGTCACTATGTCGGGTTTTCCCAACCCGAGGATGCTAGAGCCAGTTCAGCATGTGTATGTGATTGCGGAAGAGAACTCATAGGAGTTGCTCTGAAGCTGAAAGATGTGTCATCCTGTCAGCATGGAAGGGATAGAGTTGGACTCAGAAAGGGTGCAGGTTAAGTCTCAGCGGTGAATTCGGTGAAGGATATGTCTGACGAGGAAAATGATAGCAGTGTGGTACCGGGTCGGGATCCCGGTGGTTCAGGGTTATATCTAGCTTGTAAGAGTCAAGTGATTGTTGTGATATGGAACGAGTGAAGTATCATGGAGTGGTACTCGGTTGATAAGTGTGGTTATCAGAGGATGAAGTCGGTGGCCGGCTTGAGGCGGTGGTCAGGACACCGCAGGGGAAGAGTTGGGTTTCGGGTTTCGGTGGTAGTGTTATGAGGAACCTGGTTTGGTTGATGCCAGGTGGTGCAGTGCGAGAGTAGTTTCTGGAGTTGTGTTGCCGCAGGCTTCGAGGGCGAAGCCTAATTTAAGTGGGGGAGAGTTGTAACATTCCGAGTTCAGGAGTGCAAGTTCAGGGTTCAAAGTGAAAATGTGGATGGTCAACTCGGCGAGTCCATGGGTAGACTCGGCGAGTAAGGTCGCAATTCTGGTCGCATGTTAAGTGGCCAACTCGGCGAGTTGGTGCTGTATGGAGAAAACCCTAATCCTGGGGGTTGAGCCCTATATAAGGAACATAATACCCTCTCCCCAGCCTCTTTGCTCTCCCTTGAATTCCAGAAACCCTAATATTCATTTGTGAGAGAATTAGAGAGCATTTGGATCTTGAAAGAGTGTTTGTTGAGGAGATCTTTGAAGATTAAGAGGCTTGGAGCAAGGGGCTTTACAAGCTTTTGGCTTATTCTTCTGTTGGAGTCTTCTTTTGAGGTAATCATTCGTTGCTTGAGCTGTTATCCATCTAGATCTATCATTTGATTCTTGGGAGTATATCTAGTGCTATCTTGAGTTTGGAGGTTGGATCTGAGGTTGCTACCTCAGATCTAGAGTAATGATGATCCAAAAGAGCATAAAGTTCTTGTCTTTGAATTGTTGGTGAAGCCTTCTTGTCCCAAGCCCTAGCTCAAGAGTGTTTTATGCTTAGATCTCTTTGGATTCACGTAAAGTTTGCAACTTTACGTGAGGAATGGCTTGTATAAGAGTAGATCTATAGATTGGAGACCCTGCATAGCTTGGAAAGCCTCTGTATGGGTTCAGAGCTAGTGGTACTCGGTGAGTCACATGGGTGCACTCGGCGAGTTGCATGAAGATAGGCAGAAACTCGACGAGTTGCAAGAACAACTCGGCGAGTTGGTTGAAGATAGCCTTGGACTCGACGAGTCTGTTCTTGGACTCGGCGAGTCTGGTCGTGAGGTCCTAACCTTTCCTGGTTAAGCTGTGAATCGGTGAGTCAAGGGATGACTCAGTGAGTTGAGTGCGATTAGACTCAAAGTTGTGGGACTCGGCGAGTCTTGGGGCGACTCGGCGAGTTGAGTCGTGCTATGGGAGTTTCAGAGCATAGGGACTCGACGAGTCAGCGGGGTGACTCGGCGAGTAGAGATAGTCTTGGGTTGACCAGTTGTCTTCCAGGGGTGTTTTGGTATTTATTGAGTTCAGTGTTTTGGTTATTGATCAGTGGTGAAGTTCGTGTCAGAGGTTGGAGCAGCATGATCTTATCTTTTCAGTCAGCAGTTGCGATGTGAGTTATCCTCACTATATCAACAGGGTCTAAGGCACCAAGGCCGACCCTTTATCGGATTGTAATCCAGGTATCGTTGTTATGTTATTGCTTTGCTATGTTTGCATCCTGGTAGTTAGGATGGTATATGTTAGAGACCTGGTTAAGGTCGGTATCCTAGTATATAGGATGATGCTATGCTAGTGACCGATTAGGTCGGTATCCTGGTTAGGATGATGTTATGTTATGTGATCTGCTAAATCGGTTTGATTGGATGCGTATTGTTGTATGATTGTATGTTTATGTGCACATGGTTGACGGATTGGGCTAGGGTTGAGGCGGGTTCTGCTTTGTGCTGTAGGCCAACATACCCAGGGCGGACCGGTTATCCCGAAGGCCCAGTGAGCCGTCCGGATAGGCTGTAGGCACCATGAGGGTGGACTAGACGTGCCGAGGCTCGGAGAGTGGACCAGGCCGACTGAAGGCCCGGTGCGGGGGGACCAGTCATACTGTAGACTCAGAGAGTGGACCAGGTAGGTTGAAGGCCCGGTGCGGGCAGACCAACCACACTGCAGACTCGATGTATATGGCTAGACTCGGAGGGTGGACTAGGTAGACTGAAGGCTAGGTACGGCGGACCAGTCACACAGTAGACCCGAAGTGCATGGTTTTTCTGTGTTTTGTCATGATACGACATGTTATGTGTATGGTTTTTGTGGTTGGAATTTTGGGGGTATCTCAGTAAGCTTTCGGGATTACAATTGTGGTTTAAATGTTTCAGGCACTTCAGGAGATCATGGCAAGGCAATGGCGTGATCGTACCGCTCCTCATGTTTATTTTTTATGATATGGTTATGGGAAGATTCTGATAATAATTGTATTGAAAACCTTTTTGTAATAACTTAATGAAACTGAGTTGTTTTTTAATAGTTTAAATTGGCTTGAAATTTTTGGATGTTACATAATTTTTATATGATTATATGTTTATGTGCACATGGTTGGTTGACTGTGGTTGGGTTGAGGCGGGTCTTGCTTTGTGTTGTAGGCCAGCATTCCCAGGGTGGGCCGAATATTCCGAAGGCCCAGCGAGCGGTCCAGATAAGCTGTAGGCCCCACGAGGGCGGACCAGACGTGTCGAGGCTCGGAGAGTGGACCAGGCCGACTGAAGGCCTGGTGCAGGCAGGCCAGTCATACTGTAGACTCAGAGAGTGGACCAGGTGGATTGAAGGCCCAGTGCGGGCAGACCAATCACACTGTAGACTCGATGTATACAGCTAGACTCGAAGGGTGGACCAGGTGGATTAAAGGCCCGGTACGGCGGACTAGTCACACAGTAAACCCAAAGTGCATGGTTGTTCTGTTATGTTATGATATGTTATGTGTATGGTATATGTGGTTGGTATTTTGGGGGTATCTCACTAAGCTTTCGTGCTTACAGTTGTGGTTTAATGTTTTCAGGTACTTCAGGAGACCATGGCAAGGCGAAGGCGTGATCGTACCGCTCCTCATGTTTATGTTTTATGATATGGTTCTGGGAAGACTCTAATAATAATTGTATTGAAAACCTTTTTGCAATGAATTAATGAATATGGGTTGTTTTTGAAAAATTTAAATTGGTCTGAATTTTATGGATGTTACAAGTTGGTATCAGAGCCTTGGTTTGAGTGAATTGGAGGAACATTCGTGTGAATCCAGTCTCAAATCAAGGAGAGTTTTCAAAAGAGAATTTAAAATGGTTTTCAAAATGAGTAAAGGAGGACATGGAGGTACGATCAGCCGGAGCCAGTAAGTAGCCCCAAAATATCATACAAGTTATTTGTTTATGTGATATGATAGAACAACATGCTAGTACTAGGCTAGGGATCTTCAGGAATTGCATGATAGAGTTGCCTGATTTATGATGCCTCCTAGCCTAGGGTTTCTTTCTGTATGAGATTTCCAGTGTTCCTCTAGGAGTGAGGGTTGAGTGCTTGTTATGCATGTTCATCTTTAGGGTGTTGTGGTGATACTTGATGTAAATATGGGTAGGTGTGGAAGGTAGTATGGGCCCGTACTACTAAAAGCACAGGACCCATACGCGCATCAAGGAAGTTGCAACCCCTAGGGTTGGGTTGGGGGTTGGTTCCCGGGTTAGTGGGAAGTATATGATGTCTTGCGGTGTTTTTCAGTATGGTGGTTACGAGGCATGCTGGGAACGGATCCGGATCAGGATCGGGAGCAGGAGAGGGCGGCCAGGGTGAGTCAGTACCACCCGAGGTTATCGGTTAGATGAGCACGGACGATTTGGATGCTAGGATTCGTGAGATCCTGCATGATGAGGTTGCTGCTATGTTCCGGGCCGAGTTGTCGGAACTGTTTGGGTCGATCAAGACCGTTATGGTCGAGTATTTTGATGAGCGCAATGCAGCTCTTACAGAGACGGCTGCCGCGGTGACTACAGCGGCTGTAGCAGCGGCAGGGGGAGGAGCCGGTAGAGGTTTTCAGTATCGGGACTTCGATAATACGAAGCCCCTAACCTTAGATGGAGTTCAGGATCCGATTGTCACTATGAGATGGTTGTTAGACATGGAGGGGTGTTTCTTCACGTGTTCATGCCCTACTGATCAGAGAGCGAGGTGTGCTCTGAATCTACTGAGGCTCGGGGCGAAGGATTGGTGGAGATTGACCACGCGGTCATATTCGGATGTGCAGCGGGCTGCGGTTTCTTGGGATGAGTTTCAGGAGATGTTCAACACTCATTATGTTCCACGAGTTGAGAGAGAGGTTGGCTCAGGAGTTCCTGGAGCTGAAGCAGGATTCAGAGTCGGTGACGGAGATCACCAGGATGTTCACTAAGAGGGCGATGTTTTGCCCGGAGTTTGCTTCGGAGCAGGCTCAGATGTACCGATATCTAAGTATGCTCAAGAGGGATATCAGGCAGTTTGTGTCTACAAAGAGGTGCGAGACCTTGCTGGAGTTGCAGGAGGCCGCTTGGTGGCGCGAGTTGGAGATTGAGTTGCAGTTGCGAGAGCAGAGGTAGGCCCCGGTGCAGTCGCAGCCGGCGCCGAAACAGTCCAAGACCGTTAATTCTAGGTTGGGAGATCAGAGCAGCGCACTTGTGGGAAGTACGGGAAGGGTCACACCGGAGTTTGTAGGTCCGGTGGTGCATGCCGCAAGTGCGGGAGAGAGGGACACTATGTGAGGGATTGCCGTCAGTCAGCCCAGTTCAGGATATGAGGATTTGTTATCAGTGCCATCAGGTTGGTCACATGAGGGCCAACTGTCCACAACTTACTGCAGGACCGATGCAGGCTCCAGCACCGGCCACTTTGAGGATTATGGGTGGAGGTCAGGGTGGAGCGGACCCCCCGAGGGCTCAGGGTTGTGCTTTTCAGCTTACAACGGAAGAGGTCAGGGCAGTGCCGAATGCAGTTGCGGGTATGTTTCCTTCTTGATATTTTGTTATCTTGTGATTATTATAGAGTATTGTTTATCTGCTAGTCTCGTTGTGTGATTTTTGGTATTGTATTTGTTCGTTCCTTGAGAGTTATGGTATGGTTAAGGGTTTTGGTATTGGGAGTTTCGTTGGTTATCATCCATGGGGATTATTAGTGGGAAATCAGGCTTTTGGTCTGAATGTCGGGTAGCATCTGCAGTCTGAGGAATGGTTAGCTGAAGGTCGGGCTTCTTTCAAGTCCGAGATGATCAGTGTTGATATGTGATTTTGTGAAGGTTGCTCGTTCTAGTAGGAATCAGTTCCAGTATAAGAGAATTTGTTGAGTAAGAATGTTTAAGTGATGTCGGTTGGGTCACCGGTGGTTGGTAGCCAGTGCTCTAAGTGGGGAGAATTGGAAAATTCTCCAGAAGATCGACAAGCATGAGAGGTTGATTAGCCATTTGGGATTCAGCAGCGGTTCTGTCAGCCAAGAGCGTAGGCTGGTATGAGCAAGTGACAGGCAAACAGGGCGGGATACAGACCAAGGGTTTCATAAAAAGGGCGATTGATTGTGGAAGGCCTAGGATCAGGCTGGGATTGAGTATGTAGGATGGAGTTAGAGTTCGGAACCCCTAGAGGGCTAGAACATTATGCATGGGAGAGTTTTCCAGGAGGGATAATTCGGGATGATGAATGCTAGTTGAGCGGTCCAAATATACTGAAGGCCGGTGGGCGTACCAGTCAGGCCGAAGGCTCGGAGGACGGTCCAGACAGGCTGAAGGCCCTGGAGGGCGGTCCAGACATGTTGAAGGTTTTGAGAGTGGTCCAGATTAGCTGAAGGCCTGGTAAGACGGTTCAGTCATGCTGAAGACTCTGCATGTGTTGATAGATCTGTATGAGGAGATGGAATGAGTATGTTGCGATGTGATAGCATCAAAAGGTCTGGTCCCGAGTATTGATCATGATTAGTGGAAAGTAGTGCATGTACTCGAGAGTCCTTGCGAGCAGATTCAAAGCATGTGTGGTGCATAGGATAGCAATTATGCTATAAGGGAATGGTGTAGCGTTAGGCGAGCACCGTGGCACTTGTTGTAGTGACAAGGCGACCAAGTAGATTTCCTTGGATAAGGAAAGGGAAAGGTATGTAGCTCTGATAGGGAGTGTAAGTTCATGGAAGTGAAAGCAGTAGCGCGGAGGTATGATTGAGGTGCTCCAATTATGGTTATTGAGCAGTGTGTTTGCGCCGGTGGTATGGAATCACATCCGAGTTGGATGTCTGCTGAGGTCACGGAAGGAGTTCTAAGGGTGTAGAGCTAAAGAGGCTCGGAAGGGATGCAAGGATGGAGCCTTGGATTCCCAGTTTGGTGTGAACAAGAAATTATACATGTAGTGGTAATTCATCCTGGGGGATATTTGGAGGTGTCGTCAGTGTGTCGGGTTTTCCCAACCTGAGGATGCTAGAGCCAGTTCACCATGTATATGTGATTGCAGAGGAGAACTCATGGGAGTTGCTCTGAAGCTGAAGGATGTGTCATCCTTTCAGCATGGAAAGGATAAAGTTGGACTCAGAAAGGGAGCAGGTTAAGTCTCAACAGTGAATTCGGTGAAGGATATGTCTAACAAGGAAAATGATAGCAGTGTGGTACCGAGTCGGGATCCCGGTGGTTCAAGGTTATATCTAGCTTGTAAGAGTCAAGTGATTGTTGTGATCTGGAACGAGTGAAGTATCATGGAGTGGTACTCGGTTGATAAGTGTGGTTATCAGAGGATGAAGCCGGTGGCCGGCTTGAGGCGGTGGTCAGGACAACGCAGGGGAAGAGTTGGGTTTCGGGTTTCGGTGGTAGTGTTCTGAGGAACCTGGTTTGGTTAATGCTAGGTGGTGCATTGCGAGAGTAGTTTCTGGAGTTGTGTTGCCGCAGGCTTCAAGGACGAAGCCTAATTTAAGTGGGGGAGAATTGTAACATCCCGAGTTCAGGAGTGCAAGTTCAAGATTCAAAGTGAAAAAAATATGGATGTCAACTCGGCGAGTCCATGGGTAGACTCGGCAAGTAGGTCGCGATTCTGGTCACGTGTTAAATGGCCAACTCGGCGAGTCGGTGGCTGGACTCGGAGAGTTGGTGTTGTGTGGAGAAAACCCTAATCCCAGGGGTTGAGCCCTATATAAAGAACATAATACCCTCTCCCCATCCTCTTTACTCTTCCTTGAAGTCCAGAAACCCTAATATTCGTTTGTGAGAGAAATAGAGAGCATTTGGATCTTGAAGGAGTGTTTGTTGAAGAGATCTTTGAAGATTAAGAGGCTTGGAGCAAGGGGCTTTACAAGGTTTTGGCTTATTCTTCTGTTGGAGTCTTCTCTTGAGGTAATGATTCATTTCTTGAGCTGTTATCCATCTAGATCTATCATTTGTGGGATTTTTGGGAGTATATCTAGTTCTATCTTGAGTTTGGAGGTTGGATCTAAGGCTGTTACCTCATATCTAGAGTAGTGATGATCCAAAGGAGCATAAAGTCCCTGTTCAAGAGTTGTTGATGAAGCCTTTTTGTCCCAAACCCTAGCCCTAGAGTGTATTATGCTTAGATCTCCTTGGATTCACGTAAAGTTTGCCACTTTACATGATGTATGGCTTGTATAAGAGTAGATCTATGGATTGGAGACCATGCATGGCTTGGAAAGCCTCTGTATGGGTTAAGAGCTAGTGGTACTCGGCTAGTCACATGGGTGTACTCAACGAGTTGCATGAAGATAGGCAGCAACTCGACGAGTTGGAAGAACAACTCGGTGAGTTGGTTGAAGATAGCCTTGGACTCAACGAGTCTGTTCTTGGACTCAGCGAGTCTGGTCGTGAGGTCCTAACCTTTCCTGGTTGAGCTATGAATCAGTGAGTCAAGGGATGACTCAGTGAGTTGAGTGCGATTAGACTCAGAGTTGTGGGACTCAGTGAGTCTTGGGGCGACTCGGCGAGTTGAGCCGTGTTATGGGAGTTTCAGAGCATAGGGACTCGACGAGTCAGCGGGGTGACTCGGCGAGTAGAGATAGTCTTGTGTTGACCATTTGTCTTCCAGGGGTATTTTGGTATTTATTGAGTTCAGTGTTTTGGTTATTGATCAGTGGTGAAGTTCATGTCAGAGGTTGGAGCAGCGTGATCTTATCTCTTCAGTCGGCATTTGTGAGGTGAGTTATCCTCATTATATCGAATGTCTAAGGCACCAAGGTCGGCCCTTTATCGGATTGTAATCCGGGTATCATTGTTATGTTATTGCTTTGCTATGTTTGCATCCTGGTAGTTAGGATGGTATATGCTAGTGACCGGTTAGGTCGATATCCTGGTTAGGATGATGTTATGTTATGTGATCTGCTAGATCAGTTGATTGGTGATTAATTTTTATATGATTATATGTTTATGTGCACATGGTTGGTTGATTGGGGTGTAACGTCCCAAAATTCAAGACTAAAAATTTCTTTTAATAAAATATTACTTAAATTAAAATCGTTGATTCAAAGCATAATCAAATAAGAGTTTTCAATACACATGTTCATTATCAGAGTACTACATTCCCAGGCTGGCTAATCTATGGTGTGTGCCATGCGATAATCCCGAGCTCCATCATCCGCTACCGGAAGTACCTGAAACCAAAACTGAAAACCGTAAGCACGAAGCTTAGTGAGTTCCCCACCCTACCACATACCATGCATAACCACATACTGCACATACTGGGCCACGCCCCCTATCCTGGGCCTCGCCCCCTACCTCGGGCCTCGCCCGCTACAACGGCCCCGCCGCTCCAGTCCCCGCCTGGCTTCGAGCCCCGCTCGGATACAGATCTGTTTCACTTAGGCCTCGCCTGTCACAGGGCCCCGCCCACTAACATATAATAGCACATAAACATATCACATCACATTACATAAGCTAAATACATACTAACGGATCTTGTTCTAAGGCCTCGCCTATCTCTGGGCCCCGCCCGTGTCCTGCTACTGATGAGTCATGGAACCCCGTCCATCCTCCTGCTGATAGTGAGGTACGGGCCCAACCCACCCTCACTCCTTCCCTAACTTGGGCCTCGCCCCTGCTCTGCTGCTACTGAGATGTGGAACACCATCCACACTCTGCTATTGGTGAGATACGGGACCTCGCCCACACTCACCTCCCTACCAGGCACATACAAGTATCACACAAACAACAAGTATAAACTGTCACATAAACCGTTCCTTGGGCACCCGCCCTCTACCATTGGACCTCGTCCCGAATATCATACTAGCATACTGTGCCTAGGGCTAACCCCTGGGTCTTCTACTCATAACTACATGGGCCGACATTGTGACCTTAGACCCATTCACACAAAGGGAAACTCACCTGATACTGCTGAACTGCTGCTGCTAATCCCTTTGACCGCTACCTGACCACTGACTCCGAACTGCTGCTCCACTAGCTCCCCGAGCTACCAATATCAACATAACACTTAGCCTAACTGACCTTTAAAGGTCAACTAAGTCAACTCTTGTCAAAGTCAAAGTCCTGGTCAAAGTCAACCTCCCAGGTCAACCCTACTTGCCGAGTCACCCTATTGACTCGCCGAGTTCATATGTTCAGAGTCCTTCTATTCGCGACTCGACTCGCCGAGTCAGTCCATGACTCGCTGAGTCTACCGATTACCGAGTCCTGACCTGTCCAACTCACCGAGTCTCCATTCGACTCACTGATTCGAGTCTCAACTTGAAGGATTTGGGGTTTCGCGACCTGACTCGCCGAGTCCAAGAACAGACTCGCCGGGTTCAAGACAATCTTCATCCAACTCGCCGAGTTGTTCTTCCAACTCGCTGAGTTCATGCCCAACTTCATCCGACTCGACGAGCTGTTCATCCCACTCGTCGAGTTCCTCCTCATCTTCAAGCTACTCGCCGAGTCCACTCAAAGGACTCGCTGAGTCCATCCGGTCCTTCATACATGCAGAGGACTTTTGAGTCATGTAGGGACTCAAATCTGTAGATCTACCTTCCCAAGCCTATTCCTCACGTAAAGTTGCAAACTTTACGTGTAGAGAAGGAGATCTAAGCAAAATACACCATAAACTAGGGTTTAAGGCAAGGAGGCTCCATAATCAACTCAAGGGCTGCTACTTTATGCTTCTCAAGACCATAATATGCTTAGATCTGAAGTAGCAACTTCAGATATGGCTTCTAACTCAAAATAATAACATTATGGCTAAAAAGCCCCAACAACCACACATAGATCTAGGTGCAAAAAGGGTCTAGGAACTAGTTTATTACCTACAAATGCTCAGAATGAACTCACAATCCCAGATCTATAGTCCCTTCTTGCTCCTCCAAGTTCCTTCTTCCTTCTCCAAGCTTTAATGCACCTTCCAAGGCAACAAATGGCTCAATCAAAGGATATGACGGCTAGGGTTTGGTATCCAGGGCTAAAGAGGCAGTAAGGAACCCTAGGAAGAAGATTAAGACGTTTATATAGGCTCCAAGTCCCGAATTTAGGGTTTTCCACGCACAGACCAGACTCGCCGAGTCACCTTGGCCGACTCGCCGAGTTCCTCCTTGGACTCGCCGAGTCGCCCCTTAAAATTAAGGTTTTCTTTCCTTTCTTGGCCTTCAAAACTTTGGGTGTTACATGGGGTTGGGTTGAGTCGGGTCCTGCTTTGTGCTGTAGGCCAACATACCCAGGGCGGATCGGATACTCCGAAGGCCCAACTAGCGGTTCGGATAGGCTGTAGGCCCCACGAGGGCGGACCAGACGTGCTGAGGCTCGGAGAGTGGACCAGGCCGACTGAAGGCCCGGTGTGGGCGTACCAGTCATACTGTAGACTCAGAGAGTGGACCAGGTGGATTGAAGGCCCGGTGCGGGCGGACCAATCACACTGTAGACTCGATGTATATGGCTAGACTCGGAGGGTGGACCAGGTGGACTGAAGGCCCGGTTCGATGGACCAGTCACACAGTAGACCCGAAGTGCATGGCTGTTCTGTTCTGTTCTGTTATGATATGTTATGTGTATGGTATATGTGGTTGGTATTTTGGGGGTATCTCACTAAGCTTTCGGGCTTACAGTTGTGGGTTAATGTTTTCAGGTACTTCAGGAGACCGTGGCAAGGCGAAGGCGTGATCGTACCGCTCCTCATGTTTATGTTTTATGATATGGTTCTGGGAAGACTCTAATAATTATTGTATTGAAAACCTTTTTGCAATGAATTAATGAATATGGGTTGTTTTTGAAAAATTTAAATTGGTCTGAAATTTATGGATTTTACAGAAGATAAACTTAATCATGGGGAACAGAAGATCGTCACCTGTCACCAAGATTGGAGTTTACTCTTTAGTGCTTAGTAATGGATTAGGACTAGATTTAAGTAATTGTTGCTATTCGTCAGATATGACAGGAAACATCATTTCTTTTCATGGTTTGTATAGACAAGGATTTAGATATTCATTTGATAATGAAAAAGGGTTCTATTAATGCTTATCTTAATGGTGTTTTATATTTTGAAGCATTGCCTTGTAATGGAATATATGAAACTGTGATGGTTGTAGATAATTTAGGACATGATGTGTTGTGTATCGATTCTTCCAATAGTTTGGATAAAGCATGCTTGTGGCATTGTTTTCTTGGACATGTCAACAAGAAACGCATAGCCCAACTCCAAAAGGATGGAGTATTGGAGTCATTCGACCTTAAGGACGATGGCGTGTGCGAATCTTGTTTACTTGGAAAGATGACCAAGTCACCCTTCACTGTCACTTGTGAAAGGGGTGAGGGTTTATTGGATCTCATACACGCTGATGTGTGTGGGCCCTTTAGATCCACCATAAGGGATGCAAACGCTTCTATGTGACTTTCACCGATGATTATAGCATATATATATATATATATATATATATATATATATATATATATATATATCTACTTAATCAAGCACAAGTCGGAAACCTTTGAAAAGTTCAAAGAGTTTAAGCAGGAAGTGGAGAATCAGTTGGGCAGGAAAATCAAGATGCTTCGATCCGATCGAGGTGGAGAGTACCTAAGTCTTGAATTCCATGACTACCTCAAGGAATGGTGAATCGTTTCGCAATTAACGCCACCTAGGACACCATGGTGTGGCTGAGAGGCGTAATCGAACCTTGCTAGACATGGTTCGTTCCATGATGAGTCGTGCTTCACTACCTATCTCATTCTAGGGGTATGCCTTAGATACTGCCGCCCATATCCTTAACTTAGTCCCTACCAAGAAGGTTGCCAAAACACCTCACGAGATGTGGACATGGAAAGCTCCGTCGTTGGTACATATCAAGGTTTGGGGTTGCGAGACTTTCGTAAGACGAGAGACTCACGACAAGCTCGAACCTCGTAGTGAGCGGTGTATTTTCATTGGCTACCCGCAGAAGTCCTTTGGATATCTCTTCTATAGACTGAGTGACAATGTTGTCTTCGTTGCGAGGAGAGGGGTTTTCCGAGAACGAGAACTCATAAGCCAAGGGGATAGTGGGAGACAAATTGATCTTGAAGAGCTTCAAGAGTCGAGCGATGAAGGAACCTCTAACGCTGATGCTCAACCCGATGAGGAAACTCCGGTTGAACCAATTGACGAATCCTTACCTCTAAGACGTTCCAGTAGAGTTAGTGTTCCGCCTGTGTTGTATGGGTTTCATATAACAAGTAAGGGTGATACGTTTATTAGTGATAGTACACTAATAAATTTGGATGAACCTAATAGCTACAAGGAAGCCATGGCAGGGCTGAAGTCTGCAAAATGGAAAGAGGCTATGGACAGCAAGATTCAGTCCATGTATGACAACCAAGTCTGGAATATGGTTGACAATGTGCCAGGTCGTAAGACGGTCGGATGCAAGTGGATCTTTAAGATAAAGACCGACATGGATGAGAAGGTACACACTTACAAGGCACGATTGGTTGCGAAGGGCTTTACTCAAACTCCCGGAGTTGACTATGATGAAACCTTCTCATTGGTTGAGAAGATAAAGTCTATTAGGGTGATGCTAGCCATTGCTGCATTTCATGACTATGAGATATGGCGGATGAATGTCAAAACCGCTTTCCTTAACAGAAAGTTGGCTGAGAATGTTTACATGAATCAGCAGAGGGTTTTGTCCATGCGAAGCACCCCAATAGAGTGTGTAAGCTTGAGAAGTCCATTTATGGACTGAAACAAGCATCTCGCAGATGGAATCTTTGTTTCGATGAGAAAGTCCAAAAGTTTGGTTTTCTGCGAAGCAAGGATGAAAGTTGGCTGAGGATGAATCAGGCGAAACACCCCAATAGAGTGTGTAAATTTGTTTACATTTAGTCATTGAACTTTTTGAGAGGGAAACGAACTTTTGATTTTGTTCATATTTAGTCATTAATTTTTTTTTTCATTATCTATTTGCCACTGAACTATTGAAACTATTCACATTTTACCTTTATGACCGGTCATAAAGGTAAAATATGAACAATTTCAAAAGTTCAGTGACAAATAAATAATGAAAAAAAAGTTTTGTCACTAAATATGAACAAAATCAAAAATCTATTACCCTTTCAATTCATTATTCCTAGAGTTCACGAGTTGTCCACTTTGTAATAATCTTTTTTTGAAAAAGAAAACGTTATTGTCCATCATTTCTACAGAAATGAAACCATTTATCATTTATATATAATAATAAAATCTATTTTGAGACAGAAACCATGATTTCAAAACCGAAAAAGGTTTGATTTTTGTAAATAAGGCAGCAGTAAAAGGTTCTTTCTCCTCCTCTGTTTCAGATTCCAAAACAAAGAAATATAAATAAAAAATAAATAAATAAAAAGATGCTAGGGTTTTTGAAAATTGAATTTGGGATGAAGAAATGCCCTAAACATCACCCATGGATCAGCGTCACCCTCACTACTTCCTAACTAAAGGCTCTCAGGTTGAAGTTAGCTCCGACGAAGACGGTTTTAACGGTGCTTGGTTCGTTGCCACCGTTATCCACCCTCCTCCTTCCATTTCCACCACTAAAAAGACCAAGTCCCTGAATCATCATACCAACAACAACTTGGTCTATGTCGAATACCATAATCTTATATCCGAGGACGGTTCTTCCAGACGCTTGAGAGAGTACGCCAACGTTTCTTACGTCAGACCTTCACCTAATCCCGATCCTAACGCTGCTGCTCCCCATTTCCAACTCAACGATCTCGTCGACGCCTTCTACCGTGACGGCTGGTGGACCGGCGTCATCACAACAGTCGTAGATAGCTCCAACTTCGTTGTCGCCTTCCAAAACCCTCCCGACCAAATTCAGTTTAATTCCTCTGATTTACGGGTCCATAGAAGATGGGACGGTGGCAGATGGGTCCAACCCGAGATACAGGTTTCCCGCTTTACCGTTTCTAGTTACCGTTCCTAATTCATACTACAAATAGTCTCCGGAGTACTACATGATATATATATGCGTTCTGTAGCTATGCTAGGGTTTTGTTTTCTCTTTAATTTCGTTTCTATTTTTGGGGTTTGTGTTTCTCCACCAAAATGTAACTTGCTACGATGAACGAAAGCGCAAATATATGGTGCTATTTTTTCTTTTTATAAATAAAAACTCTTGGAGCTGTCTGGGCGTTTCAAAGTTTAAAGCATGCTGAGCTGCTTCTAGTATTCCCATTTAGCCTAGGATTTATTGTCTTATCAGTTGTCCTTGTCAAACTTTTGCAAGCTCCCGGATTTTTCCATCTCATTTTATTAATGCATGCCCTTGGTACAAGGATCTTTTAACCATTGAGTTTTATTCATTGTACTTTTGGTGATGTGAATTTTTTGATCCATGACTCTGATTTTGTTTTTCCCTTAAAAAACTCTCGAAAGAGAACAGCAGGGTTGATGTTCACTGTAGGCAAAAAAGTGGAAGTGTGTTTTGAGGGAGAAAATTTGCGTGATGTTTGGTTCCCTGCAACTGTTGTAGAAAACTCGGGCAACAATTCTTTTCTGGTTGAGTATCAGCAGCCAGGAATTGGTGATGAGGCAACTGTTCATAAAGTTACTGTAGATTACTTACACATCCGACCCTCACCACCTCATCTCAGGGATAAGAATTTTGTTTTGCTTGAAAAGGTTGATGCTTACTCTGATTTTGGCTGGTGGAGTGGAGTAGTTACCAAAGAACTTGCTGGTAATAGGTACAACGTGTTCTTTAAACACACAAAAAAAGAGAGAGAATTTGATTGCTCAAGAGTAAGGCCACATATGGATTGGAAAGGCGGGAAATGGTTCACCACTTCTCAGGTATTCATATCATCATTTACATGGTTAACTTCTCTGCTTTCTTTTCAATTGAATGAGTCATCAGTGAGGTCTATGATTGGCCTCCATAGACTATTGTTTAAAATGCTTTTTTTTCCTTTATCGAAATAAAATTTTATCGTATGTTGTCTTTTCATTCATCCTCTTCTATCAAAGCCTTCATAAAGAATTTTTTGTTTTGTTTTGTTTGCCTAATATAAATGTTGAGAACAATTCCTTCCGAATACATGGGTAAAAGATGCAACAAAAGGAATGCTAGCTTCACCACATGCAACAATATTATGAATGAGTGTGATTCAATGGCACCTGAAGCTAGTAAGCTACTTGCCTCTATTCCATCTTGGGTTGTATATGGAAAGGGAACTTGTATATTCTAGTTGTTCGCCATATTTCCTAACTTGCATATTGTACAATTGAAGTTCATGAAATGATGAAGTTTGAATGTTTTTTTTGTTTCTGAAATTTTCAACAATCGAGTGGAGAGGTACGTATGATAACTTTAGTTGATGAACTACATATCCTATCTCATTACTCAATCTTCCATTTGGTTCCAATCTGTCTATCTAAGAATTGAATGAACCAAGTTGCACAACTCAAGGGTGATGGAGAAAAACTAGCAAAAAACTTCCTACCTATGACATCTTCCTGGTAGTTCAAATTCTTCAACTTCTACATAGTAATTTCAACATGAAAGGTTTCATGGAGCTTAAGCATAGGCAAGTCAAGAAGTTGACTGAACGAGCCCTATTTCTATAAGGAGCGAGTGAGCGACCAATGAGGACACATGATCACTTCAATTTCTTGAGTGCCATGTTTTGAAACTATTACTAGTTAATTTCATGTTGACTTAAGCTATTAGCTCACACTTGTTCAAACAATCAAATTGTGAGATCTGTATTGATCAATCAAGTAGACAAAGGTTGCGAAGTCTTAGATTCTTCCTACCAAAAATTTATGGAATAGTCTTAAATTCTTCTTGGTTCATTAATGAAAGGCATGCCCTTTTCATGTTGGGCCTTTCTTGCATTCCTCACAATTCTCTCGTTCGTCAATTGATAATTTGACATGCATCCGCTGAAAAAAGCTTTAGTCTTGGTTGATTCTTCAAAGAATTTTTCTTTGCTTTTTCCCCTCTGCATACTCATCTTTTGAATGGTAAACCACTAGCCTAGTCGCTTAAGAAAGTAACAATACTAATAGCATCAATATTAATAGTAACAATATTGTTTGAATATGCTCCCCCCTTCTTCTTCCCAGCATATGTAGCAACAGTTATCATAGAAGAGAAGGCAACTTTCTTTCTGTTCCTTATTTTTTTTATTAGAAATAACTAGCCACTTCACTACCAATGCAGTCACAGTCAAGATAGGAAGTACATCGGTAGCATATAGGTAGCTTGTCGCTATTTACTAATCACTCCAAGCAGATTGAGCAAACAACACCTAAACAATCTATCGTTGAAACATCAATAGCAAAGAGAACAAAGCAGACTGATCTTGACAGCAATGATAAGAATTCATTGCCTTTCAGGAGATTGGAAAATGAAATTAGGTCTGATTATCCAAGTTTATCAAGTAAAAAAACAAATGGCTCGCCTGTTGGTCAATCTGAGGGCTTGGATACTGAAGTAAGTATAATAAATGACCAAGCCTTTGGTAAAACTGAGAATCTTTCTCATGGAAAGAAAGTGGTGAGTTGAATATCTTATCATCTTCTATGCATTTAGTGTGGTTGACTATATGAATGAATTTCTTATCTAGACAATCATCCAGGTATGATACAAATCAGAATATGATATACCTAATGTTTTTCTTCGGCTCAGTCTGAAAAAACTTTGAAACAAGTGAAAATAGACAGCATTGTATTACCTTGAAAATTTTGGAATTTTTAGGTCTTTGTTAGATGGTAATCCAAGTGATTCGTTTAAAGATTCTTTTTTTGGGCCAAAAAGTCTAGATAGTAAATTAGTCATATAGATTACAATATTCGAAAGGTCGAGAGCATACAAGGAATGGGTTTATAAGATAATTGGTTGCGAGCTTACAATATACAATTAGCGAGCATTTTTGGTTATGCAACTGATGTGAAGTTACACCAACCAAACTAATCAATAATTTTCCTTCATCCAGTGTTGAAAACCAAGCTTGACTTTTGACTTGTTGCAGCGTAGTAAACGAGGAAAAGGTGTTGAACTGAAAACTCCAACGACGGATTCTTCAAGAAAGAAGGGGAGATTGGAAACCGAGCTTATAGCAGAAGGTGTGTGATTAGTTGAACCTTAGCTTCCTTTGTCTTTTTGTTTGTTTTTTTAGAATCTTGTATAAGAGGTGAAGGAGTAAACAAAGATTTTTCAGGAGCTAAAGAAGATCCGGTTCCAGTCAAAACAAGCAGCCAAGAAAATGTGGAAAAAGATGTTACTAAAGACTTAACCGAATGTAATGGTAATGGGATGACAGTATCAGAAGAGAAGAAACTTGAGGTGTTGAATGTTGCAGAAGGTGAGAGAAAAGAAGCATCTCCATGTGTTGGGTTGGCACCATTGACAGTGGTTGATAAGGTGAGAGACTTATTTTATACTTGGATTGGATGTTGAATGAAAGTGATGTATAAATTAAATGGCATTTGTGCAGAAGAAAAGCGTATCATCTAGTGTGGATGGATCTGTAACGGTAAGTATTTGATGGTTTGGAGGTTTGAAAAGCATTTTGTAGGTCATGTGTATGGTACTTGTTAAATAGTTAGTTTAATCTTTAATCTTTAATGTATGTGAATCAGGAGGGAAAGGAAGGGGAAGCTGAAACTGTTGCTCCGACTCCAACTCCAAAAAGGAAGAGGGGCAGACCACCTAAGTTACAAGCCACAAGTCTTGAGACTCCAGTTGCAGCAGCAGGTATCAGTTGATACTCGACAGTTGGTTGATGATGGCATATTGGTGTTGCTTTTATGTATTAATATTTTATAGTTGCAGTGGCAGTTAATGATGAGATTGAGAAAGAAGGTGTTGGTGTTGGTCCGCCTGAGATGGAAAGTGGTCAAAGGTCTGCAAGTTCAGTAACCAAACCATTGGAGAAGCTTCCTGCAGAAGACAATAATGATGTCCAAAACCTGGAAAACACATCAAGTAACAACAAGCAGCAGCTGCCAAATGAAAATGTTCAAGTACAGCCACAACCACAGCCGCAGCTGCAGGAGGGGAAAAAGTATTCATCCATGAAAGGGAAACGAGGAAAGCGACGGACAATCAGTATAAACTCTGAGTCTCCTCCAACTGAAGGTGCGCAAATTGCTTATAATTTTGTCTGTATGTGTGTTGATTTGTGTGCGTGTGTCTATATATATGTATAAGAATTTTTGATTTTTGGGTGGGGTGCAGATTGTAGAGAAAAAAAAGCAGATAAGGTGAAGGATGATATTTTAAATTCCCCAACCCCAACAAGAAATGTTGAAGCTGCCTCTGTTGGGAAATCGGTGTCTGACGATCAACCTCTTTCGAGGTGGTTAGTGCAGTCTCCAAGTGTTGATGGTCATGGGACAGGTCGTTATTTCTTGTTTTGTCTACATACATATGGATGATAGTACTAATACTAATACTAACATGTGATATGTTGATGTTCATATCAGAGGGAACTGGAAGCGTGGAGCAACCAAGGGAAAGGGAAAGGGATATGGAGTCGGAAATGATGATAGTGACGTCTCCTGCTGCTGCTGCTTCAGGTTTAGGTTTTTGTGATGGTTTGCCGTTTATGATAAGCAGTCCTACACTGTGGAAGACAATAGAATCGATGGACGCGTTGCGTAAGATTCCACAGAAACCACATTTCCGTCCATTGGAAGGCATGAAGGAGAGCGGGCGGGAAGGACTGGCCATCGGGAGCATGGTGACCTTTTCGACGGTGGTCGACAGGACTTGTGCACTGCGGTTTGAGGACCCGAGAAGCGCGATAGAGGAGTGCTTGGAAACGCTGGCGGAACTGGAACCTCATGGCTTTCAGGTGGACCTCATAAGAGACCGCTTGACACAGCTGCTTCTCATAAAGGACAAGCAGGAGGACCTCCAACAACAATTATTATCCCAACAAAATTTGGAGGAGGCACACATGGAACAAATCAAACTGGATGCAGAGATTGATGAAATCGACACCGAGATAACACAGCTGGAGGAGAGACGCAGGCAGCTGCTGTCCACCAAGGAAAAACACGACTCCCACATGGCTCTTACCAAGGCTGCAGGGGACCGCCTTCACCAACAGCTCGGGGTAGTTGGAACCGAATTTCATCTCCTGGCAGCTGCCTCTTTCTTCTGATTCCAATGTCATTGTCATTGTCAATGTTGTATGCTTCCTTGTATCTCCTCTTCTTTTACAATACCATATCATCCCCAAACCCCTACTCACAGTGTTGCTTAATTTTGAACTAAATTTCAGTTTTTCAGTTTATGATTGTTGCAGATTAATATTTTCAAAAACCACAGTTAGACTCGGTCGGTTCTGGCCTGGTCTTCAACACCTGCATCAGATTAATATTTTCTTTAAACTTATTATAACTTGTTACAAAAATATTATTAATACCAAGGAAACCCATTACATTAATGATTTTTTCGTATATCGGGGATAATGTTTTCTAGACGGATGGGATGGCCAATTAGGCTGTCGGGAGTGGTCACACTCAACCCATCGAAAAAGTGCTGCCACCTGTGCGCTATGTCAGTTTCACCACTAACCCATTAAACATTGGAAATGGTTACCATTCAATAAATTCCTTTTTTTTTATTTTTTTTTATTTTAACATTATATTAAATAAAAAACAAAATACAAACCATATTTTAAAATAAAACCATAATTTATATAAGACACATTAAAATTAAAAACACATTATATTAAATAAAAACACACTTACTAAACATAAATAAATATTTTAATTATAAAAGATACATTTAATTAAATAAAAACATAATTTTAAAATTCAATAAATATTAAAGCTATATTAGAAATTGAAAAAAGATAATTGAAAGGGTATGATATGTAATTTTCGAAAATCATTATTTAAGCATAAAAAAAAAAAATTTGATTTAGGGTGGAAGGTGTAATCAGCCAAGACTTCACGGACCAAAGCGGTCAAGTCTTTCATTTTGCTGTCTTTTTCCTCCTTACGCATCGTCTAACTCTTTTCTCCATTTTTACTCTGCAACTTCAGATTTAAAGCATCTGATACACTCTTCAAAAAGAAAAAAAACTCCATCGTTCGTAAAGAAAGAACAGTCAAAAAGAGCATTAACCAATCAACTCCGTCGTCTTCTCCCGTGGCCGAAGTCACGCCACAACACACCCACTCTCCATTGGGGCGGTGTTCACGCGTGGGTAGAGGTGCCACATCAGCCTTCACACGTGATTTTTTCTCCCATACCGGATAGCCTAATGAGTTTTTCACAACGTTCTTTCTTGTTCTAAAATCTAGATGGTTTGGTTGTGTTGACATGATGATTTTTTTGGGAATCAGTCACTATATTTCTTACCCCTTACGATTTTGTTTTTCGAGATTTTTACAAGACATCATTGTGATTTGTGAGAATCTAAAGATATGATGAGTGTTAGAAATTTTATGGGAAATCCCAAATTTCTCATAAAATTTTCCATAATGACTCCCTTCAACCAAACTTAGGCCCACACTAAACCGATGAGATTTAACCATCCCTTTCATGCCTTTGGGTTGTGACTCGGACCCCCCAAGTTCTGATCAAACAAGAACAAGAACAGACAAGGAGATCCTCATCGCAACCCTTGACTTGAGCTCTTGACACCCTAGGACCCTTAAGTACGATGGCGCCCTACGGAATACTAACACAAATTGCATTTAAGATGATCTGATAGGAATTTCACCAACTGGCAACGACCCCAACGCGAAACCATGGAGATTAAGCATGCGCGTGGAAGTCTTTAACTTGAGCAATTATGGCTGAAGACTGCATCATGGTACGAATTCTCCTGCTAAGAAATCTCCACTCTCCCCTACTTATAATGTAGAAATTATTTGAACGCAACCAATATGAAACTCAAGCTCCCAATCGAACTAACTGGAGGACTACCCATTACTGCCCCTAAGAAACAGCCAACAGTGGAGTAAGATAGTCCTTCTAACCATTCAACTCAACCCAAAACTTTCATCAAACAAGAATATGTAGAGATGTCAATTTAAAAGTTCTGAGTCTGTCACCCCAAAACTGCAGCTTACCAAGAACCTAGAATCACGTCAATGAAAATGCATACACACGAAAACAATCAACCCAAAGGAGATCTTCCAGAAGCAAACCCCAATACATAAATGCAAATTAAATAATTGGAAACATACCCGCAATCGACATAGTTGCCAATCTTGGATCCTCTGCAACAACCGGATAAGAACTTCAGCCCTTGGCACCTCAGTTCTCCCCTGACATCCATATGGCATATACCACGCTAAAGGTGTAGGATTCTGCACTTCACCAAAAACAAGAAGGGGGAAATGGGCCCTGATGCGGACCACCTGGTCGCAATGAAAACAAACCCACACATTAAGCCTGCAATCCCTGCCGAAATGCCCCTTCTTACCACATTTGCGACAAGCAAAAGATCGACACACTCCATCATGAAACTTGTCACACCCCCGGTTGGCGTTGAAAATGCCAAGCTTTGTGACGTTTACGGATGTTGGATCTAAAGATAAGCATATTGAACATTACATGGAAATATAACACAAATACTTCTTTTATTCGTTATTGAAAAGGGTTACATTATTCGATTCCCAAACACTCCCTAAACATAAACTAAACAACAAGAAAACAAAATAACACTTCCATCGGCCAGGTGACGACTTCCTTCGACACTTTACTTCCACTGCTACTCATTTCCTGAGAATACATGACTTTTAAAAATGTCAACATAATGTTGGTGAGTTCACATGTTTTTATGGTTTTATACTTTTTTAATAGTCTTATAACTCTTTAAAAGGGTTTATATTATTTGTATTTTGTTTTCCTAGGATAAACTATTGTTTTTGCATTTATCCTATGGCTTTCTCTTTTATAGATTTATATTTCTTTTTTTTTCTTATCTTTTCATACTTTAATTACTTCGTAGGCATTCTCCTCTAGGTAGTTTAATTTATTAAGGTCGACGAGCAATGTTACAATGAGTCCCTATAACCGAGCTATATGACTTGAGATTTTCCCGCCACGATGCTTCATCGGACATCGTGAAAAGACTATAAAGTTATGCCTGCCGAGGTTGTAGCTAGAAACCACATGTGAGAGTGTTAATCCAGTATAGATCTACACATACCTTCAATGCTTACTTAAGATTAATGATTATAGGTCCGGGGTAGCTGATTATCAATCAACTATGGATAAATAATACGTCTCATTTGACACTTACTTTGACAAACCTTTTAAGTATGATTATTTATCTTTGTTATTCTTTCTTTAGGTTTTCCTTTAATATACTTTCCTTACATATTTATATATATATATATATATATATATATATATATATATATACACACACACACACACACACTTAACCTTATATACATAATAATTATCTTTGCTTTGATATCTTTGATAGGATATTAAGACATCGTACAGTTAAGTACATCGTCTACTCTTAACTTTTTTTTGGTATAATTTATTCCATAATTATTCTGATACGTATATATATATATATATATATATATATATATATATATATATATATATATATATATATATATATATAAAATACCATATCCATAAAATAATTATTAGGTTATTGATATTTATAGGATATTAGGGCAAAGTAACAACTAAACTACACACATCAGACCGAAATCCAGAACATATAGATAGAGGGGTCTGCTGACCTCATCTGCACACCAATTTAAACCAAGTTCTCTCTCTTTGATCAAAGCCATCCCATCCTAAACTACATCGAGACCACCTGACAAATGGACCGAAATCCGGAACATATAAACTACATCGAGCTAACCCCGACATCAGATCTAAATCCGGTATACACTAACATGCATAAACTGGCTGACATTGGTGCCTTAGACGCGTTCCTACTGGAGAAAACTCACCTCGCAAAGCTGATTGTAGAATCCTGTGAATACCCCTCGCTGCTAGCTGGTAGATCCCTGAACTGTTGATCTCTCGACTCCCCGAGCTATCAATACCAAAATATCACTTAGTCCTAAACAATTATCCTCCTCAAGGTAAAATGACCATTTTACCCCTAGTCTAACTTGGTCCATATCTAAAGCTCAAAATCATAATATAAACAGCCCAACACTGGATGGGCTTCCCAGGTCCACTAGTGGCCCACTAATGGCCCAATTTGCAAAATTGGGCCCAATTACTCTAATGGGCCTAACCCTAAGCCCAAACATCTTCTTGTCTCACATTATTTGACTCCCGATGGCCCACAAAAGCCCAAATGTCACACCCCCGAACCAGACGGCGGAAACGTCCGGGGGCTGTCGTGACTCAATTGTATACCATAACATTGAATATATATGAAACATAACAACATTCGTCACCATGCATTAATATAGTACAACCAGTAGCGTTTACATGAAATACACTGTTTAAATATTACATTCCCAAAAATAAATTGTTCGATTCGTACATAAATAAACTGCAAGCAATCACATAATATGATTTCCTTTGATTCACTGGTTCCCTAAGAATACAAGTATTTTGAAAAACGTCAACATATGAAATGTTGGTGAGTTCATAAGTTGTATTTGAAAAAAAACAATGTTTCGTATCGTTTGAAAACCACCAGAAAATCCGATATTTTCTGAAAAGAGAAGCTTTTGAAAACGGTTGTGAAGATCCATAAGTATGCTTGTTTGTTTTCTATACTTGTAAAAAATTGTTTATTGGAATTGTATGTATTTCGAATCTGTATGTATTGAAAAACCCTAGGAAAACCCGATGTTTTCCTAATTCTTTGAATTCCATGAATTTATTTTGAAACCACTGCAACGCATGAAGATATCATTACCAGACGACATTGGATTATTTTGAGCATGATTATCTGCTACAAACACGCGTTACACAAACGACTCGTCTATAGCAATACTAACGATCCCGTAGGCGTCGTCCGTACTAATCACGTTATCCAACCGTCCTGACTACGTGTAGTCCCACATCCGAAGAGAAAGAGGACACGAAGGCCTCGATGACTCCCTTAGCCGGTTGGGGATAAAAGGTACGAGGGGTCCCAGACCCGCCTCGCAAAAAGGCAGACTTTACTAGCGACACTAAAGGACCCTTGGGGACCAGTAGTCTACAAGCCATTGAAAGTCCGGTTACGTCGTGTCGGATCGGTAAAACCCAACACTTCGTAAGATTGAAGTCTTTGGGCCTTAAGATCAGGTCGTCGGGCTAGCTAGGCTCAACGGACAAGATTTTACACTTGTGGGGCCCAAAGATAGTGCGTAGACGTCTGTGCACATTCGCATGTATAATGAATTCCCAATCGTTATTTGTATGAATCGTAGTGTTGTAGTATCATAGTGTCGTCGTGTTAGTAGTTTCGGATTTTTATTGGTTCGAGACCGAACCAATTCGTTTAACAACGACTTTTGGTGTTGTAATGTATTGTATTTTGTCGGTAGTCGTGGTGCCATTATTTGGTCAAATTTCATGTATTGAATTAGTCTTGAAAATTTTCTGTTTTCAGCCCCTCCTTGTTTGCAAAATTTACTTTTTCAACCCTTTATTTAAATACTTTCCGGTTTGGTCCTTAAATCAATTTTCTTGACATTTTAACACCAAAAATTATTGAAATAAATATTTTTCAGCATATTTTTCATAGAAAACAGCTTAAGTCCCTGAAATTTCAGTTTTCTCGGTTATAACCTTTCTTTTCGCAATTTTGACAATTTTGGCCCAAATTGTAAAATTTTTGCAACTTTGGTCCTTTTTAAATTTAAAAAGCATTTTAAACCTTTGAAAAGGACTTGGATCACTTATGGTCCACTGTTTTACAGAAAATCACAGTTTTGGCCCTCCAAAACAGAAAAATTCGCATAATGGGCCTCATTGGGCCGAAATTGTCATTTTTAGCCCATTAAGCTTGAAATTTATGTTTTTAATCCTCTAAATGAGTATATTTCCAGAAATTGTTTTACTGAAACTGTTTTGACACACTTCATCCATCAGAATTCGTGATATGTCAATTTGGACCCTTAATTTTGTACTTTTCACATTTTAGGCCCAAAATTTGTGTTTTTAGCCCAAAGAAAATTGTTACTAAGCTACTTAGCCATTTTTCTTGAAACACTTTGTATGTAGAAACATATTTGATGCAAAAATCATTTAACACAAGATATATCTCGGTTTTGAGGGGTTTTATGGCTAGATCCAACATTTTAGCACACAAAAGCATACATGTAAGCATGGAAATCATACTAGGCATACAAAACACATATAGATCTACACTTTCACTTGTATTCCCCCCCCCACAAAACTCATAAAAACAGAAAATAGGGGGTATGAAGCTCACCTTGTTTGAAGCTTTCGGTTTTTGAGGAAAAGGTGGAAGAAAGATGAAGTGATTTTTGGCCTTAGCACCCTTTGATGAAGATCTCGAGTTTGAGATGGTTCTAGGATGCAAGATCACGATTTTTGCATAGATTAGGAAAGGATGTTGATAAACAAAGAATTTAATTCATAGATCCAAGCATAATCTTACCTTAAATGAAGAATTAACTTGCAAGGTCCTCTTGAAAGCCCCTAATTTTCGAGATTTTTGGAGAGGGGAGGAAGGAGTGTTCTTGAGTGATCTAGAGAGAGTTTGAGAGATTTTTGTGGTGTGTGTGTATGCTTGTGGCCGAGAGTGAGAGAGATAGGAAGAAGAGATGTGATCTTTGAAGTGATATGCATGGAAGAATGAGAAATAATGCATGGATGTCCAATGGATAAAAATGAGGTGGCAATGGTAAAGTCAACTCTCCTCTTGGGCTTGATTTGGGCCGAAAATGTTGGAGGAAAAGAGAATGTTTGGGCCTTAAATACTTAAGCCCAATTTTCATGGTTAAGTTGAGTGATTTTTGATCCAAATAAATTTAAAGGAAATTTTTATGACTTGTTAGGGTCAAATTAGGTTAATTATGGTTCATAGTCATTAATTTATTTCATTCTAGGCCCAATGTGGCCCAAAATGTTGAAATAAATTAGTGTGGGTCCAATTAGAGCCCAATTAGGGTTCTAAGCCCATGATAGTCTAATTGGAAGCTTATTGGTCCCTTTGGATCCAATAAGGAAGTCCTAGTCCAAAATGGACTTAAACATGAACTTCTAGGGTCTCAAATTGTTTGATGACTATTTGTAGTACTTGTATGATGTATTTACTTGAAGTTTTTGAAGTTATAATCATAGGTGTTACACATGTTCTTAAGCTTTTGATTCACATTAGCTTGAGTGTATAGATTACATGACACAAAATTTCCAGTTGTGACATCATCCCCCCGTTAGAGGGAATTTCGTCCCGAAATTCTGTTTGAAAGCTAGATTTGAGAATGCTAGAATAGGTGAGGGTACTTTTGCTTCATTTGATCTTCGCGTTCCCACGTGAATTCTGGCCCACGCTTTGCGTTCCACCGCACCTTCACGATCGGGATGCGACTTTGCTTAGTACGCTTCACCTCCCTGTCCATGATCTCGATTGGTTCTTCGACGAACAGGAGATTCTCATTGATTTCGATTTCGTCAAGAGGAATGACAAGGGTTTCATCTGATAGGCACTTTTTCAGATTAGAGACATGAAACACGGGGTGTACACCGTTTAGCTCCGCGGGTAGTTGTAGTCTGTAGGCTACCGAACCTATTCGGGCGACGATTTCGAAAGGTCCAATGTATCGCGGGTTCAGCTTTCCCCGTTTTCCGAAACGTATAACCCCTTTCCAGGGTGAGACTTTCAACAGTACTCGATCACCGACCTGGAATTCTAAGGGCTTTCGCCGTTTATCGGCGTAGCTCTTTTGTCGGTCACGCGATGCTTGTAATCGGGCTCTGATCTGAACGATCTTTTCTGTGGTTTCGCGAATAATCTCCGGTCCTGTTAGTGCCCTGTCCGACGTATGCGTTTTTGCTAGCTGGGTGTCACCTACTTCCGCCCAACATAACGGCGATCTACATTTACGCGCGTACAGATCTTCGAAAGGAGCCACCTTGATGCTCGAATGGTAACTATTGTTATATGAGAACTCGATCAACGGTAGGTGGGTGTCCCAAGACTTTCCAAAGTCTATCACACAAGCACGAAGCATGTCTTCAAGCGTTTGAATGGTTCGTTCACTTTGACCGTCCGTTTGTGGGTGATATGCGGTACTCATATCGAGATGAGTTCCCATTGCCTTGTGGAGTGATTGCCAAAAGCGCGATGTGAACCTACTGTCCCTATCCGAGATGATAGATTTTGGCACTCCATGGAGTCTTACGATTTCTCGTAGGTACAACCGCGTCAGTCTCTCCATCTTGTAGGATTCTTTGATTGGCAGGAAATGGGCAGATTTCGTCAGTCGGTCGATTATTACCCATATGGTGTCCAGTCCGTCCGGCGTCTTGGGCAGCTTGGTCACGAAATCCATAGAAATCCCCTCCCATTTCCACTCAGGGATTGCCGGTTGCTGTAACAATCCGGAAGGTTTCTGGTATTCCACCTTTACTTTGGCGCACGTAAGGCACTTACTAACATAGGTTGCGATTTCCGCCTTCATGTTAGGCCACCAATAGTGTTGTTTAATGTCCAAATACATCTTGTCCGAACCGGGATGAATGGAGTATCGTGTCTTGTGAGCTTCCTTCATAACGGTCTCCCTAAATCCTCCGATTTTTGGGACCCAAATACGGTTCATGAAGTAGTGTACCCCATTCTCTTTGGCTTCTAGGTTCTTCTCCATCCCGCGTAATGCCTCACTAGTTCTATTTTCCGCTTTCATAGCCTCTGCCTGGGCTAATGCAATTTGAGTGGCCAGATGAGACTGAATAGTTATCGAGTGTGTTTTCGTACGGCGATTAGAGTACTCTGTGACATCCCCAAAATCACGGCCAGAAAAGACCGATTTTTGTTTATGCTTTATAAAAATCAGAGTACTTCATTTTATAAAAATGTTGCGGAATTTGTTCCCAGAAAAACACGATAAATACGTTATTAAAACATTTTCGAAGAAACGTATTTATTTCATTTTAAAACGTTTGGGATGTCATTGTTAATACAGAAACATAAGCATAAACATAACTTACAATTATTTACACTAGTGATCTACATCTCTTTAAATCTCTCAGTGTAATGTCACTTCATATCGTCACCTGTGATGTAAATAAATTGAGTGGGTCAGGTTGGGAAACCTGGTGAGTACATAGGGTTTTCAACCCACAATAATATAGTTATTATGTTTAAACAATCAAACAATCAACCCAATTACCCATCCCCGTTATCTTCTTTTAGTCTTCCCTAAAGATATTATCTCAAGGGTCATCTCTTATATCATATTTACTTTTCATCTCCTTACATCGTATTTCCTTATATGATTGTTCTTACGAACTTTACCTAAGGATAATCGCCTACATTGCATAGACAATACTAATCCGGGGATTACTCCCTCAATATGTGTCTAGCAAGATTTAGGGTATCATCGCATGATTACACAGCCACAACATCGCCTGGACTTGTAAATCATGATAAGGGTTAGTCTATCATAGCATGAATACGTAGCCACAACATCGCCTGGACTCGTACTTCATAATAAGGGTTAGACTATCATCGCATGAATACGTAGTTACAACATCGCCTGAACTCGTAATTCATCACCTACAGGTTGCTAGCCTGCTGGTGTTTCCACGGGGTTGTCTATAATAGTCCGTGGTCGCCATCTATACTCTGGTAGATGACTACATCTCCAAATTGTCGGACAAGGTTGTAGTATCCTACATCACCAATTCATAGTCACCTATCTATCATCACCTATCTCTCATTATTTTATTTCATCACTCACCAACTATTTCATCTAGCCATGTTTTATCCCAACATATTTGTAGATATAAAATAAATATACAGTTTAAATCATTTAAAACATGTATAAATCATTCATCCAGTATAGACAACAAGTATTCAAACAATATGCACACATAGCACGTAATTTATATTAAAATACTACATATCTATGTGTAAGATGAAAGTAACTATGCACTCACCTGATTAGGTGGTGATTCCGAACTCAGACAGCACTTCGTTATCTCAAAACAATTTTCCTCGACAAAACCTAGTATCAATACCACTAGGGTTTAGCTTTTAACGTTAACCACGACTAATTAATAGTCTAGCTATTATTACTATTATATAAGCGTTAAATAACACTCAATATAACTCATAATAATAGCCCAAATAATTATTTTAAGGTCCTAATACTGTTACTATAATTAAATAAAATCTATATTAAATATAGTATAGGCGTAGCTCACTTACATCGAGTTTTTATTAAAAACCGGGCTTCGCTGGAGCAGCGTTTCCAAGCCGAAAGCTTTTCTTCTCGGAGCCGTCGGGCGCTCCGGGGCTTTCTTCTCGTGCTAGGGAGGTTCCCTAGACTTGGGAGGGGTTTAGGGAGGCTAGAGAGAAGTTAGAGAGAGAAAGAAAGGCTTATGGTGTGAAGAAAATATGAGTTCACCCTTGTATTTATAGGAAGTGTATAGTAAAGTAGTCTCCAAGCTTCGTCCGTAACTTTTGCATACGAGCTCCGTTTTTGTCTGTCTTTTTACTGTTGAGTTCCTATTAATGAGATCTTCAACTTTCATTTAGACCTCGTTAGCTAATTCTCATTCTATCTCGGATTTACAAAACTGTATCAAATTCGCCGCGCTTGAAAAGTAGGGACTAAGCTTCGTCCATAACTTTCGCATACGAGCTCCATTTTTGTCTGTCTTTTTACCGTTGAGTTCCTATTAATGAGATCTTCAACTCTCATTTAGACCTCGTTGGCTAATTCTCATTCTATCTCGGATTTTCAAAACTGTATCAAATTCGCCGCGCTCGAAAAGTAGGGACTAAGCTTCGTCCATAACTTTCGCATACGAGCTCCATTTTTGTCTGTCTTTTTACTGTTGAGTTCCTATTAATGAGATCTTCAACTCTCATTTAGACCTCGTTGGCTAATTCTCATTCTATCTCGTATTTACAAAACTGTATCGAATTCGCCGCGCTCGAAAAGTAGGGACTAAGCTTTGTCCATAACTTTTGCATACGAGCTCTATTATCGACGTTCTTTATATCCACGCGTTGGTATTTACGAGTACTATAACTTTCATTTAGATCCCGTCGGCTAAAAATCGACCGATCTAAAATTCAGATTTCGGGCTGTGCACTGCTATGCTAAATCTTAGAAAAATCATAACTTCCTCATACGAAGTCAGATTTGGGCGTTCTTTTTATCGATTTTCTTAGTTTAACATATTCTACGACTTTCGTTTAGATCGCTAAGGCTAAATCTCGCTCTATCGTAAATTCACTATTTACGCTTCCCGGTATCGTGCCGGTTCCGTCGCGAAACTTCAACGGGTCATAACTTCTTCGTTATAACTCGGTTTTCGGCGTTCTTTATATGTACGAAAACCTTGTAACATACTATACAACTTGGTTAAGATTATTTATTCTAAATAATCTTTTGTCGAAAAGTCATTTTCGACCCCTATTGCCTCTAAATTGACTAGCCCAGATTTGCGGGCGTTACATACTCCTTCCGACTTAATGCATCAGCTACCACGTTGGCCTTGCCTGGATGGTACTTGATCTCGCATTCGTAGTCGTTTAGCAATTCCACCCATCTTCGTTGTCTCATGTTCAGCTCTTTCTGATTCAAGATGTGCTGGAGGCTCTTGTGGTCCGTGAAGATGGTGCACTTTGTACCGTACAGGTAGTGCCTCCAAATTTTCAGAGCGAAGACCACGGCTCCCAGTTATAGGTCATGGGTAGTGTAATTCACTTCGTGTGTCTTTAGCTGGTGGGACGCATATGCTATCACTCTTCCACGTTGCATGAGAATGCAACCTAAGCCTTGATTCGACGCGTCACAGTAGACTACAAAATCTTCCGTTCCTTCGGGTAGAGATAGCACAGGAGCGCTACAGAGAGCTTGCTTCAAGGTTCGAAATGCAATTTCTTGTTGGTCTGTCCATTTGAATGGCACGCCCTTTTGCGTAAGCAAGGTAAGCGGCTTGGCGATCTTTGAGAAGTTTTGGATGAATCTCCTATAGTAGCCTGCTAGGCCTAAGAACTGACGAATATCTGTGGGCGTAGTCGGAGTTGCCCATCCTTCCACGGCTTTGACCTTAGAGGGATCCACATGAATTCCGTCTTGGCTAACTACGTGGCCTAGAAAATTCACGCTCCGTAGCCAGAACTCACACTTAGAGAGTTTGGCGTAAAGCTTTTCCGATCGCAGCGTCTCTAGGACTTGTCGGAGATGTTGGCCATGCTCCTCTTTGCTTCGAGAATAGACGAGGATGTCATCGATAAACACAATGAAGAAGTTGTCAAGGAACGGTCGACAGATTTGATTCATTAGGTCCATGAATGCGGCAGGTGCATTTGTTAGACCGAAGGGCATTACGACGAATTCATAATGTCCGTAGCGGGTTCGGAAAGCGGTTTTAGGAATATCCTCTTCTCGGACTTTGAGTTGGTGGTATCCGGACCGTAGATCTATTTTAGAAAAATAGCTAGCTCCTTGGAGCTGGTCGAATAGATCATCGATTCGCGGGAGTGGGTAGCGGTTTTTAACAGTGAGCTTATTCAACTCTCCGTAGTCGATGCACATTCTGAAAGATCCGTCCTTCTTTTTGACAAAGAGCACCGGAGCTCCCCATGGCGAGTAGCTAGGTCGTATAAATCCCTTATCCAGAAGCTCACTGAGTTGGCTGGACAATTCCTGCATTTCAGCAGGAGCCAATCGATATGGTGATTTAGCGAGAGGAGTCGCTCCTGGAACGAGGTCGATTCGGAACTCAACCTGTCTCTCTGGGGGTACTCCTGGAAGATCTTCAGGAAACACGTCCGGAAATTCACACGCTACCGGAATATCTTGGATGTTAGTTTCTTCTTTGGTCTTGTCCACTATGTGAGCCAAGAACGCCAAATTGTTCTTTCGCAGATGTTTTTGTGCTTTGATGCACGAGATAAGACGAAGATTCGTGCTAGGTTTGTCTCCGTAAATTACTAGGGTTTTGTGATTCGGGAGACGAAGGCGAACGGCCTTCTCGTGGCACATAATCTCAGCATGGTGGGGGCTTAACCAATCCATGCGGATAATCACGTCGAAACTCCTAATTGATACTGGCATTAGGTTTATTCGAAAAACGTGTTGGTTGAGGGTTAGGGTACATCCGATGTAGATTTCCCCAGTGGATTCGGTTTTCCCATTGGACATTTCCACCGTATAGGTTTCATTTAGCTTCTGGGGTTGTTGTTTTAATAAATGTTTAAACTTCTCGCTTACGAAACTTCGCTCCGCTCCGGTATCAAATAAGATGCATGCATAAGTGTGGTTTAGGGGAAACGTACCGGTCACAACTGCGGGGTCCTGAACTGCATCACTCTGACCCATAGTCAGCATTCTTCCTGCTCCCCTGTTTCCTGAGTTGTTGTTAGGGAAATCTCGGCGGAAATGCCCCGTCCTTCCACACCCGAAGCAGGTCTGGCTAGGCCCTGCATTATTGCCGCCGGCATTGGTGTTGTTGTTATTGCGGTAGTTGTTGTTGTTGTTGTTGTTCTGGTTGTTTCCCTGACTCTGGTTCCTAGGAGGGTACATCCTGCAGAACCTTGCAGTGTGTCCCCTTCAGTTGCAACTGGTGCAATGGAGTTCCTTGCATTCGCCGTGATGGTGGAGGCCGCACTTATTGCAACTGGGAAGATTACCGGAGTAGGGTCTTGAAGCATTTGAAGCAGCTGAGGCTGGAGCATGTGGTGTGGCTGGAACCGGTGCGGTGACAGCGTTAACTGCCACTGTCTGCTGCTTTTTAGAGGTCTCGGGGCCCTGACGCCCCTTTCTCTTGTTGTTCCATCCTTTCTTACCATCACTCTCCTTCTTCTTCTCAGTCTCCACTGGTTTCTCGCCCTTCTTGTTGTTATGATCATATAGCCTCTTTGCCAATCTCTTCGCACTGTCAAACGTTTCGGGGTTTGCAGCTATCACATTCCCCTGAATGGGAGGTGTCAGTCCCCAGATGAATCGTTCGATCTTCTTTCCTTCTGATGTGATCATACCCAGGCACAACAGAGATAGTTCGCTAAACCTCGATATGTAGGCATCGATGTTCACATTCTACACAGTGAGGTTCCATAATTCCTGCTCCATCTTTTGTATTTCGCCTCGGGGGCAGTACTCAGCCATTAACATTTCTTTCATTTCTGTCCAGGGGATAGAGTTGGCGACAGGGAGCGTCATAGCTTCCACGTGTCCGTTCCACCAAGTGAGTGCTTGGTCCACAAAAGTGCAGGCCGCGAACTTCACCTTCATCTGCTCGGGGCACTCGCATATCTCGAATACCGACTCTACCTTCTCAATCCATCGCTTCAGGGTAATCACTCCTCCAGTGCCGTTGAAAGCTCGTGGTTTAGCGTTGGTGAAGTCCTTGTAGGTGCACGTTTTAGTGGGTCCTTGGTTCGTCCCGTTGTTCGAACTTCCGGATCCTTGCCCGTTACCTCCTCTGTTGTTCCCTCGGTGAAGTTGTGCCATAGCTGCTGTGACCGCAGCAGACACGGCTGCCTGGAAAGCAGTGGTGTCAACTTCGGGCGGGGTTGGTCCAGGGTTTCCGCGAGTAGGTCGGCGAGGCATCTTCTTGTCACGAAACGGAAAGATGTTGAGTGTACGTGGTTTCCGTGGGGTCGTGGTCCTACTGACTAGGTGTATGGCACGAACTTAAGTACTTCTATCATTTAACATACAATCATAGATTCGCAACACATAGCAAAACACGTAAAAGTTCACTAATATTATCCTATGCCTCATCCACTATTGCAGACTAAACAGACGTTCTCTTTTTGGTGATAAAGGGTATAGTTTTAGGTTCCCTAGCTATCCCGATCTCCTCAAGACGTGTGTTAGTTTTACTTTGGAGGGAATGTAGTTGATCAGGCTACATTCACTCCTTGGTATTACTAAGAACAGTCCCAATTTAACCGAGACACTAGTATTATTTTTGTTTGGTTCGACGTTATGTTCTTGTTCCTAATGCAAGCAAGCGTGTTTTATTTACTTGTTTTGTTCAGAGTTATGTTAGTCCCTCTTTTGGTTTATAGTTGCATATCAATGTGTGGCTCGACATGCTAGTTCACTATAAACAAAGCTCTGATACCAACCTGTCACACCCCCGAACCAGACGGCGGAAACGTCCGGGGGCTGTCGTGACTCAATTGTATACCATAACATTGAATATATATGAAACATAACAACATTCGTCACCATGCATTAATATAGTACAACCAGTAGCGTTTACATGAAATACACTGTTTAAATATTACATTCCCAAAAATAAATTGTTCGATTCGTACATAAATAAACTGCAAGCCATCACTGAATATGATTTCCTTTGATTCACTGGTTCCCTGAGAATACAAGCATTTTGAAAAACGTCAACATATGGAATGTTGGTGAGTTCATAAGTTGTATTTGAAAAAAAAACAATGTTTCGTATCGTTTGAAAACCACCAGAAAATCCGATATTTTCTGAAAAGAGAAGCTTTTGAAAACGGTTGTGAAGATCCATAAGTATGCTTGTTTGTTTTCTATACTTGTAAAAAATTGTTTATTGGAATTGTATGTATTTCGAATCTGTATGTATTGAAAAACCCTAGGAAAACCCGATGTTTTCCTAATTCTTTGAATTCCATGAATTTATTTTGAAACCATTGCAATGCATGAAGATATCATTACCAGACGACATTGGATTATTTTGAGCATGATTATTTGCTACAAACACGCGTTACACAAACGACTCGTCTATAGCAATACTAACGATCCCGTAGGCGTCGTCCGTACTAATCACGTTATCCAACCGTCCTGACTACGTGTAGTTCCACATCCGAAGAGAAAGAGGTCACGAAGGCCTCGATGACTCCCTTAGCCGGTTGGGGATAAAAGGTACGAGGGGTCCTAGACCCGCCTCGCAAAAAGGCAGACTTTACTAGCAACACTAAAGGACCCTTGGGGAACAGTAGTCTACAAGCCATTGAAAGTCCGGTTACGTCGTGTCGGATCGGTAAAACCCAACACTTCGTAAGATTGAAGTCTTTGGGCCTTAAGATCAGGTCGTCGGGCTAGCTAGGCTCAACGGACAAGATTTTACACTTGTTGGGCCCAAAGATAGTGCGTAGACGTCTGTGCACATTCGCATGTATAATGAATTCCCAATCGTTATTTGTATGAATCGTAGTGTTGTAGTATCATAGTGTCGTCGTGTTAGTAGTTTCGGATTTTTATTGGTTCGAGACCGAACCAATTCGTTTAACAACGACTTTTGGTGTTGTAATGTATTGTATTTTGTCGGTAGTCGTGGTGCCATTATTTGGTCAAATTTCATGTATTGAATTAGTCTTGAAAATTTTCTGTTTTCAGCCCCTCCTTGTTTGCAAAATTTACTTTTTCAACCCTTTATTTAAATACTTTCCGGTTTGGTCCTTAAATCAATTTTCTTGACATTTTAACACCAAAAATTATTGAAATAAATATTTTTCAGCATATTTTTCATAGAAAACAGCTTAAGTCCCTGAATTTCAGTTTTCTCGGTTATAACCTTTCTTTTCGCAATTTTGACAATTTTGGCCCAAATTGTAAAATTTTTGCAACTTTGGTCCTTTTTAAATTTAAAAAGCATTTTAAACCTTTGAAAAGGACTTGGATCACTTATGGTCCACTGTTTTACAGAAAATCACAGTTTTGGCCCTCCAAAACAGAAAAATTCGCATAATGGGCCTCATTGGGCCGAAATTGTCATTTTTAGCCCATTAAGCTTGAAATTTATGTTTTTAATCCTCTAAATGAGTATATTTCCAGAAATTGTTTTACTGAAACTGTTTTAACACACTTCATCCATCAGAATTCATGATATGTCAATTTGGACCCTTAATTTTGTATTTTTCACATTTTAGGTCCAAAATTTGTGTTTTTAGCCCAAAGAAAATTGTTACTAAGCTACTTAGCCATTTTTCTTGAAACACTTTGTATGTAGAAACATATTTGATGCAAAAATCATTTAACACAAGATATATCTCGGTTTTGAGGGGTTTTATGGCTAGATCCAACATTTTAGCACACAAAAGCATACATGTAAGCATGGAAATCATACTAGGCATACAAAACACATATAGATCTACACTTTCACTTGTATTCCCCCCCCCACAAAACTCATAAAAACAGAAAATAGGGGGTATGAAGCTCACCTTGTTTGAAGCTTTCGGTTTTTGAGGAAAAGGTGGAAGAAAGATGAAGTGATTTTTGGCCTTAGCACCCTTTGATGAAGATCTCGAGTTTGAGATGGTTCTAGGATGCAAGATCACGATTTTTGCATAGATTAGGAAAGGATGTTGATAAACAAAGAATTTAATTCATAGATCCAAGCATAATCTTACCTTAAATGAAGAATTAACTTGCAAGGTCCTCTTGAAAGCCCCTAATTTTCGAGATTTTTGGAGAGGGGAGGAAGGAGTGTTCTTGAGTGATCTAGAGAGAGTTTGAGAGATTTTTGTGGTGTGTGTGTATGCTTGTGGCCGAGAGTGAGAGAGATAGGAAGAAGAGATGTGATCTTTGAAGTGATATGCATGGAAGAATGAGAAATAATGCATGGATGTCCAATGGATAAAAATGAGGTGGCAATGGTAAAGTCAACTCTCCTCTTGGGCTTGATTTGGGCCGAAAATGTTGGAGGAAAAGAGAATGTTTGGGCCTTAAATACTTAAGCCCAATTTTCATGGTTAAGTTGAGTGATTTTTGATCCAAATAAATTTAAAGGAAATTTTTATGACTTGTTAGGGTCAAATTAGGTTAATTATGGTTCATAGTCATTAATTTATTTCATTCTAGGCCCAATGTGGCCCAAAATGTTGAAATAAATTAGTGTGGGTCCAATTAGAGCCCAATTAGGGTTCTAAGCCCATGATAGTCTAATTGGAAGCTTATTGGTCCCTTTGGATCCAATAAGGAAGTCCTAGTCCAAAATGGACTTAAACATGAACTTCTAGGGTCTCAAATTGTTTGATGACTATTTGTAGTACTTGTATGATGTATTTACTTGAAGTTTTTGAAGTTATAATCATAGGTGTTACACATGTTCTTAAGCTTTTGATTCACATTAGCTTGAGTGTATAGATTACATGACACAAAATTTCCAGTTGTGACACCAAAGGACCAAAATCCCCTTGCATGGCCCAAACCGAGGCCCAAAATCCATAAGGCCGATATCTGATGAGTACACTGGGCATACTCCTATGTACGCTAAGCGAACTAGCCAAATGGTACGTACGTTGGGCGTACCTGCATGTACACTCAACGTACTCCCCTGTTAAGTCCTTTTTCCATCAAGTGCTTAATACTCTGATCCAGAAGCTACAAACACAGATCAAAGCCCTTTTCAACGTCTTAACCCATAAAGTCACTGACTTGGTGAGTTTGCATGCCCCAAACAAGTCCAAACTCCAAAAATGATAATCTACTTCCATGAAAGTGGTCTTATCTCTTACATGAACCCATTAAGACCACCAAGATGACAACTTTCTGTCCTAAGGAGTCGTTTAGCACCAAGGGTGGCAACCCTTAGCCTAGAAATCAGATTTGGACTAAAAAGCTTCAACCTTTGGACCAAAAATGACTTCAAAACTAAACCACTAGATCTAAGCACTCTTCGGTAAAGTTTATAGCTTTATACCTCCAAGTGATCTGAAATGGAACCTCAAACTTGGGTCTACTGCTTCCCCTTTGATCCACCACCTTGCTATACTCTTCATTTGCTTGGAAATGGCTTCACAATCATAAAATGCTCTCTAATGACCTACAAAGCTCCAAGAACACTCAAGGGAGGGTTAGGGTTTCGTGGTGGCTGTATAAAGATGAAAGGGAGGCTATCATCTAGGGCATCATGTTCTTTATATAGTGACATGCCCTAAAAATTAGGGTTTAGGGTCTTTGAGAGTACGATGGGCTTACCTCTCGTACACTGGGCGTACTCCCCCACACTCGCGATCATTTACTCCACTACATTGGGAGTACACCAACTTACGCTGGGCGTACCCAGCCGGGTACGTGCATGCTTCCCTTGCATGCATGGGACTTCCTTGCTAAATATTTCCATTAGGGACCATTTATGCCAATAACTTCAAAGTGCTATAACTTCTTCGTTCTAAGTCCGTTTCTGACAAACCTTATATCCACGAAAAGGTGGCGAGAAGCCCTACACTCCTGTCTACACGCCCAAGCCTTAAACCTTCCGAATAAATCCCGGAACCCTAAAAGACCGAAACGCTTATACACTGGGACTTCGAAACCGCCACCAAGTGCTTTTTAAATCGGGGGTTACAAATCTCCCCCACTTAAATTAGACTTCGTCCTCGAAGTCTGCTACGGTCAACTACCCCGCAACCTCTCACGCTGTTCCGATACTATGCATACTCTGTCTGCCCGACCCAATCCTCGAAGAACCGCTTCTATTTGTCTTCCGTTCAATATTTCTAAGCAGCATGCTGACCCTAGAGGGTATCCTCTGGAGAACCATCCAATCGCTATAAACCTTTAGTGCATCGCTCTTACCCAATCGATACTCCTTCCGGTACTCCCTGGCTACTCATGCTGAACATCCTAGGGGTTCACCCTTTCTTTTCCTGTGCATTAACTGGCTTTCCCCAGGCAACTTTCCATAAACTACAACCTTCTCGATCTCTGTGTGGGACAGCCCTACGTTGTACCAAATCTACAGTTACCCCCAGTGCTGTCTCTTCGCTGCTATCCACTGGATGCTTCCTCTTATCGCGTCTCGGTGCTGAACACCCAACTTAGCAGATGGATAAGATAATCATTCGAGTAAAAGATTCATCCCTGCAACGGTTAGACTCAAGTGAGAGCTGCGCAGCAGGATCAACTCCTTCCCTATGAGATTATGTGATCCAGCAGTGAGGGGAGTAGCACCACTCGGCCAACTGGCTGCTTTACGCAAGGATTCTCCCATCCTTGCTCCTTTCCGGAGGTCCTGCTGCCTCTTATCCGCTTTCCGGATGATCCGAGACCACCCTGGTCCCAACCAATCTGCCATCATCTTGGTTACCGGACTCCCACGGGTTATTGTACTCAACTCCATCTCTTAGTCGCTCCCAACGACTTCTGAAGGAAGCTTCGACTGTCTAAAACTGCTCTATCTACCTTGCCACTCTGGTTTTATAAATCCTGGAATCCTTGATCCCCTACCTTGACCCTACGGTCTTTACCAAGTATCACCTGGGTCTCACCCAAACTATTTTTCGGAGCGGCCTCTCCCGCAAGTTGCACCTATCTAGGGCTATGTAGGCCCAGTCCTCCACGAATCTCAACTTGCTATCTTTTCCTGATTCCTATCATATTAACTAGGAGATACGGGCCCCCGCCCACACTCCTCTAACTAGGAGATACGGGCCCACACCCACCCTTCTATAACTAGGCTGCTAATGAATGCTACGGCTTACTCGCATTCTTACAACACGTCTCACACTGTCTAACTGTTGATGAATGCTACGACTATCCCATAGTCTTACATCCTGACTAAACTCGCATTGTCACCGAGAGGATCTCTAACCTGGTTCCCAACCAGTTATCAACAGAAGTGAATACATGAACTCAATGTTGGGAAGTTTTCCCAACTCTAAACTCGCGCGCTCCTCTATCCAAATAGCCACTTGAGCTGCTTTCCTTCCCAACAAAGTCGCGAACGCATCCCAGTTTTGCACTTACCTCTGCTCCTGACCATTGGGATAGTTCTCCGCCACTTCGATTCAACTAGATCCCTATAACTCCCAACTCAGAAAGGATTCTCAATCCTTCTCTCCTTCCAAGGTTCGATCTGCTGACAACCAATACTTACTATTGCTAGTGCTCCAGAACTAACCAATACCAAATCTAAACCACTCTGGAAGACTAACAGAACACCTCTCGATCCCCACTCACACTTGCTGCAGTGACCACATCCTGAGAACCTGCCCTAAGGGAAACATATTCGAACTACTACTCTAACATCCATGGTATGCAGATGGCATATAACTTTATCATAAGCATATAATATAATATTTTGAAATACACTTACTATTATCGATGAAGTACCATAACAATAAATCATAAATAAAAGCTGATAGGAAAGGGAAAGATACGCACCTGCAACATTGGGAGCTGCCTGCGCCTCCTCTGTGACTAGCTGGAAAGCCCTACTCCTCACCGTAGGCGCCTCTGCCCGACCCTGACGGCCATCAGTAATCCTCAACATCGCAGGGGCAGGTGTTATCACTTGTCCCATAGTAACCAAACTCGGACATTGGGCCTTCTTATGGCCCCGCTGACTGCAATGGAAACAAATCAGGTCTGATCCCTGGGTGGTGGTAGCAATACAATCCCTGCTATAATGACCGATTTGACTGCACCTAAAACAGCCAGAGTCACTGCCACTGCCACTCCTACATTCCCCCTCGTGTGTCCTGCCACACTTCCCACAACGGCTGCGGTCCTGATGACCTCTCGATCTAGAATTTGATGTCTTGGGCCTCTTACCTGATCCCGCGGATGTCTGCACCTTGACTGGTTTCCTCTTCATGTTTGCCTCTAAGTCAATCTCCCTCTCCCTGGATCAAGCAATCATATCCTCCAGTGTCTTGCATCTGGATCGGCTCACAAACTGCATGATTTCGCTCCTCATTATCTCGTGGTATCGAACCTTCTTCATCTCCTCATCTGCCACATACTACGGAACCAGGAGGGCTCTCTCTCTGAACTTGGCTGTGATCTCCACCACTGTCTCCGTAGTCTGCTGGAGGTCCTGGAACTCCCGTGCTAACTGCTGAACCTCAATAACTAGTGTAAACTCGACCCTGAACCTATCCGAGAAACCAGTCCATGTCATCGCTTCCAACGCGACATCATCTCTAATAGCATTCCAACCTCCTCCCACCAATTACGCACTCTGTCTTTCAAGAGACAGGAGGCGAGTCAGACCTTGTACCCCTCGGGACACCGTCTAGTGTGAAAAGCGTTGGGGACATCTGCCAACCATCTACTGCTAGCAATGGGGTCCCTGGCCCCATGGTAATCTGGAGCTCCACAAGCTCTGAACTCTCGAAATGTCAGTGTGTGCGCCCCCATCATAGCCATCATCTCAGTACAGAAGGCTCCCAGCCTCTCATCCAAAATCTCCAATATACCCTCCTTGACCATACCAAAGATCACACGGGTCTGGTCTAGAATACTGTGCGTACTCTCAGCTGATAAGAACTCTCTCATCTGCTCCCCGAGCTTCTCAGCTCCTGAACCCGAGCCTGATCCCTCGCCGACGCCTGAACCTCCCACTGGTCTCTCACGTAACGTCACAATTCTGCAACATAACATAACTATCATCAGAATACTCATCACTACTGAGGGATCACACACATACTACAAGTTCCCCGGTGTTATCTTATCCCTTCTCAAATCGAGTGCGAATCCTATGTCTTCAGTAGTATGGGCCCATACTACCTTCCACATCTATCCGTACTTTCCTCGAGAATTGACTCGACTCCACCAAGTCCCTTTCACTACTACTATTGCTCCCATCACTACTCTCATCCTAGGCTTGCCCTAGGGTATCCTCCAACCTGAACCTAGTCCTCATCTATTGAAGGTATCTTCATAATGCCAATTAGCCACTACCTGAATACCATCACATGTGACAAAGCTCAGATAATCCTTCGAGTAAAGGACTCGTCCCTACAACAGTTAAACTCAAACAAGAGCTGTGCAATAGGGCCAAATACATCACTTTGAGATTATTCAACCCTGATCACATGCGACTTGGTGTATTCACCTAATGGCTAACTCCCATCACTTAGAGTCCCACAAAGCACAAAGCAAGTAGCATTTAGACAAAAGGAAAATCTAACCAGAACATAATCTAGCTATTCTATCCACATATCAGGAATTTGTACTAGCATGCAACTTATAAAGCTCATACACATAACAGGCACATAAGGCATCCTCCTAGATCCTTATTCCTAATCTAACATGCAGTTTTCATAAGCATATCTCATCTTAACAAACATGTATGTGTAATCTGGGAGAACTTACTTGAGCTAGGCTGATTGCATGCATCACACCCTTTTTCTCTTTTCAAGGTTCTTTTATAAAAATTATTCTCCTTTGAAAAAATTTCATACCAAGTCCTCAGTTTGAGTTCAGACACACCTGAAAGTGTGCCCGAATCCCTCAAACCAAGGCTCTGATACCAACTTGAAACATCCCAACTCTACTGTCCAAATATTTCATTTTAAATCATTAATAAAAACCATAATTATCAACCATTTCATTCATAAACAGAAATCGTTATATCAAATCAGAGTGTCATCTTAAAACATGTTCTTTTTATCAGAGTAAACATCCCAGGCTAAAACTTCTTGGTGTGTGCCATGCAGTCATCCCAAGCTCTTGAAGTACTTAAAAAGAAAACTGAAAACTGTAAGCACGAAGCTTAGTGAGCTCCCTAATCTACCACATACCATACACATAATCACATACTGCAAACATTGGGCCTAGCCTGTTACATCGGGCCCCGCCCGACATCGCATGAATTCAGCATCAGGCCCCGCCTGTGTAACATCCCAAGTTCAGGAGTGCAAGTTCAGGGTTCAAAGTGTAAATAAGGATGGTCAACTCGGCGAGTCCATGGGTGGACTCGGCGAGTAGGGTTGTGATTCTGGTCGCGTGTAAAGTGGCCAACTCGGCAGCTGGACTCGGCGAGTTGGTGCTGAAAAGAGAAAAACCCTAATCTTCGGGGTTGCCCCCTATTTAAAGGACTTAATGCCCTCCCCTCAGTCCCCTTAGCCCCTTTTGAAGTCCAGAAACCCTAAATCCGTTTGAGAGAGCATTGGAGAGCATTTGGAACCTTGATAAGTGCTTGGTGAAGAGATCTTTGAAGATTAAGAAGGTTGGAGCAAGGGGCTTTGCAGAGATTTGGTTCATTCTTCAGTTGGAGCTTCCTTTTGAGGTAATAATTCGTTGCTGGAGCTTTTGAGCTTCTAGATCTATCATTGTGGAGTTTTTGGGAGCTTATTTAGAGTTATTTCGGGTTGGAGGTTGGATCTGAGGTTGCTACCTAAGATCTGGAATAGAGATGATCCAGAAGTGCATAAAGCCCCTGTCCTTGAGTTGCTAGTGAAGCCTTCTTGTCCCAAACCCTATCCCAAGAGTGTTTTATGCTTAGATCTCTTTGGATTCACATAAAGTTTGCCACTTTATGTGATGGATGGGTTGTAGGAGAGTAGATCTATGGTTGGGAGTCCCTGCATGGCTTAGAAAGCCACTGTATGGATTAAGAACTAGAGGTACTCAGCGAGTCACATGGGTGTACTCGGCGAGTTGGATGAAGATAGGCAGGAAATCGACAAGTTGGAAGAACAACTTGGTGAGTCTGTTGAAGATTGCCTTGGACTCGGCGAGTCTGGTCGTAAGGTCCTAACCTTTTTGGTTGAGCGGTGAATTGGTGAGTCGAGGGACAACTCGGTGAGTTGAGCAGGAAGTGAATCAGAGTTGGTTGGACTCAGCGAGTCTTGGGGCAACTCGGCGAGTTGAGTCGTGGATTTGGAGATTCTGAGTATAGGGAATCGATGAGTCACCGGGTTGACTCGGCGAGTAGAGTCGGTTAGGAAGGTTGACTTTGACTGAGGACTTTGACTCTGACCAAGAGTTGGCCAGTTGACTTCCAAGGGTATTTTGGTATATATTGGTATTTATTGAGTTTAGCCTTTTGGTATTATCAGTGGTGGAGTTCGTGTCGGAGGTTGGAGCAGCGTGATCTTATCTTTTCAGTCAGAAGTTGCAAGGTGAGTAATCCTCACTATATCGACAGGGTCTACGGCACCAAGGCCGACCCTTATCGGATGGAAATCCGGGTAGTTGTTGTTATGTGATTGCTTTGCTATGTTTGCATCCTGGTAGTTAGGATGGTATGTGTTAGAGACCTGGTTAAGGTCGGTACCCAGGATATAGAGTAATGTTATGCTAGTGACCGGTTAGATCGGAATCCTGGTTAGGATATTTATATGCTATGTGCACATGTTTGTTGGTTTGAGGAAAGGGTTGAGGCAGGTCCTGCTGTGTGCAGTAGGCCACGACACCCTGGGTGGACCGGGTAGACTGCAGGCCCGGGCCAGGCAAATCTAGTTAGGCCAAAGGACCAACGAGCGGTCCGGATAGGCTAAAGGCCCTGAGGAGGGCGGTCCAGACGTGCCGAGGGCTCAGAGAGCGGTCCAGATAGACTGAGGACCGGGATTCGGTCCAGTCAGACTGATGGCTCATTACACATGCTATATTGTTTGCTACTATGTTTATATGATATAATACCGTTATATCCGTATGACGTTGGTATTTTGGGGGTAATTCACTAAGCTCTCGGGCTTACAGTTTCAGTTTATTGTTTCAGGTACCTCAGGTGATCGCGGCAAGGCGAAAGCATGATCGTACCGCTCCTCCGACTATGTTTATGTTTCTGGGAATACTCTGATAAAAATATATTTTGAAAACAAGGTTGTAATGTTTTGATGAACTTGACATGTTTTGAAAGTTTAAAATTTGTTCGAAATTTTTGGGTGTTACAAGTTGGTATCAGAGCCTTGGTTTTAGTGACTTGGAGGAATACTCGTGTGAATCCAGTCTCAAATCAAGGAAATATTTTCAAAATAATTTTAATAGTTTTCAAGATAAATAAAGGAGGATGCAGGGCATACAATCAGCCAGAGCCAGTAAGTAGACCCCAAAATACCATACGAGGTATCTGATTATGTGATATGATAGAACAACATGCTAGTACTAGGCCAGGGATCTTCAGGAATTGCATGATAGAATTGCCTGATTATATGATGCCTTATAGCCTAGGGTTTTCCTTATATGAAATTAACATCATTACTGTAGTTGCTTAGTGTATGCATCACGACAGTACATAATTAAGATCTTATAGCCTGAGAATGTTTGGTGGGCTTTATTTCTTGTTCCTTGTCTGGTTGTGGGCTTAGAGTAGGACCGAGTATTCGAAAGTCTAGAGGGTCCAGCATTATGTATGGTTAGCATACACAAGGGCTGTAGGGTTGGTGGAAGTTTCATGGATGGATAGGTTGTTTGAGATGAGTCTGCCGACTATGAGATGTTTAGCCTTCCTCTAGGAGTGAGGCCTGAGTGCTCGCTATGATTATGTATATTGTTGGGGCGTTGAGATGATACTTGGGATAAATATGGGTAGGTGTGGAAGGTAGTATGAGCCCGTACTACTGAAAGCACAGGACCCATACGCGTAGCAAGTGAGTCACAATCCCTAGGGTTAGTAGGGAGTTGGATCCCAGTTATGTATATGGATTATTTGATACCTTTGTGTTATGTTTCAGAATGGTGATGACCAGGAGCTTTGTGATTGGATCCAGTTCGGGATCAGGATCAGGAGAGGGAGAGGGTGGACAGGGGGTGCCAACAGCGCCCGAGACTATCGGTCAGATGAGCACAGACGAATTGGATGCTAGGATTCGTGAGATCCTGCATGATGAGGTTGCTGCTATGTTCCAGGCTGAGTTGCCGGAACTGTTTGGGTCGATCAAGACCGCCATGGTCGAGTATTTTGATGAGCGCTATGCAGCTCTTATAGAGACGGCTGCCGCAGCCGTAGCAGTGGCAGGGGGAGGAGCCGGTAGAGGTTTTCAGTATCGGGACTTCGATAATACAAAGCCCCTACTTTTGATGGAGTTCAGGATCCGATTGTTGCTATGCGATGTTTGTCAGATGTGGAGGGATGTTTCTTCACATGTTCATGCCCTGCTGATCAGAGGGTGAGGTGTGCTCTGAACCTGTTGAGGCTCGGGGCGAAGGATTGGTGGAGGTTGACTACGAGGTCATATTCGGATGCGCAAAGGGCTGCGGTTTCTTGGGACCAGTTTCGGGAAATGTTCAGCACTCGTTATGTTCCACGGGTTAAGAGAGAAAGGTTGGCTCAGGAGTTCTTAGAACTGAAGCAAGATTCAGAGTCGGTGACGGAGATCACCATGATGTTCACTGAGAGGGCGATGTTTTGCCCGAAGTTTGCATTGGAGCAGGCTCAGATGTCCCGATATCTGAGTATGCTCAAGAGGGACATCAGGCAGTTTGTGTCTACGCAGAGGTGCGAGACCTTGCTGGAGTTGCAGGAGGCCGCTCAGCGGCGTGATTTGGAGATTGAGTTGCAGTTGCGAGAGCAGAGGCAGGCCCCAGTGCAGTCGCAGCCGGCGCCGAAATGGTCCAAGACCGTTGATTCTAGTTTGGGAGATCAGAGCAGCCGCACTTGTGGGAAGTGCGGGAAGGGTCACACCGGAGTTTGTAGGTCCGGTGGTGCGTGCCGCAAGTGCGGGAGAGAGGGGCACTATGCGAGGGATTGCCGTCAGTCAGCTCCAGTGTAGGATATGAGGATTTGTTATCAGTGCCATCAGGTTGGTCACATGAGGGCCAACTGTCCACAACTTACTGCTGGACCGGTGCAGGCTCCAGCACCGGCCACTTTGAGGATTACGGGTGGAGGTCAGGGTGGAGCAGAGCCCTCGAGGGCTCAAGGGCATGCTTTTCAGCTTATAGCAGAGGAGGTCAGAGCAGAGCCGGATGTAGCTGCGGGTATGTTTCCTTCATGATATCTTGTTATCTTGTGGTTGTTATGGAGTATTATATCTTCTAGTCTTGTTTGCATAATTCATGGTATTGTATTCTTTCGATCTTTCGGGTTTATGGTATTATTGTGGGGTCGATAGTTAAGGGTTGAAATCGGTTAGCATCCAAGGAATTGATGGTCAGATTTTGATTGTATGGTCTTGTTGTCGGGTATAACAATTGTGTTTTGAGAAGTGTTCGGCGGGGAGTCAAACTCCCTTAGAGTTCGAGATACGCGATGCCGGTTGGGTCACCGGTGGTTGGTAGTCAGTGCTTTAAGTGGGGAGAATTGGAAAATTCTCAGGAGGATCTACAAGTATTTGAGGTTGATTAGCTGCTTGGGAGTCAACAATGTTTCAGTCAGCCAAGAGTGTGGGCTGGTATGAGTAAGTGGCAGACTAGTGGGGGCAGGGAGCAGACCATGGATTCAGGAAAGATAGTGTTTGATGTTAGGCCTGGGTTTAGGCCATAGGAAGGATTCCGGGATCGAACGAGAGTTCGGAACCCCTAAGAGGCTAGAACAGTATGAACGAGAAGGATTCCATGGAAGTGTAGTTGGAATGATGTATGATAGTTGAGCAGACTGGGAAGACTGAAGGCCGGAAGGCGTACCAATCAGGTCAAAGGTTCTGAGAACGGTCCAGACAGGCTGAAGGCCTAGGAGGGCGGTCCAGACATGCTGAAGGTTCCGAGAGTGGTCCAGATAGGCTGAAGGCCTGGTAAGGTGGTCCTGTCATGCTAAAGACTCTGTAAGTGTTAGTGGATCAGGTATGAGGAAATTGAGGAAATGCGTCGCCAAGGGTGATAATTGATATGGTCTGGCCCCAAGTACTGATCATGTTAGTGGAAAGCAGTGCATGGAACCGAGAGTCCTTGTGAGCAGATTCATAATATATGGAAATTTGAGGATAGCGGTTGCTCTACATGGATAATGTAGAGTGAAGTGTAGCTTAGTGGCACGTGCTGGTGCGGTAAGGGTGGATGAGTGGATTTCCTGGAAAGGAAGGGCATGTAGCTCCGGAAGGAGCGTGGGTACTTCAAAAGAGGAGGAAGTGGAATAAGTGGATTATTGTCGGTGCATCTGCTATTGGTAGTAAGTACTGAAATGGTACCAGGGGTATGGAAACACATCCAGACTGGGTGTCTGTTGAGGTTGCGGATGGATTTCCGGTAATGTAGAACTAAAGGAGTTCATAAGGGATGCAAGGAGGGAGCCTTGGATTTTCGGTATGGTTGTGATCAGGAGGTTATGTATGTAGCGATAATTCATCATGGGGATGTCTGGAGGTATTGTCAGTGTGCCGGGTTTTCCATCCCGAGGATGTTGGATCAGGTACAACATGTGTACGTGATTGCATAGGGGAGCTCATGGGAGTGCTCACGAGTTGAAGGATGTGTCATCCTGTCAGCTTGGGATGAAACGAGTTGGATTTGGAAAAGGAAGTTGGATGAGTCCCAACAATTGGTACCGGGTCAGACCCCGATGGATCAGGGTGATATCTAGCTTGTAAGAGCCAAGTGATTGTGGCGAATTGGATTGATTGAAGTATCATTGGGTGGTACTGGGTTGATAATTGATATTATCTGAGGAAGAAGCCAGTGGCCGGCTTAAGGGAGATGTCAGGATACGGCAACGGAGGAGTTGGGTTTGTAGGGTTTCGGTTGTAGTGATTGGAGAAACCTGGATCGGTAAATGCCAGGAGGTGCATTGCAAGAGTAGTTTCTGGAATTGTGTTGCCGCAGGCTTCGAGGACGAAGCCTAATTTAAGTGGGGGAGAATGGTAACATCCCGAGTTCAAGAGTGCAAGTTCAGGGTTTAAAGTGTAAATAAGGATGGTCAACTCGGCGAGTCCATGGGTGGACTCGATGAGTAGAGTTGCGATTCTGGTCGCGTGTAAAGTGGCCAACTCGGCGAGTCGGCAGCTAGACTCGGCGAGTTGGTGCTGAAAAGAGAAAAACCCTAATATTCGGGGTTGCACCCTATTTAAAGGACTTAATGCCCTCCCCTCAGTCCCCTTAGCCCCTTTTGAAGTCCAGAAACCCTAAAGCCGTTTGAGAGAGCATTGGAGAGCATTTGGAACCTTGATAAGTGCTTGGTGAAGAGATCTTTGAAGATTAAGAAGGTTGGAGCAAGGGGCTTTGCAGAGATTTGGTTCATTTTTCAGTTGGAGCTTCCTTTTGAGGTAATAATTCGTTGCTGGAGCTTTTGAGCTTCTAGATCTATCATTGTGGAGTTTTTGGGAGCTTATTTAGAGTTATTTCGGGTTGGAGGTTGGATCTGAGGTTGCTACCTCAGATCTGGAATAGAGATGATCCAGAAGTGCATAAAGCCCCTGTCCTTGAGTTGCTAATGAAGCCTTCTTGTCTCAAACCCTATCCCAAGAGTGTTTTATGCTTAGATCTCATTGGATTCACGTAAAGTTTGCCACTTTATGTGATGGATGGGTTGTAGGAGAGTAGATCTATGGTTGGGAGTCTCTGCATGGCTTAGAAAGACACTGTATGGATTAAGAACTAGAGGTACTCGGCGAGTCACATGGGTGTACTCGGCGAGTTGGATGAAGATAGGCAGGAACTCGATGAGTTGGAAGAACAACTCGGCGAGTCTGTTGAAAATTGCCTTGGACTCGGCGAGTCTGGTCGTAAGGTCCTAACCTTTTTGGGTGAGCGGTGAACTGGTGAGTCGAGGGACGACTCGGTGAGTTGAGCAGGAAGTGACTCAGAGTTGGTTGGACTCGGCAAGTTGAGTCATGGATTGGGAGATTCTGAGTATAGGGACTCGATGAGTCACCGGGTTGACTCGGCAAGTAGAGTCGGTTAGGAAGGTTGACTTTGACTGAGGACTTTGACTCTGACCAAGAGTTGGCCAGTTGACTTACAGGGGTATTTTGGTAATTATTGGTATTTATTGAGTTCAGTCTTTTGGTATTATCAGTGGTGGAGTTCGTGTTAGAGGTTGGAGCAGCGTGATCTTATCTTTTCAGTCAGAAGTTGCAAGGTGAGTAATCCTCACTATATCGACAGGGTCTACGGCACCAAGGCCGACCCTTATCGGATGGAAATCTGGGTAGTTGTTGTTATGTGATTGCTTTGCTATGTTTGCATCCTGGTAGTTAGGATGGTATGTGTTAGAGACCTGGTTAAGGTCGGTACCCGGGATATAGAGTAATGTTATGCTAGTGACCGGTTAGATCGGAATCCTGGTTAGGATATTTATATGCTATGTGCACATGTTTGTTGGTTTGGGGAAAGGGTTGAGGCAGGTCCTGCTATGTGCAGTAGGCCAAGACACCCTGGGCGGACCGGGTAGACTGCAGGCCCGGGCCAGGCAAATCTAGTTAGGCCGAAGGACCAACGAGCGGTCCGGATAGGCTAAAGGCCCTGAGGAGGGCGGTCCAGACGTGCCGAGGGCTCAGAGAGCGGTCCAGATAGACTGAGGACCGGGATTCGGTCCAGTCAGACTGATGGCTCATTACACATGCTATATTGTTTGCTACTATGTTTATATGATATAATACCGTTATATCCGTATGGCGTTGGTATTTTGGGGGTAATTCACTAAGCTCTCGGGCTTACAGTTTCAGTTTATTGTTTCAGGTACCTCAGGTGATCGCGGCAAGGCGAAGGATGATCTTACCGCTCCTCCGACTATGTTTATGTTTCTGGGAATACTCTGATAAAAATATATTTTGAAAACAAGGTTGTAATGTTTTAATGAACTTGACATGTTTTGAAAGTTTAAAATTTGTTCAAAACTTTTAGGTGTTACAGCCTGCCTCTGGGCCCCATCCACTATACACATACAAACAATAACATATAACCATGCTAATACATAACAAACAGTCTCTATACTATAACTGCTAGTCTCAAGGCCACGCCTATCTTGGGCCCTGCCCCTACTCTGCTACTAATGAGATATGGAACCCCATCCACACACAGCTAGTGATGAGATACGGGCCCCCGCCCACACGCATCTCCTTACCAGGCACATACAAGTATCACAAAGACACAAGTATAAACATACATACACTACTGCCTCGTGTACCATCCGACATCGGACCGAAATCCAGAACATATAAACTACATCGGGCTAACCCCGACATCAGATCTAAATCTGGTATACACTAACATGCATAAATGGGCTGGCATTGGTGCCTTAGACCCGTTCCTACTAGAGAAAACTCACCTCGCAAAGCTGACTGTAGAATCCTATGAATACCCCTTGTTGCTGGCTGACAGATCCCTGAACTGCTGATCTCTCAATTCCCCGAGCTATAAATACCAAAATATCACTTAGTCCAAATGAATAATCCTCCTCAAGGTAAAATGAACATTTACCCCTAGTCTAACTTGGTCCATATCTAATGCGCTGAATCATAATACAAAAAGCCCAGCACTGGATGGGCTTCCCAAGCCCACTTATAGCCCACTAATGGCCTAATTTGCTAAATTAGGCCCAATTACTCTAATGGGCCTAACCCAAACATCTTTTTGGCCCACACTATATGACTCCTGATGGCCCACAAAATCCCAAAGGACCAAAATCCCCTTGCATAGCCCAAACCAAGGCTGAAAGTCCATAAGTCCCATATCTGATGAGTACGTTGGGCGTATTCCTATGTATGCTGAGCGTACTAGCCAAATGGTGTGTACGCTGGGCGTACCTGCATGTACGCTCAACCTACTCCCCTGTTAAGTCCTTTTTCCATTAAGTTCTTAATAATCAGATCCAGAAGCTACAAACACAAATCCAAAGCCCTTTTCAATGCTTAATCCATAAAGTCACTGACTTGGTGACTTTGCATGCCCCAAACAAGTCCAAACTCCAAAAATGATAATCTACTTCCATGAAATTGGTCTTATCTCTCGCATGAACGCATTAAGACCACCATGATGACAACTTTCTGTCTGAAGGAGTCATTTAGCACCAAGGGTGGAAACCCTTAGCTTAGAAATCAGATTTGGACTAAAAAGCTTCAATCTTTGGACCAAAAATGACTTCAAAACTTAACTACATGAGATCTAAGTCTAGAAATCTGATTTGGACTAAAAAGCTTCAACCTTTCCACCACCTTGCTATACTCTTCACTTGCTTGGAAATGGCTTCACAATCACAAAATGCTCTCTAATGACCTCCAAAGTTCCAAGAACACTCAAGGGAGGGATAGGGTTTCGTTGTGGCTGTATAAAGATGAAAGGGAGGCTATCATCCAGGGCTTCATGTTCTTTATATAGTGACATGCCCTAAAAATAAGGGTTTAGGGTCTCTGAGAGTACGTTGGGCGTACCTCTCGTACGCTGGGCGTACTCCCCCCACACCCACGATCATTTAACCCACTACGCTGCACGTACCCATCCAGACACGTACATGCTTCCCTCGCATGCATGGGACTTGCTTTCTAAATATTTCCATTAGGGACCATTTATGCCAATACCGTTAAAGTACTATAACTTCTTCGTTCTAAGTCCGTGACGAACCTTATATCTACGAAAAGGTGGCGAGAATCCCTACTCTCCTGTCTACACGCCCAAGCCTTAAACCTTCTGAATAAATCCCGAGACCCTAAAAGACTGAAAGGCTCATACCTTGGGCCTCCGAAACCGCCACCAAGTGCTTTTCAAAACGGGGTGTTACAGAAAATCATAACTCCTTCAATTGAAGTTAGATTTAATGAGGCTTATATCCTTGGAATCACATTATCTTGTACTTTCCGAATATTTTAACCAACTTAGGAGATGTTACAAATTTTGGACATTCATTTTTTAGCCTATAGTATCCTTATATGTAAGAGTATACTCAATCAGATTTATGTATAAAAAATGAAATATTACATTGATACTCTATTAAATTTATTTATCTAAGCTAATTTCTAATGGTGGTCAGTCATGAACTTTTCCTAGTTGTCACATCCCCCCCTGTTGAAGGAATTTTGTCCTGATATTCAACTTTTAGTAGGAATTCCCTCGAAAAAATGAGGTTACTTACTCTTCATTTGATCTTCCCGTTCATAAGTGTACTATGGTCCTCACTTAGAGTTCCATCGTACCTTTACTATGGGGATGCGACTTTTCTTAAGACTTTCACTTCTCGATCCATAATCTCTATCGGTTCCTTGACAAAGGTTATCTTGGTATTGACTTGAATATCCTCAAGTCGAATGATAAGTGCATCATCATAGAGACACTTCTTGATATTTGACACATGGAAGACATTGTGCACACCGCTGAGTTCTTGTGGTAACTTGAGCTGGTAAGCTACTGGACCAATCCTTTCAAGGATCTCGAATGATCCTATGTATGTTGGATTTAGATTTCCTAGCTTTTCGAATCTTATGACTCCTTTCCAAGGATAGAACTTTAAAATAACCTTGTCTCCAAATTAGAGTTCAAGGGGTTTGCGTCTGATATCAATGTAGCTCTCTTGACAATTACGGGCGGTCTTCAAATGCTCTCATATTTACTTGATATTTTTAGTGGTATCATGGATGATTTATGGGCCTGTTAACAAGGTATCCCCTGCAAATTCCTTTACTACTTGCGTATCTCCTACTTCTGCCCAACATATTGGTGGGCGACACTTATGACCGCAAAGAGCTTCACATGGGCAACCTTGATGCTGGTTTGATATATATATATATATATATATATATATATATATATATATATATATATATATATATATATATATATATATATTATATGAGAACTCGATCAAGGGTACATGAGTGTCCCATGCATTTCCAAAATCTATCACACATGCCCTGAGTTTATCCTCCAACATCTAGATTGTCATTTCTCTTTGATCATCGATCTGAGGATGATAGGCTGTGCTCATATCTAGATGGGTACCAAGAGATTTTTGTAGACTTCTCCAAAATCATGAGGTGAATCTACTATTTCTATTTGAAAGAATGGATTACAAAACCCCATGTCATCTGACTATCTCTCAGAGACATGTCGTGGTCAGCTTCTTTATTTTATCTGTCTCTTTGATTGGTAGGAAGTGGGCAAACTTTGTCAGTCAATCGAAATCTACCCATATAGTGTCGAAACCACTAGATGCTCTTGGTAGTTTCATTACAAAGTCCATCGAAATCTATTTCCAATTCCATTATGGGATTTCTGGTTATTGTAACAATCTTGATGGCTTTTGGTGCTCCACCTTGACTTTCGAGCAAGTCAGACACTTGCCTAAATATGCAACAGTCTTAGCCTTTATATTTGGCCACCAATAAATCTTCTTCAAGTCTAAGTACATCTTGTCTGCTTTGGGATGAATGGAATGTCTCATCTTATGAGCTTCTTTCATGACTAGCTACATAGTATTACCAAATTTTAGAACCCAAATCTGCTTCATGAAATATCTCGCTCCATTTTCCTTGACTTCGAGTTGATTTTCCATTCCTCGTAGATCTTCTGTAATTATGTTTCCTTTTGTGAGAGCATTCATTTGAGCATCCAGAATCTGTGTGGTCAAATTAGACTATATAGTCATGGTGAGTGCTCTAACTCTTCAAGGTTTGACTCGCTCCTTTTGGCTTAAAGCATCAATCACTACATTTACTTTTCCTAGGTGATAACGGATCCCACATTCATAATCGTTCAAAAAATCTAACCATCTTCGTTGTCTCATGTTGAGCTTCTTTTGATCAAAGATGTGCTAAAAACTCTTGTGATCCATGCAATTGTGTATTTTGTTTCATAAAAGTAATGAAACCATAATTTTTAGGGTAAAAACTATAGCTCCCAACTCTAGGTCGTGGGTGGCGTAGTTGTTCTCATGCACCTTGAGTTTTCGTGAGGCGTAAGCTATGGATTTTCTTTCTCGCCGCATCAATACTGTAACATCCCCAAAAAGGAGGTATAACTTCTTAGCCTTACTATTTTATGTGTAAGTCAAGTTTAGCCCTTATTGTGAAAAAGGTGGCAATTGAGTACGCATGACGTACGTATGTGTATGCTTAGTGTACTCATGCACGTATCATGGACGTTGAGGCCACCAAGTACACTGGGCGTACTAGGCTCAGAGTGGAACCCTAATATCTTCTTGTGTCACTATTTAAAGAACATGATGGCCTCATTTCTAGCCACCATTATCATCCTCCAACCTCCTTCAAACCCTAATCCTGTTTCCATAGCTTGTGTGAGTGCTTGTGGCTCATTTGAGTGTTGTTGTGAAGCTTTTGGTGAAGAAGGAACCCTGAAGGAAGGATTGCTTGTGCTTCTAGCTTGTAGATCTGAGCTCTAATTTAGTTTGTGCATCTTCCAGAGCTATCAAGTTCAAAACTTGTTCATTGTATGTTGTAGTTCTTGTTTTGGGTCCTTTTTAGGGTTTTAGGTCCCAAGTTTTGAACTTTGTGATTTTGGTGAACTCCAGAGCTATTCTACTGCCCCTTTAGGTGTATTAGAGTGTTCTAGTCCATAAAAATGAGTGCTTGGACGTTTTTATCTTTCCATGCATGAGTTGTATGACCTTTTGTGTGAGAAAAATGGAGTTTTTGAGATTAGGTGTTGACTAGCCATGTAAAGGCTTAAAGTCAGTAACTTTATAAAGGAATAGGTCTTATTTATCCCAGATCCATGGTTGGAATGTTTGTCTGAACGCGTTAAGACCAAAAGAAGTTAGAAAAAAGAGACCGAGGAGTAGACCGTGCATACTCCCAGCTATATGCAACATAGGGTGGATAATCCGCGTCACATGCTTTGCTAGTTGTTCGCCTAACGTAGAGGGTTGTATGTCCAACGTTTGCGCTAGGTGTTGAGTTTCGTTGACTTTCGAGTTTAGGTCAATTTGAGGACTTTTAACCATGGAGGGGAAAAATGGTCTTTTACCCTTCTGAGATTTAGTTGAGAGACTTGGTCTAGCAATTTTATGGTTATTGATATTATTATTAATTAGAGTTATATGCGGTACGTTTTGGAGGAGTCTAGACCGGTAGTTCGGGTGCAAGGTTACTTGCTTTTCTACGAGAGGTGAGTCTTCTCACTATACTTTCCTATGTGGTGATGCATGTATTGACCTAAGGGTCTTATCTGTATTATTTACCGGAGGGTCTAAATTTCTTATATTGAGATATGTGTTTATGCATTCTGTCTTTGTGACTTATGCTGTTATATGATTCCGTGTGAGTTATGACCAGAGGGTCCATACTAAGTCGTGAGACCGGAGCGTATTCATTGAGACACATGACTGGAGGGTCCTTATCATGATACAACCATGAAAGGCTAATTATTTTGTGTATGTGGTATTTTGGGGAACTCACTAAGCTTCGTGCTTACAGTGTTGGTGTAAATGTGTTTCAGGTACGTCTCAGGATGTAACGCTCAGTTCCCTGGTACGCATTTTAACCCTAATTTATTCATTTATACAAGGAGGCGATGAGTTAGTAGCCCCAGACTCCTCGAGTAGAGCCAAAAAGGATGCGTGGGTTTTGAAGTCTACTCGGCGAGTTGGGTAGTGTAACGCCTGTAGATCAGGGCTAGTCAATTTAGAGACGATAGGCGTCAAAAATGACTTTTTTATGGTTGATTATCTAGAAGGATTAATCTTAACTATGTTGTAGTATATGTTACAAGGATTCTGTACATATAAAGAACGCTGAAATCCAAGTTATAACGAAGAAGTTATGACCCGTCGAAGTTTCGCGACAGAATCGGCACGACACAGCGCGACGTAAATAGTGAATTTACGTTAGAGTGATATTTGTCCTTAGCGATCTAAATGAAAGTCTTAGAATACATTAAACCGAGAGCGTGCGTAAAAAGAACGCCCAAATCTGACTTTGTATGAGGAAGTTATGATTTTTCTAAGTTTCAGCTTAGCAGTATGCAGCCCGAAGTTCGACTTTGAGATCGAGCGATATTTAGCCGAAACAATCTAATCGAGAATTGAAGATCTCATTGTTAGTAGTCCAACGGTAAAAAGACAGACGAAAACGAACGTCAGATGAAGAAGTTATGATTTTATAACGAAGTTTTCCTGTCCCGGCCTACTAAAAATAATATAACAAAAATAAAATCAAAATTAGCCAACGGAGTCTAAATGAAAGTTGTAGAGCATAGTCTCACCTACGCGTGGATATAAAGAACGTCGAAAATAGAACTCGTATGCGAAAGTTATGAATTTTTGAAGATCGTGGCACGCATACCAAAGCTTATCCGAAGCGTACGCCCAACGTAGCGCTTAGTACGCCCAGCGTACTCCGAAATTACACTCAGTGTAATCCCAGTTTTAGCACCCTATAAATAGATGTCGAGGGCTGCCGATTTCTTTTGTTCAAACTCTTCTTTCTCTCTCATTTTTGCATCGTTTTGTGTGCAAGAAATATCCCGAAGCCCCGGTATCATTCCCGAGCCCCGAAGCAAGTCCCGAAGCCCCGAAGATCCCGAGGAGTAAAGTTTCCGAGCCGAAGCTCTGCCCGCGAGAAGCCAATCTACCGAAGAATACTACTTCTACAAGTCGTAACGCTGTCCGATCAGCTTCTGATCAAGTGAGTGTATAGTCACTTTCTTCGTACACATAAATATTAAGTATTTGCTATGAAATACGTGTTATGTGTGTATATATTGTTGTTTATTTGAGATAATTGTGGAATGAATAAATTATATAGGTTTTAATGAGTTAAACTGTATACGTATTTTGTATCTACGAATATGTTGGGTAGAGCGTGGGTAGATGAGATTGTTGGTATGGGATAAAAGATGATTTGGATCATAAGATAAAAGGATAAAGAGATAAACTTGTTATAAATTCGGGAGTATGGATTAGATCAAGAGGTTAGTTTTAGATCCGGGAATATGGATTAGGTAATGAGGTAAATTTTAGATCCGGGAGTACGGATTATGTACTTTTGAATTAAGTGTTCATCCAATAGGGTATCATGTGCATAGTCCCTTTTATGGACATAATTTTAATACAAGTATTGATTAAAGTATTAATTATATATGTATGTGAAGTATTTGTTATTGTCCGAAATACGTGTTATATATATAATTGATGATATACAACATACGAATCAGTTATGGTCCAATATGTGTTAAGATGTGTATGTATGATATTATTACTTAAAACTTTGTGTTAAGTATACTCATAGTTAGCATTTCCAAATGGAGATAGTATCGAAAATTGATTATAGGCATCGTAGGCTTGCCTAGTGATGGGTTAAGACTTAAATAGGGATGTTTAGTTCCATTAAGTTTGGACATTGGGTAGCCTCTTATTAAGAGTACGTGTGTTGCGAGATTGATGATCGGTGGAGTATGTCCTACGTACAGAAGTACATTTTATGTACGAAGTCGTTTTCAAAGCTCTATGTCTCGGGTGCTGCTTGTGCTAGGGTACTATTATGTTCTCGGGTATGAGTCTTTCGCGTACCAGAGTACTATAATGTGACAAAAGTACTATCATGTACAAAGTCTTTTTGACAATTTTGTGTGTCGGTTACGGGAGCGTACAAGAACACTCTATTAGTATTTCCCCATACTTTCATTTTGAGAGAGCTTTGGAGTCAGCGTTTCTTTTATGAAGTGATCGACTGAGCTTCATATGTCAACGTTTTCTTTCACGAAGTAATTAAGGGAACTTCTTAGACTGCCTAATAAAGTGTGTCGGTAATAGACCACTGCTAGGTATGTCTGGTGTTATATTGCTGTATAGGGTGCGTCTGGGGGTGAAATACCTCATATATTCAGACCACAACCTAGGCATTAGTCGGTTTTTCCATTTCCAATGCCGGATAGGGTGAGTCTGGGGGTTCAGACCATAGCCTATGCATTAGTCAGCGTTTCCATTTCCGGATAGGGTTCGTATGGGGGTTATATACCTCACGATATTCAGACCACAACCTAGGCAAAGTTCGATGCTGGATAGGGTGCGTCTGGGGGCTACATACCTCACGATATTCAGACCACATTCTAGGCATTGATAACTACCCCTGACTTAACTGTCTTGTGGTTCTTTCTTTTACGAACGAAGGTTCGTGGTGAAACTTATTCCATTCCCCTCAATTGATGTCTTTATTGATCCTCGTTTGCTGCCAGGGATTTTTCGAAGCAGCTTCGTCAGTTTGTGGTTCATATCGATTCCTTAGGCTAGATCTCGTAAGATCATTGTATAGGGTCAGTATGTGGGGATCGACGGGATGGGATATATTGTTTTAGAAATATAATTTTCATGTGTTTATAATATTAGTGGTTTTGCAGGATCGAGATATACTTTATCATCACATTGTTTGAACTCAGAGCTTTCATACTCTGTGTCCCTTAGGTGATTGGGTTCACCAGGGATATTCGAACTAAATGTTCATTAGATATTTGAACTTAGTGTTCATCAGGGATATTTGAACTAAGTGTTCATTTAGTGTTTGTGAACTAGGTGTTCATTGGGTAATATTGTAACTAAGTGTTCATTAGGTGTTTTTTGTTCATTAATTATTGTGAATTGCGTGTTCACCAGAGGTAATCTAAGAACCTTGGCAGCACTAAACTTTGTGCCAGTTCCTTAGGGCAACACTTAGGAATGAATGGGAGAAGGGTAATCGGTTCTTAGAATAAATCTTTAAGAAATAAATGGAGATAATGGGGGTGGGTATTTGAATTGATTGTTTGATAATTGAATATAATGATTATATTATTGTGGGTTGAAAACCCTATATGGTCACCAGGCTCCCAAGCCTGACCGACTCAGTTTTCTTTGCATTACAAGTAATGGCACAAGAGTATAAGTTGGTGGACTTGACGAGAGATTTTGGATTATAGGCCAGTAGATATGAATAACTGTTGTAAGGTCTATTTTGTTCTGTTTATGCTTTTGGTCTGTATTGAACATGACATCCCAAGATTTTGTTATATGATGAAAATACATTTCTTTAAAAAAATTGCACGTTTGGTCCTTAACTTTTTCTTGCACTCGGATCGTCCCTGTGGTTTGCTTTTGTTGCGTTTTTCATCCCTATGGTTTGGTAAAAGTTGCATGTTTGGTCCCTAACTTTATGTATGTAAGGGACGAAAAATGTGTCACACCCCGAAAACCAAAGGCGGAAACATTTCCGGGGTTGACTCCACGTTGAGTATCAAATCCAATGCACATAGTAATCAAAGTAAAAAACCATTACATTACATATATTTGAAAGTTTACATTTGTTTCAAAAGTAAATTGTACAAATGTGATACATATTGTATATATGAACAAAATGAGACGAGTCTTCTACACACTCCGTCTTCACCAAAAGTGATCACCGGGTACCTGTCTAATGCGGACCTGAGAATACAAGCAGTTTGAAAATCAGCATAAAGCTGGTGAGTTCATAAGATGTTTGTTTTCTGAAAAATGTACCAGTTTCCTTTAGTTTTCCGAAAAGGTTTGTTATCCAAGAAAATCCCATATTTTCTTATGTAAAACAGTTTAGTTATCTTTCATTACCACTTCAATTACGCGTTATATGTTACCCCAGGAAAATCCCATATTTTCCTAAATGCAAGACCGATTGAATATCACAGAGTATAGTTTAATACACAAAACTATATATTGAGAATCATGGGATTACTATCCCGAATTAGATATAAAATACTTTAATATACGTGAACTGTAGATGGAAAGTAGTTTGAAAACTTTGTGACTAACATCCCGTACTACATATAAGATAGTTTGATATACATGAAAATATAGATTGAAAACCATGGGACTACCATCCCGAACTAGATACAAGATAGTTTGATATACATGAAAATATAGATTGAAAACCATGGGACTAGCATCCCGAACTAGATACAATATAGTTTGATATACATAAAAATATAGACTGAAAACCATGGGACTACCATCTCGGACTAGATACAAGATAGTTTGATATATATGAAAATATAGATTGAAAACCATGGGACTACCATCCCGGACTAGATATAGACTCATAACCATGGGATTATCATCCCGTATTAGATATAGTTTCAAGATCATGGGATTACCATCCTGTATAAGATATAGATTGAAATCATGGGACTATCATCCCGTACTAGATATAAGATCAATAGACAGAAAACCATGGGACTAACTTCCCGTACTAGATTTAGAAACTATAAACAGAAAGTAGATATGAAATTGAGTCAAATCCAAAACCAAACCCAAACCGTGAATAAACTTATATTAATATGTATTGTGAGTCGGGTAACCATGCTGATACGACAACGAGACCTCCTTGACGCTTGTCAGACGTCGGACGATATCCAGAATTTGTCACCCCAGGCATGCCAGCCTAACTGTAGCTAGCAGTTAAGGTGTGGGATTGTCAGTCCCGAATAGATCTATTCACAAATTCCTCGCTCTCCCTCCAGGAGACTCTGGTTACACTTCCGGGGAGGATTTACTGATAACCCAAAGGGTAATGACGAAACTCACAAGCTAGTACTAAATTATTCACAGGGTTCTCATACGATATCAAACATACAAAAGATTACGAAACATAATACAGTGAATATAGATACAGACAATGAAACTCTCTGGCAATACATTCAAACGAAACGGAGATAAACTGAATCAGATATAGTTTATCTAATAACTTTATATCTATATCAGTACATGATTAAACAAGAACTAAAGAACCCCAAATTATTCCCATAATAATTTGATTAGTTTGGTTATTCCCTTAACTGAAATTCATATAGTTGTAGTTGATAAATCGTCCCTTATGCTCAGCATAATACATAAGGGGTAAAGGTATTTACAAGTTTGCCAGATATTATTTGAAATACATCAATGTTATGTTTTGAAAACATTTATAGTTTGCTTGTATTCCCCCCCCCCCCCTGAAAACATTGAAAAACCATTGAAAAAGGGTAGGGGTATGAACTCACTGGACGAGGAACGTGTCTGCTCGGATCCTAAACGTCGTTTCTGGGTTTGCAAACGCACGAGGTTCCTATGAATTATGAAAAGATACATATTTGTATCTAATTAGGACTTAGATTATTTATTTGGTAGAGATAAACACTTCTAGTTGCGGAAACACTCCCTTACAAGTGTTTGGAAGGACCCGGGTGGCGTTTGCAGTCACATAAGGCTTGGATATGGAGTTTACTCTTCAAGAGTAAACTCACACAAGAGATTTCGGCCCTAATTACCCCATCCCCATGAGTTTACGGCCGTAAACTCATGGTGGGGTGTATATTGATGCAAAGTGGTCTTATATCACTTGGGAAAAATTTGCTAGGATCAAATCTAGAGCCTTGGAATGGATTAAACATATTTATGGACCATTTATTGGAGTTTACGGTAGTAAACATGGAGTTTATGGCCGTAAACTCCCCCCTCTTACCAAATCCTTAATGTTTTGGTCCTTAAACAATCACATGTGATTCCAATAATTTTTCCAAGCCTTGTATGAATTTTTGGGGGACTTTAGACATGGATTTAGGAGTTTACGGCCCATGAACCCCCTCATGGACGTGAACTCCTTAGAAGGGTGTTATAATATGTTTTAAGGTCCAAATCTTGATTGTGGTCACTTCTAGAATTTATCCCAAGGCTTATGGTGTGTGTAAATGGCATTTTAACACACTAAAAGGAGTTTACTCCCCATGATAATGAGTTTACGGCCCAAGAATGTTCTTGGGCAGTAAACTCATGTTTACTCCTCTAAATTTATGTTCAAGGTGCTCCAAGGCCAAATCCAATATTCTACAATTCATATCTAAGCTTCAATGGAGTTTTGGAAGGGTTTAAGGGCATAAAAACCCCATTTATATGAGTTTACGGCCCAAGCATGCTCTTGGGCAGTAAAATCATGTTTACTCTTCAAAATGCATGTTTAAGGCATTCTAAGTCCATTCCATTAAGTCATCTAGCGATATCTAAGCTCCAAAGGTTGATTGGAAGGGTTTTTGGGCTCTAAAACCCAATTTATGTGAGTTCGCGGCCTAGGACTGTTCTAGGGCCGTAAACTCATGAATATGGTCCTATTCCATGATTTGAACTCGAATTTGAAGGCCTAAGATGTTATACTAGGAGTTAGGGTAGTTACCTTGGTGATTTGGAGCTTAAATTTGATGATTTTGGACCCTTAAACTTGGTTTGAGGAGAGAGGTTAGAGAGAGAGTAGAGAGAGGAAGAAAAAGCTTCAAATGAAAGTTTGAACACGTTTAAATATGTCTCAAAACTTGGACACGGAGGAATTCTACCCGATACCAGCATTAAACGGGGCTTTTGGTCGCACCCGATTAAGTTTCCGTAACCCGGTGAGGATGTTTCTAAAATTTCTGAAATAAACATTTTGGGCTAATTTCATGAGTTCCTAAGGGGTTTGGACACTCATTAGGTTATAATAAACATATAAGTTTAAATAATTTAACCCAAAACGAAATTGGAACGAATTGATAAACGACGAATTTTTTTACGGGTAGAACGGGTTTTCGGCGATGGACAATTTCGGGTTTTACATTATCCCCCCGTTAAAGGGAATCTCGTCCCGAAATTCAAAGATTAAGATACAAATCATGAATTGGAATGATATACGAATGGATTTGTTGCTTCGGATCTTCACGCTCCCAAGTGGAATCGGGTCTCTGCTTGGCGTTCCAGCGAACCCTCAATATCGGGACGCGACTTTGTTTCGTACATTGACTCTTTCAATCCATGATCTCAATCGGTTCTCCCATGGAGGTTCCGACCCTTGATGACTTCGGTCTCCTCAGAGGAATCCGTCGGGTTTCGTTGGGTAGATACTTCTAAGGATTCGAGACGTGAAGTACCAGATGGATGTTACTAAGTTCTAAGGGCGACTGAGGTTTGAAGGTTACGAAATCGATTCTACGAGGCTCACGAAGGGTCTAATGTATTACGAGGGAAGTATTTTACACTTCTCAGAGCATATCATGCTTTTCTGGGATAAAGCCTTCAATAGGACACACGCTCCAACAAGATGGCACATCTTCGTGGAGTCGAATAGCTAAGGGTCTGATGGTTCTAGAAGAAATTTATGGGTGTGTATGCGATAATAATCGATGGGACCCAAGAATCGACAGGTTTCTATGGGTATTTCCGATGTCGACTAATTCCTTATCGCCTTAGTTGTTGGAAAGGTTCACGGGTATCACTGCTTTGCTTAGCTACATGATCAAGGAAAATGATTTGACTGAAAGGTACCACTAATAACCCGTAGTGATCATATGAATTCTTGGTCACCGTCTTGGACACGTTACTCTCACTGAGGTTTGGTGACGAGGTAGTTCTAGAGATTAGGCCGGTGCGAGACTAGACTAGATGTTCGGAAGGAATTCTCGGGAATCTTTCGGAAAGAAATTTAGGGAAGAAAGATGCAGACTTCCCGTTTCCCGATGATCACAGGAACGAGGGATGCGCAACAATTCCTATAGGGAAAACTTTTTGAGCTATAATGCACGAAATGATGCGAAGGTTTGATGCCGAAGATCACGAGAGTCGGGTCGGGGGAAAGATCTAGACGGGCGACCCTCTTGAAACCAAGAATAACGACATGAATGAGACTCGGTCATTACATGTCAAACATAGCATCAAAGTATTTCGTGAAAAGTTTCCCATTAAATCGAGTGGAACAGAATAATCCTCCGGACTGAGAATACAATCTATAGGTACGAAGTTAGTGTTCTCTATCTCACTGGTTAGCCGTCTCGATGGTACACAATTTCGTTTACAAACGAAGGATTAAGTTTAGAAAATGTTCGAATGGATAGATATCAGTTTTCCCCTTTTTGTTCTAGAATCGAAAATAGTTGCAGGTATAAGAGATGTCAAAGAGGGGTATACCTACGACGACAGTAGGATCAGCGGTTGTCTCCTCTCGTCCTATTGCTAGGACTCTTCCGGTGTTGCCGGCTGTTGCTGCTTTAGGGCAATTTCTTTTGAAGTTCCCTACTTCGCCACAACTATAGCAGGCTGGGTAACCATTCCCGAGCAGAGTAATGCCAGGTCATTGAATCTTGAAGTATAAGCAGCTATATCGGAACCCTTCATCTTAAGGTTCCAGAGTTCGTGTTCTAGTTTCTGTATTTCGCCCCGAGGGCAATACTCAGCGAGCAGAAGCTCCTTCATAGCTTCCCAACCCATAGCATTTGCTACAGGTAGAGTTAAGGATTTAACTCGGCCGTTCCACCAAGTCAGGGCTTTGTCAAGGAAGGTGCAGGCGGCGAACTTTACTTTGTCAGACTCCGAACAGGCACATATTTCAAAGATTGATTTGCTTTTCTCAAACCATCGGGTGAGGGAAATGACACCTCCAGTGCCATCAAAGGATGTGGGCTTCGTGTTCATGAAGTCCTTATAGGAACCCTCTTTTCAGTGTCCCTGACTGTTCTCTTGGTTTTGGGTTTGGGTATCACCTCCCGAACCACCGGAACCACCAATGTTTAATTGGGACATAGCAGCTACCACCGCGGCGGTAATAGCTGCCTGAAATACCATGGGGTCAATTTCAGGAGGAGGTGGCGGCGGAGGGTCAATTTCGAGCTAGGTCTCTTTCTCGGAGGCATCGTGATCTAAAAAGATCAGGAAAGAGAGGATCATAGGTCCTCTGAATTGGATCAAGAGATATGGAACAGATGATATCTCATCAAGACAGATATAGCATCATATTAAGTGATAAAGCAGGAAAGAGTTATCAAGGCAGAACATTTTATCGCTAGAGGAATGATCAAGGAACAACGCGTATACGGGGATTTTCTACAAAGGATTGACTCGAGAAATACTCCCATAGTATTTCATGATTCACTGCAACGACGACTCGTTGTTTGGGGTATTGGGGTAAGTTTTAGGCATGCTACATACCACAGTCACTCCCAAGCACATGTTGGCCGTGTCTCGAATGAATATAGTTGGCCAGGCTATATTTGATGGGTTTTGGCCATATGAACATTCCTATGTGCACACACAAACCCTAATGCTTGGATCTAGGTTTCTCTAATTAAACATGCATTGAATCCAAGACTTCTAATGGCTAATAGAGTATAAGAACAATACAAAATCAGAGTTAGAAGCATACCTTGAAACACTTGTTTGATCTTCTAGTTCTTGGAGCTTTAGAGTCACAAATGTCACTCCTCTAATGGCTTACAAACACCAACTAGCAAGAGGATGATTTGAGAGAGAGGAGAGGGAAGAAATCGGCCAGGGTTTCTTTGCTTTAGTAGAGGTGCCGATTTCCCTTGCCCCAAGGGTCTATTTATACTTGTAAGGCTCCTAGGGTTTCACCCTTAAACCCTAGTTGGATAATCTTTACTCAAAGCAATCCAAATCCATTCCAAGATAAGCCCTTGGACGATATGTGGCTTATCCCAAGCCCTAGAAATCGTCCAACCCTATCCATAAAGGATTTACAGCCCAAAGTGTAACTATCAAACAATTGACAGTTTATACCCTCTTATTTAATTAATCTCTTTAAGTCACCAAATTAATTCTAATTAATTTATGACTTATATTAATCAAATAACAATATTATTATTCCTTATATTATTCTCATAATATATTAATAATATTTATTCTCTTATAATAAATCATCCTATCAAGTTGCTATGGTGAAGGCAACCCAAAAGGACCATGCACAATCGGGTCAAATACTTGCCTAATATAGTTGCAGCCTTAGACACTATTCCAACAGTCTCCCACTTGGATAAGTCTAGTAACTATATGCACAAGTACAATTCGATTTACAATCGTATCTCTCAAAGACGCTGTCAAACTCTGATCTAATCAATCTTGTCCTTTAGATAAGGGATCGTACAGTCCTCTGTTAGATATCATGCTGACAATTCTATGGAATAATTAGTCTAGCATTTTGGTTTCTCGATCTCCGATTCATTTGACATAGAACTTAATCGAACACATCAATTCAGTTCTGACCGGGACCGGCACATAAGTCAAATCAAATCATCGAGCGGCCGAGATATCACTTTTAACCTCTTGGAATAAAAGTGACAGATAAACTTCGACTTATATGCATTTACTTATTCATTAATCAACTATACACAACAATGCGTTTTATAACACCGAGTTACTAATGCGTTTTCGCATTATCAATGTACAACCAATTAACAAATAACAAACCATATATCTAGGTTTTAAGACTATATGATATTATCGTCTTGCGATCACCCTTTTATATCATATTCCATAAGGTGATTCCAGCAAGCGCGGGTTTGTTCCAATGCTCAAAACCAGTTCATAAGCACTCATGAACGTTGCAACAACCCTTTGCTATGTATAAAACCATTTAGACAATCTACACACCGATTCATGACAATCTTCATTCATATCTACTTCCAATATATGAACGATTGTGGACAATTTGAATAATTCGATTATTCTTAATAAACTCAATTATTCTGGAAGTCAAAACATGCAAAAATGAAACAATAGTTAAACAATTAACATAAGATAGTAACATTACTCATAAATAATACTCCTTTATTTAATCATCAAATGTTAATTACATTTATCTATTACATGTTTCTACTACCATCTAATCTATGCTAATATCATCCTTCAGCCCAATACTCCTAGCATGCTGCAAGTGCTTAACCCTACTCAGTCCCTTCGTAAGCGGATCTGCTGGGTTACTTTCTGATGATATCCTCTTCACTACGAGTTGTCCTTCTTCTACACGATGTCTAATAAAGTGATTTTTTCTGTCGATATGTCGAGATCTACCATGATCCCTCGGTTCCTTGGTCAAGGCAACCGCTCCTTCATTATCACAGAAAATTTCCATGGGCTCCTTTATGGCAGGTACGACTCCAAGATCACCGATGAAGTCCTTCAACCATATTTCCTCCTTCGACGCTTCACTCGCTGCAATGTACTCTGATTCGCACGTTGAATCAGCTACGGTTTCCTGCTTGGAACTTTTCAAAGTTACTGCTCCTCCATTTAGGGTAAAGACCCAACCCGACTGCGAACGGTAGTTGTCCCTGTCGGTATGAAAGCTGGCGTCACTATACCCTCGCACCTTCAAGTCATCACTCCCTCCGAGGACTAAGAACCATTCCTTCGTCCTCCAAAGGTACTTAAGGATATTCTTAACCGCAATCCAATGGGCTCTGCCAAGATTCCCTTGATATCTGCTAACCATGCTCAAAGCAAAGGCTACATCAGGGCGAGTAGAAGTCACATCATACATGATTGAGCCAACTGCGGAAGCGTATGGTGCTCGGCTCATTTCTACTATTTCAGCTTCGGTACTCGGACTTTGAGTCTTACTCAACTTGGCATTACTTTGTATCGGTAATTCTCCCTTCTTCGAGTTTTCCATACTAAAACATTTTAGTACCTTCTCTAAGTAAGTGTTCTGACTAAGTCCTATTAGTCTCTTACTTCTTTCTCTTACTATCCTTATTCCCAAATTATAAGAAGCCTCTCCGAGGTCCTTCATAGCGAAGCACTTCCCGAGCTAGGACTTAACCTCTTGCAGAGTCGGGACGTCGTTTCCTATGAGTAATATGTCATCGACATATAGAACGAGGAAGCTTACTATACTCCCACTGGCTTTGACATATACACACGATTCATCTTTGCTTCGTACAAATCTAAACTCTTTGACTTTCTCATCGAAGCAAAGATTCCATCTGCGAGATGCTTGCTTAAGTCCATAAATGGACTTCTCAAACTTACACACTCTATTCGGATGCTTCGGATCCACAAACCCCTCTGGCTGAGCCATGTAAACATCCTCAGCCAACTTTCCGTTAAGGAAAGCGGTCTTGACATCCATTTGCCAAATCTCATAATCATGAATTGCGGCAATAGCTAGCATCACTCTAATAGACTTTATCTTCGCAACTGGTGAGAAGGTCTCATCATAGTCAACTCCGGGAGTTTGAGTAAAGCCCTTCGCAACCAATCGCGCCTTATATGTGTGTACTTTTCCATCCACGTCGGTCTTCTTCTTGAAGATCCATTTGCACCCAACGGTCTTACGTCCGGGCACATTATCAACCAAATTCCAAACTTGGTTATCATACATGGATTGGATCTCGCTATCCATTGCCTCTTTCCATTTTGCAGACTCCGGGCCTGCCATGGCTTCCTTATAGCTATTAGGTTCATCAAGGTTTATTAGTGTACCATCACTAATATACGTGTCCCCTTCGGTGGTAATATGAAAACCATAGAACTGGGGTTGAAATCTATCTCTTTCGGAACGTCTAAGAGGTAAGGATTCGTCAATCGGTTCAACCGGAGTTTCCTCCTCGGGTTGAGTGCCAGCGGTAGAGGTTCCTTCATTTATCGATTCTTGAATCTCTTCAAGCTCGATTTGCCTCCCCCTGTCTCCTTGGCTTATGAGTTCTCGCTCTCGGAAAACTCCTCTCCTCGCAACAAAGACAACATTGTCCTTCGGTCTATAGAAGAGATATCCAAAGGATTTCTGCGGGTAGCCGATGAAAATACATCGCTCACTACGAGGTTCGAGCTTGTCGTGAGTATCTCGTCTTACGAAAGCCTCGCAACCCCAAACCTTGATATGTGCCAACAAGGGAGCTTTACCTGTCCACATCTCGTGAGGTGTTTTGGCAATCTTTTTAGTAGGGACTCGGTTAAGGATATGGGCGGCAGTCTCTAAGGCATACCCCCAAAAAGAGATTGATAGTGAAGCACGACTCATTATAGAGCGAACCATGTCCATCAAGGTTCGATTACGCCTTTCTGCCACACCATTCAATTGTGGTGTGCTAGGTGGCGTCAATTGTGAAACTATTCCACACTCCTTGAGATAATCGTGGAACTCAAGACTTAGGTGCTCTCCTCCTCGATCGGATCGAAGCATCTTGATTTTCCTACCCAATTGATTCTCCACTTCATTCTTGAACTCTTTGAACTTTTCAAAAGTTTCTGACTTTTGCTTGATTAAGTAGATATACTCATATCTACTATAGTCATCGGTAAAAGTCACATAGAAGCGGTTCCCATCCTTCGTGGTTGATCTAAACGGTCTACATACATCGGTATGTATTAGGTCCAATAGACCCTTACCCCTTTCACACGTGCTTGTGAAGGGTGACTTAGTCATCTTTCCAAGTAAACAAGACTCGCATGTGTCATCTTCCCTAAGGTCGAATGACTCCAACACTCCATCCTTTTGGAGTTGGGCTATGCGCTTCTTGTTGACATGTCCAAGACGACAATGCCACAAGGATGCTCTATCCATACTATTGGAAGAATCCATGCATAAAACATCATTTCCTAAGTTATCTACAATCATAACGGTTTCATAAATTCCATTACATGGTATAGCTTCAAAATAAAAGACACCATTTAGATAAGCCAAAATAGAACCATTCTCATTATTAAAAGAAAATATAAAACCTTGTCTAACAAACCATGAAATGAAATGATGTTTCTAGCCATTTCTGGCGAATAGCAACAATTGTTCAAATCTAAAGATAAAACATTCCTAAGCACTAAAGAATACACTCCAATCTTGGTCACAGGCGACGATCTTCTGTTCCCTATGATTAGATTTATCCTTCCATGCTCCACATCCCTATTTCTTCTTAGTCCCTGCACATTAGAACAAATGTGGTAACCACAACCGGTATCAAGAACCCAAGAAATAGCATGAGATGAATCATTAGATTTAATTGTGTATATACATGCGAAAGATGGCTTGATCTTTCCTTCCTTGATGGCTTGCAGGTACTCTAGGCAGCTTCTCTTCCAATGTCCTATCTTGTGGAAGTGGTGGCACTCTGCCTCCTTTGGGTTAGGGTAGGGTTTAGCAGGATCAACTTTGGTCCCACTAGAAGAGGCACCATCTCGGGGATTAACCTTGCAATGGTTCTTAGACGAAGCCTTCCTCTTCTTTCCCCTTCCTTGTCCAATAGCCAAAACAGGAGCAGCGGGTGGATTGGGAGTTGGTGCAACAGACTTGTCCTTGAAGTTGCTCTCAGCGACCCTCAAGAGACCTTGGAGCTTGCTTAGGGTGACCTCTTCTTTGTTCATGTGGTAGGTCATCCTAAATTGATTGTAACTTGGAGGCAAAGAGTGAAGCACCATGTCGATCGCCAAGTCTTCCCCAAAGTCAACATTCAACTTGCGAAGACGGTCGACATAACTTTGCATCTTTTGCAGGTGCACGGTAAGAGACTCTCCATGACCCATTTTAGCGGAAATCATGTTAGTGAAAATCTCATAATGCTCTTGTCTCGCGTTTTGGTGGTATCTCTCCAATAAGTCTTGGTGCATCTCGTACGGGTACATGTCCTCATAGGACTTTTGGAATTCGGAGTTCATAGTGGCTATCATGATGCAATGTACCTTCGTTGCATCATGCTCGTGAGTTTCAAAAGCGGTCATTTCAGCCGGAGTAGTGATTTCAGGATTGATTTTCTCGAGCTTCTCATCGAGGACATACTCCTTGTACTTATAGCGAGCAATAGTGCGAATGTATCTTATCCATTCGCTAAAGTTCTTCCCATCGAAAGTGACCTTTTGACAAAGGCTCATCAATGTGAATGAACTAGCAGCAGCGTTGTTTGCGTTCGACATCTACAAATAGAAAGGACAAAGATAGATTAGAATATGAATCCCTAATTATCACCCAGTAAGAAAATTAGGGCTAGGATCCAACAACAATATTTACATATTAGAAAAGGGATGCCGTAATCTAACATGCAAACAATTTGAAGGTAAGTGAATGACAATTCACTAATTCTCCACCAGAAAACATAACTTTAAGGTCTAAATGTATTGAGAATTCCTAGGTTTGGATGAGATTCATTGAAACTTTTTCAATCGCATGTTTAAATCTCGATATGCCCCTCTTGTTTGTGACTGGGATACCGAGGATCACAAAGCGGGTGTGAATTACCATGCAAATTTACATGGTGCCTTCATTGTGACGATCACCTATTCGATGTGCCGGTAAACCACACACGCTCCATCGAACTATGATAAACAATGAATCACCCTTTGCCACCTTTGCTTAGAACCAATTAGTGTGCCGGTAAACCACACACACTCCACTAGCTTCTTAGCAAGGGTGCAAAGTGTAATTTCATGGGATTGCATCAATTCACTTTTCCTAAAGTAACTAAGATTGGGAAATTTTTTTGAAAAGCATGTATTTACTTTGTATTTCATATTATACTTTTAATGAGAGATGAGGTTGCCTTATCCTACCCGTTTAGATAACGAGCCTCCACCGGTCAAGCAAGCGGTGGGTGTGAGTGTACACCCATTAAGCGCCATTTTATAGGCCGCAAACTTATACCCACCTTATAGATCGGCTTCGTGAATGAGGCCTAGTAACGGTAAGACTAACATTTTAGAATTTTAGTTATACATACATATATATATATATATATATATATATATATATATATATATATATATTAATCTTATAATATTATGTTAGTATAGGGTTGGATTTTAAACTTGTAAAATTCTAGGGTTTGAAATTTAAATTGTCTAAATTAAACTTTTAATCACAAAACCTAAATTTCAAAACTTGAGGGCAAGTTTTAAACATTTAAAACATGGAGGATCAAATAACAAATAATCTTAATTAACAATTAATTCCATAATTATCCATATTTGATTTATTTAATGATTTCTTGCAAAATAATACCAATTTAATATAAATAATTAATTAATTATCACATAAGGAAATTAAATATTTTATTAATTGATAAATATCTTCAATTAGATCAAGATTATAGTCATATATATCAAAAAATCGGATTAGGGTTGATATAATATGATAAAGGCAAGTTTCCATAAGATAAATATCAAAAAATCCCGATTTTGGCTCTTCCTGACGATCAGACTCGCCGAGTTCCCAACTGGACTCGCCGGGTCAGGCCAACTCGCCGAGTCCACCATGGGACTCGCCAAGTTCATGACTCAGAACCACCAAATTCGAATTTTGCAAGCAAGAAACAAACAATCATGCATCAATTTAATAGAAACCAATCTAGGCTCTGATACCACTGATGAGTTTTGGCCATATGAACATTCCTATGTGCACATACAAACCCTAATGCTTGGATCTAGGTTTCTCTAATTAAACATGCATTGAATCCAAGACTTCTAATGGCTAATAGAGTATAAGAACAATACAAAATCAGAGTTAGAAGCATACCTTGAAACACTTGTTTGATCTTCTAGTTCTTGGAGCTTTAGAGTCACAAATGTCACTCCTCTAATGGCTTACAAACACCAACTAGCAAGAGGATGATTTGAGAGAGAGGAGAGGGAAGAAATCGGCCAAGGTTTCTTTGCTTTAGCAGAGGTGCCGATTTCCCTTGCCCCAAGGGTCTATTTATACTTGTAAGGCTCCTAGGGTTTCACCCTTAAACCCTAGTTGGATAATCTTTACTCAAAGCAATCCAAATCCATTCCAAGATAAGCCCTTGGACGATTTGTTGCTTATCCCAAGCCCTAGAAATTGTCCAACCCTATCCATAAAGGATTTACAGCCCAACGTGAAACTATCAAACATATGACAGTTTATACCCTCTTATTTAATTAATCTCTTTAAGTCACCAAATTAATTCTAAGTAAAAGAACATAATGCCCATTGTGGCCTCCTTTATCACCTCCCATTGTCTAGAAAACCCTAACTTGCCATTTTGAGCTTTATTTGTGTGTGTGAGTGCTATTTTTGAGTGTTTTGTTGTGATTTAAGCTTGTAAGGAGAAGGAGAAGCTTGAGGAGCTCAAGCGGAAGAGAGTGAATCCAGAGGTTGCATCTCATTTGCTACAATTTCGGGTAAAACAAGCTTCAACATTGCTCATTAATTCCCTAGATCTCTTCTTTTCACCTTTATGGAGTTTTTGGCCCAAGATGCATGAACCTTGGGACATGGACGCCCCAAGTGATTTACCTTTCAGATCTAGAGTCTAGAAGGGGTTCCATGGCATAAAAGTGCAAACTTTATGACCATGGAAGCCCCATGCAAGCTTAAGGACTTTATCATGGCCTTTTTAGCCCAAAATGGCCATGCATGGATGTAAAGTATGAGACTTTACGTGTTCATTGGGTGTTTAGAGCCTAGATCTCAGTTTCCACGTTTTGGTTTGGAGTGATAAGGCCTTTGGACAAAGATTTACAACTTAAGGAATTAAGGTTTAGGGTCAAACCCATTAAGACGGGTTATAAATGGGTAAAGCTGGAAACTTTACCCTTAAGAGGACATTCCCATCATGTAGAGGTATTATGGAGCTTGAGACCGGACAGTAGGGGCTTAATATGTTAAGATGGCCCAAACAGACAAAGGGACTCGTCGAGTCCAAGCAGGAACTCGACGAGTTGAGATGAAATGTCACGTTTCTGATCAATGTAGAACTCGATGAGTCTAAGGGTGACTCGACGAGTTGATTCGCTAAATTGCGATGGATAGTAGCCGGGAACTCGACGAGTCAGGGGGTTGACTCGGCGAGTTGTATCGTGGAATCAGGATTATCAAGACTTAGGACTTGGCGATTCGATGGGCTGAATCGACGAGTTGAGTCAACCAGAATGTTGACTTTAACCAAGAGCATTGACTTTGACTAGTGGTAAAATGGTCATTTTACCCTAAGCAAGATTATCAGATTTTTGACTAAGCATTATTGTATAATGTTAGTCGGGGAGTCGTGGGAGCAGCCATCAGAGATTCCTCACGCACGAGTTCAGCATCCAGTTTGAGATGTGAGTTTCCTTTCAGTAGGAACGGGTCGAAGGCACCAAGGCCGACCCGTTTATGTGATATGTTAGTATCTGAGTGTGGTCGGGGCCCGAATCTCAAAGCAACCGAGTGTGGGCGGGGCCCGAAACTCGTAGTATTATTTGAGTATAGTTATGTGACTGTGTGATAGGAATAGATATACTTGTCGTATGTGTGATACTTTTATGCATGTTATACACTGGAGTGTGGGCGGGGCCCGAATCTCCTAGGCAACAGAGTGTGGGCGAGGCCCCAATCTCCTAGATAGCGGAGTATGGGCGAGGCCCGTATCTCCTAGACAACGGAGTGTGGGCGGGGCACGAATCTCCATGAGAGTGGGCGGGGCCCGTATCTCCTAGTTGCATGTTATGTGTATGGTATGTGGTAGTTTGGGGAGGCTCATTAAGCTTCGAGCTTACAGTTTTCAGTTTTGGTTTCAGGTACTTCCACTAGCAAGGGGAAGGGCTCGGGATGATCGCATGGCACACACCACAGTTTTAGCCTGGGATGTTTAGACTCTAATATTTTTCTCATATGATTTTGATACAGTATTTGGCATGATGTTTTGAGATAAATGATTCTTGATTTTCTTTATGATCATGGAGGATTTATGGTTTTATTATAAATTTTAAAAAGCGAAATTTTTGGACTATATTTTTGGGCCATTTCACAGGATCGCGAGAAGGCGTCAGCATGATTGTACATATTCGTCTGCTGATGGGATATTTGTGGATTCTGGGATATTATGACTTTGTTTTGTGGTGTTATGTATTTGACAATTATGTTTGACATGAGATGGTATTAAAAACTATGTTTTGGAAGTTTTTAAAATGAAAAAAAATTGATTGAAAAATTTGAGTGTTACAAGTTGGTATTAGAGCCTTGGTTTGAGGGATTCGGGCGCACCCTCAGGTATGTCCGGACTCAAACCGAGGAATTGATTAAAATTTTCAAAAAAAAAATGAACCTCTTTCTTAAAAAGGTTTTAAAAGAGTAAAGAAATTTAAGAGAAAAGCAAGACGAAGCAGTGTGTACAATCAGCTAGATCCCGAGCGGTGATTTCCTAAAATACCCTTACTTGATTATATTATTAGTATGAGTTATTCATGAGTTGTTAGAATTGCATGCTAGATGGTAGGCTAGGTACCACCTTGTGTATGAGCTAGAGTTGCCTGATTTGTGGTACCTTAGCCTAGGAAGTCGTTTCTTTGATTGAACCTATCCTTGCTAATTGCTCTAGGTATGTTGCTTAGTTGTACATGGTTAAGAATTTATAGCCTTAGAATGCATGATTTAGCCTTTCTTCCTATTCCTTGTTTGGTTGTGGACTTGAGGAAGAATCATTTATTCGACTGTCTATCGAGCCCTATATCATGTACAATTGGTGTGCGTGGAGCAGATGGCGAGGGTGGCGGAGATCCTTGTGAGCTGGTTTGATGTCGAGGAATAGTATAGGATGAGTGCCTGGACAACTAGTTGAGAAGTCCGCTGAGGGATTAGTTAGATATCCATGTGAGGTAGAGTACATGTGACTTAGGGTCTTAAGATGACGACTTGGGACAAACACGGGTTGGTGTGGAAGGTAGTATTGGGCCCGTACTATTGAAAGCACCAGATCTGTACACGACTCAAGAAGGAATCTTAGGATGCTAAGGAGCTTTCAGGGATGTATGAGTATTTTGTGTGCATTTTAGCCTGTCCCTGATGATTTCTGTGTTTATGTTTCACAGAATATGGTGGTTACCCGAGGCTCAGGCTCTAGTAACCCCAAGAGGCCGAGTACCAGTAATGATGAGATCCATAGGATCGTTGCTGACAAGGTGGCCGCAACAATCAGGGAGGCCATCCTAGAGATGTTCGGGTCTATTAAGACCACATTGATCGATACTTTTGACGAGCATTATGCTTCCATCACTGAGGTTGGTGCTGCCACAGCCACCGCAACCCTTGCATTTGCAAGACCTTAGGGAGGTGATTCTTTGATGTTCCAAGAGTTCAGCAACACGAAGCCACCGAAGCTTGACAGGACCCAGGACCCGATTGCTGCGATGACATGGATCTCGGATGTTGAGGGATGTTTTTATACCTGAGAACCAACTTCTCTTGTGGGCGAAGGACTGGTGGAAGTTTGTGACGACTGATTACTCTCTTGCTGAGTATGCTGTAGTGACTTGGGAAAGGTTTACCGAGCTGTTTCGAGATCAGTTCGTTCCCCAGGTGGAGAGGGAATTATTCTTATAGGAGTTTTTGTCTCTCAAGCAGAAGATAGAGACAATGACTGAGATCACGAGGATGTTCCACGAGAGGGCATTATTCTTCCCTGAGCACGTGTCCACGGAGCAGGAATGTGTGAGTTGGTACTTGAGCATTTTGAGGAGGGATATTTGAGAGTTCATGGCAAACTTATCATATCGGACATTGGTTAAGCCGCGGACCAATGTCAAGAGGAGGGAGATCGAGTTGGAGATTCAGACGAGGGAGGAAGGAGAGTCTCAGGGGAGAGATAGGAGACCAGTGCAGTCATAGCTGACAACCAAGCGGGCCAAGCCCACTGATTCTAGAGCAGGAGGCCAGAAGGGCCACACTGGTGGAAAATGCGGTTAGAGTCACAAGGGACCTTGCCGATCATGGATTTGTTTCAAATGCAACAAGGAGGGGAATATGGCAAAGGATTGCCCCAAGGGATTTTCGGTTTGCTTTCATTGCAACCGGACTTGCCACTGGAAAGTTGAGTGTCCTCAGCTCACTTAGGGTTCAGCTCAGGCCCCTGCTTCTGATACCTTGCGTATTACTGATGGCCGGCTGGGGAAGGTTGAGGCTCCGAGAGCTCGCTGGAGAGCTTTTTAGCTGATTGTCGAGGAGGTTAGCGCGGCACCTGATGTTGTTGCTAGCATGTATTCCCTTTTTTATGTTGTTAATTTGATCTATTTATGCTTATCTTGTGTTTCATGTATGTACTTTTCTTGTTAATTTTGTGCCCGCTTTAGTGCTTTTTGACTCGGGTGTGAGTCGATCCTTTGTGTCCTTATCCTTTACTCTTTGTTTTAGGATCAGGCGTGAGGCCTTGAGTCAGCCATTAAGGGTTTCCATAGCTAACGAGCACGCGGTTTTTGCTACCGATGTCTATCGTGGCTGTGTTTTGGAGATTTTTGGTGTCGAATTTCTGGTTGATCTGGTGCCGATAGTGATGAGGGATATCTGTGTCATAGTGGGGATGGATTGGTTGAGCCAATTTGGGGCTTTGATCGATTGCGAGCGACAACTGGTGACAGTTCGGGATCGAAGTGGTAGAGTGCTTACTATTTATGGCAAGGGTACTAGATCAGGATCAACTTTCTATTCTGCCGTCAGGGCAAGGAAAAGTTTACAGTATGCGTGTATGGGTTTTCTGGCCTATGTGGTATATACTCGGATGGTGAAGAAAGGGTCGATTTCTATTTCCGATGTTCCGGTGGTATGTGATTTTTCTGATGTTTTCCACGAGGAGTTACCAGGTGTACCTCCTGAGAGATAGGTCAAGTTCTGGATTGATCTGATTCCAGGGGCGGCACCCATCGCCAAGGCACCGTATCGTCTTGCGCCGCCTAAGATGCAGGAGTTATCCTCTCAGCTCCAGGAGTTGTTGGGGAAGGGGTTCATTCGACCGAGTAGTTCGCCGTGGGGAGCCCTGATCCTTTTTGTCAAGAAAATAGATGGTTTACATGGGATGTGCATAGATTATCGGGAGTTAAACAAGTTGACATTGAAGAACTGCTATCCATTGCCCATGAATGATAATCTATTTGTCCTATTATAGGGGGCATCTTGGTTTTCCAAGATTGATTTGAGATCTGGATATCACCAGATGAGGGTTTGAGAGGAGCATATTCCGAAGATGGCCTTTCAGACTCGTTATGAGCATTATGAGTTCGTGGTGATGCCTTTCGGGCTCACCAATGCACCGACACCGTTCATGGATCTCATGAACATGCTGTGTAGGCCCATGTTGGATCGATCGGCGATCGTCTTCATTGATGGTATTTTGGTATATTCGAAGACCAAAGAGCAATATGAGGAACATCTTCGGGAGATTCTTGGGGGTATTGAGGATGGAGAGGCTTTATGCTAAATTCTGTAAGTGCAATTTCTGGCTATGAGAGGTCCAATTCTTGGGACATCTTGTCAACCACAACGGTATTTTGGTTAACCCATCCAAAATTAAGGCGGTGATGCAGTGGGAGGTGCCAGGATCTTCCTCCGAGATTAGGAGTTTTCTTGGCCTAGCAGGTTATTATCGGAGATTTATTAGGGATTTCTCCAAGATTGTTATTCCTCTCCCCAAGCTGACCAGGAGTATGTTATTTTTGTTTGGGGGCCTGAGCAACTGACATCATTTGACACCCTTTGCCAGAGATTGTGTGAGGCTCCAGGGATTGCCCTTCCGGAAGGGGTGGAGGACTTCGTTCTTTATTGTGATGCATCGATATCAGGATTGGGTGTTGTGTTGATGTAGAAGGGGTATGTGATAGCATATGTGTCGAGGCAGCTGAAGCCTTATGAGACGAGGTATCCCACCCATGATTTGGAGCTGGGGGTGGTATTCGCCCTCAATATTTTGTGCCATTACCTCTATGGTGTCCGATGTACTATCTACACGGACCATAAGAGCCTGAGGTATCTTATGGATCAGCCCAACCTGAATATGAGGCAAAGAAGATGGTTGGATGTAATGAAGGACTACGACTGTGAGATTCTGTATCACCCAGACAAGGCTAATGTAGTAGCTGATGCCATGAGTCGTAGAGTAGCGAGTGCCCCTATTCGAGATGTATGTATGAACATGACAGTGATGAATCCAGTCTTGGATGTCATCACGGAGGTCCAAGTGGTGGCCATGAGACCAGCAAATGTCAAGAGCGAGCGGGTGATTGGGCAGATTTTGGCATTTGAGATAGATAGTAGGGGGTTGTTGACTCTCCATAGGAGGGTATGGGTTCCATATACGTGTGGATCCCAGTAGATCTTGTTGGAGGAGGCCCATAAGTCGAGGTTTTCTATCCACTCAGGGGGGGACAGAGATGTACCTGGACTTAAAGCACAATTATTGGTGGCCCTGTATGAAGAGAGATGTGGCATGGGCTGTAAAAAGATGTTTGACCTATCGCAAGGTCAAGGGAGAGCACCAGCGCCCTCATGGCAAGTTACAGCCTCTGGAGGTTGCCCTTTAGAGGTGGGAACAAATTTCTATGGATTTCATAACCAAGCTACCAAGGACTGCGAGGGTTTTGGTTACTATCTGGCTGAGAGTGGACCGATTGACAAAGAGTGCTCACTTCCTAGCTTTAAGTGAGAACTCTTCCATGGAGAAGTTGACAGAGATCTATGTTCGAGAGGTGGTGACTCAGCATGGGGTGCGAACATCTATTGTGTCCATCCGAGATGTGCGCTTTACTTCCAGATTTTGGAAGAAATTTCATGAAGATTTAGGTACCAGACTACATTTTAGCACTGCATAACATCCGCAGACGGACGAGCAAAGCGAGCGGACTATTCAGACACTCGACGATATGCTACGTGCTTGAGTTATTTATTTTGGTGGGATTTGGGACTCCTACCTTCCTTTGGTTGAGTTTTCTTACAACAATATCCACCACTACAACATTAGGATGCCTCCCTTTGAGCTTTTATATGGGATGAGGTGCAGGACTCCGATCTCTTGGGGAGAGTTCGGACAGAGAGTTATGGGGAGCACTGAGATAGTTCTCAAGAAAACAGAGCATATCCAACTGTCCATATAGAGCTTGTTGATGGCCCAAAATCTTCAGAAAAGTTATGCAGACCAACGGCATTCTAAGCTAGAGTTTCTGGTCGACGACTTTGTTCTCCTGAAGGTGTCTCCATGGAAGGGGGTGATCCGATTTAGGAAGCGAGGAAACTTGGGTCCTAGATTCAATGGTCCTTTAAGGGTAATGACTCGAGTGGGAAAGGTAACTTATCGGTTGGAGATGCCTGCAGAGTTGAGTCAGATTCATGACACCCTCCATGTATCCCAATTGAGGAAGTCTGTAGCCGATGAGACGGCCTTGGTTCCTTTGGAGGACATTCAGGTTAATGATCGCTTGAATTATATTGAGCGGCCGGTGGTGATATTGGATAGAAGAGTGAAGACCTTAAGGAACAAGGTGGTGAATTTGGTCAGATTTCAGTGGCAGCACCGTAGGGCTCGGAGTCGACTTGGGATCCGGAATTCGAGATGCATGAGCAATATCCAAAGTTGTTTCCGGAGGATGACTTCGAGAGCGAAGTCTGATTCTAGTGGGGGAGAATTGTAACATCCCCAAAAAGGAGGTATAACTTCTTAACCTTAATCTTTTATGTGTATGTCAAGTTTAGCCCTTATTGTGAAAAAGGTGGCAATAGAGTACGTAGGGCATACGCATGTGTACGCTTAGCGTACTCATACACGTATCATGGACGTGGAGGCCACCTAGTACGCTGGGTGTACCAGGGGGTACGATGTGTTTACTAGGCTCAGAATGGGACCCTAATATCTTCTTGTATCCCTATTTAAAGAACATGATGACCTCATTTCTAGCCACCATTATCTGCCTCGAACCTCCTCGAAACCCTAATTCTATTCCATAGATTGTATGAGTGCTTGTGGCTCATTTGACTGTTGTTGTGAAGCAATTGGGGAAGAAGGAACCTTGAAGGAAGGATAGCTTGTGGATCTGATCTCTAATTCAGTTTGTGCATCTTCCAGAGGTATCAAGTTCAAAACTTGTTCATTGTATGTTCTAGTTCTTGTTTTGGGTCCCTTTTAGGGGTTTAGGTCCCAAGTTTGGAACTTTGTGAGTTTATTGAACTCTAGAGCTATTCTTCTGTCTTTTTAGGTGTTTTAGAGTGTTCTAGTCCATAAAAATGAGTGCTTGGACATTTTTATCTGTCCATGCATGAGTTGTATGACCTTTTGTGTGAGAAAAATGGAGTTTTTAAGATTGGGTCTTTACTAGCCATGTAAAGGCTTAAAGTCAGTAACTTTATGAAGGAATAGGTCTTATTTAGCCCAGATCCATGGTTAGAATGTTTGTCTTAACGGGTTAAGACCAAATGAAGTGAGAAAAGGGAGACCGAGGAGTACGTCGTGCGTACTCCCAGCTACGCGCAACGTAGTGTGGAGAATCCCCGTCAGATGCTTTGCCAACTGTACGCCCAGTGTATGCGCTGGTTGTTGACTTTTGTTGACTTTTGAGTTTAGGTCAATTTGAGGATTTTTGACCAAGGAGGGGCAAAATGGTCTTTCATCCTTCTGAGATTTAGTTGAGAGACTTGGTCTAGCTGTTAGAACGTTGTTCTATCAGGATCGATTGATTCTAAACATGCAAACAAATAAGTACGTAAAAGTGAACACGAATATGGATTGAATACGTTGAATGATTAATGTTTCAACACCTCAGAAGAGCTCGACTAAGAACTTCAACTGTAGAGGTGTTTAGGGTTACAAAACACAAGCGTAATTAATAATACGTCTATCATTATGCATACATGCATGCATATATATAGTAAAACCCTATTAGCTAATCTAGATAATCACGGAACTAATCTAGATAATCATGGATGGACAGGCCCAATCCGGATATAATACAAAAAGCCCAAGACACAACACAATAAGCCCTAACAATCTCCCCCTTTGCGTCTTTGGGACCGAAACTTCAACTATGTTTAACAACCGAAGACTTCTTCACTGTCTTGAATATCCTAGGGATGATAGCCAAGAGATGGTACCGAAAGGTAATGTACCAACGAAGCATATCAGTGAAATTTTTCTTGTCAGCATCCGAGTTCTGCTTGCACCGATGTATCAAGTTGATAATGTGCTCTAAGCAGTCAGTAGAAAAAAGATGTTTATCTACCAAAGCAAACAAAAACTTGTGAGCTTCGCCTTTCGTGAACATCACAGTAAGATTCGTTAAATCTATCTGTCCCATCCTCATCTTGTCCACATCCCCAGGTTTCGGTGTAGCCTTCACAGTCGACTTCTTGTTCATCACCTTTGCTATCTCCTGATCCATAGTAGCAACTTCATGGATGTAGGAGTGTAACACCTTAAATCAGAAAGGTCAAGAAAGGAAAGGAAAAACCCTAAGTTAAAGAGGGTTGACTCGGCGAGTCTAGGGAGGAACTCGGCGAGTCGAAGCGGGATCCGGGTGTAAAGTAAGTGACCGACTCGGGGAGTCGGCAAGTGGACTCGGCGAGTCTGGTCTGGGTTGGGAAACCCTAATTTCGGCACTTGGTACCCTATTTAAGCATCTTATTCTCTTCCCTAAGGCTCATTTGCGGCCCCTATAGTCTAGAACCCGAAACCCTAAGCCTCCATTGTTGCTCATTCAAGCTTCCAAGCCATTTTTGGGTGATTTGAAGGAAGAAGAAAGAGGGAAATCAAGGAAGCTTCAAGGATTGGTCTTAGATCTGGAATTTGTGGAACCTTTCTGAGTTATTGAAGGTACTAAGTCGTTTCCTTCATTTAGATCTATTCTAGTTGTGAGATTTGGGGCTTTTTGGGCAAGTTTATGAACCATTTCGAGTTAGAAGCCCAAATCTGAAGTTGCTACTTCAGATCTAAGTGTATCTTGGCCTTAAGAATCATAAAGCATCAGTCTATGGGTTGATTGTTAAGCCCCTTTGTCTTAAACCCTAGTTCATGGTGTATTTAGCCTAGATCTCCTTAGCTACACGTAAAGTTTGCCACTTTACGTAAGGAATAGGCTTTAGAAGAGTGGATCTACAGTTTGGAGTCCATGCATGACTCAAAAGCCTCTGAATATATGAAGGACTGAATAGACTCGACGAGTCCTTCGAGTGGACTCGGCGAGTAGTATGAAGATGGAAATGAACTCGATGAGTTGGATGAACAACTCGGCGAGTTTGTTAAAGATTGCCTCGGACTCGGCGAGTTTGTTCTTGGACTCGGCGAGTCAAGTCGCGAACCCCAAACCCTTCGAGTTAAGACTCGGATCAGTGAGTTGAGTGGGGACTCAATGAGTTGCTCAGGTCAGGACTCGGAAATCGGTAGACTCGGTGAGCCAGGGGCTGACTCGTCGAGTCGAGTCGCGAATGAATAGATTCTGAGCGTATGAACTCGGCGAGTCAGAAGGCAGACTCGACGAGTAGGATTGACCAGGACTTTGACTTGGACCATAGTTGACTTAGTTGACTTTTAGAGGACTGTCAGACTAAGTGTCATATTGATATTGGTAGCTCTGAGAGCTAGAGGAGCAGCGGCTCAGAGGATTGTCGGTTAGCAGCCAGAGGATTATCGGCAGAGCTCAGTAGTTCAGGTGAGTTTCCTTCCAGTAGGAACGGGTCTACGACCATAATGCCGGCCCGTTTAGTTAGCAGTAGTTCCGGACTACAGTCTGATACAGTAGTTCATTATGCTTGGTGTCTTTGTGATACAGATGAGTTATGTGTTCCGGACTATGGTCCGATGCAGTATGCAGTATATGTGTTTATATTATATGCTATGATTATGTTATGCTATGTTCAGTTAGTTCCGGACCTCGGTCTGATGTAGTAGTCAGAGTGCTTGATGTCTTTGTGGTTCCAGCATGTTTTGCGTTATGTGTTCCGGACTCTGTTCCGATGTAGTATGCAATATATGTATTCAAGCTAGTTGATATGTTTATGCTATGTTATGTTCAGTCAGTTCCGGACTTCAGTCCGATGCAGGGGACAAGGTCCCATTCAGTTCCGGACTTCAGTCCGATGCAGTTAGTTCCGGACTTCGGTCCGATGTAGAGGGAAAAGCCCTGGTGAGTTTCCGGACTTCGGTCCGATGCAGTGGGCAAGGCCCAGTAGATGCTTTATATGTCATTGTATGGTATGTGGTAGTTTGGGGGAGCTCACTAAGCTTCGTGCTTACGGTTTTCAGTTTTGGTTTCAGGTACTCAGTTTTTAAAAGAGGAGATCGGGAAGATTGCAGTGCACACACCATTTGTTCAGCCTGGGATGTTTATACTTTGATATATTTGACAGTTGTTAAGATATTTTGAGATACATTCTTTATGATTCTTATATGACATTTGATGAATATGGTTTTATTACTAATTTAAAACGAAATTTTCAGACTGTATTTTTGGGATGTTTCAATGAGGCTAACATTCTCTTCAAGTGTTCAAGAATAGGCTCATATTCCTTCGGATTAGAGAGCAGAATGTTGTATAGCAGAATCCAATCATGGCGGTTGAGATTAGGAAGGTCTGCAAGAGAGATAGTAGACACCGTGTTTGCTGAACCACGAGTGATCTTGAAATTGACCTTGATAAATCTCCCAGCAGTCGAAGGTTTGAGTACCTTGACTGTAATGATCTTCTGTGCGCTCCATGTCAAGTACTGCGGTTGCCCATTCTTCAAGTAAAAGTCTATCAGCTCACGATCAACCTTCGGGTGAGGGAAAGGAACCTCAGCAGTTGAATCAAAACAATGGAAAGTGAAAGCCTTACTTGTAATTGGCATGTCAAACTGTGAGTCCTTGAAATTATCAAAGTCAAATGAAGCAACAGGTTCGAACCAATAGACCGATGGAAACTCTACGGCTTGAACCTCTAGTGATTCTTTCGTCCATAGGGGAAACAAGGCCTTTTTGCAGTTTAAGGCTTTTTCTACTTCCTTGTTTCTCCTCTCCCTTTCCTCAACTTCTTTTGCTAACTTGAGAGTATCATCTAACTCTCTGTCCCTCTTCTTTCTCTTAAGAGCATCAACAATAGTTTCATCTGCATCACTATCACTGTCATTAACAATCTTCTTTCGCTTTGTCTGGGAACCAGAACCTGAAGCTACATTAACCTTTAGTTCGGTTATTACTTTCGGTTGAGCACCTTGTCTTCACAATCACTCTCGGTTGAACAACGCAAGCACTTTCTCCCCTTGTTTCGGAGGTGTGAAACTCTCAGAAACACCCTTCATCTCATGCAGCATTGCAAGGGCAGGAAGCATTTTAGTTGTGAGATGATTGCGGATGGTGAGAGTTAAAATGGGATCATCAGCACCAAGGAGATTGGTCAACATGTCCTTGACGTCTCCTTCACAGCTCTGAAACACATCCCGTTGAGTTTTTAATAAAGAGGTCTCTTTTTCTGCTTGGGCTATTTGCACCTTCTGGACTTCTATGGTGGAAGCTTGTTTAGCAAGTTCAACCTTCAAAGCACTTTCGGTTGCCAGGTTAGCTTGAAGAGAGTCAAAACGAGAATTCACTAAACTCAAGAGAGAAGTGTTCTCGGTTTGAAGAGATGAACGCACAACTTCAAAACTTGGTGCTTTCTTCCTGAAGGGACTTAGAAAAAGAATCCACAGATGCTTGTACTTTCGTTGCACTTGTATCAGCATGAGCTTTGAACGATTCAAGAAAAATCTGAGTTGTGTGGACAATCTCAGTGACATCATCGGTTGCCTTTTTGCAGGAAGAAGTAGAGGCATCAACAGCCTTTGCAGATTTGTCAATTGTCGTTGTGTATTGCTCTATGGCAATCTCCAAGAAAGCTTTAAGAACAACACCTCCATAAGCCTTGTTGTCTTCAAGCAATTGATCCAGCTTTTCATGAATGTCTTGGAAGTGTTGACTACTGATAGGAGTATCATCATCTTCATCAGTTGGAAGGCGATATGGACTGAAGTACGTGGAGCCAAATTCATCATCAGCACCACCGAGAGTGGCTCCAAATTCAGTTGAATGGGTAGGTGAAAGAGGTTTAGTAATGAATGGAGTTTCTGTTACAGTAGTGGCCCCCGTATCAGATACGTTGACTACCACTGTTGGTTCAGGAATGGTAGTGGTGGTGGTTTGGGTAATGATAGGAGTTGATAATGGAATTGTAGAAATTGAAGTAGAAGTAACTAGTGGAGGTGGTGGTAAAGAAGTTTTGGTTTGGGTTAAAGTTGTAACCGGAGGAATGATAACAACCGAAACTGGAGTTTTTTGTTTTGGTGATGGTGGTGGGGTAGGAATTTTATCATCAGTGGGTTCGGTTGGAGTTGGGAATCTCGGAGGTGTATTACCTCTTGTTGATGCATGATGATCCTCCTCTTCTTCTTCATCCTTGTCATTGTCTGAGCTAGATGGAATTGCAATTTTGGACTTTCTCGCCATCTTTTTGATCTTCTTGGGCTTAGAAGAGTCCCCTGCATCAGACTTTCGCTTCCGTGACTTAGAAGCCTTAGACTTTCCTTCCGCTTTCGGTTCCTTCTTGGAAACTCTTTTCCCTCGGTTGCTTGGCTTATCCACAACATCTAAAGCAACCTGTTGTTCAGGAGAAAGAACTCTTGGTCCAACAGGAGTGAGTTTTCGATAGTCAGCCATTACGTGACTCTCGGCTGTAACACACCGATACATCGATTCTGGAATAGATCCATTATGAGGGAACTTGATCGGATCCAAAATAATAATCTTCTTCGTGTGAAAGGTAGCGATAAACGCAAGCAGAACATCTTTCATAACCGAAATGTCCAAAGAATTGATCACCTTTCTCGTGATGAGAGTCCCAAATCTGCCACATGAGACCTCAGAATGTCGTGTAGAGGTATTGAGGCTCTGTACTACCTGAGACCAGATAATCGTCCTATAATCCAGATTAATACCGTTGTAAAGACCGTAAAGAAGGGTCAGAAAACCCTTGCTGGTACCATCTGAACAACCACTTCATTTTGCCAAGCCCTTAATTAGTAGTGTAAGCATACCATTCCACTGAGAGGGCAAATAGGACTTCTTAACTTTTGTAATGGTGGTGAGTACATCAGTATACCCCATCTCGTACATCATCGAGAACAATTGAGTCATCGTAATAAAATCCGGCGAGATGACAGAAGAATCGACAGCCAGATGCAAAATCGAACAAAACTTCATTCTAGAAATCGAAGCCTTTTTGTCATGTATCTGAAAGTAAATGTGTTCCTTGTTCTTGTCGTATGTTGCTGTAGAATAGACCTGTGACAATAGGGACATTGGAACGGCTTCAACTTGAGTTAGAGCAAAAACGAGTGGAGAATACTTCAAACACTCAACGACATGAAGCATATATGAATCATATAAGAATGGGTTAAGTTCTATGATCATGTTTTGATTGGTCTTGATTGAGAGCAATGTAGACGACGCAGTCTGATCATGAACTGAGAAAGAAGTCGCCATTGTTGAACGAAGAAGATGAATAGTTGATACTTGCTTTGTATGTTTTGAGAGAATTTGTGCTAGTAAAAGACAAATAAACGTAAAACTCCTTTATATACCATTGCCTGGAGAGAGAAAAATCATGATGATAATGACGTGATCACTAAAATGTCGCCTGAAAAAGTGCGATGTGACAGGTTGGGTACTCCCAGGTAACGTCAGCACGCATGGGTATATAGACCGTTCAAATTCACGCGCCCAAACTCTTATCCTCAATGGTCGTTTGAAATTATGCATCACTTCAAGAAATTGAATTACTCCTGTTTGGCCATAAGATTAACGAAAGTCGAACCAACAGCAACTAGAATTTTGGAAAATAAAATTTTCGTGTAATAGAGTGACAAATGATAAAGAAATAGATCAAATGTGTATTGGATGTGAGTGATGTCTCACTTTAAGACAGAAAGCAGAGGATTCCAGGCAAGAATCACTTCCTTCAAAGTCAAGAGAGACTTGAAGTGCTTGTTTGGTTTCCCGAAAAATACGATCAAGTGTTTGCTAATAAACATTGAAAGGCTTCTTTTATAGATTAGGCTTAGGGTAGCTTATCTTCAACCGAACTTCGAGTCTTAACATAAGACCGAACGTTGGAAGAAGTACTTGTGAGACCGATGTGGTCTGTTGAATAAGTAGGTAGGATATAAGTTGGAGTGACAAATAAAGTAGTAGAAATCTCAAAACAAAATAAACAGGATCTTTTGGGGAAGAAAAGCCTTGGTGTTAGACAATTTCATAAAAGACCACGCAAAAATAAAAAGAGATTTCATTAGGTAACTAGTAAGATCTTGAATAAATAATTCACCGTCAATTCGTTATTGGTGTTGGATGTTGGGTTTCACTCAGCACGTGGTATACTTATCTTAGATCATAAACACAAGTTTTGTGCAACCATAAACCTCAGTGGTAAGAACCGAGAGTCTCAAGGGTTGCAGTGGTGAACCGAAAGTGGATGGAGAATGTAAGGAGGGAGGCTAAAGAACCGAAAGTAACTTCTGCTATAAAGACATGACCTAAGCAGAAAAACTCTTAACTCATATGAGAAGAGTAAGGTAGCTTTAGACTGAGATGATATAATAAGCCTACTTGGGAAGAAACGATAGGTATAGATCGAATCATTAAGGCCTGCTCGTAGTCGTATAAGCATTGGTCAACATGCAACAACATGCTTCTAGGGACCCTTAACTAGTTCTAAAAAAAATTTATACCTGCCTTAGCTCCGAATTCTGTTGTACTGGTACACACGTGACCTAATTAAAAGGAAGAGCAAACAAACACACCAAACAAAGGAAACACACAAACCGAAAAATATTTATGAATTTGTAAGAATTTCTGAAAAATAAAAATAGAAGTAGAAAATATTTTTGAGTTTTTGAAATTTTCTGAAAAAAAATAAATAAAAACAGAAAGTTAAAATATTTTTGGATTTTTGAAGTTTTCTGAAAAAGAATAAAAACAGAAAGTTAAAATAATAGAGAGAACAGAAAATACAGAATTTACAACCGAAACCTTATCGTTATTGAGTGAAGCGAAATAGACCGAGCGATCGGTTCATTTCGGTTCCTTAAATTCCAGAGCCAAAATAGACCGAGCGGTCGGTTCATTTCGGTTCCCGAAAATTATGGAGCCGAAATAGACCGAGCGTTCGATTCATTTCGATTCCTTAAAATTCTAGAGTCGAAATAGACCGAGCGGTCGGTTCATTTCGGTTCCCGAAAATTATGGAACCGAAATATTCCAAGCGGTCTCTCCATTTCGCTTGTCTAATTTTCAGTGCAACATTTGAGGATTCGGTACCGACTCTGCTTCCATCATGCCCAGGCCTTGTAAGATTTTATTGAAACTTGCTTCAGGTAAGGCCTTAGTAAATATGTCAGCCAGTTGATCAGAAGATCGAACAAAATGTACTTCCACGTTGCCGTCTTCTACATGATCCTTGATGAAATGATATCTAAGTGCAATGTGCTTTGTTTTTGAGTGTTGCACTGGATTGTGACAAATCCTAATTGCACTTTCTGAGTCACGATAAAGAAGAATCTTTTTCATACTCAGCCCATAATCTTTCAGTTGACTTTGAATCCATACCACTTGAGAAGTACATGATGCTGCAACTATATACTCAGCTTCGGCTGTGGATAGTGAAACACAAGTTTGCTTTTTGGACTCCCAGCTAACAAGTTTTCCGTCAAGAAATTGGCATCCACCAGTAGTGCTCTTTCTGTGCAGTCCACATCTTCCTAGATCAGCGTCAGAAAAGGCTTGTATAAAGAAACCAGATCTTTCAGGATACCAGAGACCGAGAGATGAGGTTCGCTTCAGATAACATAATATATTCTTCACTGCAACCATGTGAGGTTCTCTTGGATTAGCTTGAAACCTAGCACAATAACAAACAGAAAACATAATGTCCGGTCTACTAGTTGTTAGATACATATGGGACCCTATCATTTGACGATATAGTGTTATGTCAACAACAGGTTTTTCCAGAGATGGTGTTAACTTAGTGCCAAATGCCATTGGAACCTTCACTTTTAAGTCACCTGTCATACCAAATTTCATCAGTAATGTCTTTGTATAAGCCTCCTGGTTGATAAATATACCTTCTGGTCCCTGTCTAATATTCAAACCAAGGAAAAAATTAATTGGACCCATTGCGCTCATTTCAAATTTAGTCTCCATCAACTTCCTGAATTCATCTGTTAAGCTAGGATTCATAGAGTCGAAGATGATGTCATCGACATAAATTTGAACTATCATTAGATGTTCGCCTTCTTTCTTTCGAAAGAAGGTTGGGTCAACCGAACCTTGTTTAAATTTTGACATTTTCAAAAAGCGAGTTAAAGTTTCATATCAGGCCCTCGGTGCTTGCTTCAATCCATAGACTGCTTTATCCAGCACATAGCAATGATCAAGAAATTTCTCGTTTACAATCCCGAGAGGTTGCTCAACATAGACTGTCTCTTCTAATTCTCCATTCAAGAAGGCACATTTGACATCCATCTGGAAACCTTCGAAGTTTTTATGAGCAACATATGCCAAGAAGATTCTGACTGATTCCAACCTAGCTACTGGAGCGAAGGTTTCCTCATAATCTATCCCTTCCTCTTGACAATATCCTTTCACCACTAACCGAGCGTTGTTGCAAATGACATTCCCCTATTTATCTAACTTATTCCTAAAGACCCAATTTAAGCCAACCACATAGGCATCCTTTGGTGTGGGAATAAGCCTCCAAACTTGGTTGCGTTCAAACTCGTGAAGCTCATCTTGCATTGCTTGGACCCAATCAGAATGATCAAGTGCAACATTTACAGTTTTCGGTTCAACCTTGGAAATAAACGAATTAAACATACAAAACTCAACTTTGGAGAATAATGCAGTTTGTTTCACTTTCAATTGAGAAGGAGTAAAAACTTTTTCAGATGATTCACCAATAATCTGTGTTTTAGGATGGTCTTTGGTCCATTTTGTTAACGGAGGATAGTTTGGATCATAAGTTGGATCCAATTCAGCATTCACTTCTATCTCAACTTCAGATAGATCACCCTCGCCTTCGTCAGTTGTACAATTATTCTGTCTCTCCCCCTCGACTGGCGAAGTGTAATATTTGTCAACATCAGAGTTTGTATCCTCTGTGGGAGTTGAATTCTCCCCCTCGATCAAATTTCTACTGAGTGGTTTTGGAGCGTCATTTTCCCCATCACTTGGACTTGTATGAATTGGGGATTTATTTTGATTCTCCCCCTCGACTGGTACTTCGTTTATCTTTGGAGCATTTGAACTCTCCCCTGGAACTTTGAGTCGTTACTTGGAGAGTCAGTTGAGGATTGTTCACCTGCAGCTGTAGGAGGTTCGGTTTCCACATTACTCGCAGCTTCATCTATAATCTTTTTGAGATTATCAATTTGGTTGTCTGTTGCTTTCGCCTCTAAGAGTATCGCCTTTTCAGGTTCATCAAACAACCGAATGTACTCTTCAAACAAGTTGGATATTGGAACCGAGACCTGTCCAGATTCTGTAAAAATTTCACCTAAGTCACTTTCACTCCTTTGAACTTTCTTCATGTAATTATCGTCAAAAGTGACATAGTAGGTTTCCTCAATTCGCTTAGAGCGTTTATTCAATACTCTGTATGCTTTCGATGAAAGCGAATAACCCAGAAAGATTCCCTCATTGGCTTTTACGTCAAACTTGTTGCGGTTCTCTTTAGAATTGAAAATAAAGCACCTTGAACCGAATATGTGGAAAAATTTGACATTCGGTTTCCTATTATTTAAGATCTCATATGGAGTAATTGAGAATCTTTTGTTTAGCAAGGATCGATTCTCAGTGTAACATGCAGTTGCAATTGCATCAGCCCATAAGTACAATGGAAGTGAAGCGAAACTGAGCATGGTTCTGGCTGCTTCACATAGAGAACGGTTTCGTCTTTCAACAATCCCATTCTGTTGGGGTGTATAAGGGGCCAAAAAATTATGAGTGATCCCCTTATCAGCCAGAAAGTCCTCAAACTCTTTATTTTTGAATTCCAGACCGTTGTCACTTCTGATGTTTCTCACCGTCTTCCTAAGCTATACCTCCACTTGCTTGACAAATGCCTTTAACTTGGGAGTTGCATCTGATTTCTGCTTAAGAAAGAAAACCCAGGTGAAGCGTGAAAAATCATCTACAATTACAAGGATGTAGTTACTACCACATAAGCTTTCTATATCCGAAGGTCCACATAAGTTGATGTGCAAGAGTTCAAGAGCTTCAATTATCTTTGTGTTGATTCTTGTGGGGTGGCTCTTTCTACTATGTTTTCCCATCTCACATGCTGCACACAGATGTTCCTTGTCGAACTTGAGAAGAGGGAGGCCTCGAACGTGATCACCAAGTACCAGTTTATTAATATCTTTGAAGTTCAGGTGGGATAAATTTCTATGCCATAACCAACTTTCATCTGTGTTCGCCTTTGACAACAAACAAATTGATGGTTTCCCTCGTATGGGATTGAGATTTAGGGGATACATCTCTCCCTTACGTTCAGATTTTAGCAGAACTTTCTTCGATTGCTTTTCGATTATCTTGGAGCCCTCATCATCAAAAGATACTCTTAGACCTGTGCCTACAACTAATTGTGACACACTAATGAGGTTGTGCTGCAAACCTTCTACATAAGCCACTTTCCGAATCGTGAAGTCACCGTTTGTTATCATGCCATATCCCTTGATTGTACCATATGAGTTATTTCCATATTTCACACAGCCACCATCTTTCAGTGATCGAAATTCCCTTAGCTCTTCCCTCCTTCCTGTCATGTGACGTGAGCAGCCACTGTCTATATACCATTCTTCGTCAAACTACTCGTCACATATTACCTGCAAATTCAAGCAGATTTAGGAACCCAAAGTCGCTTGGGTCCTTATGAGTTTTTCACAAAAAAAAGGAATTGTAATGGAGATATCAACTAAGTATGTTTGTTGGGCTGAAGTTCTGTTTTATGTTGCGTCTTATGGGCTCGTTAGATTAGCCCTTGTATTCTCCGGTTTGGGCCTGTCCAACCGAGAGCCTTTTATGTATTGTATATAAGTTATCGCTTGCATGCATATTAGGTTAAGATTCAAGATTTCAGTTTTAGCATTCCAGAGTTTTACGATATTGCTCTCTTGTAATCTTCCAATCCTTTACAGTTGATGTTCTTAATCGAGCTCTTCTAAGGATTTTATTTAATCATTCGACACGTTTGATTCAAGCTGTTTGTTCTTATTATTGCGTTCTGCCTTGTTATTAATATAGTGTTCATGCTGTTTCATATTGATATACTTGTTCAAGATCTAATCGATCTTCATAGATTAAAAGTTGCTTTTTAATCTCATCAATTGGTATCAGAGCAGGAGGCTGTGTAATCGATACACATCTTTTCTGTGAAAAAGATTTCCATTAGGGTTTTCCGCAATCATCGATATTTATTGAGTCGTCATCTTAATTGACGTATCTTAGTATTTATTGTTTTGCCCTAATCTGCTTTATTACAAGTCTGATCTTTGAACAGGTTATTACGATCATAATGGACGCAACGCAATCAAACCCTATTAATATTTCCAACAGCATTGGTTCGACGACAAAAATTCCAATCTTATACACCCATGACTATGAAGTGTGGGCACATCATTTTGAAGATTACGTGATTGGATCGGAGGACAATGGTTTTCTCATATGGGAAGCCATTATCAATGGACCGTTTTCTCATTCCGCGACATCCAGAGTTATTAAGACGCAAAAAGAATACAACGATCTGCTTAAGGACGTGACGAATATTGCGCAAGATGAAAAAGACAAATTCCAGTGCAATATTAAGGCACTGAGGTTGATCAGATTCGCCCTTCAGTCCGACACTTTCAGACTGGTCAGCTCATGCACTACGGCGAAGGAAGTGTGGGATAGACTTCGCGAACTGTACTCCACAGACGAAGATCTTGAACATTCTATTCAAACCTTGCTTCTATCTGAGTTTGGAGAATTCAGGCAAGGGGCTGAAGAAACTGTGACCCAGACGTTTGATCGCTTCAATCATCTTCTCAGCAAGATGATCAAACACGACATTGAAAGGAAGCTCATCGAACAAAAGGTTACTTTCTTAAACGGACTGCGATCTGAATGGAGAGCAGTTGTTTCCACCGTCAAAGCACATGAACAATTTAAATCATACTCTTTGGCAAAACTGGTGGGTATTCTAAAGTCCCAAGAGAAGATTGTGGTTCAAGAGAAAAATGTTGTCTCTAGTCTTGGTTCGTTGGCCCTCCTATCTAAAAGTAAAGCTGTGATGGAGGATGAAGAGCTCAATTTAGAAGAATATGACCTCTCAACTGAGGATTATGCCATGATGGTATCCAATCCTAAGAGGTTCATAAAGAAGAGATTTCCCAATAACAAAAACCGAAACTGGCAGGGGAGTTACAGCTCTGAAAAGGCGAACAATGAACCGAAGGCTGAGGAGTCCAAGAAGGAACCGAAGGTAGATGGCGATTCTGGAGTAAGCTGTTTTTACTGTGGTGGCAAGAACCACTATGCTAAGGACTGTGTTCTTAAAAAGATGGCTGAAAAGGATGACGGAAAGGATGAGGAAGACGTACTGCAGAAGAGATTGGATGAGTTGAGAAAGAAAAAGTCTACCGCTAACCCTTCTATTAATGCTCTTATTGTGCAGGGTTCGGTTAACGACGATGAGTTCGGTAGCACCGAAGTTTGGTCTACTGACTCAGAAGACGAAGAAGTGAGGAAGCCTACTCATGGAAAGGTTTATATGGCTAAGGAGGAAAGCAGTGGTGGAAAATGCTTCATGGTGTCAAACGTATCTCAGATGAGGGGATACAATACCGATGGAAGAAGCAATGGACCGAACGTGCAGGAAGATATGTGCTTCACGGCCAAACCACTCAGCCAACAGTTCAATGAGCTTGATGAACTGATAAAGAAGGTACAATCTGTTTTCATTTCATCTAAAGTACCATCATCCTCATATGAGAAAGAACTAAAAAACGTTAACACAAGAATTTCTCATTTAGATAGTAGCTTAACTCAAACTCGAGTCACCAATTCTAACCTGACTGATCAATTAAGCAGGGTGGCGTCGAAGAGTGAGGAGCGGCGTATGTGGATTGAGTTAAAAGAGTCGGAATTAATTAAAGTCTTAGACGAAAACATTTATTTGCAGAGAGACAATTTGAAATTGTTAAAACAACGAAATGTCTTTTGTTTAATAGCTAAACGTTTATATTGCAATATTACTCAGCTTCACTTAGACTGTGAGATAGGCAAGAAGATCCACCGTATGATTTTACCATTCCTAGAATTCAAGGAGGATGAAATTGATGCCGAAGCTTACAATTGTGAAAGTGTAATTTTGTCTGATGATGTCAACCCAACTTATCAGATTGGACTGGACAAAATTGAGTCCTTCATTAAATCCAAAGACCATAAGGACATGCTCAAAAATCTTTTGGACGAAAATGACAGACTTAAACTGAGAACCGAAACCATACAAAAGTTTGACTCTCTAAACGCCAAAGTAAGCTCAGAAAATAAAATCGATGTTGAAAATGCATCTGAGCTTAACGAGGACGAAAACATGAGTGAAATTTCTGTAGAGGATACGGTTGACTGCTCAGAATTTGTTAAAAGCGAAACTAAAAACCACAAAATTCTTATTTCTGAAAATTCAGTAGAATTCGCTAGATTGTCCCAACAAAAGTCCCCGAAATTAGTAGAAAAGGCTGTTGTGTATCAAAAAGTCAGAACCACTCCGAATCAGGTATACAAAGTGACTGGAGTAACCGAACATCAAACAGCTGAACTCACGGCTATTGTTAACGAAGACAATGCTGATGGCTGTGATGAGTTCTTCTGGGAAGCTCCTATTGACAATGGAAATGAAACCGTCGGACTATCTGAAAGAACCTCTTGGATGAAGAAAGGGAGATACATACCTGAACCCTTGAACAAGCCTGATAATTTCAGTGAACCAAGCACAAGTGGTACAAAAGATACTCCTCAAGAGGTTGATTGTTCAGCAAAAGAAGGTATTCCTTCTACGCCAACAGCCCGAAGTGAAACTTCATCAGATACTTCTTCCACTTTCTCAGGGCAAACTGAATCTTCTTCAAACATTCCCTTTGCACCCTCAGCTCAAAGAAAAACTCCTAAAGTTCAAAAGGAACCAGCAAAGGTGACATCAAAAGCGAAAGCGAACGTTCATCATCAACCTAAACAGATGAGGGATAAAAAGATAGAAAGGAACCTAAGATACAGGAAAAACCTTTCTGAAAAGAAACAATTCTGGCACTCCCAGAATGCATACTATTCACACAAAGACAAGAATCTGAAGTATGAAAACAATCCCGTAAGAAAGCCTGATAATTCCAACAACCGAAAGTCAAGGTTCGGTTCGCATGAAAATACCAACCGAAAGCAAAGGTTCGGTTCTGAAAAGGATTTCAACCGAAACCAAAGGTTCGGTTCCAAGAACAACTCCAACCGAACTCAGAGGTTCGGCTCTGAAGTCAGACGAGAACAAGACTCAAAGGTTAAACCCACCAACGATCAAAAGCAAAAGGGTCACCTAGAGTCATCAGCAAGGAAGTCCTCCCCATCCAAATTCTCTCGTTCTAACTCTTCTCGTCATTCTACTTCTACTCATTCATCTCCATCTTGCTCTAAAGCTAATCCCACTTTTCCTCAAAAACCTCATTCATCAGCTGAACAGAAGGGAAAGCGAAAGGTCGATGAATCCAAGCCTGAGCCCACAGGAAACCAACCTAATCTTAACAAAATAAAAGTATTCACCATTAAAAAGAAAGATGAAACAACTTTAATTAAAAGAACATATCTTGTTGACATCTCTTTAACTATTCCTGTTCCCATGAAAACCTCACATGGACCCAAGAAACTTTGGGTTCCTAAATCTGCTTAATTTTTGCAGGTTATAAGTGACGAGCAGTTTGACGAAGAATGGTACATCGACAGTGGCTGCTCGCGTCACATGACAGGGAGGAAAGAGGAACTCAGGGAATACAGATCTCTTGCAAATGGTGGCAACGTTAAGTTTCGAAATAACTCTTTCGGCACCATAAAGGGATATGGGATGATAACGAATGGTGATTTTACCATTAGGAAGGTGGCCTATGTGGAAGGACTTCAACACAACCTCATCAGTGTATCTCAGCTTGTTGGAGGTACAGGTCTCAAAGTTTCATTCGATGATGAAGGTTCTGAAATCATAGAGAAAACGACAAAGAAAGTGATTCTGAAGTCAGAGCGAAAGGGTGAAATGTTTCTGCTGAACATGAAACCCATCAAAGGAAACCCAGCAATATGTCTGCTATCAAAAGCTCAATCCGACGAAAGCTGGTTGTGGCACAGAAGACTCTCTCATCTCAATTTCAAAGATATTAACCGACTTGTCACTGGAGGTCATGTTAGGGGTCTTCCATTGCTCAAGTTTGACAAAGAGCATTTATGTGCTGCATGTGAAATGGGAAAGCAGAGTCGTCAAAGTACCCATCCATAATCAACACAAAAGTTGTTGAACCACTCGAATTGCTTCATATCGATTTATGTGGTCCTTCATCTATTGAAAGCATCGGTGGTAGCAAGTACATTCTTGTTGTCGTTGATGACTTCTCTAGATTTACATGGGTGTTCTTTCTAAAGCTCAAATCTGAAGCGACTCAAAAGCTGAAAGTGTTTATCAAGCAAATTGAAGTCCAGCTTAAGAAGGTCGTTCGCAACATCAGGAGCGACAATGGTCTCGAATTCAAGAACAGGGAGTTTGAAGCGTTTCTTGCAGAAAAGGGAATTAGCCATAATTTCTCAGCTCCCTATACACCACAGCAGAATGGAATAGTCGAAAGACGAAACCGATCTCTGTGTGAAGCTGCCCGAACTATGCTAAGTTTCGCTTCCTTACCTCTTTATTTTTGGGCTGACGCTATTTCTGCTGCTTGTTATACTCAAAACAGGTCATATCTCAACAAGCGATTCACGCTCACACCATATGAGATATTAAACAACAGGAAGCCCAATGTGAAATTTTTCCACGTTTTTGGCTCAAGGTGTTTCATCTTTAACTCTAAAGAACACCGCAACAAGTTTGATGTCAAAGCTGACGAGGGAATCTTTCTGGGTTACTCACTCACTTCAAAGGCGTACAGGGTCCTAAACAAACGATCAAGAAGGATTGAAGAGACATACTATGTGACCTTCGACGATAGCTATGTCAAGAAGCTACAGGCCATAGATGACACTGCCAGGGAAATCTTCCTTCAAACTGGTCAAGTCACAGTCTCAATCGCCAATATGTACGAGAATTTTATGGATCTCTTTGATGAACCGGAAAAAGCTTCTCTCTCAGAAGCAGGGGCAGCCGACAACAAAATAGATCATATAAAGCAGATTGTCGAAGATGCTGCAAGAAGAATGCATGAAGGAGAATGGCCTACTGATGAATCTCCAACCAACAATGCTTCAGTCGAGGGAGAGCCAAGTTCTTATGTCGAGGGGGAGCCTAGCTCACAAGTCCAGGGGGAGCCAAGCTCTACTACTTCAACCGAAGGTCCTTCATCAACCGAAGGTAACTCTCCAACCGAAGATGCACCTCCAAACGAAGGTGCTTCAATGCCTGAAAATCCACAAGAAACCCCTGAACCTCATGTTAGTCAAGACTCATCAATTGAGGGGGAGCATGATGATATGACGCTTGATTTTGATAGCCAATCCGAACCCGACGAGATGATCAACGCTGAACTAGATCCATCCTTTGATCCGAATTACCCTCCTCTTGCAAAATGGACCAGAGATCATCCTATCTCTCAAGTAGTTGGTGATGTATCTGAAAAGGTTCTGACCCGATCTCAACTGAAGGCAAAACAGACATCCTTATTCTCAAAGGTTGAGTTTTGTATGTTTAACTCATTTGTATCAAAAGTTGAACCGAAGACAGTGAACACTGCCCTTGATCACTCTGATTGGGTTCAAGCAATGCAAGACGAACTAAACGAGTTTGAGAGGAACAAAGTCTGGCGCCTCATTCCAACTCCTCCGGATGCTTCAGTTGTTGGTCTCAAATGGGTTTTTAGAAACAAAATGGACAAGGAAGGTAATGTCATAAGGAACAAGGCTCGTCTGGTTGTCAAAGGATACTGTCAGGAGGAAGGAATAGATTACGAAGAGACGTTTGCTCCAGTAGCTAGGCTAGAATCGGTTAGAATATTTCTGGCCTATGCTGCTCACAAAAACTTTGAGGTCTTCCAAATGGACGTCAAGTGCGCATTTCTCAATGGAGAACTTGAAGAAACGGTGTATGTGGAGCAACCTCCTGGGTTCGTGAACGAAAAGTATCCAAATCATTGCTACATTCTGGATAAAGCTGTGTACGGCCTCAAACAAGCTCCGAGAGCCTGGTATGAAACGCTTACAAAATTTTTAAAGATGTCCAAATTCAAACAAGGTTCAGTTGACCCAACCTTCTTTCGCAAAAAGGAAGGTAACCACCTTATGATCGTTCAAATTTATGTCGATGACATCATCTTTGGCTCTACGAATCCCAGCTTGACAGCTGAATTCAGAAAGTTGATGGAGACTAAGTTTGAAATGAGCTCAATGGGTCCTATTAATTTTTTCCTTGGTTTAAATATAAGACAGGGACCCGAAGGCATCTTTATCAATCAGGAAGCTTACACAAAGACTCTCCTAGCGAAGTTTGGAATGATGGGAGACTCAAAAGTCAAAGTCCCAATGGCATTCGGCACCAAACTTACCCCTTCACTGGATAAACAGGCTGTCGACATCACGCTCTATCGTCAAATGATAGGCTCGCTGATGTATCTAACTGCTAGCAGGCCTGATATCATGTTTTCTGTATGTTATTGTGCTCGATTTCAGGCTAACCCACGCGAACCTCACATGCTGGCAGTGAAGAACATCCTACGCTATCTTAAGCGAACCGCCTCCTTAGGTCTATGGTATCCATCTAACTCTGGCTTCTTCGTTCAAGCCTATTCTGATGCTGACCTTGGAGGATGTGGACTCGACCGCAAAAGCACAACTGGTGGCTGTCAATTTCTTGATGGGAAGTTGGTCAGCTGGCAATCCAAGAAACAAACATGCGTGTCGCTGTCTACTGCTGAAGCGGAATACATTGCCGCTGCATCCTGCACATCACAAGTGATTTGGATCCAGAGTCAACTTCGAGACTATGGACTCAATATGAAGAAGATTCCTCTATATTGTGACTCTGAAAGTGCAATTAGGATCTGTCATAACCCGGTGCAACACTCTAAAACCAAACACATAGCACTGAGGTATCACTTCATCAAAGATCACGTGGAAGATGGAAATGTCGAAGTTCACTTCGTAAGAACCACTGATCAACTGGCTGACGTCTTCACCAAAGCTCTTCCAGAAGCATCATTCAATAAAATTTTGCAAGGGCTAGGTATGATGGAATCAGAGTCAGTTCCTCACACTACCTCTCGATCTCAAACGTAAGAAGCGAATCCAACCGAACGTTCGGGTTCAGTTCAACCATTTCACTCGCTCATTTCTTCAAAGGTAGTTTTTCTGAGTTGTATATTTCTTGTGCAAAATTTGTTTTTCTTTATGTGAAAAGTTTTTTTTATTGCATATCTAAACTCCTTGGTTTCTTAAAAATTTTCCTGAACCGAAACCTCCAGAAGGTTCGGGTTCGGTTTTCCAAAAAATTTTTTCTGAACCGAAACCAACCGAAGGTTCGGGTTCGGTTTTTCAAAATTTTTCTGAACCGAAACCAACCGAAGGTTCGGGTTCGGTTTCTCAAAATTTTCCTGAACCGAAACCAACCGAACGCTCGGGTTCGGTTTTTCAACTTTTTCCAACCGAAACCAACCGAACGTTCGGGTTCGGTTTTTCAATTTTTTTCTTCTTTTTCTTCTTTATTCCAAAGTTTTTTTTAATTCAATTTCACAAACTCCAAAAATATTTTAATTTTTTGTTTTGTGTGCTCATTCGTTTATAAGGATATATTTGATAACTTACTTAAGTGTCCCTAGAAGCATGTTGCTGTATGTGTCCCAAGCCTCATAAGATTTTGAATAATAGCCTTCATGACCTGGTATACACAAACCTTGTCTTCCCAATAAGGCTAACTCATTTATTCTAATCATGAGCTACCTCACTCTTTTCTCACATGAGTTTAGAGTCTCCTGCTTGGTCCTTATGTTCGCAGCAGAGGTACTATGTCTTCTTTCACCATCCCCATTATACTTCTCCATAACATTCGTATCCTCACTATAACCCTTAAGACTCTCAGCAACTACCACTGAGGTTTATGGTTACACAACATCTGTGTTTATGATCTTAGCTTCGTGCCACTACGAGCTGAGTGAAACCCAAAATTCAACACCAATGAATTGACGGTGACCAATTAACTTGATCAAGTTTTCACCAATGAATTAACGAATGTACCTTCATGAAATCTCATTTTTTTTTCCTTTATGCGTGGTTCCAATGAAATTGTTATACACCATGACATTTCTTCCAAAGGGATCCAGTTTTAAATTTTTATCTGAGATTTCATATTAATCCAAGCCACTACAAAATTAACTCAAACCTACTTGTTCAACAGACTACACTGGTCTCACAAGTACTTTGTTCACGTTCGTTCTTATATCAGGAATTGAATTGTTGAATCAAAGCGAAACCACCCTTAATTTGCCTTATTTAAAGAAGCCTTTCAACATTTATTAATAAATGTTTGATCGAAATTCAACGGGATTCCTCACTAACACTTTGAGGTCTCTCTTGACCTTGAAGGATGAGATTCGTGCCCGGGATCATCAGTTTCGTGTCATAATTGACATCACAGATCATTCCAAAAAGAGTTGCTTTATTTCTTTATCTTTTACACTCTTTGCACGAAAATCCTAGATTTTCAAAAATTCTGTTACTAATTATTTTACAGGTTGGATAATCAATGGATGGTTAATACTGAAGTTGTGGTTGCCAATAATCCACGTGGGCATTTTATTCAAAAGGTGGCGTTTAAAAGAAAAGGGATAAGTTCAAAAGGTTGCTGACGCAGCGGGAGTTCAAAGGATAGATATTCAAACGACGGTAAAAAGGAGGGCGCGTGAATTTGAAGAGGCCGCGCTTTTTCTGACACTATTGGACGCGTGTGCAGTATTGCAGCGTCATCCATCTGGCATTAATGGCGCGTGTAGAAATGGAAACGGTTTCTCTCTCTGAACTGGCGCTTATTGGGCGGCGTGATCCTAGGAATCTGACACTCTCTCTCCTACGTGATCATCGCACGTCCCAACTGTCACCAATCAGTCACTCAAAAACCCTTCCGTATTTCAATAAGAGATTTGAAACGATCTTTCTCTCTCCTGTTACCTACTATAAAAAGCCATCCACACCACCTTTTACCTCTTTACTGCCCCCATAATTCCCAAAGCAAAATTACTCCCAAAACTCTCTCCCGGTCATCTTCTTCTCCACACCTGCAACAATGGCTGAATCTTCATCCGTTCATGCTACTTCTCAGATTCTTCCCATCAGACCTCAACAATGCCTTGTCATTGATCTGAACCCACTAGCCTATGATCCCTACATGTCGCCGGTTATCGAATGCCTCAAGTTCTCCCAGCTTGCTCCGGCATTGTCCAGAATTGAAACAGTGCCAATGGTGGCTCTATCTCAGGTCTATGCGACGGCCTACTACGACAAGGGCGTCGACCGGATATTTTTCAAAGTGGCGGAACACAAGACGTCGATTTCTTGTCCCCGCTTCTGCACCATGCTTGGGTTTGCTGCAGACCCATCACGTGTTAACCCGGAGACGATTCCGGTTGGCATGTTATACAGCATGTTCTACAACATGGGCTACACGGAAGTTCTAACCTCCGTCGCAAGGTTCAAGAAGTCGTGCCTACCGCCCCTGTGGAATGGGTTATTTACAGTTCTCTTCAAGGGACTGTCTGAGAGGAGCTCAGGATCGGACGGGGCCAGTCGTCTTTTCCTGTCAATCATGTATGGGGTGTACAACGGGATCAACCTCGATTATGGGTTTGTCCTTTGGCAACAGCTGATTCAGAGCCTTTCTTCCACTTCTCGACACTCTGAAGTGTCGCTGGCCCGGTTCTGGATCCTGATCACAAGATGGGCCATGGACAGGTTTGAGGTCCCAACTGCTGACGATGCACCGATGTCTTCTGTTGGCACGTTCCACACCAAGAAGATCATCGTATCCGATGCTTCGAAATTCTCCTTCATTGGCTCTATCCCGGAGTCGATGTATGGAAGTGTGCCATCAGACAGCAGTATGATCAAGGCGATCAAGGAGTTAGGGCCATCTGGTCCGAGGGAACTGACACCGGACATGCTGCGATCAATCCATGATGCCGACAAGCCGGTGGCCAGGGGTAAGAAATTAGACAAGGGGAAGAAACCATCCAAAGCCCCCAAACCTTCTCCCAAGAAGCGCAAACAACCGAAGGCTGCTTCGTCACCAAAACCGAAAAGGAGGAAGACCCAACAAAAGCGAAAGCTAGTCCTTCCCTCCTCATCAAGTGAATCCGAAGGTGGGAGTTCGGACTCTGAGGGATCACAAGGAGACGAATCTCCACAAAGAGGCAACACACCCCCTCGGTCCCCAACCCCGGAGATGGAACTTCACCAATCCCCAGTTCCTTCCCCTCCACCCACAATTCCTATTTCCATTCCCACCATAAACCCTACTATACCACCAACCTCATTCCCTATACCACCACCCATATTCACCACATCAACCGAAACACCACCTATTACCGAAACACCACCTGTAACCGAACCTCCACAAACCGAAACCCATACACAACCACCACCCGAAACTAACCCCCCACCCACTCAACCTGAATCAACCAAACCCATAACACCCCCAGCTTCACCACCACCTCTATCTCCAGAAGACGCCTCCGACGGCGATGATCAATACCTTGGTGGTGATCACATGAACTATGATTCGGTCTATTATAGTCCCTTTCAAGTTCAGAGTGATGAGGAGGATGATGCTCCTGTGACAAAGAAGCATCTCCGCGAGCTGAACGAGAAGGTTGATCAACTTCTCGCCTCCTCTTCCAATCAGCAGTCATCCTTATCTGAAGCTGCCCTTCAGAGGATAGTTGATGCCTTCTCTAGGGCTCAACATGACTCAGTGGCCTCAGCTACTGCTGCGATAGACGCCTCCACCCGAGCTTGTGAGGCAGCGACCGAAAAAGTCGATAAACTATTCCATGACGCTACAATCCTGCTGCAGTCTATGCAGGAAAGCGCCGAAGCCACCAAAACAACTCTGGAACCAGCTGTTACTCAATTGGCCCAGTTTGTAAAGACGGAGTTATCCTCGTTCGCTACCCTCAGACAAAACCTCAGCGACGACAACTCGGCACTCCGTGCCTCCATCGATGCCCGCTTGGCAAAGCTACAAGAAGATCTTGCGGCTGAAAATTCACTGATGGACGTCCTGGCAAGTAAGACTACTGCCCTCAAGATCAAGAGCACCCAACTTTCCCACTCCGAACATCAATTGGAGGCTCTTCGATCCGAAAGGGAAGTCATCAAGACGTGTGTTTCGGATGTCCACGCCGCTCTATCCAACATCCTGGAAGCACACGACCCCATCCTCAATCACTCGGTGAGGCGTACCCTCGCTGAGAAACTCTCTCCGGCCATGGATCTCTTAAGTAAAATTGAAGGCCTACCCAATTTCGTGTCCATTCCGAAACAAGGGGGAGATGAGAAGAAAGGATCGAAACCACCTCCTTCCTCAAAAGCAACTCACACAACCGAACCAACCCCAACTGGTCATGCCTCGGGTTCGGGTGTGAAGGACAAGGGCAAAAACATAGCAGAGGGAGGAGATGACGATGAAGATGAAGACAAGGAGACTATTGCGGACATGTTAAAGAGAAAGAACAGTCGCAATACTGATGACGATGTCAGTCGTGTGGCACGTGAAGCTGAAGAAGCCGAACGTAAACAAAAAGAAGCCAACGATCTCCTTGAGAGCCGAAAGCTGCTCTTCCCTGCCTGGACCAGGGATCGTTTGATAAAGGAGGCCATAGAAACTCCAAGCATACTATGGCTCGAGCCGGTGATATCGTTCGACTGCAACAACTCGGTCGATTCGCAATTCGATATGCCGCTGACTCGAAAGGCGTTCATCTTCCACGCCTTCTCCAACATTTTCGAAGTCCCGCATCCGAACGATGAGCTTGACAGGGAGCTCATTGACTTCTACCTGGAGGCCGCTCGTTCTCAATACCTTACATGGAGCGCCCAGAAGATTGTCAGTGTTCGGGTGATGAAGCCGTTTGCCGTGGGGAGATTCACAAACGTCAAGTTCAAGCTTATCCGAGGATCTGCAAGAACTGCTCACATGATCTCTCTGGCGAATCTGCCCAATCTGAACCCTCATGATTGGATAGTCTTGTACAACATCTTGCTGACAAACGAAGCCGAATATGGTCCCATCTTAGACCATGTCAAAAGGATGCTGGCATGCTATATCATGGAGGTGGCCCTAATGGATCAGGAGGTTGCCACAGTGTTTAAGAAGAAACCGAAAGTCAAGCCTGTGGGATCGGCCAGTGATCTAAATACGATGAAAATGGGCAAGATAGATTCGAGGCGAAACTCTGTGATGTTCACCAGAGCTGAAGGACAGAAATGTCTGTTCGCGTTAGCTGACAAGCACCTCTACACCACTACCTGCTTGGAACACGTCCTATCAATCGTCAAGCGGTGTAAGGACAATTCGGCTGATGACATCAAATACTTTGAAGATATGATCAATTGGTACATCCGGTTTAGACAGACCATCCTTTCCATAACCAAATGTCTGTTTAGTACCGTGAAGAAGAAGGTACCAGCTTCAGCCGCCGGCCCAAGTACGAAGTGAAGGTCTCGCTCCAAATTGACGCAAATGGGGAGATTGTTGGGCTGAAGTTCTGTTTTATGTTGCGTCTTATGGGCTCGTTAGATTAGCCCTTGTATTCTCCGGTTTGGGCCTGTCCAACCGAGAGCCTTTTATGTATTGTATATAAGTTATCGCTTGCATGCATATTAGGTTAAGATTCAAGATTTCAGTTTTAGCATTCCAGAGTTTTACGATATTGCTCTCTTGTAATCTTCCAATCCTTTACAGTTGATGTTCTTAATCGAGCTCTTCTAAGGATTTTATTTAATCATTCGACACGTTTGATTCAAGCTGTTTGTTCTTATTATTGCGTTCTGCCTTGTTATTAATATAGTGTTCTTGCTGTTTCATATTGATATACTTGTTCAAGATCTAATCGATCTTCATAGATTAAAAGTTGCTTTTTAATCTCATCAATGTTCTTTTTAACAAAGTAGTTTGATCTTTTCCTTTAATTGTATATACCTTAATTTTGGTTTTATCTTGTTTAAATTTGAACTCGTTGGTTAGTTTGTTTGATGGCATGTGACACCTAGGATTAGCTGATGATTGCTTATTATGGATCCTAGTATCGGAAGTTAGCTTTCCTTTTCCCTTGATATTTTCCTTGAAATTTGCTTTGCTTTGAGGTTTGTTGTAACCGAAACTTGACTGAGGACCGAAACTAGTCTGCGGACCGAAAGTGGATTTTCGGTCTTGAGTGACATTCAGATCGAAACATGACATTCGGTTCTTAGTCTTGGAGTAGCAAGAACTTGGGTTGAAATTTTCCTTTACTTTTTCCTTTCCCTTGTCCTTTGAGATCTTCTTGGGAGGAACATAGTTGGAATTTTGTGAATTCCAGTAACTCTTTCGCTCATTTAGATTCTTTGCATATCTTTGATTTCTTAAGCGTTTTTGCTCAGCCAGTTCCTTCTATGATTTGTGCATATTGAAGCTTGCCTTCTGCTTCTCTCTTTGAGTTTCGGTTGTTTTGACTCGATCTTTCAGTTCTTCTTTCGGTTCTGCAGGAATGTCTTTGGTTCCACTCATGCTTGGTTTGTCAGAACTTGAGGGTTTATTTAAGGGTTCAGCTACGTATCTTCCTTTACCTCTCCAAGAAGTTTGCTCAGATAAGCCTAATATTTCGTCTGCAATATCTATGGGAGCGGACCAGAAGAAATCTTCGCACCCGTCTGCATTATCATTTTCCACCAAGACTCTTAGTTCTGCTGTTTGTCTAGGAGTAACTCCTTTAGCTGCATATACTTGATTCGACTCCGTTTGAACCTTTTGGTAAACCATAGCCTTTTCCTTGAGCTTCTTTTCCTTATTCTTTGCTAGACGAGCAAATTCCACCGAATTTTCTGAGATTAATGGTTTCTCATTCTCAGTTTTGCTCTTCGTAAACTCAGAGCAATCAACTACATCTTCTACAGATATTTCAGTCATCTCATCAAATTCATACGTGTTTTCTAAGTCTATTTTATTTTCAGAAGCTAGTTTGGCATTAGATTGGTCAAATGAGTGAATTGTGTCCAACTTAATTTTCAACTTATCGTTTTCATCTAAAATGTCTTTTAACATACATTTGTGTTCCTTTGAATCAATGAAGGTTTCTATTTTGTCCAGACCAATTTTTTATGACATGGACGTCTCTTCGGATGATACTTCTGATTCACATTCTGCTATTACCTCGTCTTCCTTAAATTCAAGAAATGGCAAAATCATCTTATGAATTTTCTTTCCTATCTCACAACTTAAATGCAATTGAGCTATATTTGTGTATAAACGCTTAGCAATTAAACAAAAAACATTTCTTTGTTTCAAAATTTTCAAATTGTCTTTTTGCAAATAAAAACTTTCATCCCTAGCTTTAACTAATTCTGCCTCCTTCAACTCGATCCACATCCTTCTCTCGTCACTCTTTGAAGACACCCTGCTGAGTTGGTCGGTTAGGTTAGAATTCGCTAAGCGAGTTTGCATGAGACTACCACTTAAGTTAGAGAATTTAAATTTTAATTCATTTAATTCTTCTTCATAATTTGTTAATGGTACTTTAAGTGACTCAAGGATGGTTTGTACCTTTTTGATCAAACGATCGCAGTCATTGATCTGCTCACTGACTGGCTTTGTTGCGAAGCATTTGTTTTCAGTCAGGTTCGGTTCTTCATTTGCACTTTCGGTTGATGATCCAGTAGAGACCATCAAGCAGTTCCCAGCCGAACCTGCTTCCTTTGCTACATAAGCCCTTCCGTGAGTGGGCTTTCTTACCTCTTCATCCTCAGAGTCGGTTGACCAGACTTCCACGCCACCGAACTCGTCTTCGTCAGCATTTTCCTGCACAATCAAAGCATTCATTGTACCTTTTGCACTGTTAGATGTCTTCTTGTTCTTGATCTCTTCCAGCTTACGCATGTAATAAGCCTCATCATCTTCCCCCGTCTCTTTTCTCAGCCAATTTCCTTAGCATACAATCCTTGGCAAAGTGGTTCTTGTCGTGGCAGTAATTGCAGTCGTAGCCACAGTCTCCTGCAAGTTTGCTCTCCTTCTTGTCTTCATTCTTTTTAGAGGTGATCTTTGCTTCATCCTTCGCCTTCTCAGAGCTATAACTTCCCTACCAGTTTCGGTTCTTGTTGACAAGAAATTTTCTTCTTTCAAACTTCTTTGGATTGGTGACCATCATAGCATACTCTTCGCTTGTAAGGTCATACTCAGACACATCTGACTCTTCTTCTTCTTCTGCAACACTTTTCCTTTTGAGATAAGGGCCAGTGATCCCATACCAGAAACCAATTTCGCTTCTTTGGTTACTTCACTTTCATGGGACTTAAGGATTCCCACAAGTTTTGCAAGTGAGTAAGACTTGAACTGCTCCTGCGCTTTTACAGTAGAGACCACTGCCATCCATTCAGGTCTTAGTCCGTTCATGAAATTCACCTTCTGCCCAATCAACTTTCTTTCTATTCCATGTTTGATCATCCTACTTAGAAGATGATTGAACCGATCGAACGTTTGTATGAGTTTCTCCTCTGGTTTCTGTACGAAAGCTCCAATTTCTGACATCAACAAGGTCTGAGTTGAGTGTTCCAGATCTTCATCAGTTGAATAGAGTTCTTTCAACCTATCCCAGATTTCTTTAGCCGTCGTGCATGAACCAACCAACTGAAAGGTGTCAGATTGCAAGGCGAATCTTATCATTCGCATGACTTTCATGTTACACAACAACTTGTCTTTCTCATCCTGTGGCATCTTCTGTTCATCTGCCACCAGCTTGTTATACTCCTGTTGAGTCTTGACTGTTGTGTTGGTTCCCGAATGAAAAAATGGTCCAAGAGTGATGGCTTCCCAGATAAGATAGCCATTATCTTCAGAACCGATCACGTAGTCTTCAAAGTGAAGCGCCCATACTTCATAGTCTTGAGTGTAGATTATGGGTATCCTGGTTGTAGATCCAATGTTGTTTGAGTTGTTGATGGGATTTGTTTGCGAATCGTCGTGAGACATGGTGAGTTTTTAGAATCAAACTTGTAAACTTGAGATTAGGGTTTTATCTAAAACAAAGTTTCCTTCGAAACAAAGAAGACAACTTGCTATTTATACGATAAAAGCGGAAACCCTAAGGAATTCTGAATACAGAAGGAATGTGTATTGATCACACAGTCTCCTGCTTTGATACGAATTGTTAGAACGTTGTTCTATCAGGATCTATTGATTCTAAGCATGCAAACAAATAAGTATGTAAAAGTGAACATGAATATGGCTTGAATACGTTGAATGATTAATGTGTCAACACCTCAGAAGAGCTCGACTAAGAACTTCAATTGTAGAGGTGTTTAGGGTTACAAAACACAAGCGTAATTAATAATACATCTATCATTATGCATACATGCATGCATATATATAGTAAAACCCTATTAGCTAGTCTAGATAATCACAGAACTAATCTAGATAATCACGGATGGACAGGCCCAATCCGGATATAATACAAAAAGCCCAAGACGCAACACAATAAGACCTAACACTAGCAATTTGGGGTTATTGACTTTATTATTAATTAGAGTTATATGTGGCACGTTTAGGAGAAGTCTAGACCGGCAGTTCGGGTGCAAGGTTACTTGCTTTTCTACGAGACGTGAGTCTTCTCACTATATTTACCTATGTGGTGATGCATGTAATGGCCGGAGGGTCTTATCTGTACTATTGAGTGGAGGGTCTTAATTGCTTATATTGAGATATGTGTTTATGCATTTTGTCTTTGTGACTTATGTTGTTATGTGATTCTGTATACATACTGAGTTATGACCAGAAGGTCCATATTGAGACGTGACACTGGGGGGTCTTCACTGAGACACATGATCGAAGGGTCCTTATCGTGATATAGTCATGAGAAGCTAATTATTTTGTGTATGTGGTATTTTGGGGAACTCACTAAGCTTCGTGCTTACAATGTTTGTGTAAATGAGTGTGGGTGGGGCCCGTATCTTAGACTTAGCAGAGTGTGGGTGGGGCCCGTATCTCCATGAGTGTGGGCGGGGCCCATATCTCCTAGTTGCATGTTATATGTGTATGGTATATGGTAGTTTGGGGGAGCTCACTAAGTTTCGTGCTTACGGTTTTCAGTTTTGGCTTCAGGTACTTCCACTAGCAAAGGGAAGGGCTCAGGATGATCGCATGTCACACACCACACCCTTTCTTTTCTTAGAAAACTTTTCCTTGAAAACATTTTCCTTTTAAAAAAAAACTTCCAGATCCTCAATCTGAGTTCAGACACACCTGAAAGTATGTCCGAATCCCTCAAACCAAGGCTCTGATACCAACTTGTAACATCCCACAATTTAAGGCTAAAAATTTCATTTTTAAATAGGATATTACATAAAACCATCAGTACCAAAATCATTCATTATAATATCTTGTAACAAACAATGGTGTCAGTAATCAAAACATATTATCATAAAACCATATCAGAGTGTAATCCCAAAAGAAACCCCTCAAGGTCACATTCAGACAATAGCGATTGGAACGCGTAGAAGGCCAAGAATCAAACCCACAAGGCCAAGAATCTGAATGCCAAGGGCGAGAAGGGAATGCCGGCCAAGAAGCCCAATCCAAGAGATGCTCCAGTGAAGCCAAGACTGGTTAGGTCAAAGTCATCTCGGCAGTCGGCTTCAAGTTCCAAATCAAGTACTGAGCCACCCATCGGATCGAACAAGAAATGGGTTAAACCCGAATATAGATTGGTACCAAAGGTGAAAACTCCAAAATCTCCTAATGCTTCTAACGTTTCTACATCTTCTGTTTGTGATAAGCAGGATATGTCATGGGAGAGAGTATCGTGGATTGATGACAAAGGTCGACCCAGTTTCAAAATGGACTGGGTTCCAAAGACCAACTGATCCCGATCTGTGTCGGAGCAGCTATGGAGGCATATCATCAGACTTTGGTTTGTTGGTAGTGGTTGTTCCAGGCACATAATAGGGGACATCTCTCAAATATACAACACTCATAACTTTGTTCGAGAGTTTGTGTCCTTTGCGGGAAAGGTAAGAAGGGAAGAAAAGAAGGGATCACACGGGGTTAGTGCTTAATGACATGAAGAATTTTCGGATCTGTTCTGAGATTATGCGTGCTGTTCTCAGACCTTCTGGATGCAGATTCAATCGGTGAATTATGGTTTGCGTTTTCTTCTCTATACTCCTGAGTTTTTCTTAAGCTGATTCGCTTTAAAGACTAATTTTTGTTTTAGGATAGTTTAAATTTGCGCATTTGCTTTCGTTTCTCTCCTATGCACAAATTTAGGGGGAGAAATAAAAACAAAACAAAAATTAAAAAAATATATATAAAAACAAAAACATTAGAAAATTAAAAAAAAATAAAAAATTGTTGGTTATGAAATGTGCTTGTAAGAGATGTTTTGGGAAGTGATATTATCAAGTGATAACAAGCAATCTGAGTCTGCGTAACGTACCCAAAGTTGAAGGGTCTATGCTCTGGTTTGATGCGTCGGTAGGAACGAAAATTTTTAAATGGACTTGACTAGGGAGAGTTGAACTTAGGAAATTTATAGACTTGACAAATCTTGACCTAGTTAGATCCATTCAGCCTGACAATACGACGCTCGGATAGGTTGAGCAGGGAGATATACATGGGAATCTACTCATCACATTAATTGAACCCGTACTTGGAACCGTGGTTTAACTTTTCCTTGATGTGCGGATTTTGTCCTTAATTCCGGTTGGATGGGGCGACTGGTAAATTCCGATAAATTAGGTTTGTAGAATATCATTCTCTTTCTTTCCGTCTGTTAGTCATATGTTGTCTCCTTTGCGTGACTTCCAATCCGACCTGGTACACAACATATGCAACTCTATTTCTCTGCAGGCTATATATATGTGTGTGAAATACTTCTTATCTGTTAGCCATATGTTGTCTCCTTTGCGCGACTTCTAATCCGACATGGTACACAGCATATGCAACCTTCTTCTTCTCAACCCCTCTAAGTAGTAAGTAATAGAATTCTGAATCTCTTCTCTCTCTGAATGGTTGTTTGCTCACCCGGTGTAAGGAGTACTATGGAAGTTCTTGATGGCTGGGGCATATCAGGAAGCGGGAAACACGTTCCAGTACACTTAAAATTGAACTCATACAGATTGTCTGTAGATCTCGCTGCTCAATTTAGGTGGACAACAATATCCCTGGTCGTTGTCAGATGAATGGACCTTAAGATATAGTATCTAAGAAATTAGGATTAGATATAAATTTTAGGTTTTGAAGTTCATCATGTCTTGTAACAAATAGTATGTCCTAAATCTGTCACAAATTTTTCGTGTTTAAGTGGACCACAATACTGACGATCGACCAGACAAAGATGTGAATGTGGAAGGTACCGACAAGTGGATAAAGGCTGTCTAAAAACTTTGATCCCAAATCACTCTTAAAGTTAGATATCATTTTTATTTTTGTTAAATTTGTCATAGTTTCTTCTAATTTAAATATTAGGGGAGAATTAAAAATTAAAAATAATGAAAATAAAAAAAACAAAAAAAAATCAAAAATCAAAGAAAAATCAAAATATTAAAAATCCAAAAATAGTGTTATTTCGGTTTTATTTCTTGTTCAGAAAAATCAAAAATCCAAAAATATTTTTGTTTATATTTTATTTTGTGTGCTAAGTTTTCTTTTAGTTTTGTTTTGTCTTGAAAAGTGATTTCAGGTATAGATGAGACTCATGGAGTTTGTGTTGAAGATTTCTGAGCCAAAGGCTTCGTCCGTGAGCATCGAAGAATTCTCATTCGAAGGAGAAAGAAATGAAGATTATTCTTTCGAATTCAATCTTTCAACCCCAGAAGCAAGGTGAAGCTGAAATTGAAGATTATGTGACGGATTGCATTGAAGCCTCCTCAATCAGTCTGCTGCTATCTATGAAGCTGCTGAAGTGATCCAGAAGATTTGTTCTCTCTGAAGATTCTCAAGCCGAAAGTGCTATCTTTCAAGAATCAGTACATCAAGCCTCCTCACCCAACGTGCATTCAATGCCAAATTCTGAAGAAAAGCCCAACTGCTCAAGATGAAGTCATTCATTGAAGATTCATATGTTCATCCTGATGCTGTGAAGAAATTGAAGATAAATGTTGAAGCCAAGCTCTCATTAAAGATTGACAAGAAGAGTCAGCTACCTTTTAGGGGGGAGCTTGTTGGGTCATTAAGAAAAGAAAGCTATAAACCAAGGGGGAGATTGTTGGGTCAAAATATGGTTTATACTTTACTTTTCTAGGCAATTATATTTTTGTGTAATATTTTATGAATTTATGGCCTAGTTTACGGCTGAGTTTACAGCCGTAAACACCTTACGGTCGTAAACTCATTTACGGCTCATGTGTTATCCGGCCCATATTCCAAGTATAAATAGAGGTGTTAGGTGAGGAGTACAGATAGATGAACCCTTGAGAGTTTACGGCCAGAGAGAAAGGAACGTTTGTGTGGGTGAATCTTGTGTAAGGAACTTAATTCATATTATCAATACATTCAAGATTCATAATACTCTTCTTCTCCTTCTCTTCTTTCTTTATCTGACATCATTCGTTTGATTGGGATTCCGCACCATCAGAGCGGAAGAAGGCCGTCCAACAACTTTGATCCAAGCATCACAAAGGTTATAGTGGTTAAATTTGTTGTGTAAAAATTATTTTAGTTAAAATATTTTTTCTCTCAATTTTATTTTTAATTTTTTTGTAAAAATGTTAATTTTAATTTTAATTTTTAATTTTATTTTTATTACTTTTACTATTTCAATTTTATTTTAATTTCGTTTTTAAAATTTTATTTTATTTTATTTTATTTTATTTTACTTTATTTTTCAAAAATTAAATTAATCCTCAAAGTTTTTGTTGGAAGTTGGAAATACTGGGTAATTATCAGGTAAGAGGGGAAGTGAGGGTAAAAGGGGTAAAAAGGAGTTCACTGCCGGAATCTCCCCATTCACGAGCTTCCGGCCGCAAACTCTTCCTAAACCCTCTCAAAAGGCTAAAAAAAATTTCTTTGATTTTCTGAAAACCGCTTACACCATCACAAAGGTAATCACTTCTAGATCACAAATATGTAATTTGTTTCGTGTTTCACCGTGTCATTATGCCAGAAATCACGAAAAACAATTCGACGGAGCTTACGGCTGTAAGCTTAGACCGTAAACTCCAAGCACTTGAATTTTGGACCTGTTTTTAATTTATATTGGTGCTATTGATTTTTACATTTACGTATCTTCAAGTCTTATGCGTTAATTCGAAGTGTAGAATCAATTTTTGGGGGTTTTTCCACCGAAGGTTCTTAGGCTGTAAACTCCAAGTTTACGGCCCAGGAACCATTTGTTTACTGCTTACGTCTCGAATAAAATAATTAAGGTAATATCGTGTGTTGATTGTCAAAACAATTCTTAGGCCGTAAACCTCGAGTTTACGGCCCAAGAACAGATTTTTCAGTTCCTTTTATTTAAAATTTTGTTTCACGATTTCCTTTAACTTCTTGGCAGTAAACTTGATGTTATCACTCGTTTTTATACAATGAAATTTTATTTTGGTCATATTTTTAATTAGAATTTTTTTTTGGGTCAAAATAAAATTCTATTTTGTGGTTTCTTACAGTTGTGTTTGAGTGCAGACAATGGCGAACCTAAAATTTGCAGATATGCACAACCTAGCAATTGTACTCATGGACCCTCCAGCTGTTCGCTCGGATATGCGTTCGATGATTCATCGATTGCGTGAATGATGCTTACATCCGCAATCACTATCAGTCCGGTGGTTTATCAAAGTTTAATACGCGAGTTTTGGGCGACTGTAGAGACACACATGGATGATGGTGGCAATTTTACGGTGAAGGCAAAAGTACAGGGTCGAGAGATTGTCATTAATGAAGGCTTTATTCGTGAAGAGCTGCTAATTGATGATCAACCCAATTTCCCGACAGAGATTGGAATCAAAGATGTTCAAAGGGTTCTACGAAGAATGAGTTACGAGGGAACCATTCCGCCGACGCTGAAAAAGTTACTACACCCATACTGGAGGTTTCTGGGCCATGTTTTTGTGAGCTGCATCTCGGGAAGGAGGTCTGGGGCAAATGAGATCTCTCAGCCCACAACTGGTGCTCTGGTATCTCTTTCTGCTGGGTTTCGCTTTAATTTCTCAAAGTTCATTCTTGAGGAATTTGTTATCAACATCAGAGCTTCTACTCGGGATACTTTTATGTTGTATCCCCACTTCGTACAAGTGTTCATTAACATCCAATTTCCAAACGTAAGGAAGACAGGAGAAACATTGGATATGAATTCCTTGGGTCCCCACAAGGTGGGACTCATCAAACAAAATCGGAAAGGCAAAGTCATATTTCGAGGACTATATCCTCTTGAAAAGTTTGGGAAATTTACTGAACTAGATGAAACTCCAGAGTCATATGAGTCGTCTGAGCAAACTTCCTCGGAGCAGACATCTGCTGAAAAGCCAACGCCAACCAACATTATTATCGATGTGTCCGAAGATGAAGAAACCGAGAAAGAAGACTCTCCAACTCCCAAAGTTCAAACTGTCTCAGAACATGAAAAAGAGTTGAGTGATGATCAAGTTGGTGGAGAGATGAGTATTGGTGAAGAGAGAAATGACTCTTTTGATGATCTAGATTTGACTGGTTTGATCGCGATGATATTGCAGCTTCATTGGCAAGCAGTGCTAATGTTGTGTCTCATGAAAATCTTGACACAATTTTCCATAATGTCGATGATGTTGGTCTTCACACAACTGAGACAAGAAAATTGAGCGAGACGTTTGATACGCGAACTCCTACTGCAAAGCAAATGGTGTCGACTTCCATTCCTATGGAGATGGTTATGGGATGTTCCCCTCCTGTGTCCGTTTCTCCTACTCCCGAACCGTTTGTGAGTGTGTTTTCTCCTGAAGCTGACCAACAACAATCTAAAAGAAGAAGACTTGATGCAAGACAATACGAACTGATCACAAGTTTGGTTAGTGGTCTTCCTACCCCACCTTTCACTGCTACTACCACAAGGCTCACCACTACAAAGATGTTTCCTACTGGTCCGAGTTCAACATTTGATGTTGGTGGTTCCTTTGCACTGCCTGGTTTCTTAGTTCCTAGATACCGTCGAGATGTTGCTTCTGAAAGGCTGGCATTGCACATGGCTGAAGAACAACTTGTATCGCCAGATCCTCGAGGAAAGGGTGTTTCCATTGAAGAAGGTGGTGCTAGGGATGACAATCTTACTCTTGCTGGTCTGCAGAAAGAAATTTCGGTTCTTAGCCAGAAAAATATTGAACTTGATATTCAGGTGGCAGAGCTTCGTGCCGAGAATGTCGATCTTCGTATCCAAGTATCCAACCTACAATCAGATAAATCTAGTCTTGGCGGACAATTGGCTGAACTCAAGAAGGATAAGAAGGTGAAAAGCAAGCAGATCTCCGATTTACAAGATCACTTTAATTTGCTGACTTCGAGTTATTTTGAGTTAAAGAAGAAACTTGAAGTTGATTTTGGTGAGAGATACCAGACGTCCGTTGAAGAACAAAGGATTAATCTTCACGTACAAGCTTTTCCAGTTGACCTACCATTCGGTCAGTCTTCTAGTACTGCTGAACGTGTTGTTGTTGAACCTCCATTGGCTCCACACATTCAAGAACTTATTTGTCGTAATCAAGAAGATAATGTTCAGAGAGGACAATTGTTGTTTAAACGGAATGTTAATCAGAATACATTTTGGAGTGAACCCTTAATAACTGTTACTGATCTTGAAGTTGTTAGGTTCCGAGATACATTTGGAGATAGATCAGGAGTGGCTTCCTGGGGATTTCATGATGCTCTCAGAATGTGGATTGTCATTCGTAAGAGTGGTAATTCAGAGTTGTATAAGGATTTTCAAGAATTTAGGTCGTTCACGAGAATTGATCTAACGGAGTTGTCTTAAGCTCCGTTTATCAATCTTTTCAACACTCCTCAGGTTACTCAGTTTAAACACTTTCTGGATGATTAAGTGAAGAAAGGATTTCCATCGATGCCGACGGCAGAGTCAGTTATATTTGAACACCCAGATGTCTTGGAACCGTCTACTGACAAGTCGTTGCAGGTAGTGATGTGGCCTGCAACGAAACAAGTCAAGCAGTTTCCTGTACTTCAGGGCTATCAAGATGGATCTCTCAGTTCTTTGGAATGCTAGGTCTATGATGAAAATATATCAGGAGTGGTTATCAAACTTAAGAATGGGTGTATTCGTTTGTACGATCGCAGAGACTTGCTGCAATTCATGAAATGGGATATTCATTATCTTAGCAACTTTCAAATTAAAGTTGTTGAAGATATTTACGAGGAAGGAGCCAAGGTGTACACAACGATGATCGCGGAGATTCTAAGCAAGAGAATGTGGAATGGAGCAATGGGCCAGATGGACGTGATGATTGTCGACAAAGGAATGGGCTCGAGCTAGTCCAAACCAAGGGGGAGATTGAAAGACCCTGTCTAATGGTTTGGTCTAGGCATACTGGTTAGTGGTAGTGATTGTGTAGGAGAAACCAATTTTGTCTAGTTTACGGTAGTTATGTGTTTACGTCCGTAAACTCCTTGCGGTTGTAAGTCATGGCTATAAATAGGGCATTGTGTCGGACTTTAAAGGTTGTTGATGCCTTCGTGTTTTCTCCAAGTTGTATCTGACGTTTTATTGCTTTAAGGCGTATGCAAGCTTGGTTCGTTTTGTTATTTGCTTATTATTTCATCTTTGCTTCTGTTATTTGTCTTTGATCATTAGTAGATCCATTTTTCGGGCTTTACAATTCCGAGGTGAGTTTCCTTCCAGTAGGAACGGGTCTAAGGCCACAATGCCGGCCCATTTAGCTAGTAGTAGTTTCCGGACTTCGGTCCGATGTAGTAGTTAGTATGTTTAATGTCTTCGTGGCTCAAACAGGATTTATGTGTTATGTGTTCCGGGCTACGGCCCGATGCAGTATGCATTTAGTGTGTTCATGCTAGTTGATATGTTTATGCTATGCTATGTTATGCTCAGTCAGTTTCCGGACTTCGGTCCGATGTAGGGGACAAGGTCTCTGTCAGTTCCGGATTTCGGTCCGATGCAGTTAGTTCCGGACTTCAGTCCGATGCAGGGGACAAGGTCCCAGTCTGTTCCGGATTTCGGTCCAATGCAGTTAGTTCCGGACTTCGGTCCGATGCAGGGGACAAGGTCCCAATCAGTTCCGGATTTCGGTCTGATGCAGTTAGTTCCAGACTTCGGTCCGATGTAGGGTACAAGGTCCCAGTCAGTTTCGGATTTCGGTCCGATGCAGTTAGTTTCCGGACTTCAGTCCGATGCAGAGGGCAAGGCCCTGGTTAGTTCCGGGCTTCGGTCCGATGCAGTTTTCGGACTTCCGTCTGATGCAGTGGGCAAGGCCCAGTATGTTTTATATGTTATTGTATGGTATGTGGTAGTTTGGGGGAGCTCACTAAGCTTCGCGCTTACGGTTTCAGTTTTTGGTTTCAGGTACTCAGTTTTCAAAAGAGGAACTCGGAGAGGTTGCAGTGCACACACGATAGTCAGTTAGCCTGGGAATGTTTTACTCTGATAATAAGATTATGTTTTGAATTAATACTCGGAAATTATGTTATGACTTATGATACGGTTTTTATACATATGGTTTTAGTAATGTTTTAAAAGAAATTTTTAGTCGTGATTTCTGGGTCGTTATAAGTCCTCAGCTGCGGAAGGCCTCCTTGTGATTCCAATTAGCCATCACCTGAATACCATCACATGTGACGAGGCTCAGATAATCCTTCGAGTAGAAAACTCGTCCCTACAACGGTTAGACTCAGACGAGAGCTACGCAATAGGCCAAATCCATCACTCTGAGATTATTCAACCCTGATCATATGTGACATGACGTATTCACCTAATGGCTAACTCCCATCACTCAGAATCCCACAATGCACAAAGAAAACAGCATTCAGACAAGGGAAAAGATCTAACCATAACATACTCATCAATCATAATCTCATATCAAGAATCTGCACTAGCATGCGACATAAGCTCAAAAACTCAGGCATAACCTAAACAGGCTATCCGACTATTGTCTAATCAGCACTATCATGCAGCTCAAGCACATATAACAGACACATAAGGCATCCTCCCTAGATCCTTAGCCCTAATCTAGCATGCAATTTTCATAATCATATCATGTCATATCACAACATGTACGGGTATCTTGGGAAAACTTACTTGAGCTCGGCTGATTGCACGCACCACACCCTTTCTTTTCTTAGAAAACTTTTCCTTGAAAACATTTTCCTTTTAAAAAAAAACTTCTAGATCCTCAGTCTGAGTTCAGACATACCTGAAAGTATGTCCGAATCCCTCAAACCAAGGCTCTGATACCAACTTGTAACATCCCAAAATTCAAGGCTAAAAAATTCATTTTTAAATAAGATATTACATAAAACCATCAGTACCAAAAACATTCATTATAATATCTCGTAACAAACCATGGTGTCAGTAATCAAAACATATTATCATAAAACCATATCAGAGTGTAATCCCAAAGATCTCATGTGCGGAAAACATAGTGTGATGCGCTGCGATCGAGCCGGCTCCTTTCCTTGAAAACAAAGTACCTGAAACCAAAACTGAAAACCGTAAGCACGAAGCTTAGGGAGTTCCCCATATACCACATACCATACAACCCAACTGATCCATACATGCCATACATAGCCAAGATCCATACATAACCAACATATCCATAATCAAGTAAGGTGCTATGTGCCAAACATAGTCTTGCTAAGGTGCTATGTGCCAAACATAGTCTTGTGGTTATGCCACGGGCCGCACGTGGTCTTCCTGGTCAAGCCTGGGGCCACTCCCTAGGTCTTACAGAAATGTGCCAAGGGCCACCCCCTGGTCTTTCATGCAAGTATCACAAAGACAACTATACATACTACTCTACTAGGCTACTCCGCATATAGTGTGCCAGGAACCACCTCCTGGTCTTTCATACACAATGGCATACAGTGCGCCAGGAGCCACCTCCTGGTCTTTCATACATATTGCCTAGGGCTAACCCCCGGGTCTTCCTATCATACATAATAACATACTGTGTGCTAGGAGCCGCCTCCTGGTCTTTCATGTATAATGCCTAGGGCTAACCCTCGGGTCTTCCTATCATACATAATAACATACTGTGTGCCAGGAGCCACCTCCTGGTCTTTCATGCATAATGCCTAGGGCTAACCCCCGAGTCTTCTTATCATACATAAACTAAATGGGCCGGCTTTAGTGCCTTAGACCCATACAAATAGTGAGGAGACTCACCTGGTACTACTGAACTTGTTGGTAATCCCTCTGGTCGCTGTCTGACAACTCTCTCTGAATTGCTGCTCCACTAGCTCCCCGAGCTAACAATATCAATATACCCCATGTGAGTTTTATAACCATACTATTGACTCGGATTGCCTATACACAACGTTCTTCAGGCGTTGGAATGTTATGACGTTTGTCACCCCAAATGGTGGACTGTAGCTAACAGTCAGGGCGCGGGTTGTCAAGCCCGTATAGATCTATACACAAACACCATGCTCCCCCTCCAAGGGATTCTGGTATATAATACAGGACTTGAAATGTGTACTCGAACGTACGTGAAGTTAATGTCCCACAAATCTTAGTATAAAAACAGATTTACGTGTTAAAATGTTCGTTTGTTCTTGTATATGAAAGTGACTTCTTGAAAATTGTGTTTCTAGTATGTAAAAGTTAGTAATATTCTCGTAAAACTATACCTATTATAGCTTTCTAAAAGTGTGTCTCGTTTGATTAGAAATACCTAGAAAATGAATCACTTGTTATGAAAGTATATATTTTTATAGTGTCTAAGATAGACACGTATACATGTAATTTAAGCAAAATGTTTAATTTATACATATATGACAACATTTTACATTTCAAAAGATATAATGTTATCGTAATATATTTTATATACGAAAGTTCCCTATAAAGTTTATAAATCACATATGATTCGGTTGAATAAAAGTGTATAATAAATCTTTATATAACACACGATAATAATCGTGTGTTTTACTTGTATTCCCCCCCTTGAAAGCATATAAAAGCATTTAGAATATTTAAAAAGGGTTAATTAAGGGGTATGAACTCACTTGAAAGATCGAAGAAAGGTGAGATGAAAACCGGGCAGAATTTCTTCTCGGGAAAACGGATTTTCTTGGGATTCTTGGGAATCTCGGGAGCACAAACGACCTTCGGGACTTAAGCAAAGTGACAGGGGCTTCGGGTTAGCAAGGGCACGGAAAACGAGGCAACAACGCAAGAGAAATGAGAGATAATGGCACTTTTCTTCGGAACCCTCGCATCCCTTTTATAAGGGGTGGGAACCGCCTCGGTACGCGGGTACGTTGGGCGTACGCGTGCGTCACGCATGACCGGATCCTCGACTGCCTCGGACTTCGAATGGGATGGGCTGCTAGCTTCGCATAGGGCGAGACGTGGATGATCTGAAGCCTAGCCCTTGAGTACGCTGGGCGTAACTCGGATAGACTTGCTGACTCTTCCTTCAGATAATACCAAGGTTTAATAATAAAATTTATATTTTCTTTATTTAATAAACTTCTAAAATTCATATCTTCTTCATACGAACTCCGTTTTCGACGTTCTTTATATCCACGCGTAGGTGAGACTATGCTCTACAACTTTCGTTTAGATTCCGTCGGCAAATTTTGAAATTATTTTTATTATTTATTTTTAAAAGGTCGCGTTAAGGAAATTCCGTTAGAAATTCATAACTTCTTTATCTGATGTCCGTTTTTGCCAGACTTTTTACTGCTGAAATACCATTGTCGAGACCTTCGATTCTCGTTTAGGTCATTCCGGTCAAAAGTCGCTCGATCTCCGATTCGAGTTTTTAGCTGTCTGTCGCTAAGCCGAACTTGGAAAATCATAACTTCAATTTACGAAGTCGGATTTGGGCGTTCTTTTTACGTACGATCACGGTTTAATGACATCAAACATAGTAGGTAATTAAATAGAAACTTTTTGGACATTTTATTTTCGAAGTTAATTTCATTATTACAAAAGTGGTTACAATACTTGACTTTTTAGGTCATTACATAGAGTTGAAATATCGGGTTGTCACATCATCCCCCCGTTAGAGGGAATTTCGTCCCGAAATTTAAAGTAGTAAAGATACTAGTGAATATGAAAAAGATGAGGGTACTTTTGTTTCATCTGGTCTTCGTGTTCCCATGTGAATTCAGGTCCTCGGTTGGCGTTCCAGCGAACCTTCACGATGGGTATGCGACTTTGTTTCATTTGTTTGACCTCTTGGTCCATGATTTCTACCGGTTCTTCCACAAAGTTGAGGCTCTCGTTGATCTCGATCTCGTCGAGTGGAATAACAAGAGTCTCATCGGACAGACACTTTTTTATGTTCGAGACATGGAAGGTTGGATGTATGTTACTAAGTTTACGCGGTAGATTAAGCTTGTAAGCCACGGGGCCGATTCTAGCAAGAATCTCGAAAGGCCCTACGTATCATGGATTTAGTTTCCCATGCTTTCCAAAGCGTATTAAGCCCTTCCACGGCGAGACCTTCAATAAAACGTGGTCTCCTACCTGGAATTTCAAAGGTTTACTCCTTTGGTCAGCGTAGCTTTTCTGTCGGTCTCTAGAGGCTTTCAACCGTTCACGAATTTGAACGATCTTCTCTGTCGTTTCCCGTATGATTTCTGGACCGGTGAGAGTGCTTTCAGGAACTCGTCCTCTAGCTAACTGGGTGTCGCCAACTTCAGTCCAGCACAGAGGGGATCTGCACTTTCGACCATAGAGGGCTTCAAACGGAGCAGCCTTTATGCTTGTATGATAACTATTGTTGTATGAAAACTCGACAAGGGGTAAATAGATGTCCCATGCCTTTCCAAAGTCAATCACACAGGCTCTCAGCATATCTTCCAAAGTTTGTATTGTTCTCTCACTTTGCCCGTCTGTTTGTGGGTGGCAGGCTGTACTCATGTCTAGCCTAGTCCCCAGGGAACTTTGTAGTGACTGCCAGAATCTTGAAGTGAATCTACTATCTCTATCGGAGATAATGGATATCGGAACACCATGCAGTCGCACTATTTCCCTTCAATAAGTTCTTGTAAGCTTTTCCATCTTGTCAGTCTCCTTGATTGGTAGGAAATGCGCGGATTTGGTCAATCTGTCGACGATGACCCATATGGTATCGAGTCCACCCGTCGTCTTGGGCAACTTGGTTACGAAGTCCATAGTAATCCATTCCCATTTCCATTCCGGTATCTCCGGCTGTTGCAGTAATCCTGACGGTTTCTGATACTCGACCTTAACCTTAGCGCAAGTAAGGCATTTACTCACAAAGGTAGCAATTTCTGCTTTCATGTTAGGCCACCAGTACAGTTTCTTAAGATCCAGATACATTTTATCTGAACCTGGATGAACGGAGTATCTCGTGTTGTGTGCTTCGGTCATGACTACGTCTCTGAAACCACCATGTTTCGGTGTCCAGATTCGATCCATGAGATAATACGCTCCGCCACCCTTGATTTCCAGATTCTTTTCCATTCCTCTCAGGGATTCACCTGCCACATTTTCAAGTTGTAACACTTCCAGTTGAGCCTCCTTAATTTGTGTGGATAAGTGGGAATGGATAGTCATAGATAGAGATTTGACTCTCCTCCCAGTGTATTCTTTTCCGCTGAGGGCGTCAGCTACCACATTGGCCTTGCCAGGATGATAACGAATTTCACATTCGTAGTCATTGAGTAACTCGACCCATCGTCGTTGTCGCATGTTGAGCTCCTTCTGGTAAAAAATGTGTTGAAGGCTCTTGTGATCGGTGAAAATAGTACTCTTTGTTTCATACAAGTAGTGTCTCCAGATCTTCAGAGCAAATACCACTGCTCCTAACTCAAGATCATGTGTCGTACAGTTCACTTCGTGTGTCTTAAGCTGTCGAGAGGCATAAGCAATAACCTTTCCTCTCAGCATAAGAACACAACCAAGTCCTTGGTTTGATGCATCGCAATACACTACAAAATCTTCTATCCCTTCGGGAAGGGATAGTATCGGTGCGGTGCACAAGGCCTGTTTCAGTGTTTGGAACGCCTTCTCTTGTTTTGCTTCCCAGTCAAAGGCCACGCCTTTCTGGGTTAAGGAAGTAAGAGGTTTCACAATGCTAGAGAAGTTCTTTATGAATCTGCGATAGTAGCCAGCGAGACCTACAAATTGACGAATCTCTGTAGGTGTCTTTGGTGCCGACCAGTTCTCAATGGCCTTAATTTTGGAGGGGTCCACGTGTATCCCCTTCTCGCTAACAACGTGGCCCAAAAATTCGACTCTTCGAATCCAAAATTCGCATTTAGAGAACTTCGCGTAGAGCTTCTCCGATCGCAATGTTTCTAATACTTTTCGTAGGTGCTGACTATGCTCTTCCTTACTTCGGGAGTAGATAAGTATATCATCGATGAAGACGATGATGAACTGGTCTAAGTAAGGACGGCACACCCTATTCATTAGGTCCATAAATACTGCTGGTGTGTTGGTTAATCCGAACGGCATCACTACAAATTCGTAGTGCGTAACGAGTTCAGAAGGCTGTCTTGGGAATATCCCCCTCAAGTACTCGTAATTGGTGCTATCCGGATCGTAGATCTATCTTCGAGAAGTAGTTTTCTCCTTGAAGTTGATCAAATAGGTCGTCAATACGGGGTAGAGGATAACGATTTTTGACAATAATTTTGTTCATTTCTCTGTAGTCGATGCACATGCGGAACGATCCGTCTTTCTTCTTTACAAACTACACCGGTGCTCCCCAAGGTGAGAAACTTGGTCTAATAAATCCTTTTTGAAGAGTTCGTTAAGCTAACTGGAAAGTTCTTGCATCTCCGCTGGTGCTAGGCGATAAGGCGATTTCGCTACTGGGGTAGCCCCTGGAACTAAGTCGATTCTAAACTCGACTTGGCGTTGTGGTGGTAATCCCGATAGTTCTTCCGGAAAGATATCGGGAAAGTCACGTACTTCAGGAATGCTCTTGATGTCTCTTAATTCCTGATTCGTATCAATGATGTGCGCAAGAAATGCATGATAATTCTTTCGCAAACACTTTTGAGCTTGGATGCACGAAATGATGCGAAGGTTTGTACTTGATTTTTCGCCGTAAATCACTAATGTTTCGTCGTTAGGAAGACTAAGACAAACTGTTTTTTCAAAGCACAGAATGTTGGCGCGAAAAAGACATAACCGATCCATGCCGACTATGACGTCGAAACTTTTAATTTGGACCGGCATGAGGTTGATTGGGAAAGAATGACCGTCTAAAGTTAACGTACAGTCCATGTATATGCAGTTAGTGTTTTTTGTTTTTCCATTTTCCATCTCTACAGTGAATGATTTTTCTAACTTGCTAGGTTTATGTTTAAGTAAGTGAATAAAGTTTTGACTCACGAAGCTTCTCTCCGCTCCACTATCGAATAATATGCATGCATGTGAATTATCGAGAAGGAACGTACCAGCAACTACAGTCGGATCAGCTACGGCTTCATCATGGCCTATAGCCAAAACTCGTCCCACCCCGCCGGTATTTGCTGCCTTTGGGCAGTTTCTCTTGTAGTGGCCCACCTCGCCACAACTGTAGCAATTTTGGCCTACACCCGTGCTGGGAACTTGAGTGATCGGCTTTGCGGGATCCTTGCAGAAACGGACAGTGTGTCCCTTTCTGTTGCAGTTGGAACACTGCATTTCCCGACAAGGTCCATGATGGTGATAAGTGCATTTGGTGCACTTTGGAAGGTTACCCCCATAAGGCTTTGTTTGGTAGGGATTTGTAGGAATGATAGTAGGTACAATAGCAGCATTCACTGAAACCAGTTGTTGTTTCTTCGCGGATTCTTGGGAAGACACACCCTTCCCTTTATTCCATACTCTCTTCCTGTTATTGTTGTTGTTGTTTCCCTTTTGTGATTCTGGTGTAGCAACCGTTGAGTTCTGATGACCTCCGAAATCAACAAGAGATTGTGCCAGTTCCTTGGCACTTTCAAAAGTGTCAGGTTTTGAAGCTAACACGCTTGAACGAATTTGGGGTGACAGTCCCCAAATGTATCTCTCTATTTTCTTGCTCTCAGGAGCAATCATATCTGGGAAAAGGATTGCCAGATCACAGAATTTGTTGGTATAAGTTGCTATGTCGGTACCAATCATTCCAAGAGTCCAGAGTTCATGCTTGAGTTTTTGAATCTCCCCTCGTGCACAATATTCTCTCATCAGCATGATTTTTAAGCTCTCCCAGCTTATTGAGTTTGCCATTATCAGGGTAAGTACCTTAACGTGGCCATTCCACCAAGTTAAAGCTCTATCAATAAGGGTGAAAGTTGCAAACTTGACTTTGCTGTGCTCGGGACAGGAGCAGATTTCAAAGACTGATTCTGTCCTTTCGATCCACTGCCTCAGAGCCATCACACCACCAGTTCCATAAAACATCTGGGGTTTGGCATTAGTAAAGTACTTATAGGTGCATTCTCGGGATTGCCCATGACTCTCGCGATGGTTGGATGGGTGTGTGCCAGTTCCCGAGCCAGTAGTACTCGAGTTATTGATCTGTGACATGGCAGCTGCTACAGCGGCGGTGACTGCTGCTTGGAACATGACAGCATCAAATTGAGGAGCTGGAGGTGGTGGTGGTATAGGTGCTTCCCCACCGTTGTTTCGCCTTGGGTTCCTACGCAGAGGCATCCTTCAACTATAGGTTGAAAAGATAAGGATAAGAATTCCATAGTATAGAAACTGTATGTGTCTTATGAACTAGATTTCTATAGCCCAACGACAGATGATAGTACAAGTCCCAAAATAGAAGAATGAAAGTTATTTGTAAGACTGAAAATATGAAACAAGCATTTGGTTATCCATAACTTTTTAAGGATTGAATGAAATACTCCACGTAGTAATAATAGTGCCACTTATATTAATATAATAGTTGATACAATGATCACGAAAATTTGACCCCTATAAGGGTCTCCGGTTACAAAGTTTAAGAAATTTAAAAACTTTTAGCCGAGGTCCTAACTTCTAACAAAATTTGAGATTTTGGCAAGCACTACTTGCGACGTAGGTTGCGCTTGGAGCTTGACTCCGCATCCGATTGCTTCGATTCCATTAGACGTCTATCAAAAGCGGCTTGTTGTTCCCTCAATTCGGTTAGGGCTGCAATCATCTGTGCTTGGAATGCCTCGGTTTGGAGTTGGGCATTGTCCTGAATTCTGTCCAGCCTACGGATGTCAGAAGTGTGAACCTATACTTCTACGTTGACATCCCTAATCCGGCTAGCTTGAACTCTGGATTGGTAGGACTGATTTGCTAGCTTTCCCACCATTACTGGTAGTGCCCAATCAGCTGAACCTCCGCCGCGGACATCGTAGAAGTCTCGGCACATGCCGTAGGGAGGGCGTAGGTTTTGTTGTTGGCTCCAATGGTGGAGGTGACTTCCCCAGACGGGAGTCGGCCCTTGAAAGTTCCTTACGAAGGAGGGAGGTTGTGCGGATGGTAAATTGATCACTTCCGACTCTGAGTCGGTACCGGAGTCATCATCCAATTCTATGGTTTCTTCCTCCTCTTCAGGATCCTCTTCGATCCATCCCCCGTTGCCTTGGTTGGGATAGTAGGGGTCGCCGGGGTGGTGAAATCCAGCCATTTGACTGTACGAGAATAGGGTTATAAGAATCGAATAATGTGTAGCACCTGGTTTCCGGTATGTGAATTTTATTTGAGCATTGCCCTAATTTAGCCTCAGACTCGGCGAGTCATAGGGTCCGACTCGCCGAGTAGGGACGAGACTCAGGACGCGTTTTAAGTAGGCGACTCGACGAGTCCATATCCTGGACTCGGCGAGTCACCGCTGCGGGATGAAACCCTAAGTTTCAAGGGTTTGCACCCTATTTAAACTCTCATTCCGCCCCAACTCATCCCCATTCACCCCCAGAACTCCCCCTACATCGTTTTCCCTTGTTTCCTTGAGAGTTTGAGGTGTTCTTGGTGTGTTCTTGAAGGTTTTGAAGAGTAAGAGGAGTAGATCAAGAAGAGGAGAAGGAGATCAGCCATCCTTGTGTCATTTCAACATTTCCTTTGAGGTATAACCCGTTTTCCCCTTGATTCTATGCTTAAAACTTCATTTGGGTCCTTCTTGGTCAATTCCCCAAGTTTGCATGTTCATTATATGTTGTAATAAGGCGTTTGGCCTTTGGATCTATGTAAGATTGAGCTCCAGGAGCTCAGATCTGTTAGCTTTTTGGCCTCATGAGGCTTGTTAGCCCTAGATCTACCATTTTGAGACATTTTGAGCCTTATAATCCATATTGGTGAATATCCACACGTAAAGTTGGAAACTTTACGTGTGATTCGTGTCCTAGAAGTCCAGATCTATGAATGGCATGGTCTGGAACCGAGCAAATCGGTATATTTAAGGAGTGCATGGCGGCGACTCGGCGAGTCGCATAGGTGACTCGGCGAGTCTGGTCGCGAGTCACCGAATTGGTCCCTTCTTCATGTGTCGAGTTGAGCCTTGAGTCACAGGGGGTGACTCGGTGAGTTGGGAGCTGAACTCACCCATGTTAGGACTCGGCGAGTCAATGCCCTGACTCGGCGAGTCCAAGGCAATCTTCATAGCTCAAGAACAGACTCGGCGAGTTGTTCATACAACTCGGCGAGTCTTAGCATAAGGTGTTCATCGGATGAAGATGAACTCGACGAGTTGTTCATACAACTCGGCGAGTAGGATGAAGGTGTTGAATGGCAGATAGAAGGTGAACTCGTCGAGTCATAGCCCGACTCGACGAGTAGAACCAGGGACCCAGGACATTGGTTTGCTAGGGACTCGGCGAGTGGTGATCCACTCGGCGAGTCGGGTCAACTGAAAGTTGACTCCAGCTTAGAGTTAATCCAGGGGTAGAATGGTCATTTTACCTAAAGGACAGTTAGCAGTGTTTGATTGAGTATGTCGTGGAAATTGCAGCCGGAGGACTCCCGGAGCAGCAGCAGTCAGTTAGTTCCCGATCAGTTCAGCAACTACTTTGAGGTGAGTTACCTTCCAGTAGCGGTGGGTCTAAGGCCACAATGCCGACCCACCAGTAGGAGTTGTATGATAGATGATTGTCTTTGTGATATCATCTAAGTTCGCTAGTACCTGACATGTTATATGCTAGCATGATATGCTGTATGTGATAGTAGTAGAGTTTGGTTGTTCGGACCGAAGGGTAGTCAGACACCCCAGACACGTCTGACAGTATGTGACGATATGTATGCATGCTGGCTTGTTATGTTATATGTGATCGTAGTAGTAGGGGTGAAATAGTCCCCGAGGATCGGTTGTTAGGACCGATGGGTAGTCAGCACCCCAGAATGGCTTGACACGGGTAGGTCGGCACCCCAGAATGGCTTGACACGGGTAGGTCGGCACCCCAGAATGGCCGTACCGGGTAGTCAGGCACCCCAGAATAGCCTGGCAGTATATACGTTATGTGTTTGTATGGTATGCGGTACGTTGGGGGAACTCACTAAGCTTTGTGCTTACGTTTACAGTTTTGTTTTCAGGTACCTCTGCATCGAAGGGGAAGGAGCCGGCGCGGTAGCGGCACGTCATACACACACTCTTCGGTTTCCGCATTTATGAGATTTACTGGGATTGTACTCTGATATTTGATGGGATGTACGGTTTGGCTTTTGAGAACATGGTTGCAATGTGTTATGGTGTGAACAAACAATGTTTCTTTTTATTTAGACAATGTTTTTATTTATTAATGTTTTCTAAAGTAATATCAAAAAAAAAAAAAATTTGGGTCGTTACAAGTTGGTATCAGAGCCCTGGTTTGAGGGATTCGGACGCGCCTTCGGGAGTGTTTGGACTCAAACCGAGGGATTGAAAGATTTTTCCAAAAGAAATTATATTTTTAAAAACCCGGAAAAGAGCCACGAGAAAGAGTAAAGTGTGTGACGTGCGCGACCGGCCGAGCTCAAGTAAGTATTCCCCATAGTACCCATACAAGTTTATGATATGTTTATCAGCTTTATGAATATTGCATGCTAGAATAGGGTAAGGATCTAGGAGTGATGCCTTATGTGCCTGTTTATTTGTTACAGCTTATTGAATATTGCATGCTAGAATTGAGTAGACAGCAGTAGGGTAGCCTGTTTAGGTTATGCCTGATAGTATGAGCTTAGCATCCTATGTTAAGTGTCGTTTCTTGTTCTAAGAACAGTTTTGGCTTGAGTCTGTTTTTCCTTATCCGAATGCTGCTTGCTTCGTGCTCGGTGGGATTCTGAGTAATGGGAGTGAGCCACTAGGTAAACACGTCACACCACATGTAATCGGGGTTGAATAATCCCAAAGTGTTGGAACTGGCCCTATTGCGCAGCTCTTGTTTGAGTCCAACCGTTGTAGGGACGGGCCTTTTACTTGAAGGATGATCTAATCCTCATCACAGGTGGTGGTGTTTAGGTGGTGGCTAACTGGCATTATGAGGAGACCTACAGCAGCTGAGGACCAGTTGTGATGAACTTGAGTTCTCCCTAGGGCAAGCCTAGGGTGAGAATATCGGAGAGTAGCAGTAGTAGAGGGGAGTTGGTGGAGTCGAGGAATTCCTCGGAGAAGGTACGGATAGATGTGGAAGGTAGTATGGGCCCGTACTACTGAAAGCAGAGGATCCGTACCCGAGCCGAGGAAGGCCAAGACGAGACCAAGGAACCTGTAAGTAGTTGAGATCCCTCAGAAAGTAGCAGTACCACTAATGATTATTATTGATGTTTTGCAGAATGGTGGTACTTCGACCGAGACCGACAGATGGCGGGTCAGGAGAGGGGTCAGGTTCGGGATCTGGCACCGAGCCGATTGAGGAGAGGCTACGTGAGTTCATCACGTCGGAGATCACTAGGGGCATCCTTGAGTCGACCCCCATCATCTTTGGGTCGATCAAGGAAGGGATCGTGGAGATGATGGAGGATCGCCTACGGGCATTCAGGAGCGACTTGGCCTCTAGCCAGTCAAGATCTCGCACACTGTCCTTCAAGGACTTCAGGAGCAGTGGTGCGCCGGATTTCCATGGGGTGAAGGACCCCATTGTCGCCAGGCGGTGGATTGCGGATATCGAGTCCGCCCAGTTGATCAGCTTCTGCCCCGAGGGGTCGAAGGTGAGGTACGCAGCAGGGTGTTTACGGGACCGGGCCCGAGATTGGTGGGAGTCAGTGGGTGACTCGATGGGAGCCTCGGCTATCGAGGCAATGACCTGGTCGGACTTTGTGGCTAGGTTCAGGGCAGAGTTTGCGCCAGCGGTCGAGCTTCAGCAGCTGGCCAGGGAGTTCTTAGACATGAGGCAGACGACAGAGACCGTGGCGGAGATCACCGCCAAGTTTCGGGAGAGGGCTTTATTGGTGCCCCAGTATGCAGGTGACGAGGATATGAGGAGGACTCGTTACCATGATATGCTACGAGCTGACATTCGGGAGCATGTTAGTTTTTCGGCTTGCCCTACCCTGGACTCCATGATTGCCAGGGCTAGGGAGAGAGAGATAGATTTGGAGCACATCCGGAAACGGAAACTTGAGGATAGTCAGTCATCGGGGGCTTCGGGGAAGAAGCCCAAGGGATCAGATGGGAGGCCGAAAGGCCAGTCGGGACCGAGCCGCTGCAGGAGGTGCGGCAGGCCGCACGAGGGGGCGTGCAGGATGGGATCGTCAGGCTGCTACAAGTGCGGCAAGTTTGGGCATATCAACAGGGATTGCACTGCTCCTGCGACCGTTATTCAGACATCGGAGTTGCTGTGTTTCCACTGCAACCAGAGGGGCCACAAGAAGGCCAATTGCCCCATGTTGACAGCTTCAGCGCTAGTGAAGGCGCCAGCTCCAGCGACCCTGCGGATCACGGATGGCCGTCAGGGCAAGGCAGAGGCTCCAGTGGTGAGGAGTCGGGCATTTCAGTTGACTGCCGAGGAGGCACGCGCCGCGCCCGATGTGGTGACGGGTATGATTCCTTCCTTCTATCTTTTATTTTACGTTGTTATGATATTGATATGTGCTCCGTGTGTATACATGTGTATTAGGATCGTTCCATGTGAACGGCATCCCGGTTCAGGTATTGTTCGACTCGGGTGCATCCCGATCGTTCGTTTCTCTTGCTCTTAGCAAGAGATTTCATGAGACTTCAGGCGAGTTAGATTGCCCGTTAGAGGTAGAGATTGCCGATGATCGATCGGTGCGAGCATCGATGGTGTTTCGAGATTGTGTCCTGCGACTGTTTGAGGAGTGTTACCTGGTAGACTTGGTTCCCATTCCATTGCGTGGGAACAAGGTGATTATTGGTATGGATTGGTTGAGCCCTAATGGGGCAGTGATAGATTGCGCACAGCAGCTAGTGCGAGTCAAGACCCCAAGCGGGGGAGAGTTAGTGATTCATGGAGAGCGGCCGCAGTGTGGACCCACTGTATGTTCAGCAGCGAGGGCTAGGCGCTACCTTCAGCAGGGATGCGCGGGTTATGTCGCGTACGTGATGGACACCCGGGAGGCGGGTAAGGCGACCGTGAGCGAGGTCCCGGTGGTTCGAGATTTTGCTGATGTTTTTCCGGAGGAACTACCTGGGATACCTCCGGAGCGACAGGTGGAGTTCAGGATTGACCTCGTTCCCGGTGCGGCTCCGATAGCCAAAGCACCGTATCGGTTGGCTCCTCCCGAGATGCAGGAGTTGTCTACGCAGCTGCAGGAGCTGCTGGACAAGGGATTTATTCGGCCGAGCAGTTCGCCCTGGGGAGCCCCGATTCTGTTTGTGAAGAAGAAGGATGGGTCGCATCGGATGTGTATAGATTATCGGGAGCTGAACAAGGTAACGGTGAAGAACCGTTACCCGCTTCCGAGGATTGATGACCTCTTTGACCAGCTTCAGGGCGCATCTTGGTTCTCCAAAATTGATTTGCGTTCGGGTTATCATCAGATGAGGGTCAGGGAGGAGGATATGCAGAAGACCGCGTTTCGGACGCGCTATGGCCATTACGAGTTTGTGGTGATGCCGTTTGGGCTCACCAATGCTCCTGCCGCGTTCATGGACCTCATGAACCGTGTATGCAGACCGATGCTGGACCGGTCTGTGATAGTCTTTATCGATGATATCTTGGTTTATTCCAAGACCCGGGAGGAACATGAGGAGCATTTGAGAGAGGTGTTAGAGACCCTGAGGAGGGAGAGCTTGTATGCCAAGTTCTCCAAGTGTGAGTTTTGGTTGCGCGAGGTGCAATTTCTGGGGCACCTCGTCAACCAGAACGGGATTCTGGTCGATCCGGCCAAGGTCGAGGCCGTGATGAGATGGGAAGTTCCGAAGTCCCCATCTGAGATTCGGAGCTTCCTAGGATTGGCAGGCTACTATCGGAGATTTATCCAGGATTTCTCCAAGATAGCCGTGCCCCTGACGCGGTTGACGAAGAAAGCCGCGGTCTTTCGGTGGGGACCCGAGCAGCAGGCTGCATTTGAGACGCTGAGACAGAGATTGTGTGAGGCGCCGATCTTAGCCCTGCCAGAGGGCGTAGAGGATTTCGTGGTTTATTGCGATGCGTCCATTTCTGGGTTGGGCGCGGTGCTGATGCAAAGGGGGCATGTCATTGCTTACGCCTCGAGGCAGCTCAAGCCTCACGAGGCGAACTACCCGACGCACGATTTGGAGTTGGGGGCGGTGGTATTTGCCCTCAAGATTTGGCGACATTACCTCTATGGGGTTCGGTGTACCATCTACACGGACCACAAGAGCTTGAGGTACCTCATGGGCCAGCCGAATCTGAACATGAGGCAGCGTCGGTGGTTGGATGTGGTGAAGGATTATGATTGCGAGATCCTTTACCACCCGGGAAAGGCCAATGTGGTGGCCGATGCGCTTAGCCGCAAGACGGCGCCGATCAGGGACGCCTGTTTGAGGATGACTGTGGTGACTCCCCTGTTGGAGCAGATTCGGGAAGCTCAACAGGAGGCTATCAAGGAGGAGCATCGGAAGAACGAGCGCGTAGTAGGTCAGGTTTCCTCCTTCGATTATGATAGCCGAGGGTTATTGACACTACACCATAGGGTGTGGGTGCCGTATCACGGGGGCGTGCGCCAGATTTTGATGGAGGAGGCGCACAAGTCCCGATTCTCTATTCATCCCGGGGCGACGAAGATGTATAGGGATCTTCGTCTAGACTATTGGTGGCCCTGCATGAAGCGGGATGTGGCATGGTACGTCGAGCGGTGCTTGACCTGCAGGAAGGTCAAGGCCGAACATCAGAGGCCGCATGGCAAGATGCAGCCGTTGGACATTCCACTGTGGAAGTGGGAAGATATCACGATGGATTTTATCACGAAGCTTCCCAGGACCGCGCGTGGAGTGGATTCGATCTGGGTCATCGTGGATAGATTGACCAAGAGTGCTCACTTTATTCCGATTCCGGAGAGCATATCGGCCGAGAAATTGGCCGACATCTATATCAGGGAGATTGTGGCACGGCATGGGGTGCCAGTATCGGTGATCTCGGACAGGGATGTGCGTTTTACTTCCAGGTTTTGGAAGAGATTCCATGACGAGTTGGGCACTCGTCTGCATTTCAGCACCGCCATTCACCCGCAGACAGATGGACAGAGTGAGCGGACCATCCAGACTTTGGAGGACATGTTGCGGGCGTGTGTTCTGGATTTCGGTGGTAGCTGGGATACCTATCTTCCTTTGGCTGAGTTCTCCTACAACAACAGCTATCACGCGAGTATCGACCGCCCTCCCTTCGAGATGTTGTACGGACGGAGGTGTAGGACCCCGATATGCTGGGGTGAGGTTGGCCAGAGAGTTATGGGAAGCACCGAAGTGGTGCTCAAGACGACTGAGAGGATACAGCAGGTCCGGAGCAGGCTTCAGACTGCTCAGAGTCGACAGAAAAGTTATGCCGACAAGCGTCGATCCGATTTAGAGTTCCAGGTCGGGGATATGGTCCTCCTGAAGGTGTCACCGTGGAAAGGCGTCATCCGATTCAGGAAGCGGGGCAAGTTGGGCCCGCGATTCATCGGACCGTTCAGGGTCTTAGCCCGGGTGGGCAAGGTAGCATATAGGCTGGATTTGCCAGCCGAGCTTAGCCAGATCCACAGCACTTTCCATGTTTCGCAGTTGCGGAAGTGCCTAGTGGACGATTCTGCAGTAGTACCTTTGGAGGATATTCAGGTTGATGACAGCCTGAACTACATCGAGCGCCCAGTCGCAATCCTCGACAGGAAGTCGAAGGATTTAAGGAACAAGAGGGTGGAGCTAGTGAAGGTGCAATGGCAGCACCGCAAGGGTTCAGAGTGGACTTGGGAGCCGGTAGACGAGATGATGGAGCACTACCCCGAGCTGTTTCAGGATCAGGCAGCGGACTTCGAGGACGAAGTCTAAAATAAGTGGGGGAGATTTGTAGCACCTGGTTTCCGGTATGTGAATTTTATTTGAGCATTGCCCTAATTTAGCCTCAGACTCGGCGAGTCATAGGGTCCGACTCGCCGAGTAGGGACGAGACTCAGGACGCGTTTTAAGTAGGCGACTCGACGAGTCCATATCCTGGACTCGGCGAGTCACCGCTGCGGGATGAAACCCTAAGTTTCAAGGGTTTGCACCCTATTTAAACTCTCATTCCGCCCCAACTCGTCCCCATTCACCCCCAGAACTCCCCCTACATCGTTTTCCCTTGTTTCCTTGAGAGTTTGAGGTGTTCTTGGTGTGTTCTTGAAGGTTTTGAAGAGTAAGAGGAGTAGATCAAGAAGAGGAGAAGGAGATCAGCCATCCTTGTGTCATTTCAACATTTCCTTTGAGGTATAACCCGTTTTCCCCTTGATTCTATGCTTAAAACTTCATTTGGGTCCTTCTTGGTCAATTCCCCAAGTTTGCATGTTCATTATATGTTGTAATAAGGCGTTTGGCCTTTGGATCTATGTAAGATTGAGCTCCAGGAGCTCAGATCTGTTAGCTTTTTGGCCTCATGAGGCTTGTTAGCCCTAGATCTACCATTTTGAGACATTTTGAGCCTTATAATCCATATTGGTGAATATCCACACGTAAAGTTGGAAACTTTACGTGTGATTCGTGTCCTAGAAGTCCAGATCTATGAATGGCATGGTCTGGAACCGAGCAAATCGGTATATTTAAGGAGTGCATGGCGGCGACTCGGCGAGTCGCATAGGTGACTCGGCGAGTCTGGTCGCGAGTCACCGAATTGGTCCCTTCTTCATGTGTCGAGTTGAGCCTTGAGTCACAGGGGGTGACTCGGTGAGTTGGGAGCTGAACTCACCCATGTTAGGACTCGGCGAGTCAATGCCCTGACTCGGCGAGTCCAAGGCAATCTTCATAGCTCAAGAACAGACTCGGCGAGTTGTTCATACAACTCGGCGAGTCTTAGCATAAGGTGTTCATCGGATGAAGATGAACTCGACGAGTTGTTCATACAACTCGGCGAGTAGGATGAAGGTGTTGAATGGCAGATAGAAGGTGAACTCGTCGAGTCATAGCCCGACTCGACGAGTAGAACCAGGGACCCAGGACATTGGTTTGCTAGGGACTCGGCGAGTGGTGATCCACTCGGCGAGTCGGGTCAACTGAAAGTTGACTCCAGCTTAGAGTTAATCCAGGGGTAGAATGGTCATTTTACCTAAAGGACAGTTAGCAGTGTTTGATTGAGTATGTCGTGGAAATTGCAGCCGGAGGACTCCCGGAGCAGCAGCAGTCAGTTAGTTCCCGATCAGTTCAGCAACTACTTTGAGGTGAGTTACCTTCCAGTAGCGGTGGGTCTAAGGCCACAATGCCGACCCACCAGTAGGAGTTGTATGATAGATGATTGTCTTTGTGATATCATCTAAGTTCGCTAGTACCTGACATGTTATATGCTAGCATGATATGCTGTATGTGATAGTAGTAGAGTTTGGTTGTTCGGACCGAAGGGTAGTCAGACACCCCAGACACGTCTGACAGTATGTGACGATATGTATGCATGCTGGCTTGTTATGTTATATGTGATCGTAGTAGTAGGGGTGAAATAGTCCCCGAGGATCGGTTGTTAGGACCGATGGGTAGTCAGCACCCCAGAATGGCTTGACACGGGTAGGTCGGCACCCCAGAATGGCTTGACACGGGTAGGTCGGCACCCCAGAATGGCCGTACCGGGTAGTCAGGCACCCCAGAATAGCCTGGCAGTATATACGTTATGTGTTTGTATGGTATGCGGTACGTTGGGGGAACTCACTAAGCTTTGTGCTTACGTTTACAGTTTTGTTTTCAGGTACCTCTGCATCGAAGGGGAAGGAGCCGGCGCGGTAGCGGCACGTCATACACACACTCTTCGGTTTCCGCATTTATGAGATTTACTGGGATTGTACTCTGATATTTGATGGGATGTACGGTTTGGCTTTTGAGAACATGGTTGCAATGTGTTATGGTGTGAACAAACAATGTTTCTTTTTATTTAGACAATGTTTTTATTTATTAATGTTTTCTAAAGTAATATCAAAAAAAAAAAAAATTTGGGTCGTTACAAGTTGGTATCAGAGCCCTGGTTTGAGGGATTCGGACGCGCCTTCGGGAGTGTTTGGACTCAAACCGAGGGATTGAAAGATTTTTCCAAAAGAAATTATATTTTTAAAAACCCGGAAAAGAGCCACGAGAAAGAGTAAAGTGTGTGACGTGCGCGACCGGCCGAGCTCAAGTAAGTATTCCCCATAGTACCCATACAAGTTTATGATATGTTTATCAGCTTTATGAATATTGCATGCTAGAATAGGGTAAGGATCTAGGAGTGATGCCTTATGTGCCTGTTTATTTGTTACAGCTTATTGAATATTGCATGCTAGAATTGAGTAGACAGCAGTAGGGTAGCCTGTTTAGGTTATGCCTGATAGTATGAGCTTAGCATCCTATGTTAAGTGTCGTTTCTTGTTCTAAGAACAGTTTTGGCTTGAGTCTGTTTTTCCTTATCCGAATGCTGCTTGCTTCGTGCTCGGTGGGATTCTGAGTAATGGGAGTGAGCCACTAGGTAAACACGTCACACCACATGTAATCGGGGTTGAATAATCCCAAAGTGTTGGAACTGGCCCTATTGCGCAGCTCTTGTTTGAGTCCAACCGTTGTAGGGACGGGCCTTTTACTTGAAGGATGATCTAATCCTCATCACAGGTGGTGGTGTTTAGGTGGTGGCTAACTGGCATTATGAGGAGACCTACAGCAGCTGAGGACCAGTTGTGATGAACTTGAGTTCTCCCTAGGGCAAGCCTAGGGTGAGAATATCGGAGAGTAGCAGTAGTAGAGGGGAGTTGGTGGAGTCGAGGAATTCCTCGGAGAAGGTACGGATAGATGTGGAAGGTAGTATGGGCCCGTACTACTGAAAGCAGAGGATCCGTACCCGAGCCGAGGAAGGCCAAGACGAGACCAAGGAACCTGTAAGTAGTTGAGATCCCTCAGAAAGTAGCAGTACCACTAATGATTATTATTGATGTTTTGCAGAATGGTGGTACTTCGACCGAGACCGACAGATGGCGGGTCAGGAGAGGGGTCAGGTTCGGGATCTGGCACCGAGCCGATTGAGGAGAGGCTACGTGAGTTCATCACGTCGGAGATCACTAGGGGCATCCTTGAGTCGACCCCCATCATCTTTGGGTCGATCAAGGAAGGGATCGTGGAGATGATGGAGGATCGCCTACGGGCATTCAGGAGCGACTTGGCCTCTAGCCAGTCAAGATCTCGCACACTGTCCTTCAAGGACTTCAGGAGCAGTGGTGCGCCGGATTTCCATGGGGTGAAGGACCCCATTGTCGCCAGGCGGTGGATTGCGGATATCGAGTCCGCCCAGTTGATCAGCTTCTGCCCCGAGGGGTCGAAGGTGAGGTACGCAGCAGGGTGTTTACGGGACCGGGCCCGAGATTGGTGGGAGTCAGTGGGTGACTCGATGGGAGCCTCGGCTATCGAGGCAATGACCTGGTCGGACTTTGTGGCTAGGTTCAGGGCAGAGTTTGCGCCAGCGGTCGAGCTTCAGCAGCTGGCCAGGGAGTTCTTAGACATGAGGCAGACGACAGAGACCGTGGCGGAGATCACCGCCAAGTTTCGGGAGAGGGCTTTATTGGTGCCCCAGTATGCAGGTGACGAGGATATGAGGAGGACTCGTTACCATGATATGCTACGAGCTGACATTCGGGAGCATGTTAGTTTTTCGGCTTGCCCTACCCTGGACTCCATGATTGCCAGGGCTAGGGAGAGAGAGATAGATTTGGAGCACATCCGGAAACGGAAACTTGAGGATAGTCAGTCATCGGGGGCTTCGGGGAAGAAGCCCAAGGGATCAGATGGGAGGCCGAAAGGCCAGTCGGGACCGAGCCGCTGCAGGAGGTGCGGCAGGCCGCACGAGGGGGCGTGCAGGATGGGATCGTCAGGCTGCTACAAGTGCGGCAAGTTTGGGCATATCAACAGGGATTGCACTGCTCCTGCGACCGTTATTCAGACATCGGAGTTGCTGTGTTTCCACTGCAACCAGAGGGGCCACAAGAAGGCCAATTGCCCCATGTTGACAGCTTCAGCGCTAGTGAAGGCGCCAGCTCCAGCGACCCTGCGGATCACGGATGGCCGTCAGGGCAAGGCAGAGGCTCCAGTGGTGAGGAGTCGGGCATTTCAGTTGACTGCCGAGGAGGCACGCGCCGCGCCCGATGTGGTGACGGGTATGATTCCTTCCTTCTATCTTTTATTTTACGTTGTTATGATATTGATATGTGCTCCGTGTGTATACATGTGTATTAGGATCGTTCCATGTGAACGGCATCCCGGTTCAGGTATTGTTCGACTCGGGTGCATCCCGATCGTTCGTTTCTCTTGCTCTTAGCAAGAGATTTCATGAGACTTCAGGCGAGTTAGATTGCCCGTTAGAGGTAGAGATTGCCGATGATCGATCGGTGCGAGCATCGATGGTGTTTCGAGATTGTGTCCTGCGACTGTTTGAGGAGTGTTACCTGGTAGACTTGGTTCCCATTCCATTGCGTGGGAACAAGGTGATTATTGGTATGGATTGGTTGAGCCCTAATGGGGCAGTGATAGATTGCGCACAGCAGCTAGTGCGAGTCAAGACCCCAAGCGGGGGAGAGTTAGTGATTCATGGAGAGCGGCCGCAGTGTGGACCCACTGTATGTTCAGCAGCGAGGGCTAGGCGCTACCTTCAGCAGGGATGCGCGGGTTATGTCGCGTACGTGATGGACACCCGGGAGGCGGGTAAGGCGACCGTGAGCGAGGTCCCGGTGGTTCGAGATTTTGCTGATGTTTTTCCGGAGGAACTACCTGGGATACCTCCGGAGCGACAGGTGGAGTTCAGGATTGACCTCGTTCCCGGTGCGGCTCCGATAGCCAAAGCACCGTATCGGTTGGCTCCTCCCGAGATGCAGGAGTTGTCTACGCAGCTGCAGGAGCTGCTGGACAAGGGATTTATTCGGCCGAGCAGTTCGCCCTGGGGAGCCCCGATTCTGTTTGTGAAGAAGAAGGATGGGTCGCATCGGATGTGTATAGATTATCGGGAGCTGAACAAGGTAACGGTGAAGAACCGTTACCCGCTTCCGAGGATTGATGACCTCTTTGACCAGCTTCAGGGCGCATCTTGGTTCTCCAAAATTGATTTGCGTTCGGGTTATCATCAGATGAGGGTCAGGGAGGAGGATATGCAGAAGACCGCGTTTCGGACGCGCTATGGCCATTACGAGTTTGTGGTGATGCCGTTTGGGCTCACCAATGCTCCTGCCGCGTTCATGGACCTCATGAACCGTGTATGCAGACCGATGCTGGACCGGTCTGTGATAGTCTTTATCGATGATATCTTGGTTTATTCCAAGACCCGGGAGGAACATGAGGAGCATTTGAGAGAGGTGTTAGAGACCCTGAGGAGGGAGAGCTTGTATGCCAAGTTCTCCAAGTGTGAGTTTTGGTTGCGCGAGGTGCAATTTCTGGGGCACCTCGTCAACCAGAACGGGATTCTGGTCGATCCGGCCAAGGTCGAGGCCGTGATGAGATGGGAAGTTCCGAAGTCCCCATCTGAGATTCGGAGCTTCCTAGGATTGGCAGGCTACTATCGGAGATTTATCCAGGATTTCTCCAAGATAGCCGTGCCCCTGACGCGGTTGACGAAGAAAGTCGCGGTCTTTCGGTGGGGACCCGAGCAGCAGGCTGCATTTGAGACGCTGAGACAGAGATTGTGTGAGGCGCCGATCTTAGCCCTGCCAGAGGGCGTAGAGGATTTCGTGGTTTATTGCGATGCGTCCATTTCTGGGTTGGGCGCGGTGCTGATGCAAAGGGGGCATGTCATTGCTTACGCCTCGAGGCAGCTCAAGCCTCACGAGGCGAACTACCCGACGCACGATTTGGAGTTGGGGGCGGTGGTATTTGCCCTCAAGATTTGGCGACATTACCTCTATGGGGTTCGGTGTACCATCTACACGGACCACAAGAGCTTGAGGTACCTCATGGGCCAGCCGAATCTGAACATGAGGCAGCGTCGGTGGTTGGATGTGGTGAAGGATTATGATTGCGAGATCCTTTACCACCCGGGAAAGGCCAATGTGGTGGCCGATGCGCTTAGCCGCAAGACGGCGCCGATCAGGGACGCCTGTTTGAGGATGACTGTGGTGACTCCCCTGTTGGAGCAGATTCGGGAAGCTCAACAGGAGGCTATCAAGGAGGAGCATCGGAAGAACGAGCGCGTAGTAGGTCAGGTTTCCTCCTTCGATTATGATAGCCGAGGGTTATTGACACTACACCATAGGGTGTGGGTGCCGTATCACGGGGGCGTGCGCCAGATTTTGATGGAGGAGGCGCACAAGTCCCGATTCTCTATTCATCCCGGGGCGACGAAGATGTATAGGGATCTTCGTCTAGACTATTGGTGGCCCTGCATGAAGCGGGATGTGGCATGGTACGTCGAGCGGTGCTTGACCTGCAGGAAGGTCAAGGCCGAACATCAGAGGCCGCATGGCAAGATGCAGCCGTTGGACATTCCACTGTGGAAGTGGGAAGATATCACGATGGATTTTATCACGAAGCTTCCCAGGACCGCGCGTGGAGTGGATTCGATCTGGGTCATCGTGGATAGATTGACCAAGAGTGCTCACTTTATTCCGATTCCGGAGAGCATATCGGCCGAGAAATTGGCCGACATCTATATCAGGGAGATTGTGGCACGGCATGGGGTGCCAGTATCGGTGATCTCGGACAGGGATGTGCGTTTTACTTCCAGGTTTTGGAAGAGATTCCATGACGAGTTGGGCACTCGTCTGCATTTCAGCACCGCCATTCACCCGCAGACAGATGGACAGAGTGAGCGGACCATCCAGACTTTGGAGGACATGTTGCGGGCGTGTGTTCTGGATTTCGGTGGTAGCTGGGATACCTATCTTCCTTTGGCTGAGTTCTCCTACAACAACAGCTATCACGCGAGTATCGACCGCCCTCCCTTCGAGATGTTGTACGGACGGAGGTGTAGGACCCCGATATGCTGGGGTGAGGTTGGCCAGAGAGTTATGGGAAGCACCGAAGTGGTGCTCAAGACGACTGAGAGGATACAGCAGGTCCGGAGCAGGCTTCAGACTGCTCAGAGTCGACAGAAAAGTTATGCCGACAAGCGTCGATCCGATTTAGAGTTCCAGGTCGGGGATATGGTCCTCCTGAAGGTGTCACCGTGGAAAGGCGTCATCCGATTCAGGAAGCGGGGCAAGTTGGGCCCGCGATTCATCGGACCGTTCAGGGTCTTAGCCCGGGTGGGCAAGGTAGCATATAGGCTGGATTTGCCAGCCGAGCTTAGCCAGATCCACAGCACTTTCCATGTTTCGCAGTTGCGGAAGTGCCTAGTGGACGATTCTGCAGTAGTACCTTTGGAGGATATTCAGGTTGATGACAGCCTGAACTACATCGAGCGCCCAGTCGCAATCCTCGACAGGAAGTCGAAGGATTTAAGGAACAAGAGGGTGGAGCTAGTGAAGGTGCAATGGCAGCACCGCAAGGGTTCAGAGTGGACTTGGGAGCCGGTAGACGAGATGATGGAGCACTACCCCGAGCTGTTTCAGGATCAGGCAGCGGACTTCGAGGACGAAGTCTAAAATAAGTGGGGGAGATTTGTAGCACCTGGTTTCCGGTATGTGAATTTTATTTGAGCATTGCCCTAATTTAGCCTCAGACTCGGCGAGTCATAGGGTCCGACTCGCCGAGTAGGGACGAGACTCAGGACGCGTTTTAAGTAGGCGACTCGACGAGTCCATATCCTGGACTCGGCGAGTCACCGCTGCGGGATGAAACCCTAAGTTTCAAGGGTTTGCACCCTATTTAAACTCTCATTCCGCCCCAACTCGTCCCCATTCACCCCCAGAACTCCCCCTACATCGTTTTCCCTTGTTTCCTTGAGAGTTTGAGGTGTTCTTGGTGTGTTCTTGAAGGTTTTGAAGAGTAAGAGGAGTAGATCAAGAAGAGGAGAAGGAGATCAGCCATCCTTGTGTCATTTCAACATTTCCTTTGAGGTATAACCCGTTTTCCCCTTGATTCTATGCTTAAAACTTCATTTGGGTCCTTCTTGGTCAATTCCCCAAGTTTGCATGTTCATTATATGTTGTAATAAGGCGTTTGGCCTTTGGATCTATGTAAGATTGAGCTCCAGGAGCTCAGATCTGTTAGCTTTTTGGCCTCATGAGGCTTGTTAGCCCTAGATCTACCATTTTGAGACATTTTGAGCCTTATAATCCATATTGGTGAATATCCACACGTAAAGTTGGAAACTTTACGTGTGATTCGTGTCCTAGAAGTCCAGATCTATGAATGGCATGGTCTGGAACCGAGCAAATCGGTATATTTAAGGAGTGCATGGCGGCGACTCGGCGAGTCGCATAGGTGACTCGGCGAGTCTGGTCGCGAGTCACCGAATTGGTCCCTTCTTCATGTGTCGAGTTGAGCCTTGAGTCACAGGGGGTGACTCGGTGAGTTGGGAGCTGAACTCACCCATGTTAGGACTAGGCGAGTCAATGCCCTGACTCGGCGAGTCCAAGGCAATCTTCATAGCTCAAGAACAGACTCGGCGAGTTGTTCATACAACTCGGCGAGTCTTAGCATAAGGTGTTCATCGGATGAAGATGAACTCGACGAGTTGTTCATACAACTCGGCGAGTAGGATGAAGGTGTTGAATGGCAGATAGAAGGTGAACTCGTCGAGTCATAGCCCGACTCGACGAGTAGAACCAGGGACCCAGGACATTGGTTTGCTAGGGACTCGGCGAGTGGTGATCCACTCGGCGAGTCGGGTCAACTGAAAGTTGACTCCAGCTTAGAGTTAATCCAGGGGTAGAATGGTCATTTTACCTAAAGGACAGTTAGCAGTGTTTGATTGAGTATGTCGTGGAAATTGCAGTCGGAGGACTCCCGGAGCAGCAGCAGTCAGTTAGTTCCCGATCAGTTCAGCAACTACTTTGAGGTGAGTTACCTTCCAGTAGCGGTGGGTCTAAGGCCACAATGCCGACCCACCAGTAGGAGTTGTATGATAGATGATTGTCTTTGTGATATCATCTAAGTTCGCTAGTACCTGACATGTTATATGCTAGCATGATATGCTGTATGTGATAGTAGTAGAGTTTGGTTGTTCGGACCGAAGGGTAGTCAGACACCCCAGACACGTCTGACAGTATGTGACGATATGTATGCATGCTGGCTTGTTATGTTATATGTGATCGTAGTAGTAGGGGTGAAATAGTCCCCGAGGATCGGTTGTTAGGACCGATGGGTAGTCAGCACCCCAGAATGGCTTGACACGGGTAGGTCGGCACCCCAGAATGGCTTGACACGGGTAGGTCGGCACCCCAGAATGGCCGTACCGGGTAGTCAGGCACCCCAGAATAGCCTGGCAGTATATACGTTATGTGTTTGTATGGTATGCGGTACGTTGGGGGAACTCACTAAGCTTTGTGCTTACGTTTACAGTTTTGTTTTCAGGTACCTCTGCATCGAAGGGGAAGGAGCCGGCGCGGTAGCGGCACGTCATACACACACTCTTCGGTTTCCGCATTTATGAGATTTACTGGGATTGTACTCTGATATTTGATGGGATGTACGGTTTGGCTTTTGAGAACATGGTTGCAATTTGTTATGGTGTGAACAAACAATGTTTCTTTTTATTTAGACAATGTTTTTATTTATTAATGTTTTCTAAAGTAATATCAAAAAAAAAAAAAAAAATTTTGGGTCGTTACATAATGTTTGGAACATGTAAGACTAAACAGGTATGTTAAGCTATCCTAAGTAATAAATACTCCTATAGTATTTAAATTCGTGTGTTTGATTCCCGTGATGTTTTGGTAAGTTTTGACTTGTTGCCTACTACGAGCAATCCTCAATATATATTGGTCCGATCTCGAACAAATATAGTTGATCATGCTATATTTGTCCCAAATCCGATTACATATATCGAGTCTTAATCGTAGTGTCTAACTTGTCTAAATACTTCTTGTATAGTTATAATCATGAAAACATGTTTGTTGTATGCATGTATTTGTACTTGAATGAACTAACATTAAAAGTTAAATGAAATGCGGCTTAGGCGTAAAACAAAAAAAGCTTTATCAGAGAGTGTTAGTCCCTTAAGCATTTATAGTTTGTATATCTTATGTGGTTCGATATACTTAGTTCACTATAAACATTGCTCTAATACCAATCTGTCACACCCCCAAACCAGAACGGCGGAAACGTCCGGGGGCGGATGACTTCATGTGGTAGCATAACAAATGAATACATAGTAAAGAAAGCAATACAACCATCATATATATAATTGAAAGTTTACATTGTTAAAAAGTACATGTTCAAAACCAATTACAATATGATGCCAAAATATGAATTTAAACTGACGACGCAGCGTCCCTTCTTCAAAAGCTGTTTTGATACCTGTAATTACTGAATCCCTGGGACATACAAGTAGTTTTGAAAGAATAGATCAGCATTTAAGCTGGTGAGTCTCATAAGTATTAAATGACAATGTTTGTATGAAATGAAATGTTTTTGTTTTTGTTTGTTTGTTTCTAGAAAATCCCATATTTTCTACTAGCATAAATGTAGCCTTCTATCAAGACAAATGTTTGTTTCTAGAAAATGTATGTACGTGTAAAATATCCAATATGTTTGAAAAAACTCGTAAATCAATGTATTTTTAATACCCCATGTGAGTTTTATAACCATACTATTGACTCGGATTGCCTATACACAACGTTCTTCAGGCGTTGGAATGTTATGACGTTTGTCACCCCAAATGGTGGACTGTAGCTAACAGTCAGGGCGCGGGTTGTCAAGCCCGTATAGATCTATACACAAACACCATGCTCCCCCTCCAAGGGATTCTGGTATATAATACAGGACTTGAAATGTGTACTCGAACGTACGTGAAGTTAATGTCCCACAAATCTTAGTATAAAAACAGATTTACGTGTTAAAATGTTCGTTTGTTCTTGTATATGAAAGTGACTTCTTGAAAATTGTGTTTCTAGTATGTAAAAGTTAGTAATATTCTCGTAAAACTATACCTATTATAGCTTTCTAAAAGTGTGTCTCGTTTGATTAGAAATACCTAGAAAATGAATCACTTGTTATGAAAGTATAGATTTTTATAGTGTCTAAGATAGACACGTATACATGTAATTTAAGCAAAATGTTTAATTTATACATATATGACAACATTTTACATTTCAAAAGATATAATGTTATCGTAATATATTTTATATACGAAAGTTCCCTATAAAGTTTATAAATCACATATGATTCGGTTGAATAAAAGTGTATAATAAATCTTTATATAACACACGATAATAATCGTGTGTTTTACTTGTATTCCCCCCTTGAAAGCATATAAAAGCATTTAGAATATTTAAAAAGGGTTAATTAAGGGGTATGAACTCACTTGAAAGATCGAAGAAAGGTGAGATGAAAACCGGGCAGAATTTCTTCTCGGGAAAACGGATTTTCTCGGGATTCTTGGGAATCTCGGGAGCACAAACGACCTTCGGGACTTAAGCAAAGTGACCGGGGCTTCGGGTTAGCACGGGCACGGAAAACGAGGCAACAACGCAAGAGAAATAAGAGATAATGGCACTTTTCTTCGGAACCCTCGCATCCCTTTTATAGGGGGTGGGAACCGCCTCGGTACGCTGGGCGTACGCGTGCGTCACGCATGACCGGATCCTCGACTGCCTCGGAGTTCGGATGGGACGGGCTGCTAGCTTCGCATAGGGCGAGACGTGGACGATCCGAAGCCTAGCCCTTGAGTACGCTGGGCGTACGCCTGTACGCTGGGCGTAACTCGGATAGACTTGCTGACTCTTCCTTCAGATAATACCAAGGTTTAATAATAAAATTTATATTTTATTTATTTAATAAACTTCTAAAATTCATATCTTCTTCATACAAACTCCGTTTTCGACGTTCTTTATATCCACGCTTAGGTGAGACTATGCTCTACAACTTTCGTTTAGATTCCGTCGGCAAATTTTGAAATTATTTTTATTATTTATTTTTAAAAGGTCGCGTTAAGGAAATTCCGTTAGAAATTCATAACTTCTTTATCTGACGTCCGTTTTTGCCAGATTTTTTACCGCTGAAATACCATTGTCGAGACCTTCGATTCTCGTTTAGGTCATTCCGGTCAAAAGTCGCTCGATCTCCGATTCGAGTTTTTAGCTGTCTGTCGCTAAGCCGAACTTGGAAAAATCATAACTTCAATTTACGAAGTCGGATTTGGGTGTTCTTTTTACGTACGATCACGGTTTAATGACATCAAACATAGTAGGTAATTAAATAGAAACTTTTTGGACATTTTATTTTAGAAGTTAATTTCATTATTACAAAAGTGGTTACAATACTTGACTTTTTAGGTCATTACATAGAGTTGAAATATCGGGTTGTCACAATTTTAATTTCTTGGCATCTTAGAGTTCATTCCTATAGCGGTGCAGAGTCCTGTTTTCCAACTATTTCACGAGATGTCAGCCACACAACATTCAATTTTAATCTCGCCACTTCTATCACAGGGGAGTCTGTTTCATTTTCTCCATCTTTACTTTTATGTTTTTTAATTGTGTTAAGCATGCAATGGGGACATTGTATGAATTAAGTGTGCGGTGGGGGTCAAATATATGAATAAAAACATATTGAAAAATATTAAAAAATGACTAGGATTAAAAAAAAAATTAGAGTATAAAGACTTGAAAAAATGGTCTAATTTTTGAAATCAAGTTAAAAATTTGTTATATTGTTGTATTGGGACCTAGGTTGTTAGTGTTGTGTGGGACGATCCGATTCGAGTTTTGATGTTTAATTGAGCCGATATATGTTTTAGTGTATTTGTGGCTTCCTTGTTTATAGTAAATCATGAGACAAAAACACAATATTGTGCAGTTTTAGGGATGTAATAAGTTTTGTTTTAGGGAAACCTATACCTAATAAAAAGCCTACTAGTGACTGATTTATTTCCTGGGTCCTTTCTCTCAAAACAAAGCAAGTCAATCTTCCAAGTTTATATGTTTATTTTTCTGCATTGTTGAGTCTAGTTATATATAAAAATAAGTAATAGTTCAGGAGTGGGATCAATCTATGTCCTTTGTATTTAACTCGATGAGTATTCCCTCCCGAGGCATTTTATATGTCTATCCATCTAATTATAAAAGCTTGGATTGATGGGAAGAAATAGTGTTTAAATGGGTTCCATAGAAAATCATGGGTCTCATTAGTGGCCTAAAGGATTCCAAATACTCCAATGAAGTCCTTAGACAGGAACTATAGTATTAGTAAAGTTGCAACTAAGTTAAAGTTAAAGTTATTTATTTGCTTATGTGTGATAATCGAAAGTTGAAATATTAAGAAAAAAAGTGAACAAGAAAAAGAGAAAAAGTTCCACAAAAATATAAAGTTGCTACAATAAAAATTGTAGTTATATTTTTAGGATAATTATTTTATATAGTATTTTTCTTTTAAAATTGAGTCATTTGGAATTTGACAATAACTTTTAAGACGAATGGGTAAATAAAAAGGTATATGATGTAAGAATGTCAAAAATGAACGTTGTTTAAATTGAGTGGGAGTGTTTATAATGATTGTGAGTATTTAGTATTGGGGAAGGTCATAGGAATATTAGACACAAATATATGCATTGTGGTATCGATGTAATGAATAAGCTTAAAATGAATTGTCTTGTGCGTTGTTGGTGGCAAGGATTTTGATATAATGGTATGATAATAAAAATCAGTTTTTTCTTGGGGACAAACAAAAGTCAAATGTGGGGTATTTTGATATTTACATATTTAATCATATATTTTGTGCATTATCTTAATATTTTTAGCTACAGTTATGCTTATTTTAGGACAAAAAGTATTTAATATGTTTGAAATCTGTTTTGTAGCAGTAAATACATGTTCGGTATGAAAAAGAAGCAAATGCGGAGCTGGAAGCAAATTTGATCAAATTTTTTTTGCCTATATGTATTCCATATTGGATTAGAATATTCTATTATCCACATAAATTTAAAAAATGTGTTGGTGAATTAATATATTAAGGATATACTTGATCCAAAATGGACTTGTTTGATGTTTTGGTATTTGGTATTTCATTTAAAATCAACTTATCGACTTATTAACTTTTTGAAAAGTCAATAAGTTAAAAAAAAAAGTTTAGCAATATGAAAAACATTTTTAAAATAACTTTTATCAACTCTTTAAAAAAAGAATTTTCAATAAGTTAGGATTTCTATCTTTTCAAAATTCCTTATAATTTTTTAGATTGTAAAAGTTAAAATATCATTTAAAATATGTATAAGTTAAGACAGACACTTTTTAAAAAATAACTTATTAACTTATTGACTTTTCTCACCATAAAAACTAATTTAAATACTTTTAAAAACATTTTTTCCTACGACCACAAAAAAATAAATCATTTTATACAAAAGTCCTTTTGAGGTTGAAAATGAATCTATTTTCAATAAAAAATTGTTTTCTATCTTAACGTAATTTTAATACTAAATTGCTTTCCTTGATTACTTATTGCTAATTCTCCCTTGTCCAATTAGTGAATTACTACCCCTTTTCTTCCCTTAGACACCTTGTTATGTAGCATATATTTGTACAAGTTTTGGAAATGTTTCATTTTGTTGCGTTACATATGGTTTTTTGTTCTACTTTCACTTTCATATGACTAATTTGTTTACATGACTTAGAGTATGAGTTAACCTAACACTAATAGACGAGACCTGCATAAAAACTTATGTTGAGATGAAAAAAGTTGTTGGTTTGACTGTTTCTACTATAACAAACCAAGTTAATGATAATTTTCTTACAATTGAGTCTGAGAATGAATACAAATTTAAATAGGTAAAAGACTTGTTTAACGATGATGATTGACGTTATTTATTTTACCTTCATGATATTGCAGTTTTTGAAGTTGTGAATGTTATGATCAGATTGTTTTTTGTTAATGGTAAACATCGATATTTTTTATGAAATAAGTTTTTTGAGTTTTTATTATTATAAATACATTCTTTTTTCAATCTTCATTGGTAGTGTTTTTTTTTTTACGTTTTTTTTTCTATCTTAATTTGGCAATTTCTCTATTTAAGCTTATAGTTTTCCATGCCCATAAACCCATAAATCTTTTATCCTACAACATTAACATACTCTTGTGCTTCCATTTTTTTCCAAAACCATTTAACATCTACAATTAATCTATTATTGAGAAGAATTATGGCCATTTTTTTCGTGCAAAAAAAAAAAAAAGCAGACGTCGGATTCTCATTGACAAAACCGTAACTGTTGTACTAAATGCTCTGCCAGTGGCAACATCATGGAGAAACCTTTAGGCCTAAAGACTGTTGGTAGCAAATAGTCACATGTCTACTTGAAAAGAATAGTAGAATTTGAAAGCTAAAATCCATACTGAGCAATGAACCCCACCAGTTGCTACAAACATTTATAGCTCAAACAAACAGAGAGCAAAAGGTTTAAGAAACCAATTCTAAACTAAATTTATAGTCATACCGTACCATAATATACCTACCTTACCTTAAGCTTACTTTAGTGCTTTTCCCCAAAATCTGGATCTGGATGTGGCCCTGAAAACATATCTCAAGCATTTAAAGCCAGCCTCGTAAAAGAGAAGATATCTTTTCTATGGTAATAAATACATGAGATGCTCTCCCCAAAGCATTTACATATTTCCTTTGTCCTCTCTCAAGTGTAGGTCTTGTTTTTATACAGTGACCACAATGCACTTTCAATGTTCATCCCCATATACCATCCATACCCCTCATGATTGTGAGAGAGAGAGAGAGAGAGAGAGAGAGAGTATTTATTAAAGATGAGATCGAGATAGCAGTTGGAACTGGAAATGGAAAAGCAAGCAAGATTACAGAGTGTTTAATAAGTAGAGCAACTCACCTCACCAGTAGTAGTCGGTAGTCCCTCCTAGGCTACATGATGATTGATGGATGATTCAATATCTATTATTATTATTATTATTATTATTGTATGCCTTCCCATAGTCTTCGTGCCTTTGACTTTGACGTTGCTGAAACTCTCCCCCATAACTGTCATGTGACCTCGAAGAAGGATAGGTGTCAATATCTGGATACCTTACCCTTGAATCCATTCCCATATTTCCAGTTCCACCACCATAACCAGAACTCTCATATTCAGGGTAACCATCCTGTTTATAACCACCAAATCCTGAAGCAGGAGGAGGAGGCTGCTGACGCCTTTGAGCCTCAACTTGAAGAAACTCTTCCCACTGCTTTGCATGCATTGCTCGCACCATACCAAACCTCTTCATGTAATCTTCTCTCATTTCCCTCACAGCCTAATAATTAATAATAATAACTAATAACTAAGTAATAGACAAATTATACATATATATAATTAAAAAGATACGAATATGTATGTAGTAGTTAGTGTATACCTGACGATGTCTGTTATTTTCTTCATCTTCTTCCTTATCTCGAATTTCTGTAATGTCCATTGCATCCCTCTGATATTCCAAATGTAAGTCCTCCAATGTCTGTGGGCCGTTACTGCTAGATTGCTTGTCAGTACCATCCACCCATCCTTTGTTCCTTTGCATCGCCCCTGCCCCTGCCCCTGCCCGGCGCTCATCATCATATGAACCACCACCACCACCACCACCACTGTAAGGAGACTTTGAATGAGTTGACCGACCCCGGGCACCATCATTCCCATAAGCTTCACCAAATGAAGAGTGTGTGTTAAACACTTGGAGACTCAAGACAATCTTAAACTCAACCCATCTGGATACATGTGTATATCCGTTCAACCCACAAACTTCACTCATAATTCTTGAACATAACAACACTTACCTCTCGCTGCTGCTGCAAATCAAATTAAGGATAACCAACAAACAACATTACTATTATTATTATTTTATTTTATTTTGAGGCCAAGGGTGGGTCTTAAACTCTTAAACCACACAAGAAAGCATAATATTATCGATATGATATCCCTTACCTAGTTGTGGGGACCCCCTGGGTAACCTATGCACATCTTCAATCATCTTCTCTTGCCTGCTGCTGCTGCTAAACCTCTGGTTATAATGTGATGGATTTCTAGGACTAGGATTATTAGACCTTCCCATTCTAGAGCTAATAGGACTTCTCCCTTCTGGTGACCTTGACCTAGTCACTTTCTTGTCCCCCTCATTTTTAATTTTGTGAACAGCATCTACACCTTTAGCCAATATCAGCCTATCCTTCCCACTAACAATCATAAATTTCTCCTCCATTTTAATTTTGCAACCGATATCTTTCTCAATTTGCCTTATAACCTTCTCGCTAAACAGTGCTTTCACTTGAGGATCTCTTGCAGGAACCCTTTCAAAGAAATCTTGTGACTTGCGATTCGCTCCAAGAGTAGACGGACAACCCTATCCAAATAAAAAATAAAAAAACTAAGAACAACCAACTGCAATGACAGAAACCATTCTATAAGATCTTGAATACCTGAGTAAAGTGGCCAGATTCTCCACATATTTTACAAATCATTTCTTCTTCTTTTCGTTTCTTCCAATTCCTTTCAGTAGCTTTAGATTTCGCCTCCCAGACCTTAGCTTCCCGGCTAGTGAAATCAGTGGGAACAGCATTCGGGTCTCGGGTTCCATCCTCTTCATCAGAGCCAGCATAAGATCTTTTGTTTGCTTTTGTAATTGTGGTGTCGGGCCCACTTGTATTAGTATTACTTCTTGGTGGACCAGTGTATTCCTTGTACAGATCACTAAAATCATCATCAATGTCTGAATCTTCTCTATTGGAGTTGGACATCTTCAGATATTCAAATAACACCTAATTAACCAAACCCTCTATATCAATTATCAAATCAATAATCATCACAATACCACACTTTATACAAACTCAATACCAAATATACTAACTGATCAAATTATAACTTGGAAGACATTTTTACCAACATGGAACATCAGATTACTGGATTAATCAATTCAAATAGTGCATTAATCTTAATCAACTAAGACTACTTCACAAGCGCATAATCCTCAAAAATAAAAAATTAATCCACTGCTTGAACAAAAAAAAAAAGCATTAGTTTATAGACTTGTAGGGGATTTGCTAACACATCCTCCTAGTACTAAGTTGTTCTTATAGATTGAGACTCAAACTGCAATCTCTGTTCAGATCTTTCTAAACTAACCAACATCAAGCACCAGAAACCTTTCACCCCTTAGATCAGTAAGATGTCACTTAATCCCTAAGCTTCTAATTCTATACATCATTATTAGTGATAAACCGCTCTTAGTAATAGAAATATTAGTCACATAATTCCACATGTTACACGAGCTTAAATGCAAATACAAGATAACAACCTGTAGCATTGCATTATGGGTAAGGGCTGTTGATGACATTTTAGAGGCCTCTTGCAACTTATTAACTTTAGGCCCTAAAATTAGTAAGTTTCAAAAGATTAAAAAAAAAATTGTATTTTTGTTTCAAATCATAATATTATTAGGACAAATGTTTTCATTCATAATTGAATACCAAACAACCTTACCTTTATCTGACATTGTCATCTTCTAAACAAAACAAAATTTTCAATTATTTTCTTAATTTTAAGTTTATTTTTACATTTTTCATATCGAAATTCATATTCTTAAAGTCTAGAAGACATTCTAAAGTGTAGAAAGAAACAAAAAAAACTTGATTCGTGAATTGCCTTTTTGACAATCCGGTTTGTCCCTTGTTTTGAAACTTGAAAGAAAGAAATTGAATCAAAAGCTTTCACACAATTTGATATCAAAACAAACATGAAACCTTTCTAAATGTAATATACAACATTTAGTCGTTCTAATCCATCCCCAAATCTTTTAACAATATATAAATCATATCAGCAAATATGGATCCTTTCATTTTACTTTTGTTAACACCTACTTAATAATTTAGAACCATTGATCTGTTGCTCTATTTTTTTCTCTTGATATCTCTTATTTGAAACACAGAGGATATAGGGCAACCATGTTCAAAAGTGAAAACCATACGCTCATTCAAAAGTGAAAACCATGATGAATTTAATTTCTTAATGTCCTTAATCTGCTTTCAGTTAGAAGCATCCTCAACTTATTTTTCTCATATATATTTTATTATGATGCGAGGGATTCAGGGTTTCTTCAACAAAACTCAATGTATGTTGTACATGTATTTCAAAATCCTAAGGAGCTGAAAAACATTAAAAAAAAAAAAAAAAAAGGCTGTGAATTAAGCCGGAAGCAGGGAGAGAAAGTGGAAGCTGGCCGGCGTGAGTCGATTTCCGGCGGCAAATTAGAGAGGGTGACAGAGTAAAAGAAGAGAGACGTGAGGGTGAGTCGTGAATATTGAATGGCAGGCGTGATAGATTGCCAATGAATGATGAAGAAACAAATCGTGAAACGGTGAGACGATGAGTGGCATCCCTCGTCTTCTCCAATCTAAATCATAATTATAATCTAACAGAATCGAAATAGCATCGTATAATAAGTATCGATGACAAGCCTTTAGCGGAACAATTCAAAAGAGATGATAACTTTACCGGAGGATAAGATCAGTGAGCGGCGACAGCAATAGACAGCAAAAGGCAGAGCGAGGTGAGGCAGCTAGGGCTCGTTTTTCACTCCTGCCTGGAGAAGCCCTTAATGTTGTCGAAATACGGACTATATGGCAAAATATGACACGGCGAAAACTCAACTTACACGGTTAATCGATACTAAATGGGTTTGGATTTTGGATAAAAAAAATTAAATTTGTTACTTAAACGGTCATTAAAAAAAATCACTTTTGTTTACTTAAACGGACATAAAATGTACGTAGGCAATCTTATGGTTGAAAATTGCAACTAAAAAAAACAAACAAAAAAACTTTTTTATTTATATCTAAGTTTTTTAATTTCTTTAAAGAAAACAAGGAAAAAAAAGACCCAAACCAAAACCATAAGTAAAAGAAAAGATTTGGGTTTAGTCATTTTGTAATGTAGAAAATAATTTAGGCTTCTATGTCAAAACTTTATTTTCAAATTTTTTTGTTATCTAACAAACTATACGGTCTCTTGATCACTCACTTATCCTTATGATTGTGCCCTCCACCTCTCAATATCATACTTTCTCTATTTTGCCCTCTAATTTGGAAAAGAGAGGGCTTGATATTCAGTCTATTTCATGTTTGTTGTGTGATGATGGTGTGGAGTCGATAAATCATATTTTCTTTGGTTGTCACGTTGCTAATGGTTTTTTGTCTTAGATTGCTAAATGGTGAAAATTTTCTACTCTGATTTTGACTTCCTTTGAAGATTGACTTTCATGGTTCTCTCCATTCCAGTTACAAAAGTCTTATAAAAATTGTTTAGATGTGGTTTTCATGACGATGTGGTGGGTGATTTGGAGTTGTAAAAATAATTTATTGTTTTTAGGTAAGAAGCGGAGATTGGCGGGTCTTTTCGACAACATTTCTACTCAATCATTTTTTGGTTAATTATAGGAGTAGATTGGAATTTATAAGTTGGATCGATTGGCTCTAACACCCTAACATTGTTTTTTTCTTAATGTTCTTGTATTGACTTTTTGGCTTTCCCAGTTAGTTTCTTGCTAGTCTAGTGTGTTCTTAATTTCATTGTTGTTCGGAAAAAAAAAAAAAAAAAAAAAAAAACATCTAGCCCGCATGTAGCACCTGGTTCCTGGTATGTATCTTAATCTAAGTAATTTTTGACATTTTAGCTGGGACTCGGCGAGTTGTAGGCCCGACTCGCCGAGTAGAGATGAGATTTTGAGCACGTTTAAGTTGGCGACTCGGCGAGTCCGCCAGTCTGGAAGAAACCCTAGATCCACGGGTTTTGCACCCTATTTAAACCATGTTATGAGCCCCAAACTCGCCTCCTTCACCCTCAGAGCATCATTTAGCAAACCCTAGCCATTCCTTGAGCATTTTGAGTATTTCTTGTGTGAATCTTGAAGTTTTAAAGAGAAGAAGGAAGCTAGGTCCAAATGAGTAGAAGGAGATCCAAGATCTTGCACCCACTACAAAGTTTATTGAGGTAATAATCAGATTTCTTTTGTTTCTTTGGGTGATTCTCCATTGTTAATCACATTTAGGCCATTTTATCCATCTCTTAGCTTGTTTATAGTAGAGAGATCACTTTGGGTGGATTAGCCTTCGAATCTAGCCATGTTTCAGTTCCAAAAACGTAGATCTAACTCCTTTATGGAGCCATTTTGCATGAAAGCCCTAGATCTACTCTTTTAAGTGTCTTTTGAGTCTTTAAATCCCTTTTCATGCATATGTACACGTAAAGTTGGAAACTTTACGTGGTAAACAAGCCTTAGAAACCCAGATCTATAAGTTGTATGCAGTGGTTTTGAGCAGAATCGATTGTATAGAAGTGCATGCAACCGACTCGGCGAGTCGTTCTTCAGACTCGGCGAGTCGGGTCGTGGGTCCTCGAAATTTTCCCCCTTCTATGTTTATGTCGAATGGAACCAGTGAGTTTTGGGTGAACTCTGTGAGTCGAAGATCGGACTCATTCATGGAGGGACTCGGCGAGTCAATGCCCTGACTCGGCGAGTCCAAGGCAATCTTCATATCCCAAGAACAGACTCGACGAGTTGTTCATACAACTCGACGAGTCCCAGTTGGAGTGTTCATATGATGAAGGAGAACTCGACGAGTTGTTCATACAACTCAGCGAGTCGGATGCAGATTGATTAAGTGTTTGTATCAAATAGGAACTCGTCGAGTCTATGCCAAACTCGACGAGTAGTAGCGAGCAGAATTGAGAATGAGAATAAGGACTTGACGGGTTGGTGGGCCAACTCGACGAGTCAGGTGAACTGTATGTTGACTTTGACCAAGAGATTGACTTTGACCAGGGGTAAAAATAGTCATTTTACCCTCAGTATAGTTATAAGTATTTGATTGAGTGTACTTATGGAAATTGTAGCCGGGGTGAAACTGGAGCCGCAATAGACAAATTCCAGAGCAGTTCATTCAGCAGCTAGACTACGAGGTGAGTCTTCCTTCCAGTAGGAATGGGTCTACGGCCACAATGTCGGCCCATTTAGTAGCAGTAGTTCCAGACCTCGGTCCGATGCAGTAGTTAGATTGCTTGATGTCTTTGTGATTCAAGTATGCTTTGTGTTATATGTTCCGGACTTCGGTCCGATGCAATATAAAATATATGTGCTTATGCTAGTTGATATGTTTATACTAAGCCATGTTATGCTCAGTCAGTTTCCGGACTTCGGTCTGATGCAAGGGACAAGGTCCCAGTTAGTTACGGACTTCGGTTCGATGTAGTTTCTGGGCTTCGGTCCGATACAGAGGGCAAGGCCCTGGTTAGTCCGAGACTTTGGTTCGATGCAGTTTCCGGGCTTCGGTCCGATGCAGGGGCAAGGCCCTGGTTAGTCCCGGACTCCGGTCCGATGCAGTTTCCGGACTTTCGGTCCGATGCAGTGGGCAAGGCCCAGTATGTGTTTATATGATATTTTTTGGTATGTGGTAGTTTGGGGGAGCTCACTAAGCTTCGTGCTTACAGTTTTAGTTTTGATTTCGGGTACTTTCGCTAGTAAAGGGAAGAGCACAGGATGATGGCATCGCACACACCGCAACTTCAGTTTTTGTCCTAAGAGTTGATTATGTAACGCCCGGGTTTCAGGAATAGTCTAGATCAACTATTGTAACTCTTTTTGAAGTAATAAAGATGAAATATTTGAGTATTATGTGTATTTATGTGCTTAAAATTTAATTATAAATGTATAATTAATAAATAATAAAAATAAACGTCAAAATTAAAGTGTGAGATAAGCCCGATATCTCTACATAAAGTTGTAGAATATGTCTCAAGGTTTCCGTACATATAAATAACGCCGAAATCCGAGTTATAACGAAGAAGTTATGGCCTGTCGAAGTTTTACGGCAAAACTGGCACGACACTGGGAAGCGTAAATAGTGATTTTACGATAGAGCGAGATTTAGCCTTAGCAATCTAAATGAAAGTTGTAGGATACATTAAACTAAGAGCTTCGATAAAAAGAACGCCCAAATCTGACTTCGTATGAGGAAGTTATGATTTTTCGAAGTTTCGGCTTAGCAGTGTACAGCCCGAAACTCGAATTTTAGTTCGAGCAGTTTTTGGCTTACGCGACCTAAATGAGAGTTGAAGATATCATTAATAGGAACTCAACGGTAAAAAGACAGATGAAAACGGAGTCCGTATGAAGGAGTTACGAATTCTTCGCGGTCATTTAGCAGTCTAATCTCCTCCTATTGATAAATTTAAGATCGGTCAAGAATTAGCCGACGGAGTCTAAATGAAAGTTGTAGATCTTGTTTTTACCTACGCGTGAAAAAAAAAGAACGTCAAAAACGGAGCTCGTATGCGAGAGTTATGATTTTTCTAAGTCGGGAGGCTGTTGTGCGAAATCGGGTGACGTGGCGCAATCCTGACCGTTGCTTCCTCCCCAAGGCTAGCCACCAGATGGTGACACCTGGAACTCGAAGAGTTTGAGGCCAACTCGATGAGTTTTTGGCTTTTCCAGCCTATAAAAAGGGAGTCGGGGCACCCTCATTTCTCACACCTTTTCCCACTTCTTTCTTTCTCTAAACTCTCTCTCTAACCCCCCAAACCCCCCTAAAAGCCTAGGTAAACCCTTTAGCACCCGAAGGAAGCACCAAGGCTCCCGGAGTCCCGAGAAAAGGGGTCTTTCGGTTTGGGAACGCTGCTCCAGCGAAGCCCGGTTTTCGAGAAAACCCGCTGTAAGTGAGCTACGCCTAACCTATCTTTAGTTTAGCTTACGTTTTAATATAGTAATGTTATTAGGACCTTATAATAAGTACTTGGGCTATTATTATGGGTTATATAAGTATCGTTTAACGCTTATATAATAATAATAATAATAGCTAGACTATTAATTAGTCGCGGTTATCGTTAGACTAAACCCTAGTGGTATTGATACTAGGTTTTATCGAAGGAAAATCGTTTTGAGAGTACCGAAGCGCTGTCCGAGTGCTGAGTCACCACCTTTCAGGTGAGTGCATAATTACTTTCAGCTTACACATAGATATGAAGTATTTTATATAAATTACATGCTATGTGTGCATATTATCTGAATACTTGCTATCTATGCTGGATGAACGTTTTTATACATGTTTTCAATGATTTAAACTGTATATGTATTTTATATCTACGAAAATGTTGGGGTAAACCATGGGTAGATGTAATAGGTGATGTGTGATAAAATGATGAGATGCCTTGATGTTGATGTTGTTGATTTTGTCATCTAGCGGAGTATGGATGACGACCACAGACTCTTTTAGACAGTCCAGTGGATCACTAGCAGGCTTGCAACCTGTAGGTGTTTGTGAACGATGTGTTCACCGGTGTAGTCCATCCCCCACATGGTTGCCTTTAGGACATTTATTGCTGAGGAATCCCCTTAGCAGTAGTGTCCGTCCCGATGATGATCCTTAGGCTAGGTCCTTTATGATAAGTGTTTAGGGATGTAAAGTGAGGATACCGGGAACGGGTAATCGGGTTATTGTTGATTGATGAAATTAATAAACTTATTTATTGTGGGTTGAAAACCCTATGTGCTCACCAGGCTCCCAAGCTTGACCCACTCAGTTTTATGTATTACAGGTAGTGGCGCTTGAGCATAGATATGATGTTGGAAGAGGGATTACGAATATAGGCCTGTAGATATGAAATAATGTAGTAAAGCTTATATTGTACTGTTTATGCTTTTGATCTGTACGAACATGACATCCCAAGTCTTTTAATGAAATACATTTCTATGGAAATGCTTTTGATAAATCTTTATCATATTTTGTTTTGGGACAAATTCCGCAATACTTTCATTTAAAATGTTACTCTGATTTTTAAACAAAGCATAAACAAACCGGTCTTTTCTGGCCGTGATTTTGGGGATGTGACAGTTGGTATCAGAGCATTAGTTTAAGCGAACTAGGAATTTGTAGGATTTCTAGACTTAAACTTAGAATGCTAAGCGATGATTGTGAGGTGTGACCACTAGCTTATTTTAGGAATTGTGCCTAAAATGCTTTTATGTGCTAAATGCTTTGTGCATGATATGTTGTTATTTGTTCGGATCTATGGTCTGTTGCCGACCGGATCTGGAAACCTTATGTGTTTAGGATTCTAAATGTACGACTACGATATTAGAACCAGCATGTAAACGTTTCGGAGTGATAAGGACGATTTAAACGTCTAACCTAAATAAAGATCTAAATTCACCTTATTCGGTGTATAGATCAAGATGGCAAGGACCCGTGGCGGAAACGTGAACGCAAATGGAGATAGGAACCAACCCCCAGTGGTTCAGCAAATACTTGTTGTTGAAGAAGTTACCTGAGCCAGTCACCATTGTTGGAGTTCAAGCCATGATTCAGGCTATGCTAGCTGAACAAAGGGAAGAAATGAGACGGATGCTCCACGAAAATAGGGACGAACCTACCATACATATTGAACCAACGGAGCCAGTTCCCGAGCAATCTGAGGAAGGGAACTACAGCCGCCAAGTGAGTCAAGTAGGGACTCAAGGTGAGCGAATGGATGGCCCAGAAGGGAGAAACAACAAGAATGGGCAGATGTACAAAAATTTCTTGGGTGCGAAACCACCAAGTCTCTCAGGATGCCCAAAGCCTGTTGAGATTATGGATTGGATCTCCGAGATGGAAATGGTGTTTGAGAGCTGCGACTGCAGCGAGAAGCAGAAGACTGTCTTCGCTGTGAGACAATTGAAAACTGGAGTCTTGAGCTGGTGGAAGCTATTAGATACAATGCCACGAGGAGAAGCTCTGAAAATGTCATGGGATGAGTTCTTGGAACAACTGAAGACGCAATACTGTTCAGAGATTGATCTGATTAATCTGAACAATGAGTTCCAAAATTTGAAGAAGGGGAGAATGAGCATCAATGACTATGTTGTGGCATTCACGGAAAAGATGAAGTTGTTTCCATACCTAGTGTCAACCGAACTTTCCATACCTAGTACCAACCCAACAGTCAAGATGGCAACCACTCTGAAATCAGCCGTTCGAGCAGCTAAGAATGTGGAGACCCAACAAAAGGAAAGAGGTCTGGAAAGGGCTGAGGTTGGTGAGAAACGGAAGTTCGATGGATCCTCGAAGTCCAACAAGAAGAGTAGATTCTCAAAGTCTGGTTCGAGAGGAGGAGGATCAGAAGCGAAGTGGTGTGACAAGTGCAAGAAGAAGCACTCTGGCAAGTGTGACAGAGGGGTCACTTGTTTCAAATGCAGAAAGCCTGGGCACTATGCCAATGAATGCACCCTCATCCAGAAGGCCTGTTATGGGTGTAATGAAGAAGGGCACATTTTGAAGGACTGCCCGAAGAAGAAGGAGGCAGGAAGACCCAACATACCACCGAAGCCGAAGGCGAGAGCCTTCCAGATGACGCTCGAGGCTGCAAAGGAGGCAGCAGACTTCGCTTCAGGTACCTTTCTTGTAAATGGTTTGCCTGCAAATATTGTTGGGTTATGAGCATTCTAACACTCCTAAGTGTACATGCAACCCTAAATACCTTGGATCTATGTTTTCTCTATTATACATGCAAATAAGAACTTCCAAGGTATTATCCTAATCTAGCATACAAAACAATGAATGTAACAAGATAGAATACATACCTCTTTGATGTAGAAAGTCTTCATGAAGCTTGGGTGCCTAGTGCCCCAAGTGTGACACATCAAATGGTTCACACAACACCAAATACACTTGGAATAACTTGAGATAATTCTACACTCATGAAAACCGACTAGCCCTTTCTAGAATGATACTAGTCGCCGATTTTGTCAAGAATAAGATCTCTATATAGTGTTACAATTAGGGTAAACCCTAATTGTCATGACTTTCCATTTCCTTGGATCCATGGGTTCAAATACACCATGGAGCATCCATGGACCATCCTATGGGTTTTAGCCCAACTTGATTATCCATGGAGCATTAGCCCACTATACAAGTATGGATGATTTACACAATCAACCCATATATTTAATTAGTCTTCTTTTGATCACTTAATTAATCCTAGATTAATTCTTGATCAATACTAATTAAATAATCTTATTATTATTATTAATATACTAGAATTTATAATATATTAATAACCATAAGTGTCTTATTTCTCTCATTATAGTCTATCCAAATGCATGATGCCATGCAACCCAAATGGACCATGCCGAGTTGGGTCAAGTCTTACCAATTATAGTTATGGACTTAGACATTAATCCAACAGTCTCCCACTTGGATAATTCTAAAACTATTATTGCGTATGACTTCAGGAACCAACTGGCAATCGTAGCTCTCAAAAGCTTCTGTCGAACTCTGACCTTGTCGATGAACTCTGACCTTTGTCAATGACTTGTCCATTAGATAAGGGATCATATATTCCTCCATTCTAGATATCATATGGACTGAGACATGGATTATAATCATTCTCTTTGTCCATTTGTTGTTTCCCGATTTCCGATTTATGACGACTGACTAATTGAACAAATCAAATCAGTCCTGGCTCGGCCGAGCACTTCCATTTGTCATCATCAAATCATCGAGGGGCCCACATATATCGCTTTTATCCCGAAGTTAAAAGGAATGGATAAACTTCGACTCATATGGCTTGTTCTACTACTTGTTGAATCATACGTAAAGGCACGTTTTATAGCACCGAGTTACCAAATGCGTTTTTCGTGCAATCAATGTACAACCAACTCATAGTAACAACTCATATCTCTAGGTTTGAAGAATATAAGATATTATCGTCTCATGATCACTCGTGATAAAATCCATGAAGTGATTCCAATGAGCGCGGGTTGAATCCAATACTCAGAACTTATGAGCACTCATGAGTGTTGTAGCCCTTTGTCCAACACCTTAGACCTCTACAAGCCAACCCATGACAGTCTTAATTCATATCTACTTCCAACATATGACCGACTGTGGATGGTTTGAATAACTTAGTCATTCCGGAAGAATAACCTAGTTTATTCGGGAAGTCAAAACATGCAAAGTGAAACACAATAATAATTGAATCCAATATGGTATCAAAACCTATGAACATAAATAAAACACCTTTTATTTATCACCATATGATTACACATTATTCATTGTGTACTGTTTCAGCTATCAACTTTATTCTTGAATTTAAAACAATAGTAGTCCCATGCTCCAAGCATGTACACTATGTTTTCTAAACACTAGTCATGCCATACACTAAGTATGCATACTATGTTTGTCTATGATCTTCACTCTGTGAACTAGATCCATTGAACATAACTTCAATGATTCTCTTTTCACACTCCCAAATCCTTACTGCAAATACAAGAATTCCAAATTCATGTCATTTACTGAAATCTGTTGGATTCTAAACTTATATGCATTGAACCTCTTGTAATGATTATGCACAAAGTCAGAAAGACTTGACAACAATCATTATAGAGTATTCCAAAGGAGATTAGCTCCTTGGAAACATCCTTCTTGCATTAAGTCTCCTAATCTTAAACAGATTGAAAATTCTAACTTTGAAACATTTCCAGATTCCATTTTGACTATCACTTCTGAACAAGAGTTGCCTCCTTACAGACTATGTCAATATGGTCCTTCCAGAATTATCACTATACTTCCAACTGTCCTTGAGCAACCAATCTTTGGTAAACCTTACATTGTCCTCGACAATTGTTTAATCCTTTTAGTCATATCCAGTTCTAAACCTTTTCACTTCTTAATGCCCCAGGCATTTGGAAAATTTTAGAAAGGATGAATATAGCACATGTAATCAATCCTATATCCGAAGCATATGGGACACGATTCATGATGTCTCACATAAAGACTAAGCCAGTCTTTTGCTAAAAACATTTCCATTTCAATTTGCCAAGTTCTCATAATTCAGATTATGAAAAGGGATGTCGTAATCATAATAGAATTTTAGAACGCAAATAATGGACCCATATACAGAATTTCCTTATGTTGAGCCATTCCAACATGAAATTCATTTATATATCCTTGACTAAATGATTAAAACCTCACGATCTAAGCTTATAGATTTGAGATGAAGTATAATTTCCTCTCCCTTAATTATAGCAAAACAACTTTTTCCCAATTGAAACCTTTTGTTTTCTATAATTAACATTGCTAGCTTGTAATACTTATCATAATTATCATGCTCCCACTAACATGATGATTATTAGCATAACACTTATGCTCCCACTAGCTTTGACATGTACTCAGAATTCAGCTGGACTTCTAGAAATCAATACTTCATTGACTTTCTTACCAAAGTTCAGATTTCTGATACTAGATTGTTTTGATAAGACTTTATCAAAATCATACACCTTCCCTTAGATAGCACACTTGTGTGTCTAAACAATTATGAAGAGGGATGCCGTAATCATAATGGTTAGACCTTTTTGCCACTTCTCACAAGTCCAGGTTAGTTTGCCGGTAAACCACACACGCTCCACTAACGACTTTGAGAATGCAAATATCACAATTGCTATCTAGCTAAAATCTACTTAGTGAAAGTGTTTTCCTCACCATCATTTTCATGAATCGGAGAGAAACCTTATGACACTTAGATTTAATGGTGTATGTGTTCTTATCCATGTGAATTGTCAAAAACCATAGTCACAAGACAAGGATAATGACAAATCCAAACTCATATGGATTGAACCCAATCTTAACTTCTTGCCACCTGGCAGCTCAAGGGTCTGCCATTGCTTCCAAGTTGTTGTGCAACACATTGAGAACTCTAAGAACTCATATGCAAGCCAACTTTAACTGGAATGGGCACAGAATATGTCAACACGATAGGTTATAAACCTCAAGTCGTGTGCTAGTGAAGAGCTTCAGGTTTTATTCTTGATTAGTTCTTGAGACTTTCAAGACCTTTAAGACTCCCACTAGCCTCTTGACATATAAGCCTTTCTTGTTAGATATTCAAGAGATAGTGTGGATTCTAATCAAGACAAACACTTCACACAAGTGGCCTAAGTTGGTCTTTGTTTTATCCAAAACATCACAACTTACCAATTTCAAATGTACAAGAGTAGAAAACTTTTACTCTTACATTTGAAAAGTGTTTTAAACCTTCTTTAAGACATGTCACTCAAGTTACAATCTTAGAGTATAACTCTAAGAATTGTTTTGGAACGAAGTATGACTCATCTTCTTGATTTAACCACTTCAACAATTCAAGTTCCTCTTCTTAGTCATAAGAATGCACTAAGATTTTCTTTAGAGAACTAATTTTGATATGGTTTCTTAATCATTAAGATGATCACAAAACTGATACTAAAGTACTCTCCCATCTTTTTAGATTTGAGAAACTTTTATCCTTCTGCCTAATTTGATTCTTCTTATTCGCTCTGCCATACATTGGAACCTTTTCCAATGTCTCAGAGTTACACTTAAGCTTGTAAGTATAACCATATTTACTAAGCTTTAGTAAATTATGACGAATAATCTTATCGATCTTTTGTGGTGGACTTGACCAGTGCACAAGAATGTGTACTCGATCCCTTAGTCCATTACTTGACTCACACATCCATGTGAACAAGTAATTATTCTTAATTTTCCAATACTTGAAAATTCTCATTCATCATGCTATACAACTTGCATGATTCCAAGTTTCGGTCCAATTGAAACTTGGGTGATGAGAATCTTTCCTTATTTGGTAAATTTAGACATTACCACAAATGAAAGAATCAATTTCATATTTCCACTCTTGCTATTAATGGAATTATATAAGCAACAATTCTTCCTCAAATGCCATTGTAAGGATATTTTAAAACAAATAAAATCAAAATTTTCCTTTATTTTAAAACTATGCGGAAAAACTTATCCTTACAATCCATATGAAAACTTGTTGTTATCTATTCCTAAGCAATATCTCATAACTCCTAAGAAGTAGCTCAAGAATCCGATCTTCAAACTATGCGATAGAAATCCATCTACGCCATCAGATTCAACATATTCTTTCTTTAAGTTTCTTCACTTTTCTTTGATTCTTAAAACATCACCATGTGACCTAGTCACATCATGTATCAAGAATCTCATATTAGAAACTTAGCAGAGTTAGATAGTGGACTTTACCTGAAGTAGAGTCAAACTTATTGACTTTAACATCCTTAGGTAAATTTGGCAGCTTCGCAATAAATGCCCCTTTCTTTGGCAATATAAACATATGGACCCTTTGATAATGGTACACGGTACTATCACAGACTTAGCTTTTCTCTTTACCATTTGGTCAACCGAGTTGACTATGGCTGATCCCTTTCCATTGGGAAGAGAATGTTTTTCTGGATTTCCTGTGTCACTATTGTCAATGTCCATCAAGTTTTAAGGAAGTTGATCTTAACAAATAGATAAGATCATTAAGGGTCTTGTCATAGTCTGTTTCATAGGTGTCCCAAAGGAACTCACTATGTGACTTAGAAAGTGATTGAACCACCAACTTTCTCAAGACTTTGACTCCCAACTCTCCCGGCTTGTCAATATGTGACTACATCTCCAAGATGTGACCACACCTAGAACTTGCCTTGCCAATAGGGCCTGAGTGACCTTAAACTTTTCAAGAACTTGTGGGTTGGGGAGAATAATTTGAGGAGGTGAAAGAAGTATGATCTCCATGGGACATCATCTTCATTTAGGAAAGCTTGTTTCAAGAGATTTGGGAAGATCATAAATGTCTAAACCAGACATCTTTTGGGAGATATTCAAGATAGTTGATCTTAAGTCCTTAATATGACACCCAATATGAAATATTAAGGCTAGGACCCAAGAAACTATTTTATAACTTAGAAGAGGTATGCCGTAATCCAAGCTATAAAATATTTGAAGGTAGGTGAATGACGATTCACCAATTTCCACCAAGATAAACAAAATGTATTATTAGGTTTTAATTGGTTTTTGAAACTCCTAGATCTTTGAGATTCATTGAACTGTTCAATGGCATGTTTCAATCTCGAGTGTGCCCTTCAGGTTTTGTGACTGGGATGCCGAGGATCACAAAACAAGGTGTGAAGTAACCATGCAAATTACTTGGTACCCTTAAGTGTTTACCCCTCAATCGATGTGCCGGTTAACCACACACGCTCCATCGATACTATGATAAACATTAAGTTACCCTTTACCTACCTTGTTAAATACGAGTTAGTGTGCCGGTTAACCACACACGCTCCACTAACCGACTTAAAACAAAGTGCAAAGTGTAATTTCATGGATTAGCACCTTATTCACATTTTCCTAAGTAACTAAGATTGGGTATTATTAAGAGTTTAGTTACTTAGTATTTATCATTAATACTTTTAATGAAGGGAGAATTATAGTCCTGTCAAACCCGTTCGGCTAACGACCCTCCACCAGTCAAGCAAGCGGTGGGTGAGAGTGGACACCCATTAAGTTGCCATTTTATAGGCAACAACCTTATACCCACCTTATAGACCGGCTTCGTGAATGAGGCGTACTAGCGGTAAGACTGACTTTACTCTTATACATATATATATTATTAACTTATAATATTATAAAGTATAAGGGTTGAATTTTAACTTTTAAAATTCTAAGGGCTAACTTGGAATTAAAGTATTCATAGGAGAAAACTTAAAAATTCCAAAACTTGAGGGCAAGTTTTGAAACTATTCAAAACTAATTAATTCCATAACTTATGTGTTTAAAGTAGTTTTAATCCAAAAACTCTTCAAGTTCCATAACTTGAGGACAAGTTATGGAAGACTTTAAACTAATAAAAGAATTAACTTTTCTTTATTTTATAACTTATGGAATGAATTAAGGTTACACTTTTTTTTAATTTATTATTTAATGAAGAGACTCTTGGTCCTCCATAACTTGAGGACAAATTATGGAGTCATAACACCATTTAATTAGAACTAGACTCTTCATTTTTGTAACCTTTGCCAACTTTTTATGAGTTTTATGAAACTTAAATGTGACTTTTCATATAACTTGAGGACAAGTTACAAAAACACATTTTAGAATCAACTCTTAGATTAATTTGGATTGAAAACAACTATTTCACTCAACTTTTCTATTAATCTAAGCAACTCATAAGAACAAGATAACTCAAATCAAACTTTTTCATGTAATTAGTCTAAACCTTAAACTAATACAAAACATGAATCTATTGAAAATTATCTTTGAAATTGGATTAGCATGAACATTACCACATCAAAAACAAGTTTATAAGTTCAAAAACATCTTAGGGTAATGTTCCTAGTCCAATTCCAGCCAAAAAAGTCGAATTTATGCTGTCTGGGGGTCCAGCTCGTCAAGTGCATGAACCAACTCGACGAGTTGGATCGATTTGATCACTTTTTAGGCATAGACTCGCCGAGTCTCCTGATGGACTCGCCGAGTCTGATGATCAGAAAAAAACAATTTCGATTTTTTAAGCAGTTTTGCAAGTATAACAAGAAAACAAGCCTAGGCTCTGATACCACTGTTGGGTTATGAGCATTCTAACACTCCTAAGTGTACATGCAACCCTAAATACCTTGGATCTATGTTTTCTCTATTATACATGCAAATAAGAACTTCCAAGGTATTATCCTAATCTAGCATACAAAACAATGAATGTAACAAGATAGAATACATACCTCTTTGATGTAGAAAGTCTTCATGAAGCTTGAGTGCCTAGTGCCCCAAGTGTGACACCTCAAATGGTTCACACAACACCAAATACACTTGGAATAACTTGAGAGAATTCTACACTCATGAAAATCGGCTAGCCCTTTCTAGAATGATACTAGTCGCCGATTTTGTCAAGAATAAGATCTTTATATAGTGTTACAATTAGGGTAAACCCTAATTGTCATGACTTTCCATTTCCTTGGATCCATGGGTTCAAATACACCATGGAGCATCCATGGACCATCCTATGGGTTTTAGCCCAACTTGATTATCCATGGAGCATTAGCCCACTATACAAGTATGGATGATTTACACAATCAACCCATATATTTAATTAGTCTTCTTTTGATCACTTAATTAATCCTAGATTAATTCTTGATCAATACTAATTAAATAATCTTATTATTATTATTAATATACTAGAACTTATAATATATTAATAACCATAAGTGTCTTATTTCTCTCATTATAGTCTATCCAAATGCATGATGCCATGTAACCCAAATGGACCATGCCGAGTCGGGTTAAGTCTTACCAATTATAGTTATGGACTTAGACATTAATCCAACAAATATACTATTTGATTCCGGAGCCAACTACTCCTTTGTGTCGCATAAATTCGGTGGGAAATTAGCATTACCTGTAGAAAAACTAGATAATGCCCTGATTGTAGAAGTTGCCAGTGGCAAATTCGTACCTGTTAGTAATCGTATTAGGAACATCGTCATCGACCTAAACGGAAACGAATTCCACGAAGATCTATTACCCATAGAGTTAAACGGTTTCGACATCGTTTTGGGTATGGATTGGCTTAGCGCCAACGATGCTGAGATTCAATGCCGAAAGAAGATAGTAAGGGTGAACCCACCTGGAAAGGAATCATTTATGGTGTACGGGGACAAACACAGAGTGAATTATGGAATCATCTCCCTGATGAAAGCCAGGAAATGTTTGTCCAAAGGATGTGCATCATACTTGGCATTCGTAATCGATGCTAAGAAGGAGAAGAAAGAGGTGCAGAATATACCGATTATGTGTGATTATCCGGAAGTCTTTCCCGAAGATCTTCCCGGATTACCACCTGATAGACAAGTAGAATTTTGTATAGACTTGTTACCAGGAACAACACTGATAGCAAAGGCACCTTACCGATTAGCACCGACGGAGATGAAGGAGCTTATGACGCACCTTCAGGAGCTGTTGGACAACGGTTTCATTCGACCTAGTTCATCACCCTGGGGAGCTCCGGTGTTATTCGTGAAGAAGAAGGACGGAAGTATGAGAATGTGCATAGACTACCGAGAGCTGAATAAGGCAACGGTGAAGAACAAGTATCCATTGCCGAGGATTGACGACCTATTCGATCAGCTGCAAGGTTCGAGCTACTTCTCAAAGATCGATCTTAGGTCAGGATATCATCAGTTGAAGGTGAGAGAACAAGATATTGAGAAGACTGCATTCAGAACAAGATATGGACACTATGAATTCTTGGTTATGTCATTTGGACTAACCAATGCTCCTGCAGCATTAATGGATTTGATGAATAGGGTTTGTAAACCATTCCTCGATAAATCCGTGATAGTGTTCATCGACGACATTCTCATCTACTCGAAAAGCCAAGAGGAGCATGGCAAGCATCTACGGGAAGTATTAGAAGTGTTGAAGAAGGAGAAGCTTTTTGCAAATTTCTCCAAATGCGACTTTTTGATACGGGAAGTCCAATTCTTGGGTCATGTTGTTAACCAGGAGGGAATAATGGTTGACCCTGCAAAAATCGAGGCTGTGATGAAGTGGGAACGTCCAAAGAGTCCCACGGAGATTCGAAGCTTTCTAGGATTAGCCGGATATTATCGACGATTTATCCAAGGCTTTTCTTCGATAGCTGCTCCATTAACAGCTTTGACTCATAAAGGAGCTACGTATACGCGGTGTGAGAAACACGATGAGGCATTCGAGAAGCTAAAGAAGAAGTTATGTGAAGCACCGATACTTTCTCTACCCGATGGAGTTGAAGACTTTGCGGTTTATAGTGATGCATCTGGAGTCGGGTTGGGTTGTGTTCTGACCCAAAGAGAAAAGGTGATAGCATACACATCTCGACAATTTAAAGAGCACGAAAAGAACTACCCCACTCATGATCTGGAGTTGGCAGCGGTAGTATTTGCCCTAAAGATATGGAGGCACTACCTCTACGGCACGAAGTGCAAGCTCTTCACTGATCATAAGAGTCTCCAGTATCTCTTTAATCAGAAGGAGTTAAACATGAGGCAACGCCGCTGGCTAGAACTACTCAAGGACTACGATTGTGAGATACTTTACCACCCAGGTAAAGCAAATATTGTTGCTGATGCTCTCATTCGGAAAGTCAATCTTGAAAGGAAAAGGCCAAGAGCGTTAAGAATTAAAGTCGTCTCGACGATTGTGGAAAGTATAAGGAAAGCTCAAGAAGAAGCTTTAGAGAAGAATGACCGAAAGGAAGAACGTTTGGGAAGAACGTTAGTGTTCGGTACAAACAGTCGAGGACTGAAGGTATTCCGAGATCGAATTTGGGTACCTAAGACGGGAGGAATAAGAGATCTTCTGATGGAAGAAGCACATAAGACCATGTACTCAATTCATCCCGGTAGCACTAAAATGTATAGGGACCTAAAACCCTACTACTGGTGGCCGACGATGAAGCTCGATGTTGCGAAGTATGTGGCCGAGTGCGTAACATGTGCGAGAGTTAAGGCACAACATCAAAAACCGTATGGGAGTTTAGAACCTTTACCTGTACCCATGGGTAAATGGGAAGACATCACCATGGATTTTGTGACTAAACTACCCAGAACGAAGAACGGACACGACATGATTTGGGTAGTCATGGATCGTTTCACCAAGAGTGCACACTTCATAGCAGCCAACGAGAGGTGGTCTATGGATAAACTAGCAAATGCTTACGTGAAGGAAATTGTAAGACTTCACGGTGTCCCTCTTATAATTGTATCTGATCGTGATAGTCGTTTCACGTCGAGGTTTTAGAGGAGTCTACAAGAGGAGTTGGGTACAAAGTTGTGTTTGAGTACTGCTTACCATCCGCAAACCGATGGTCAGAGCGAAAGAACAATTCAAACACTAGAAGATATGCTGAGAGCATGTACCCTTGAGTTCCAAGGGAACTGGGACGAGCACTTACCTTTGGTAGAATTCTCCTACAACAACAGTTTTCACTCGAGCATCAAGATGGCAACTTATCAAGCCTTGTATGGATAGAAGTGTCGTACGCCGTCTTGTTGGCTTGAAGCCGGAGAGAAGCAGTTTATGGGCCCCGAGATAGTCCATGAGACTACTGAGAAGTTGAAGGTGATTAGGGAAAGAATGTTAGCAGCCCAGGATCGACAGAAGAGCTATGCTGACAAGAAAAGACAACCAATGACTTTTGAAGTTGGGGATTCTGTTTTGCTTAAAGTCTCACCGTGGAAGGGATTTATAAGATTCGAAAAACGAGGGAATTTGAGTCCAAGGTTTATTGGACCGTTCAAAGTTCTTCAGAAGATAGGGAACCAAGCTTACAAGTTGGAATTGCCCAAAGAACTCAATGGTATTCATAACACCTTCCATGTGTGTTATTTGAGGAAATTCACGGGAGATGTTCCCGATATAGTTCCAATCTCAGAGTTAAGGATGGATGAGAATAAGAGGCTGATCGAAGAGCCCGAGGCAATTGTTGACCGTAAGACTAAGAAGTTACAACGCAAGATGGTCGACTTAGTGCTAGTCCGATGGAAACATTCGAATGGGCCGAATCTCACTTGGGAAACAGAGGATGACATGATGAGTCGCTATCCACATCTGTTTGCTGATGCATGATTCCGGGATGGAATCATCCTAAGGGGAGAGAATTGTAACGCCCGGGTTTCAGGGCTAAGCATATTTGTCAATGTAATAGTCTATGTCAACTATTGTAACTTTTTTTGAAGTAATAAAGATGAAATATTTGAGTATTATGTGTATTTATGTGCTTATAATTTAAATATAAATGTATAATTAATAAAGAATAAAAATAAAAGTCAAAATTAAAGTGTGAGATAAGCCCAATATTTCTACATAAAGTTGTAGAATATGTCTCAAGGTTTCTGTACATATAAAGAACGCCGAAATCCGAGTTATAACGAAGAAGTTATGGCCCGTCGAAGTTTTACGGTAAAACCGGCACGACACCGGGAAGCGTAAATAGTGAATTTACGATAGAGCGAGATTTAGCCTTAGCAATCTAAATGAAAGTTGTAGGATACGTTAAACTAAGAGCGTCGATAAAAAGAACGCCCAAATCTGACTTCGTATGAGGAAGTTATGATTTTTCGAAGTTTCGGCTTAGCAGTGTACAGCCCGAAACTCGAATTTTAGTTCGAGCAGTTTTTGGCTTACGCGACCTAAATGAGAGTTGAAGATATCATTAATAGGAACTCAACGGTAAAAAGACAGATGAAAACGGAGTCCGTATGAAGGAGTTACGAATTCTTCGCGGTCATTTAGCAGTCTAATCTCCTCCTATTGATAAATTTAAGATCGGTCAAGAATTAGCCGACGGAGTCTAAATGAAAGTTGTAGATATTGTTTTTACCTACGCGTGAAAAAAAAGAACGTCAAAAACGGAGCTCGTATGCGAGAGTTATGATTTTTCTAAGTCGGGAGGCTGTTGTGCGAAATCGGGTGACGTGGCGCAATCCTGACCGTTGCTTCCTCCCCAAGGCTAGCCACCAGATGGTGACACCTGGAACTCGAAGAGTTTGAGGCCAACTCGATGAGTTTTTGGCTTTTCCAGCCTATAAAAAGGGAGTCGGGTCACCCTCATTTCTCACACCTTTTCCCACTTCTTTCTTTCTCTAAACTCTCTCTCTAACCCCCCAAACCCCCCTAAAAGCCTAGGTAAACCCTTTAGCACCCGAAGGAAGCACCAAGGCTCCCGGAGTCCCGAGAAAAGGGGTCTTTCGGTTTGGGAACGCTGCTCCAGCGAAGCCCAGTTTTCGAGAAAACCCGCTGTAAGTGAGCTACGCCTAACCTATCTTTAGTTTAGCTAACGTTTTAATATAGTAATGTTATTAGGACCTTATAATAAGTACTTGGGCTATTATTATGGGTTATATAAGTATCGTTTAATGCTTATATAATAATGATAATAGCTAGACTATTAATTAGTCACGGTTATCGTTAGACTAAACCATAGTGGTATTGATACTAGGTTTTATCGAAGGAAAATCGTTTTGAGAGTACCGAAGCGCTATCCGAGTGCTGAGTCACCACCTTTCAGGTGAGTGCATAATTACTTTCAGCTTACACATAGATATGAAGTATTTTATATAAATTACATGCTATGTGTGCATATTATCTGAATACTTGCTATCTATGCTGGATGAACGTTTTTATACATGTTTTCAATGATTTAAACTGTATATGTATTTTATATCTACGAAAATGTTGGGGTAAACCATGGGTAGATGTAATAGGTGATGTGTGATAAAATGATGAGATGCCTTGATGTTGATGTTGTTGATTTTGTCATCTAGCGGAGTATGGATGACGACCACAGACTCTTTTAGACAGTCCAGTGGATCACTAGCAGGCTTGCAACCTGTAGGTGTTTGTGAACGATGTGTTCACCGGTGTAGTCCATCCCCCACATGGTTGCCTTTAGGACATTTATTGCTGAGGAATCCCCTTAGCAGTAGTGTCCGTCCCGATGATGATCCTTAGGCTAGGTCCTTTATGATAAGTGTTTAGGGATGTAAAGTGAGGATACCGGGAACGGGTAATCGGGTTATTGTTGATTGATGAAATTAATAAACTTATTTATTGTGGGTTGAAAACCCTATGTGCTCACCAGGCTCCCAAGCTTGACCCACTCAGTTTTATGTATTACAGGTAGTGGCGCTTGAGCATAGATATGATGTTGGAAGAGGGATTACGAATATAGGCCTGTAGATATGAAATAATGTAGTAAAGCTTATATTGTACTGTTTATGCTTTTGATCTGTACAAACATGACATCCCAAGTCTTTTAATGAAATACATTTCTATGGAAATGCTTTTGATAAATCTTTATCATATTTTGTTTTGGGACAAATTCCGCAATACTTTCATTTAAAATGTTACTCTGATTTTTAAACAAAGCATAAACAAACCGGTCTTTTCTGGCCGTGATTTTGGGGATGTCACAGATTAGCTTTTCATTGACATGATTTGATACGGTTTTGATACAGTTTTCTTGTGATACTTGTTATGGTTTTGGATACATTGACGTATGAGTTTTATTTTATGGTATTGATCTAATGAATTTAGTAATGATTAAACAAAAAATTTTTGGGTCGTATTTTGGGACGTTACACCGCAGTGAACAAACAAACATGTACCTTTTGGGCTAGAGTGTTATTATATGTACTTTACTCCTCATATAAAAATCAAGCATACACATCCATTCGGTCACGTAAAAAATACACCAAACAATTAGGAAATATATAGAATAAAACTTTTGGGCAATTCACCTATTGGATCATTTGGATTGTGCTAAAAGAAAAAGTTATCGCTAAGTGGATTAAAATTAGAGAGTAATAGTTACTTAGTTGGTAGATTGCAATGGATCAAATTCTTGAGTTTTGACCCATCATCTTGAGTCCTACGACGTTCTAGTTTATTAATTCGTCGTCGTGATTGTTGCAAGAGAAATTGAGAAAGAGAAAGGAAAACAAAACCAGAAACAAGGAAAGAAAGAAACACGAGTCCATGACTTACCAGTGATTAGTCGTTAAGGTTTTATCCCCACTTCCAGATGCATGGATCAACACAGAGAATACCGTTCTTCTTGGTCCTACGACAACTCTTCACCTTCCTACCACGACGACGGTAACTTTAACCATGGTAGCGGATTCTCTAACGACGACCACTTCGATCACCACCGTAGATACTAAAACCACCATCAAGATGTCGGTAACGAACCAAACGACTCATTTGGATACGCCAATGGAATTGCATTTGCTGGACGAAAGCGACAACTCTCTCACTCTGCTCACGGACCTCCTGGTTTGTTACCTTACTTATGTAATTCAAAGCAACAAATGCACAAGGGCTAGCGTATCTACATATAGCAAAGGTGGGTCCTAGGACCTACCTATTTTTTTAGTTTTATATATTAATTACATTGAATAAAGTTTAGGAACCATCTTGAGAAAAAATATGACCTACCTTACATTATTTTTGACAAGATAAAAAGACAAATAAATGAAAGAAATGGTGGTGGATTTATATTTAAATTTACAAAACAAATAGTTAATATTTATTAAAACTTATCCCATATAGGAGATAAAAAGAAAGAGATATAATTATTTGATATTATAAAATAGATGGTGGATGGTTATAATAAAAGTTGAAAAGCAACACAAATCATTCCGTATTGTTGGTTCGAAAAATAATTATTGCAAATGAACTCTTTAATAAAAAAGAGATTTAGTCGTGCAAAATAAATGTTTTTTTTTTTTACAAAAATCTAGTTTTAGGGGCCGGATAGACTGGTTTTTATTGATTCGACCCGACCCGATTCATCACATGGATTTTTTACTTTTTAGATTTTTCGATTTTATTTAATTAGAAACCACCGACTATTCTATTCCAGATTCGCCACTGCAAATGCATCCATAGATTTTATAAACATTTCCGAAACAACAGCTATAAACTATATCCCCCTGGAATTGATAGCTTCTTACCTTCAGATATGATATGGATTTTTATTTATTTATTTATTTTCCAAGCCACACCAAACATTATAACAACTACTGGAGATCAAAGACTTGCTGAAATAGTTTTATTGTCTCATGATACAACAATGATGGAAATTATGCGAAGTTTTATGTTAAAGGGGTCCCAAGAGAAGTCACTGAACAAGATGTAAGTTGTTTACATCTAACATCAGATTCCCATCCCCAAATTTAATGATGGTTGCATACATGATATATTATTCTAATTAGTAGTTACAAACATCACCAAAGGTTAAGCCCCCTTTGTATAAATCTTCAAATTTCTACTTTACATACTACTTTTGAAGTTAAACCAATTTTATGTCATTCCCCTGATTACCTGTACTTTCCTTTCCATGCTGTCATGTAGTAAGACCTTTTTGATGATATCTTAGCGACTTACAAGTGACAATGGAGCATCCATTCATTTTAGGAGCCAATAATTGCATCTCAACTACACCCATTTTCATGTATTTTGCGTTTGCTTAATGAAGTTCACCATCTTTTTAGAACAGAGCAATATGCTTCTCTTAAAAATGACAACCTTTTTTGTTCTAAACTGGAAATGATCAGACATAGTTCACAAGGGAAGACTGGACTGGCATGCTTTATAATTCATATGATAGAGAATATTATAGAGGTTTAAGTAGTGTAAGCAGATGGATGGAGTGCTTAAGGTGCACACATTATCAAATGAGTTTGATGGTCTTTGGTGCATGATTTATGTTTGTTATGCCTTTAAGTGTCACTTCTTTTGCATCTATGATCATGAAAATCATTTTTTTTGTATGCAATCATCATTGATCAAAATCATATCATCAGTCTCTTCCATGTAACAAGAACAATATTGCTTTCATCATCGTAATTTTCCTTTATCTTATCAGATCCGTTCCTTATTTGGTAAACATGGAAACATCATTGAGGTCGTTCTTTTCAAGCAACTAAAAAGCACACAAGAGCAAGGTAAAGTAGAATAGTCACCATGAGCAATATATTTTGATAAATAATCTCTGGTTCACACAAAAAGTTACTGGTTGTGCTAGGACAAAGTAAAAGGCGTTAATTAGATATTTTCTTGATTCGGTGTATAAAAACTGAAAATCATGTAATGACTTTCTAAATTAACATTAGCAAGCTGTATCTCTAGAATATTGTTTTATGAAATATGCAAAGATAGAGGATGCTGCCCAAGCTATACGAGCATTACATAATCAACATAGTTTTCCTGCGGTAAGTTTAAGTGTTTAACTACACTGAAGATGATGGTTAAACCTTCTGTCTGATTGTAGATATGAATCTTGTTATTACAGGGAATGCGTCCCATTGAAGTTAAATATGCCTCAAGCTCAAAGAAATACGAACATCTAGGTAACTCCATCTTATTGCGTAGTTGCATCCCTTTTCCAAATCTTTTCTTTTTTTCTCGAAATATTTGCAAAGATCTTAATTGACCAAGGTGTCAACCTATCTCGTCATCTCTCTATGCCTATGCCTATGCCTCTGTGTTGTGTGATGTGATAGGGTGCTTCAGGACGAATCAATGCAAAGTGTTTGCTGGTTTCGTGAACAAGCATGCATCCGAAGGGGAAATTGCAGAAGTATGCTCCACTCTAAAACTTTTACTTGCTTATCTGGAGAAGTTTCATGTCCCTTTTGTTGCACCGCATTTTAGTGTACAAGTTTGATTATCTTGCCACTTGGATGACGTATAATTATAGAATACTACTTGGTATTTGAGCACCTCTTGTATGTATGTAGACTCCTCCAAAAAAGTTTACTTGAGTTTGGGTACTATCATATATAGTATGTGTTGTAGTCTAGGTATTTGAGATAGGATTGAATGATTGAACTAGAATCAAATGTTTCAAGTGAATGTTCTGCTGCCTTTTGCGAGACAAGTCTCTCCTAAGAATTGAGTTCTAACTGAACAAAAGAATAGCTAGCTAACGAACTTGTAATGACCTCTTATTTATACTAGGATTAGCACCGACCTAACTAGGAAATGACAATAATACCCCTAATCACATCCTTTATCACATAAATAAGAAAAGAGATCAACCAAATTGGTGGGTCAGTGAAGGCTAGTCACACAAACAAAATTAACCCAAGCCTTGACCTTAATTATTTACGCCTGACCACCTCTCGTATAAGTTATATCTATTCTTTTTATGATATAGCTCCACCGGCCTTCACTTATTCTAGAAGAGACGAGAAAGGAATTAGAAACATGTTTTAGTGGAATGACATTTTGGGAGTTTTCCATTTAATATGAATAGTGGTGAGAATAAGGCGTTAGGATCTAGTGTCTTTGGGAGAGACCAACCTCTCTTTGCATTGTAAATTTGTAATCCTTTGGGTCGGAAGTAATTTATATAGTGGATGTGCAAACTGAGATCCAAATACAAAATCGGGGAAGGGAATGGAAGCTAATAGAGTGGTTGTGGTTGTGGTTGATGCTCTTTCAAGGAAATTTTAAGGTGTGTACGAGTTAATGACTTGTTAATTGTCACGATTGGATTGGACCTGCGGATGCCAAAGTTTTTGCATGTGTACCATGATCCATCCGGTCAATATGTGCAAGCAAAAAAAAACAGTCTACCACACATCCGGGAAGATCACTTCAGCCCCTGACTTTACCCAACACGAGTTGACTATTTACCATTTTTGTAGTGGTGTATAAACACTTGCTTATTGCAAAATTGTGACTTCATATCATAGGTTTCTTTCTTCCCAAGACAAGGTTTTTATGAGTGTCCTCAATCCTCAATAAATAAATGAATAAGACAGTCCATTGTTTCATTCAAGGAAAGAAAAATACTTGGTCTCAATGGTTGAGTATTTGTAAATGGACTCCTTTCAAAGTCTTGTGTTTGATTAGAAATATGGTTTCCACTTTCCACCCTATTAGAAGATCAACTTCCTCCGCTATCTTGGATGACCTGAAATTCAATTAACAGAAAATGAAGACCATGGAAAGACATTAATTTCTTTCAGTGTATCTTACACCGTGTTTGCCCACTTTCATACCCATTGTTCCATGTCTCTCAGCTCAAAAGAGAAGAGACATTGGTGTCCAACCTTTTTTTTCTTAGTTGCTGCCACACTTGCATCATCCTCCTTCCAACTCGAGGACAAACTGGCTCTCTGGGGCTACCTTCACTTATTCTACAAACAAGTAGAAACATCTTTTAGTGGAAGGGCATTTTGGGGATTTTCCATTTTAAAGGGATTTGGTCTATACATAGTGGTGAGAAATGAGAATAAGGCGTTGGTATCTTTTTGTGATATGATGCCTTTGGGAGAGGTTAGTCTCTCGAATACTAACAGTTTTTGTTTAAATTTGTAATCCTTTGGATTTTTAGTATTTTGGGTGTGAGAATTCATATTTGAGTATTGTTTTTGTCACAATCCGAAAATTTAAGATCCACCAAGGTGTAAACCCTAACCATGTATAAGTAAAACCACATTGCAATCCTTAGTTGCATTGTATCCTTTATAGCCTTAAAGGAATATTTATAATCTAGTAACTAAGTATGGTTGTAAACCTAACTTAATTTAAGCTAATATACGTTAACATAAGATAAAAGTTTAAAGTTTAAAACATGAAATAACCCCCACATATGAGTTTTCGGTCCAAGATCCAAGGATCTTTTAGTTTTCGGTCCAAGAGTTCTAGAAGCAATAGGTTTATGGTTTGGGAATATTACAAAGTTAGAGTTTTCGGTCATTGATTTAAAGAGGAAAGGGTTTTCGGTCTTGTGTGACCGAAAAAACAACCAAAAGCCCATTAAGGGACCGAAAACCCAAAGTCATGGCCTTTTATGAACCGTAAACACTTTCATATATATATATATATACCGGAAACACTCCTCATTTCTCACTTTTCACACCGAAATCCTTCCCATTTTTGCTCTCAAAACTCATCCATAAACAACATATATACATAAGATTCTTGCCCAAATTTTCTTATTTTCACCAAGAACACCAAGAAAAATCTTCAAATATTCAAGCTTACACTGAAAACTCCAACCGAAAACACCCAACACACTGAAAACGTCTACAATTATTTCAAATAATTCCTAAAGCTTTTTGTATGTATTTCTTACATAATTAAGTGTTGTCTAACACTTTAAATTAGTATCCATTATTTAAATTAATATCTTATTAATTTAAATACGACATCGGGTATAATGATTTTTAGGATACGACTATTCGCATGAGTTCTAACCTGATGTTCGTCACTACTACTTCGTATCTAAACGAGAACGCGCATTCGAGGTGAGTTCATACCCCTACGTTTTCACTATTTTACTATGTTTTTTTTTTTTTTTTTTTTTTGGGGGGGGGGGGGGGGGGGGGGGGGAATACAAGTAAAATGAAACACCCAAAAATTTCGTGCCAAATTAAAACTTTTTTAAACCATTTAAAACCATTCATCAATACAAAGTTTGTTTTCAAAATATCTAATATCAGAGTTTTCCTAGAAACATAAACAAATCATGAGGAGCTGTACGATCATGCCTTCGCCTTGCCACGATCCCATAATGTACCTGAAACAATAAACTGAAACTGTAAGCCCGAAAGCTTAGTGAGTTTCCCCCAAAATACCAACATCATACAATTATAACCACATCATATAACAATTACATAACAACATGTATATTAAGCCTTCAGCCTGACTGGACCACCTCGTAGGGCCTACAGCCTATCTGGACCGCTCCCCAGCCTTCGGCATGACTAGACCGCCTCACAGGGCCTACAGCCTATCCAGACCGCTCACCGGGTATGTTGGCCTACAACACAAAGCAGGACCGCCTCAACCCAACCCCCAATCAAACAAACATGTGCACATAAATAACATATGCTGGCTCATATCATATAACAGTTAAACCGATCGAATAGATCACTAATCATAGCAACATCCCAGTAACTGAGATACAGACCTTGTTGGGTTTTGAGCATTTTAACACTCCTATGGTGTACATGCAACCCTATAAACCTTGGATCTATGTTTTCTCTATTATACATGCAAATAAGAACTTTCCAAGGTTTTAATCCTAACTAGCATACTATGAGGCAACTATACTACAAAAACTAGTTAGATGACATACCTTTTGGTGTAGCTTGATGTCTTCAAGCTTTAAGAGCTTAGCCCCAATAGTGTGGAAGCCTCAAGTGGAATCACAAATCACCAAAACACCTTGGAAGACTTTGAGAATAAGAATACTTTGGTTCTCTCTAGTGAAATCGGCTAGCCCTCTTAGTGTACCCACACTAGTCCCAATTTCACCAACCATGGACATCTTTATATAGTGTGGAGGCTAGGGTTAAACCCATGACCTTTCATTTCATATTATCCATGAGATAAACACTCCATGGACTATCCATGAAAGCTTAGCCCAACCTAAATGAACTTGGCCCATCACACACATATATCTAAGAGTCCATATTTAGTTAGTTCATTTTGATCATTTAATTAATTCTAAATTAATTTTTGATCAATACTAATTAAATAATATGATTCCATATTAATATATTAGAACTTATAGTATATTAATATACTATTCTCAAAAGATTATCCATATAAATTGTGCCGGTGAAGTGCAACCCAAATGGACCCCGGGTCGGGTCAAGTACATACCAAATATAGTTATGGACTTAGACATTAATCCAACAGTCTCCCACTTGGATAAGTCTAAAACTATTATTGAGTATGACTTCAAAACCTAACTGGCAATCATAACTCTTAAAGCTGTTGTCGAACTCTGACCTTGTAAATGACTTGTCTATTAGATAAGGGATCATATATTCCTCCATTCTAGATATCATATGGACTGAGAGATGGATTATAATCATTCTCTCTGTCCATTTGTTGTTTCCTGATTTCCGATTCAGGACGACTGACTGACTGAAAAAATCAAATCAGTCCTGGTTTGGCCAAGCACTCATATGTGTCATCACTAAATCATCGAGGGGCCCACAGATATCACTTTTATCGTGAAGGTAAAAGGAATGGATAAACTTCGACTCATATGGCTTGTTTTGCTACTTGTTGAATTATACACAAAAGCACGTTTTATAACATCGAGTTACCAATGCGTTTTCATGTAATCAATGTACTATCAACTCATAGTAACAACTCATATCTCTAGGTTTGAAGAATATATGATATTATCGTCTCATGATCACTCGTGATAAAATCCATGAAGTGATTCAAATGAGCACGGGTTGAATCCAATACTCAGAACTTATGAACACTCATAAGTGTTGTAGCACAACTTTGTCCACCAAATTGGACCTCTACAAGCCAACCCATGACAGTCTTGATTCATACCTACTTCCAACATATGACGGACTGTGGATGGTTTGAATAACTTAGTTATTCCGGAAGAGTAACCTAGTTATTATGGAAGTCAAAACATGCAAAGTGAAACATAAGAATAAATGAATCTAATATTGTATCAAAACCTATGAATATAAATAAAACACTTTCTATTTATCACCATACTGATTACTCATTATTCATTGTTTCACTTTTATCAACTTTATACTTGAATTTTAACACTAGGTGTCCCATGCTCCAAGCATGTACAATATGTTTTTCTAAAGAATAGCTTTGCCATACACCAAGTATGAACTCTATGTTTGTCTATGATCCTTTTCTTTGTGAATTAGATCAATTGAACATAATTTCAATGATTCTCTTTTCACACTCCCAATTCCTTGTCTTGAATGTAAGAATTCCAAATTCCTATCATTTATCGAAATCTGCTTAGATTTTAAACTTATATGAATTGTTCCTCTTGTAATGATTATGCAGAAAGCCACAAAGGCTTGGCAACAATCATTACAGAGTATTCCAATGGAGAGCAATTCCATGGAAACGATGTCTCAGATTCAAAGCGCATTGTTTTGAACATGCTTCTTGCATTAAGTTTCTTTAACCTTACACAGATTACTTCCACCTATGAAGACAACTCTATATTCCCATTTTGACTACCACTTCTGAACAAGAGTTGCCTCTTTTCATACTATGTCAATATGGTCCTTCCAATATTAACAGTATACTTCCAACTGTCCTTGAGCAACCAATCTTTGGTAAACCTTAGATTGTCCTCGACAATTGCTTAATCACTTTAGTCATATCCAATTCTAGACATCGTTCCCCTTAATGCCCCAAGGCATTTGGAAAATTTAGAAATGATAAATATTATAGCACATGTAATCGATCTTGTACCCAAAGTAAATGGGACATGATTCATGATGTTTCATATAAAGACATGGTTCTAGACCAGTCTTTTTCCATAATAATTTTTGTTTGCCATATTCTCAAATTTTGACTATGAAAAGGGATGCCGTAATCATAATCGAATTTTGAGAATGCAATATATAGAATTTTCTTAAGTTGAACCAATCCAACATGAAATTCATATATATATATATATTCTTGACTAAAGGTGATTAAAATCTCAATATAAGCTCTTTAGAATGATTATAAACTCAATCTAAGCTATTTAGAATTGAAATGAAGTATAATTTCCTCTCCCTTAGTTATAGCAAAACAACTTTTTCAACCCCTGCAACCTCACGAATTGAAACTTTTGTTTTCTATAATTAACATTGCTAACTTGCAATTCTTATCATAATTATCATGCTCCCACTAACATGATCATTATTAGCATAACACTTATGCTCCCACTAGCTTTGACATGTATCCAAAAAACAGCTGGACCTTTAGAAGTTAATACTTTATTGACATTCTTACCAAAGTTCAGATTTCTGATACTAGATTGCTTTGATAAGGCTTTATCAAAATTATACACCTTATCTTAGATAGTTCACAGGTGTGTCTAAACAATTTCAGAACTATGAAAAGGGATGCTGTATTCATAGTCTAAATTGTTTAGACCTTTTGCCATTACTCATAAGTCAATGTTAGTGTGCCGGTTAACCACACACGCTCCACTAACGACTTTGAGAACTGCAAATATCACAATTGCTATCTTCTTAAAATATACATAGTGAAAGAGTTTCTTTACCATCATTTTCATGAATCGAAGAGAAACCTTATGACACTTAGATTTTATGGTATATATCACACCCCCGAACCAGACGGCGGAAACGTCCAGGGGCTTGTGTGTGACTTCATCTTGAAATATCATTACAGTGAATATAACTGAAACATAACATCATCATCATCACACATGTAATATAACAACATTCATTGTTTACATCAAGTATTGTGTTTGAATATTACATGCCAAAACAGTAAGAGTATGATGAAACAAAATATCACACAATATCTATTAGTTTGTTTCGTTCATCCTGCTTCAACGTTTTCCTGAGAATACAAGTTATTTTGAAAACGGTTAACATAAAAATGTTGGTGAGTTCATAAGCATGTTTGTGAAAATGATTTTTATAACTTTGAAAACCACCCGAAAATCCGATATTTTCTGAAAAACTGTTAGTGTGTTTGTGTTAGATCATGTATTAATGCATGTATGTCATTGTTTATTTGACTAAAAGGGTAAAGAAAATGTAGAGAGAATGTAAGAGCATGTAAAGAGAATGTTCCCAGAAAACCCGATGTTGCCTGTAAAACAAAAGGTCTTCCGTAAACTTCATAACGTTAATTCCTCTACGCGAGCCGTCATAACCATACTAAATAATGACAATTTCGCCGGTCTTGGCGCCGTTGGACGCCAGTTTTGACTTTGATTATAAGGTTTTCGTCACCCTAGACTGAGTTAGTCTAACTGTAGCGAACAGCTCAGGTGTGGGGTGTCATCCCCGTATAGATCTATACACAAATCCCCGTTCTCCCTCCAAGAGACTCTGGTTAGAACTACAGGCTACGATCGTACACTTAATAGGTGCCAACCGACAAAAACTCACTAGATCCTTAACCGAATTTCCGTGATGAAAAAGGTATAAACTCCTTCCAGGCCCAATGATCCATGTAAGTGAACCACTAAGGCATCGCTAAACATGTAAATCATTCAAGACCCAAATGGAATGAGATTATATAACATGGGCCCGAAATATATATGAAAGGACAACTAAGACCCATTTCACATGTAAAGTATTTATAGGCCCAAATAGAACACAAATAGTATCCAAGGTCCGTCGCACATGTTAATGGTGTTGGATTAGTGTCTAAGTCCATAACTATTTTGGTATGTACTTGACCCGATTATGAGCATGGTCCTTTTGGGTTGCCTTCACCATAGCAATATGTAGGATGATTTAAGGAGAGAAAGGTTTAAAATATGATTTATTAATATATTATGAGAATAATATATTAAAGGAGAAATCATATTGTTTAATTAATATTAGTCAAGAATTAATTGTTAATTAATTTTGTGGCTAAAAGAGATTAATTAAACTTAGGGGACTGAAGTTGTAATTATAAGATAATTATAATTGGGCTATGGATCACCTAATAATATATAGGTTGGACGAATTCTATGGGAGGCCCATTAGAAATCGTCCAAGGGATATGATTAAGGAGTCCATGGGCTGCTTAGGGCCTAAGCAGTCAAATTAGGGTTTCCTAGTTGTAAACCCTAATAGCCTACATGTATATAAAGGGCCCCTATGCCCCAAAAACGTGGAAAAGTCTTCCATTAGGGTTTCCAGCCGTTTTTGGTGCCTCCCCTCTCTTCTCCTCTTCATCCAAGTTGTATATGGTGCTTGTGACTCCATTAGAGGTGCAGCACTTGAGGCACTAAGCTTTCTAAGGCCAATTCAAGCAAGCAATTGATTGTTATTGCTATATAACAATCAAAGGTAATTCTATAAACCCTAATTCAGTTCATAATATGTTAGATCTAAGTTTATTAGTCTTGGATTCAAAGCATGTACAATAGAGAAACCTAGATCCAAGCATTAGGGTTTGTATGAGCACATAGGATTGTTCTTATGCCTAAAACCCATCAGTGGTATCAGAGCCTTGATTGGTTTCTGTTGTATGTGATGCTATGTTGAATTATTTACTGAAAAACGAGTTTTTTTTGCCTCTGCCCGACTCAACTCGGCGAGTCCAGGTCTGACTCGACGAGTCAGTGCGTCAGGCAGAGGGTATTTCGGGATTTAGCTGCTGTTTTGACTTGGATTTGATGCTTAAATTGTTTTATGAAGTTAAAATCCGAATTTTATCTTAATTATATGTTTATCCTTGCCAAAACAATAGATAATTTCAAATCTTTTAAATATTGGTTGTTTATATGATAAATATGGAATATTTCAAATTATTTATCTAATGACTAAAATAAGATTAGGTCAAATATAGATAATGAATAAATTAATTGTTTAACTTATATTATTTGTTATTTGATCCTTGTGATGTGAAAAAGTTTCAATTGCACCCTTTAGGTTTTATAGTTTAAATTTGAACTTAAAAGTTTCGTTTATGAAATTTAAATAAGTTAAACCCTAATGTTTTGAAATGTTTCAAAAACTTGCCCTCAAGTTTTGGAATTTTAAATTTGATTAAAAGTTTAATTTTGAAATGCTAAATTCTAAAACCCTAGTAATTTGAAAAGTTCAAATCACTCCCTTATGGTTTTTATTAATTAATTAAAGTGTATAGTTAAAAGTGATTTAATAAAACCATAAAGTTTTTGGTTTACATTTAATTAAATTAAAAGTATAATTTACTAAATTAAACCACCTAGTATTTTAAAAGTGTAAAATACACCCTATACTATATATAACATTAAAAGTCTAATATTATATATATGTATGAGTAAACAGTCAGTCTTACCGTTAGTAGGCCTCATTCACGAAGCTGGTCTATAAGGGGTGTTTAAGGAAATTGCCTATAAAATGGCGATTGAATGGGTATCCACTCTTACCCACCGCACTCTTGACTAGTGGAGGGTCGTTAGCCGAACGGGTAGGATAGGACAGAAACCTTCCATTATAAGTATAATGAAGTACAAAGTAACTAAATGCTTTTTCAAATTCCCAAATCATAGTTACTTTAGGCAAAATGTGAAATTGCATGCTAACCCATGGAATTACACTTCGTACCCTTGTCAAACGTTAGTGGAGCGTGTGTGGTTAACCGGCACACTAATTTGGGGATGACATTGGTGGCGGAGGGTGGCTCGATGCTTATCATAGATCAATGGAGCGTGTGTGGCTAACCGGCACATTGATTAGGTGATTGTAGCATTGGGTGCACCACGTGATTCGTATGGTTATTCACACCTTATTTGTGATCCTCGGCATCCCAGTCACAAATAGTAGGGCATAATCGAGATAAAACATGCCATTGAAAAGTTCAATGAATCTCAAAAGATCTAGGAGTTTCAATTCATTTAAAACTTAATCTTCCTTTTCGTTTTTCATGGTGGAAATTGGTAAATCGTCATTTACCTACCTTCAAATATTTTACAACTAGATTACGGCATCCCTTTTCTAGGTTGTAGAATATTATGTTGGATCCTAGCTTGATGTTTCATTTGGGTGTTACATCAAGAATTCTAATCAACTTAACTTGAATTTTCTCCCGTTCTGTAGATGTCTGAATCTTACAATGGTCTTCCCAAATCCTTTGGAACAAGCTTTCCAAATGAAGATGACGTTCCGATACATGATCAAGGAAATGAGAGTCATGCTTCACTTCCTCCACCTCCTCCAATTGTTCTCCCTGACCCACAAGTTCAAAGGCTTGAAAAGTTCAAGCTCACTCAAGCCCTTTTGGCGAGTAAACACGAAGATGGGAAACCTGTGTGTGCACACATCTTAGAGATGAAGTCACACATTGATAGGTTAAGCATGTTGGGTGTCGAGATTTCAAGTGAGTTGGCTGTTGACTGGGTTCTTCAGTCACTTTCTGAATCATATAGTGAGTTTGTTAGAGAGTACTATATGATGGACCACGACGTGACCCTAATTGATCTCACCTATTTGCTTATAGCTGCTGAATCAGCAATGATTTGGCGGGTTGGTCAAGCAAATTTGTCTAGTGAATCAAACTCCCAAACTTCAATGGACACTGGCAACATTGGAAGTCCAGAAAGAACTAAGTCTGTGATTGTCCGATGTGCTGTGCCAAAGGAGTCCATTTGCTTTTATTGCCAAAAGAAAGGGCATTGGAGACGAAGTTGCCCTAACTACCTGAGAGATCTAAGAGATGGGAGAGTCAAGACGTATGGCTCTGCTTCAGGTAAAATCCATTATCTAACTCTTTTGAGTTCCTATTCTAGATTCTTAATACATGATGTGATAAGATTACATTTTGATGTTTTGTAGGATCGAAGAAAAGAGAGGATGCTTGAGGGAAGAAGTGAGCTGAATCTAATCATGAAGAAATGGATTTCGATCGCATTACTTGAAGAATGGATTCTTGAGCTACTACTTGGAGTTAGAATAGATTGTTAAGAAATATGTAATAACATTGTTTTCAATTGAATTGCATTGTAATTACAAATTTTTTCCGCAATAAAATGAATTTTGATTTTATCTTATTTATTTATCCTTGTGATGGCATGTATGAAAAATTGATGTTTGAATGTTTCTATTATTAGCAATAATGGATTTGATTCTTAATTGTGTTATTTGTGGAAATGTCAAAAGTTTACCAAATAGGGAGAGTTTCTCATCGCCCAAGTTTCAATTGGACAGAAACTTGGAATCATGCAATGTGTATTGCATGATGAATGAAAAACTTTCACATTTGGGAAACTTAGACTAATTCTTTGGCAAAGTGTCAATTGAAGGACTAGGAGATCGAGTACACTAGGTCGTACGTTGATCAAGTCTACCACAAGAGTGACAAAGATATTCATCATGATTTACTAAAGTTTAGTAAATATGGTTATACTTATAAGATTGAGTATAATTCTGAGTTAACTGAAATAGTTTCAATCAATAGCAGAATGAATAAGAAGAATCAAGAAGGCAGAAAGATAAAAGTTTCTCCATTCTAAGAACAAGAGAGAGTACCTTTTATTGTGTTTTATGATAAGTCTTAATGTCTCAATTGATCCTCTAAGTGAGTCTTAGTGCAATTGCATGTCTAAGAAGAGGAATCAAGAATTGTAGAAATGGTTAAATCAATAAGTCAATCATACTTCGTTCCAATATCAAGTCTTAAAGTCAAGATTGTGACATTGAGTGAAAAGTCTTAAGTAGGTTTATAACACTCATCAAATGTGGAATTTAGAAAAAGGTTTTCTCATTCTTGCACATTTAAAATTAGTAAGTTGTGATGTCTTGGATAAGACAAAGACCAACTAGGACCAATTATGTGAAGTGTTTTGTCTTGATAAGAACTACACTAACTCTTGAATATTTGCTTTGTCAAGAAATGTTTCTTGACAAGAGAATCTTATATGACAAGGAGTCAGTGGGAGTCTTAATGGTCTTAAATTTTTTTTTTTAAGAACAAATCAAGAATAAACCTTATCGATCATCACTAGCACACGACTTGAGGTTTACAACTTGTCGCACTGACATTATCTTGTTTTCTGTGCCATTCCAATTAAGTTAATTGCGTATGTGAGTTCTATGAGTTCTCATTTGAATGCATACTAGAGCCTTAGTCGATGGAAAGTACATTGATATGTAAGGACAAGTTACTAAACTACTTGGAAGACATGGTGGGCACTCGTGTTACCATAAGGCAAGAAATCAAGATTAAGAAAGTTCAGTCCATATGAGTTTGGATTTGTCGCAAACCTTGGTTTGGCAAATTCACATGGATAGGAACTCATTCACCATAAAATCTAAGTGTCATAAGATTCCCTCCTTCATGAAAATGACTGTGAGGAAATACTTTCACTAAGAGAGGTTTTAAGAAGATAGCAATTGTGAAAATTGTATTCTCACATTCGATTATGGTTACGGCATCCCTTTCCATAGTTCGAATTGTGAGATTTGGCAATTAGTTTGAACATTTGGAACTTAGTAACATAAGTTCTAGATTGTTTAAACACACATATGAGCTATCTAAGGCAAAGGTGTATAAGTTGAAGAAGCTTAGATAAAGGCTTATCGAAGCATCTGGTATTAGAAATATGAATTTCAGAAATTCAATAGGCATTGTTTTCTGGAAGTTCATTTGTTTTCTGAATACATGTCAAGGCTAGTGGGAGCATAAGTGTTGTGTTTATATGATAATCATCATGATAGTGGGAGCATAAGTGTTATGATTGTATGATTATTATAGCAAGTATTGCAAGTTAGCAATATTAATTATAGAAAAGCAAAGATTCCATTTGCAAAGTTGCATGGGTTGAAAAGTTGTTTTGCTATAATTAAGGGAGAGAATATTATACTTCGTTTCAAAATCTAAAGCTTAGATTAAGAAATTTTAATATTTTCAGTCAAAAGATACATTGTGTGTTCTCAAAATTTCGATTATGATTACGGCATCCCTCTTCATAGTTCGAATTGTGAGAACATGACACGTAAAATATTATGGCAAAAGGTTGGTAAAGTATCATATCTTTATGTAAGACATTATGCATCGTGTCCCATACACTTCGGGTATAGGATCGATTGCAAATGCTATAATAATTTACCATACTAAAATTTTTCAAATGTCTAGCGCATTAAGAGGGAAAAAGGACTAGAATGGATTTTGACTAAAATTATTAAACAACTATCAAAGGACGATCCAAAGTTCGCTGAGGATTGGTCGCTTGTGAGTAGTTGGAAGTATGGTATTGGATGGACCATATCGACATTACTATGAATAGATAAGATTCTATCAAGAATGAGTTGTCATATGGCAAATGTGGAAATGTTTCCATATTGGGAGTTGGATATTAAGAATCTATGTCTAGATTAGAAACTTGTAACAATTTCCGATAGAGTACCTTGTAATTTCATTAGCCAAGTCTTGGTGACTTTTGTGCTATGACTTTACGAAAGGATCGTTGCGTAAAATGTTAGAATCTAGCATATTCTAATAGTAGCAAAGAACCTTGTGTTCTTACACTAACCATGGGGATTGAGGAATTGTGAAATAAGAATCATTGGAAAAGTTTACAATTGTTCTATTTCACAAAGCATGGACCATAGGAAACAAAGTGTGCATGCTTAGAGCATGGGATAATTGTTGTTGTAATTCAAGTAATGAGTTGATTATCCGAAACATTAAATAATAAATAATGAGTAATCAATATGGTGGATAAATAGAAGTGTTTTATTTACTCTCACAAGTTTGGGGCCATATAGGATTAAGTTTTATTGTTATGTTTAAATTTGCATGTTTTGACTTCCAGAATAACTAGGTTATTCAAACATCCACAGTCGGTCATACGTTAGAAGTAAGTATGAAGGAAGACTGTCATGAATCTGTCTGTAGATTGTCTGAAGTGTTTAGACATAGCACAAGTTTGCTGCAGAGTTCATGAGTGCTTTGATAAGATTAGAGTATTGGATTAAACCCACGCTCACTTGGATCACTTCATGGATTTATCACGAGTGATTAGTGAGACGATAATATTGTATATTCTTGAAACCAAGACATGTGAGTTGTTATTTGTTGGTCGGTTGCACATTGGTAATAAGTAAACGCACCAGTAACTTGGTGTTATAAAACTTATTGTTGTGTGTGATTCGATCAGTAAATGCAAGCGAGCATATGAGTCTAAGTTTATCCATTCCTTTTACCCAAAGTAGGATAAAAGCGATATCATTGGGCCTCTCGATGATTTAGTGATGACACCTAAGCGCTTGGCCAAGCCGGGACTAAGTTGATGTGTTCAATTGTAGTCTGTTATCGGTCGTCATAAATCGGAAGTCGGGAAACAGTATAGAGAGAATGATTGAAATTCATGTCTTTTGTCTATACGATATCTTGAGAATGGAGGAATATATAATCCCTTATCTAGAGGACACGCTATCTGATAAGATCATAGTTGACAGCGGCTTTTGAAAGCTACGATTGCTGATCAGGTTCTGAAGTCATACGGAAAATAGTTATTAGACTTATCCAAGTGGGAGACTGTTGGATTAGTGTCTGAGTCCATAACTATTTTGGTATGTACTTGACCCGATTATGAGCATGGTCCTTTTGGGTTGCCTTCACCATAGCAATATGTAGGATGATTTAAGGAGAGAAAGGTTTAAAATATGATTTATTAATATATTATGAGAATAATATATTAAAGGAGAAATCATATTGTTTAATTAATATTAGTCAAGAATTAATTGTTAATTAATTTTGTGGCTAAAAGAGATTAATTAAACTTAGGGGACTGAAGTTGTAATTATAAGATAATTATAATTGGGCTATGGATCACCTAATAATATATAGGTTGGACGAATTCTATGGGAGGCCCATTAGAAATCGTCCAAGGGATATGATTAAGGAGTCCATGGGCTGCTTAGGGCCTAAGCAGTCAAATTAGGGTTTCCTAGTTGTAAACCCTAATAGCCTACATGTATATAAAGGGCCCCTATGCCCCAAAAACGTGGACGAGTCTTCCATTAGGGTTTCCAGCCGTTTTTGGTGCCTCCCCTCTCTTCTCCTCTTCATCCAAGTTGTATATGGTGTTTGTGACTCCATTAGAGGTGCAGCACTTGAGGCACTAAGCTTTCTAAGGCTAATTCAAGCAAGGAATTGATTGTTATTGCTATATAACAATCAAAGGTAATCTATAAACCCTAATTCAGTTCATAATATGTTAGATCTAAGTTTATTAGTCTTGGATTCAAAGCATGTACAATAGAGAAACCTAGATCCAAGCATTAGGGTTTGTATGAGCACATAGGATTGTTCTTATGCCTAAAACCCATCAGTGGTATCAGAGCCTTGATTGGTTTCTGTTGTATGTGATGCTATGTTGAATTATTTACTGAAAAACGAGTTTTTTTTGCCTCTGCCCGACTCAACTCGGCGAGTCCAGGTCTGACTCGACGAGTCAGTGCGTCAGGCAGAGGGTATTTCGGGATTTAGCTGCTGTTTTGACTTGGATTTGATGCTTAAATTGTTTTATGAAGTTAAAATCCGAATTTTATCTTAATTATATGTTTATCCTTGCCAAAACAATAGATAATTTCAAATCTTTTAAATATTGGTTGTTTATATGATAAATATGGAATATTTCAAATTATTTATCTAATGACTAAAATAAGATTAGGTCAAATATAGATAATGAATAAATTAATTGTTTAACTTATATTATTTGTTATTTGATCCTTGTGATGTGAAAAAGTTTCAATTGCACCCTTTAGGTTTTATAGTTTAAATTTGAACTTAAAAGTTTCGTTTATGAAATTTAAATAAGTTAAACCCTAATGTTTTGAAATGTTTCAAAAACTTGCCCTCAAGTTTTGGAATTTTAAATTTGATTAAAAGTTTAATTTTGAAATGCTAAATTCTAAAACCCTAGTAATTTGAAAAGTTCAAATCACTCCCTTATGGTTTTTATTAATTAATTAAAGTGTATAGTTAAAAGTGATTTAATAAAACCATAAAGTTTTTGGTTTACATTTAATTAAATTAAAAGTATAATTTACTAAATTAAACCACCTAGTATTTTAAAAGTGTAAAATACACCCTATACTATATATAACATTAAAAGTCTAATATTATATATATGTATGAGTAAACAGTCAGTCTTACCGTTAGTAGGCCTCATTCACGAAGCTGGTCTATAAGGGGTGTTTAAGGAAATTGCCTATAAAATGGCGATTGAATGGGTATCCACTCTTACCCACCGCACTCTTGACTAGTGGAGGGTCGTTAGCCGAACGGGTAGGATAGGACAGAAACCTTCCATTATAAGTATAATGAAGTACAAAGTAACTAAATGCTTTTTCAAATTCCCAAATCATAGTTACTTTAGGCAAAATGTGAAATTGCATGCTAACCCATGGAATTACACTTCGTACCCTTGTCAAACGTTAGTGGAGCGTGTGTGGTTAACCGGCACACTAATTTGGGGATGACATTGGTGGCGGAGGGTGGCTCGATGCTTATCATAGATCAATGGAGCGTGTGTGGCTAACCGGCACATTGATTAGGTGATTGTAGCATTGGGTGCACCACGTGATTCGTATGGTTATTCACACCTTATTTGTGATCCTCGGCATCCCAGTCACAAATAGTAGGGCATAATCGAGATAAAACATGCCATTGAAAAGTTCAATGAATCTCAAAAGATCTAGGAGTTTCAATTCATTTAAAACTTAATCTTCCTTTTCGTTTTTCATGGTGGAAATTGGTAAATCGTCATTTACCTACCTTCAAATATTTTACAACTAGATTACGGCATCCCTTTTCTAGGTTGTAGAATATTATGTTGGATCCTAGCTTGATGTTTCATTTGGGTGTTACATCAAGAATTCTAATCAACTTAACTTGAATTTTCTCCCGTTCTGTAGATGTCTGAATCTTACAATGGTCTTCCCAAATCCTTTGGAACAAGCTTTCCAAATGAAGATGACGTTCCGATACATGATCAAGGAAATGAGAGTCATGCTTCACTTCCTCCACCTCCTCCAATTGTTCTCCCTGACCCACAAGTTCAAAGGCTTGAAAAGTTCAAGCTCACTCAAGCCCTTTTGGCGAGTAAACACGAAGATGGGAAACCTGTGTGTGCACACATCTTAGAGATGAAGTCACACATTGATAGGTTAAGCATGTTGGGTGTCGAGATTTCAAGTGAGTTGGCTGTTGACTGGGTTCTTCAGTCACTTTCTGAATCATATAGTGAGTTTGTTAGAGAGTACTATATGATGGACCACGACGTGACCCTAATTGATCTCACCTATTTGCTTATAGCTGCTGAATCAGCAATGATTTGGCGGGTTGGTCAAGCAAATTTGTCTAGTGAATCAAACTCCCAAACTTCAATGGACACTGGCAACATTGGAAGTCCAGAAAGAACTAAGTCTGTGATTGTCCGATGTGCTGTGCCAAAGGAGTCCATTTGCTTTTATTGCCAAAAGAAAGGGCATTGGAGACGAAGTTGCCCTAACTACCTGAGAGATCTAAGAGATGGGAGAGTCAAGACGTATGGCTCTGCTTCAGGTAAAATCCATTATCTAACTCTTTTGAGTTCCTATTCTAGATTCTTAATACATGATGTGATAAGATTACATTTTGATGTTTTGTAGGATCGAAGAAAAGAGAGGATGCTTGAGGGAAGAAGTGAGCTGAATCTAATCATGAAGAAATGGATTTCGATCGCATTACTTGAAGAATGGATTCTTGAGCTACTACTTGGAGTTAGAATAGATTGTTAAGAAATATGTAATAACATTGTTTTCAATTGAATTGCATTGTAATTACAAATTTTTTCCGCAATAAAATGAATTTTGATTTTATCTTATTTATTTATCCTTGTGATGGCATGTATGAAAAATTGATGTTTGAATGTTTCTATTATTAGCAATAATGGATTTGATTCTTAATTGTGTTATTTGTGGAAATGTCAAAAGTTTACCAAATAGGGAGAGTTTCTCATCGCCCAAGTTTCAATTGGACAGAAACTTGGAATCATGCAATGTGTATTGCATGATGAATGAAAAACTTTCACATTTGGGAAACTTAGACTAATTCTTTGGCAAAGTGTCAATTGAAGGACTAGGAGATCGAGTACACTAGGTCGTACGTTGATCAAGTCTACCACAAGAGTGACAAAGATATTCATCATGATTTACTAAAGTTTAGTAAATATGGTTATACTTATAAGATTGAGTATAATTCTGAGTTAACTGAAATAGTTTCAATCAATAGCAGAATGAATAAGAAGAATCAAGAAGGCAGAAAGATAAAAGTTTCTCCATTCTAAGAACAAGAGAGAGTACCTTTTATTGTGTTTTATGATAAGTCTTAATGTCTCAATTGATCCTCTAAGTGAGTCTTAGTGCAATTGCATGTCTAAGAAGAGGAATCAAGAATTGTAGAAATGGTTAAATCAATAAGTCAATCATACTTCGTTCCAATATCAAGTCTTAAAGTCAAGATTGTGACATTGAGTGAAAAGTCTTAAGTAGGTTTATAACACTCATCAAATGTGGAATTTAGAAAAAGGTTTTCTCATTCTTGCACATTTAAAATTAGTAAGTTGTGATGTCTTGGATAAGACAAAGACCAACTAGGACCAATTATGTGAAGTGTTTTGTCTTGATAAGAACTACACTAACTCTTGAATATTTGCTTTGTCAAGAAATGTTTCTTGACAAGAGAATCTTATATGACAAGGAGTCAGTGGGAGTCTTAATGGTCTTAAATTTTTTTTTTTAAGAACAAATCAAGAATAAACCTTATCGATCATCACTAGCACACGACTTGAGGTTTACAACTTGTCGCACTGACATTATCTTGTTTTCTGTGCCATTCCAATTAAGTTAATTGCGTATGTGAGTTCTATGAGTTCTCATTTGAATGCATACTAGAGCCTTAGTCGATGGAAAGTACATTGATATGTAAGGACAAGTTACTAAACTACTTGGAAGACATGGTGGGCACTCGTGTTACCATAAGGCAAGAAATCAAGATTAAGAAAGTTCAGTCCATATGAGTTTGGATTTGTCGCAAACCTTGGTTTGGCAAATTCACATGGATAGGAACTCATACACCATAAAATCTAAGTGTCATAAGATTCCCTCCTTCATGAAAATGACTGTGAGGAAATACTTTCACTAAGAGAGGTTTTAAGAAGATAGCAATTGTGAAAATTGTATTCTCACATTCGATTATGGTTACGGCATCCCTTTCCATAGTTCGAATTGTGAGATTTGGCAATTAGTTTGAACATTTGGAACTTAGTAACATAAGTTCTAGATTGTTTAAACACACATATGAGCTATCTAAGGCAAAGGTGTATAAGTTGAAGAAGCTTAGATAAAGGCTTATCGAAGCATCTGGTATTAGAAATATGAATTTCAGAAATTCAATAGGCATTGTTTTCTGGAAGTTCATTTGTTTTCTGAATACATGTCAAGGCTAGTGGGAGCATAAGTGTTGTGTTTATATGATAATCATCATGATAGTGGGAGCATAAGTGTTATGATTGTATGATTATTATAGCAAGTATTGCAAGTTAGCAATATTAATTATAGAAAAGCAAAGATTCCATTTGCAAAGTTGCATGGGTTGAAAAGTTGTTTTGCTATAATTAAGGGAGAGAATATTATACTTCGTTTCAAAATCTAAAGCTTAGATTAAGAAATTTTAATATTTTCAGTCAAAAGATACATTGTGTGTTCTCAAAATTTCGATTATGATTACGGCATCCCTCTTCATAGTTCGAATTGTGAGAACATGACACGTAAAATATTATGGCAAAAGGTTGGTAAAGTATCATATCTTTATGTAAGACATTATGCATCGTGTCCCATACACTTCGGGTATAGGATCGATTGCAAATGCTATAATAATTTACCATACTAAAATTTTTCAAATGTCTAGCGCATTAAGAGGGAAAAAGGACTAGAATGGATTTTGACTAAAATTATTAAACAACTATCAAAGGACGATCCAAAGTTCGCTGAGGATTGGTCGCTTGTGAGTAGTTGGAAGTATGGTATTGGATGGACCATATCGACATTACTATGAATAGATAAGATTCTATCAAGAATGAGTTGTCATATGGCAAATGTGGAAATGTTTCCATATTGGGAGTTGGATATTAAGAATCTATGTCTAGATTAGAAACTTGTAACAATTTCCGATAGAGTACCTTGTAATTTCATTAGCCAAGTCTTGGTGACTTTTGTGCTATGACTTTACGAAAGGATCGTTGCGTAAAATGTTAGAATCTAGCATATTCTAATAGTAGCAAAGAACCTTGTGTTCTTACACTAACCATGGGGATTGAGGAATTGTGAAATAAGAATCATTGGAAAAGTTTACAATTGTTCTATTTCACAAAGCATGGACCATAGGAAACAAAGTGTGCATGCTTAGAGCATGGGATAATTGTTGTTGTAATTCAAGTAATGAGTTGATTATCCGAAACATTAAATAATAAATAATGAGTAATCAATATGGTGGATAAATAGAAGTGTTTTATTTACTCTCACAAGTTTGGGGCCATATAGGATTAAGTTTTATTGTTATGTTTAAATTTGCATGTTTTGACTTCCAGAATAACTAGGTTATTCAAACATCCACAGTCGGTCATACGTTAGAAGTAAGTATGAAGGAAGACTGTCATGAATCTGTCTGTAGATTGTCTGAAGTGTTTAGACATAGCACAAGTTTGCTGCAGAGTTCATGAGTGCTTTGATAAGATTAGAGTATTGGATTAAACCCACGCTCACTTGGATCACTTCATGGATTTATCACGAGTGATTAGTGAGACGATAATATTGTATATTCTTGAAACCAAGACATGTGAGTTGTTATTTTTTGGTCGGTTGCACATTGGTAATAAGTAAACGCACCAGTAACTTGGTGTTATAAAACTTATTGTTGTGTGTGATTCGATCAGTAAATGCAAGCGAGCATATGAGTCTAAGTTTATCCATTCCTTTTACCCAAAGTAGGATAAAAGCGATATCATTGGGCCTCTCGATGATTTAGTGATGACACCTAAGCGCTTGGCCAAGCCGGGACTAAGTTGATGTGTTCAATTGTAGTCTGTTATCAGTCGTCATAAATCGGAAGTCGGGAAACAGTATAGAGAGAATGATTGAAATTCATGTCTTTTGTCTATACGATATCTTGAGAATGGAGGAATATATAATCCCTTATCTAGAGGACACGCTATCTGATAAGATCATAGTTGACAGCGGCTTTTGAAAGCTACGATTGCTGATCAGGTTCTGAAGTCATACGGAAAATAGTTATTAGACTTATCCAAGTGGGAGACTGTTGGATTAGTGTCTGAGTCCATAACTATTTTGGTATGTACTTGACCCGATTATGAGCATGGTCCTTTTGGGTTGCCTTCACCATAGCAATATGTAGGATGATTTAAGGAGAGAAAGGTTTAAAATATGATTTATTAATATATTATGAGAATAATATATTAAAGGAGAAATCATATTGTTTAATTAATATTAGTCAAGAATTAATTGTTAATTAATTTTGTGGCTAAAAGAGATTAATTAAACTTAGGGGACTGAAGTTGTAATTATAAGATAATTATAATTGGGCTATGGATCACCTAATAATATATAGGTTGGACGAATTCTATGGGAGGCCCATTAGAAATCGTCCAAGGGATATGATTAAGGAGTCCATGGGCTGCTTAGGGCCTAAGCAGTCAAATTAGGGTTTCCTAGTTGTAAACCCTAATAGCCTACATGTATATAAAGGGCCCCTATGCCCCAAAAACGTGGACGAGTCTTCCATTAGGGTTTCCAGCCGTTTTTGGTGCCTCCCCTCTCTTCTCCTCTTCATCCAAGTTGTATATGGTGTTTGTGACTCCATTAGAGGTGCAGCACTTGAGGCACTAAGCTTTCTAAGGCTAATTCAAGCAAGGAATTGATTGTTATTGCTATATAACAATCAAAGGTAATCTATAAACCCTAATTCAGTTCATAATATGTTAGATCTAAGTTTATTAGTCTTGGATTCAAAGCATGTACAATAGAGAAACCTAGATCCAAGCATTAGGGTTTGTATGAGCACATAGGATTGTTCTTATGCCTAAAACCCATCAGTGGTATCAGAGCCTTGATTGGTTTCTGTTGTATGTGATGCTATGTTGAATTATTTACTGAAAAACGAGTTTTTTTTGCCTCTGCCCGACTCAACTCGGCGAGTCCAGGTCTGACTCGACGAGTCAGTGCGTCAGGCAGAGGGTATTTCGGGATTTAGCTGCTGTTTTGACTTGGATTTGATGCTTAAATTGTTTTATGAAGTTAAAATCCGAATTTTATCTTAATTATATGTTTATCCTTGCCAAAACAATAGATAATTTCAAATCTTTTAAATATTGGTTGTTTATATGATAAATATGGATTATTTCAAATTATTTATCTAATGACTAAAATAAGATTAGGTCAAATATAGATAATGAATAAATTAATTGTTTAACTTATATTATTTGTTATTTGATCCTTGTGATGTGAAAAAGTTTCAATTGCACCCTTTAGGTTTTATAGTTTAAATTTGAACTTAAAAGTTTCGTTTATGAAATTTAAATAAGTTAAACCCTAATGTTTTGAAATGTTTCAAAAACTTGCCCTCAAGTTTTGGAATTTTAAATTTGATTAAAAGTTTAATTTTGAAATGCTAAATTCTAAAACCCTAGTAATTTGAAAAGTTCAAATCACTCCCTTATGGTTTTTATTAATTAATTAAAGTGTATAGTTAAAAGTGATTTAATAAAACCATAAAGTTTTTGGTTTACATTTAATTAAATTAAAAGTACAATTTACTAAATTAAACCACCTAGTATTTTAAAAGTGTAAAATACACCCTATACTATATATAACATTAAAAGTCTAATATTATATATATGTATGAGTAAACAGTCAGTCTTACCGTTAGTAGGCCTCATTCACGAAGCTGGTCTATAAGGGGTGTTTAAGGAAATTGCCTATAAAATGGCGATTGAATGGGTATCCACTCTTACCCACCGCACTCTTGACTAGTGGAGGGTCGTTAGCCGAACAGGTAGGATAGGACAGAAACCTTCCATTATAAGTATAATGAAGTACAAAGTAACTAAATGCTTTTTCAAATTCCCAAATCATAGTTACTTTAGGCAAAATGTGAAATTGCATGCTAACCCATGGAATTACACTTCGTACCCTTGTCAAACGTTAGTGGAGCGTGTGTGGTTAACCGGCACACTAATTTGGGGATGACATTGGTGGCGGATGCTTATCATAGATCAATGGAGCGTGTGTGGCTAACCGGCACATTGATTAGGTGATTGTAGCATTGGGTGCACCACGTGATTCGTATGGTTATTCACACCTTATTTGTGATCCTTGGCATCCCAGTCACAAATAGTAGGGCATAATCGAGATAAAACATGCCATTGAAAAGTTCAATGAATCTTAAAAGATCTAGGAGTTTCAATTCATTTAAAACTTAATCTTCCTTTTTGTTTTTCATGGTGGAAATTGGTAAATCGTCATTTACCTACCTTCAAATATTTTACAACTAGATTACGACATCCCTTTTCTAGGTTGTAGAATATTATGTTGGATCCTAGCTTGATGTTTCATTTGGGTGTTACATCAAGAATTCTAATCAACTTAACTTGAATTTTCTCCCGTTCTGTAGATGTCTGAATCTTACAATGGTCTTCCCAAATCCTTTGGAACAAGCTTTCCAAATGAAGATGACGTTCCGAGATATGATCAAGGAAATGAGAGTCATGCTTCACTTCCTCCACCTCCTCCAATTGTTCTCCCTGACCCACAAGTTCAAAGGCTTGAAAAGTTCAAGCTCACTCAAGCCCTTTTGGCGAGTAAACACGAAGATGGGAAACCTGTGTGTGCACACGTCTTAGAGATGAAGTCACACATTGATAGGTTAAGCATGCTGGGTGTCGAGATTTCAAGTGAGTTGGCTGTTGACTGGGTTCTTCAGTCACTTTCTGAATCATATAGTGAGTTTGTTAGAGAGTACTATATGATGGACCACGACGTGACCCTAATTGATCTCACCTATTTGCTTATAGCTGCTGAATCAGCAATGATTTGGCGGGTTGGTCAAGCAAATTTGTCTAGTGAATCACACTCCCAAACTTCAATGGACACTGGCAACATTGGAAGTCCAGAAAGAACTAAGTCTGTGATTGTCCGATGTGTTGTACCAAAGGAGTCCATTTGCTTTTATTGCCAAAAGAAAGGGCATTGGAGACGAAGTTGCCCTAACTACCTGAGAGATCTAAGAGATGGGAGAGTCAAGACGTATGGCTCTGCTTCAGGTAAAATCCATTATCTAACTCTTTTGAGTTCCTATTCTAGATTCTTAATACATGATGTGATAAGATTACATTTTGATGTTTTGTAGGATCGAAGAAAAGAGAGGAAGCTTGAGGGAAGAAGTGAGCTAAATCTAATCATGAAGAAATGGATTTCGATCGCATTACTTGAAGAATGGATTCTTGAGCTACTACTTGGAGTTAGAATAGATTGTTAAGAAATATGTAATAACATTGTTTTTCAATTGAATTGCATTGTAAGGACAAATTTTTTCCGCAATAAAATGAATTTTGATTTTATCTTATTTATTTATCCTTGTGATGGCATGTATGAAAAATTGATGTTTGAATGTTTCTATTATTAGCAATAATGGATTTGATTCTTAATTGTGTTATTTGTGGAAATGTCAAAAGTTTACCAAATAGGGAGAGTTTCTCATCGCCCAAGTTTCAATTGGACAGAAACTTGGAATCATGCAATGTGTATTGCATGATGAATGAAAAACTTTCACATTTGGGAAATTTAGACTAATTCTTTGGCAAAGTGTCAATTGAAGGACTAGGAGATCGAGTACACTAGGTCGTACGTTGATCAAGTCTACCACAAGAGTGACAAAGATATTCATCATGATTTACTAAAGTTTAGTAAATATGGTTATACTTATAAGATTGAGTATAATTCTGAGTTAACTGAAATAGTTTCAATCAATAGCAGAATGAATAAGAAGAATCAAGAAGGCAGAAAGATAAAAGTTTCTCCATTCTAAGAAGAAGAGAGAGTACCTTTTATTGTGTTTTATGATAAGTCTTAATGTCTCAATTGATCCTCTAAGTGAGTCTTAGTGCAATTGCATGTCTAAGAAGAGGAATCAAGAATTGTAGAAATGGTTAAATCAATAAGTCAATCATACTTCGTTCCAATATCAAGTCTTAAAGTCAAGATTGTGACATTGAGTGAAAAGTCTTAAGTAGGTTTATAACACTCATCAAATGTGGAATTTAGAAAAAGGTTTTCTCATTCTTGCACATTTAAAATTAGTAAGTTGTGATGTCTTGGATAAGACAAAGACCAACTAGGACCAATTGTGTGAAGTGTTTTGTCTTGATAAGAACTACACTAACTCTTGAATATTTGCTTTGTCAAGAAATGTTTCTTGACAAGAGAATCTTATATGACAAGGAGTCAGTGGGAGTCTTAATGGTCTTAAATTTTTTTTTTCAAGAACAAATCAAGAATAAACCTTATCGATCATCACTAGCACACGACTTGAGGTTTACAACTTGTCGCACTGACATTATCTTGTTTTCTATGCCATTCCAATTAAGTTAATTGCGTATGTGAGTTCTATGAGTTCTCATTTGAATGCATACTAGAGCCTTAGTCGATGGAAAGTACATTGATATGTAAGGACAAGTTACTAAACTACTTGGAAGACATGGTGGGCACTCGTGTTACCATAAGGCAAGAAATCAAGATTAAGAAAGTTCAGTCCATATGAGTTTGGATTTGTCGCAAACCTTGGTTTGGCAAATTCACATGGATAGGAACTCATACACCATAAAATCTAAGTGTCATAAGATTCCCTCCTTCATGAAAATGACTGTGAGGAAATACTTTCACTAAGAGAGGTTTTAAGAAGATAGCAATTGTGAAAATTGTATTCTCACATTCGATTATGGTTACGGCATCCCTTTCCATAGTTCGAATTGTGAGATTTGGCAATTAGTTTGAACATTTGGAACTTAGTAACATAAGTTCTAGATTGTTTAAACACACATATGAGCTATCTAAGGCAAAGATGTATAAGTTGAAGAAGCTTAGATAAAGGCTTATCGAAGGATCTGGTATTAGAAATATGAATTTCAGAAATTCAATAGGCATTGTTTTCTGGAAGTTCATTTGTTTTCTGAATACATGTCAAGGCTAGTGGGAGCATAAGTGTTGTGTTTATATGATAATCATCATGATAGTGGGAGCATAAGTGTTATGATTGTATGATTATTATAGCAAGTATTGCAAGTTAGCAATATTAATTATAGAAAAGCAAAGATTCCATTTGCAAAGTTGCATGGGTTGAAAAGTTGTTTTGCTATAATTAAGGGAGAGAATATTATACTTCGTTTCAAAATCTAAAGCTTAGATTAAGAAATTTTAATATTTTCAGTCAAAAGATACATTGTGTGTTCTCAAAATTTCGATTATGATTACGGCATCCCTCTTCATAGTTCGAATTGTGAGAACATGACACGTAAAATATTATGGCAAAAGGTTGGTAAAGTATCATATCTTTATGTAAGACATTATGCATCGTGTCCCATACACTTCGGGTATAGGATCGATTGCAAATGCTATAATAATTTACCATACTAAAATTTTTCAAATGTCTAGCGCATTAAGAGGGAAAAAGGACTAGAATGGATTTTGACTAAAATTATTAAACAACTATCAAAGGACGATCCAAAGTTCGCTGAGGATTGGTCGCTTGTGAGTAGTTGGAAGTATGGTATTGGATGGACCATATCGACATTACTATGAATAGATAAGATTCTATCAAGAATGAGTTGTCATATGGCAAATGTGGAAATGTTTCCATATTGGGAGTTGGATATTAAGAATCTATGTCTAGATTAGAAACTTGTAACAATTTCCGATAGAGTACCTTGTAATTTCATTAGCCAAGTCTTGGTGACTTTTGTGCTATGACTTTACGAAAGGATCGTTGCGTAAAATGTTAGAATCTAGCATATTCTAATAGTAGCAAAGAACCTTGTGTTCTTACACTAACCATGGGGATTGAGGAATTGTGAAATAAGAATCATTGGAAAAGTTTACAATTGTTCTATTTCACAAAGCATGGACCATAGGAAACAAAGTGTGCATGCTTAGAGCGTGGGATAATTGTTGTTGTAATTCAAGTAATGAGTTGATTATCCGAAACATTAAATAATAAATAATGAGTAATCAATATGGTGGATAAATAGAAGTGTTTTATTTACTCTCACAAGTTTGGGGCCATATAGGATTAAGTTTTATTGTTATGTTTAAATTTGCATGTTTTGACTTCCAGAATAACTAGGTTATTCAAACATCCACAGTCGGTCATACGTTAGAAGTAAGTATGAAGGAAGACTGTCATGAATCTGTCTGTAGATTGTCTGAAGTGTTTAGACATAGCACAAGTTTGCTGCAGAGTTCATGAGTGCTTTGATAAGATTAGAGTATTGGATTAAACCCACGCTCACTTGGATCACTTCATGGATTTATCACGAGTGATTAGTGAGACGATAATATTGTATATTCTTGAAACCGAGACATGTGAGTTGTTATTTGTTGGTCGGTTGCACATTGGTAATAAGTAAACGCACCAGTAACTTGGTGTTATAAAACTTATTGTTGTGTGTGATTCGATCAGTAAATGCAAGCGAGCATATGAGTCGAAGTTTATCCATTCCTTTTACCCAAAGTAGGATAAAAGCGATATCATTGGGCCTCTCGATGATTTAGTGATGACACCTAAGCGCTTGGCCAAGCCGGGACTAAGTTGATGTGTTCAATTGTAGTCTGTTATCAGTCGTCATAAATCGGAAGTCGGGAAACAGTATAGAGAGAATGATTGAAATTCATGTCTTTTGTCTATACGATATCTTAAGAATGGAGGAATATATAATCCCTTATCTAGAGGACACGCTATCTGATAAGAGCATAGTTGACAGCGGCTTTTGAAAGCTACGATTGCTGATCAGGTTCTGAAGTCATACGGAAAATAGTTATTAGACTTATCCAAGTGGGAGACTGTTGGATTAGTGTCTGAGTCCATAACTATTTTGGTATGTACTTGACCCGATTATGAGCATGGTCCTTTTGGGTTGCCTTCACCATAGCAACATGTAGGATGATTTAAGGAGAGAAAGGTTTAAAATATGATTTATTAATATATTATGAGAATAATATATTAAAGGAGAAATCATATTGTTTAATTAATATTAGTCAAGAATTATGTAACACCAAAATTTCCAAAAACGAAATTTTTATTTAAATAATCAATTTAATATTAAAACACTTGTTAAAATCGTATTTCCATTCGAATTACAAAACATGGTTTCATTTTCATTATAATAGAAGACCAGGATCCTCCAAAACACAACTCTTTCTTCGGTGTGTACAATCGAACCGTTGCCATCTCGCGTTACTGTAAGAACCTGAAACAACGTAACATAAACAACGTAAGCACGAAGCTTAGTGAGTTCCCCAATATACCTTACGCACATACGCCATCCGGCCCGGACCGTTCGGTCCACATAACATTGCCTTCCGGCCCGGATCTTTCGATCCACATAATATCGCCTTCCGGCCCGGATCTTTCGATCCACATAATATCGCCTTCCGGCCCGGATCTTTCGATCCACATAACATTGCCTTCCGGCCCGGATCTTTCGGTCCACAAGACAATCGCCTTCCGGCCCGTACACATATATAACACATAATACAAATACTCTAACACATAAAGCACATATATCACATATCATACCTGACCTTTCTGTCACATAATACCTTGCCTTCCGGCCCATATATAAGCATGTATATCACACGTAACAGCTAACTTCCCATTCATAGCATATAAACATAACACATAACATACTTGACCTTCCGGTCACACAATCAAACCCTTCCGGGTGAGGTATAGTGAGAAGACTCACCTCGTAGTACGCAGGCTATAACCTCTTCGAGCTACTCGCGCACAATCCGCTAGTCCGCAGGTTCCCTATAATACCACAGCCTAAGTTAATGATCTTATCAAACAAGGCAACTGACCCCCCCCCTCTGAGATATATACAGGTCAACGGTCCATCCTGACCGGACTCGTCGAGTGCAAAGGGTAACTCGACGAGTATAAGCATCCTGACACCACTCGCCGAGTCTGAAGAACGACTCGACGAGTTCCAGTAGATCTTCAAGCTACTCGCCGAGTCTGAAGAACGACTCGGCGAGTCCTAGTGAATCTTCAAGCTACTCGCCGAGTCTGATCATCCGACTCGGCGAGTCCACGCCATGCAGTCGATCCAACTGCTTCCTGAGATACGTTTATTCCCGAAAAACACACCAATGGGACTTCTGGGCCTCTAATCATCCTATTACTAGGGTATAAACTCTTGTATAACAACATACTAATCCATCAAATCACCAAATGGGTTTCATAAACCCTAATTCCATAACACATCAATATAGCAGAGGATAATTCGAAATATTACCTGAGTAACACCCTCTCGGTGTCTCCAAACCTCAGAACTCGATCCTCTTGATATTCCTTTGGCCAAAACTCTTCTTCTTCTTGCCTAACAACTTCTTCAAGGTCAATAATGGTCTTCAAGCTTGTTCTAGATGCCACAGACGTCTAGGGATCTCCACAATCGGCCAAAAGACGTGAAATGACGACATAACAACCCTTAAATACGACCCAATACGAAACGGCTAGGGTTTCTGCTGAACAGCGTCGACTCGCCGAGTCCATACCTGGACTCGTCGAGTCCAGTCGCGAACCCGCGACCAACTCTGCGACCCTACTCGGCGAGTCTGGCTCCAACTCGCCGAGTCTCTCCTTTAAAACACCCCAAATTGCAACTTAACAATACTTGAGATTTTGGGCTGTTACAACTCTCCCCCACTAGAATTAGACTTCGCCCTCGAAGTCTCATCCTGAAAATAGTTCTGGATGCTGCTCCCGCATCACACGTTTCGGCTTCCCTAAACACTTCCGATATCTCCCAAGGTCGCTACTGAATCAATACCAGAGGTACCTCCTTGTTCCTCAGAACCTCGATCTTCCGTTCTCTGACGACCACTGGCTTCTCGACATAATTCAAGCTTGCATCCACCTGAATACCCTCTAATGGAACCACTGCCGACTCATCGGCTATACACTTCCTCAGTTGCGACTCATGAAATACCATAGATTTGTCTCAAATCCGTGGGCAACTACAACCGTTAGGCCACCCGGCCTACCCCCGCAATCACATGAAAGGCCCAATGTACCGGGACCCCAACTTGCCCCACTTCTTGAATCGAATCACTCCTCTCCAAAGAGAGGCCTTCAGGAGTACTAAGTCATCGACCTGAAACTCAAACTCGAACCGGCGTCTGCCTGCATAACTTCCCTGTTAACTCTAGACGATCACTAACTCTCTTTAACCTGCTGAGTCTGCTTTACCAACTAAAGCCCAAACTCTGTACTGTCCATCTCTCCCTGTAACCGAGAACCACCCAAGATGCAACTCTGCCCTTAAACCCCAACAATCACTCTCTGTAATCGGAAATTACCCACGATGCACCCTGCTCCAAATCTCAACGATCACTCGACCCATAAGGGTTAGGAAACCCTGATCCACCGGATCCCCGATCCAAGCCCGCTTTGTCCATCCCAGACCAACTGAGAGATCCATTCTCACTCCCAGAGTAACTCTCACAAATTCTCCTCTTGCCATCATGTACACATGCTGAACTAGCCCCAACACTCGTAGGTTGGAAGACCCGATACACTGATGATATCCTCGAACATCTCCCAAGATGAACCACTACATTCACCCTACACTCTGATCAGATCCACACTGAAAATTTAGAATTTTCTCTCTCCATGCATCCCTTCTAAGCCTCAACAGACATCCCAACCAGATGGGTTCCTACTCCACCGCCGCGAACACGATGCTCAAAACCATACTCGAATACTCTATCCATAACTTGCTCTGCAGCTTTCACTTTCGTGAACTTGCACCCCCTTCGGAGTCATATACGCTCCTCTTTTCCTTTTCCACGGAACTCTCTTGAACCTAATGCCACTCCAACCGGTGCCACGGTGCTCGCCCCAAGCGACACCACCCTTTTTGCACAACTGCTATTCACATACTCTAGTTCTCATTGCAGGGCTCTCAATCTCATGCACTCTCTCCACTCATCAAAATCACTGCCTCCGCTAAACAAGATCAACAACCCAGGGCCAGACCTTCCAATGCAGTCACACTGCAACATACGTGATCCGCAAATCTCAAACTAATCCAGCAATACCAACAGAGTCTCCAGTATGACTGGACCGACCCTCATAACACATACTAGCCACTCGAGGCTATATCTCTGTGGGTCCGTACACCCAACTCTGCGAACCCTCAGGTTCTGACTCTGGGAACCTTCCGGTTCCAGCTCTAGAAACATGCACAACATAATCCCGTGGGATTAATGCAGTACAACCAACACGTACCTCAAACGTACCAATACTCTGATCGCAAAATTCCGTTTACTTACTCAAGCTCGATTCCGAACCCCCTCTCAGGCCTCCACAATCAAATGCCCTAGGTCTGTATCTCGCCCTGCATATCCAACACTCGCTCTCGTCGGCCTATACTTTGCGCTGACAAACACTGCTGAATCCCAACAGCTAAGCACCCTTACATACTCGTCGATCTCCCGGAGAATTTTACAATTCTCCCCCACTAAAGCACTGACTAACTGCCACCGATCGTCCTTAACGACCTTTCAGAACCATCCTGCACAAAGAGAACATTTACCCACTGACTGCTTCCCACTAGCGTAGACAACCCTCAGCAAAACACATCTCCTCCCTGATCAATCCGCTCAAAAGAATCTGATCCTTCAATTATCTACTCCACAACTGCAAATACTACCCGACAATCAACCCAGTGCCGCATCTCCCCTAACAACCCTCACGAACGATAACCAAGGGAATCCTCAACATCAACCCATAACCAAACTCACAATCTGCCCAAAGGATGAACATCACATCGAAAACCGCACAAGACTACAGACACTAAAATACCAATTACAACCATAGTCAACCATCAGGGAATAACGAATGCCAAAGCGAAAACCTGAAGCACCAATCCATAACCATGCCCGACCCGCGAAACAACGAATACCGCATCGAAATCCATACAAGATACCAGCACAAACAATACGCCACATCCATGCAAGACAATTAAGACATCCCGAAAGCATCACACCTGCCGCTGCCTCCGGCACTGCTCCGTCTCCCTCTGTCGCACGCAGATAAACACGACCCTGAGCCCTCTGGGGCTCCGCTTCATTCTGTCCTCCTCAAATCCCGAATTGGCACTGACTGCCAACAGTCCCGCGCACAGTGCCCCTCCTTTCTGCACTTGCGGCATGTACCACCGGACCCGCAAGCTCCGATGTAACCCCTTTTAACTCGATCATCGACACCTATGATCTCATGCTCTCCTACTGCATCTCTATACTCCACTTATTACTACTCCTGACAATTCTTGCTTTCTTACATACTGCACCCGGTTCTCCCCCACTAGGGTTCGAACCAACACCAATTGGTATACAATCAACCCACGACTATCTTTCACCAGCGAAGTCGTACCTGCTCCAGAAAAGTGCTGTGCAACACCCGATAGTCCCTCCCCTTCTGAAGTCAATCAATCCCCTATACTCTGATCCTCTAGCTAACTCTCCAAGAACTTCTCATCACAGCTGCCTCTAATCGTTCCAAATCCCATACTGATCTAATACTAAGCACCTGCACTGCTCGAGAACATATCTGGCTCGTAGACTGCACCGCAGCATCATCGTTCCTCTCATCTTAACTCATCAACCCGTATCCAACGCCGGATTTGTCTCAAGAACAGGGACTTACTCTCAATACAGACGATAACTCTCCGCACTGCAAAACTCGTCTGAACTCTTCACTGCTACCACTATAACCCAATCTGCTATTCAACGTCTACGGTCATGGACCGTTTCGGCGCCGACTGCGACTGCATCGGGGCCTGCCTCATCTCACGCTACTGCAACTCAACCTCTAACTCACGCCACATGGCGGCCTCCTGCGATACCAACACGGTCTCGCGTCTCTGCGCAGACACGAACTGTCTGATACTCCCCCTCTTGAGCATACTCGGATTTCGGAACATCTGAGCCTGCTCCGAAGCGAACTCAGGGCAAAACATCGCCCTCTCAATAAACACCCCGGTGCTCTCGGTCACCGACTCCAAATCCTGCCTCAGCTTAAAGAACTTCCGAGCCACTTTCTCCTTTTCATCCCGCGGAACATAGCGAGTACTGAACATCCCTCAGAATTGATCCCATGAAACCGCAACCCTCTGCGCATCAGAAAATGACCTCGTGGTCAATCTCCACTAATCCTTCGCCCCGAGCCTCAACAGGTTCAAAGCACACCCCACCCTCTGATCAGCAGGGCATAAACTCGTGGAGAAACACCCCTCCATGTCTGATAACCATCTCATAACAACAATCGAGTCCTGAACTCCATCGAATGTGGGAGGCTTCGCATAATAGAAGTCCCGATACCGAAAACCCCGACTAGTCCCTTTCTTTGCCGTTGCTACAGCCGCTGTAACCGCCGCGGCAGCCGTCTCTGCGAAAGCCGCATATCGCTCATCAAACTACTTCAATCATAGTGGTCCTGATCGACCCAAACAATTCTGGCGACTCAACCCGCAACAATGCAGCAACTTCATCACGCCGGATCTCGCGAATCCTCGCATCCCGCTCGCTCGTGCTCGTCCGATCGATAACCGGATAACAAGATAGCCACAAGCATCAGCCACTATGAACCATGGTACTCATCCCATGACATCCTTCCTCAACATGCTTCGGTGTATGGTACCTGAACCATAGCACCATTCCTCAACCTGCTCCAATGTATAGCACTCGAACCACAACCTCTATCTTAATCTGTTCCGATGTATGGTGCCCTGACCATAACATCACTCTGTATCCGCTCCGATGTATGGTATCCGAACCATAACATCACCCCTCAATCTGTTCCTTAGGACCTTCAGAATGCCCCCTGTATCAAGTATGGGTCCTCTGCTTTCAGTAGTACGGGCCCATACTACCTGCCACATCTACCCATACTTTCCACACGGACCATTCCAGAGTTCCTAAGTAGCCGATAAACCTGCTCTTTCACCAATCGCATCGCGCGTGCTCGCTTTCCAGCGAAATCCTCTACTCTACCAGCGCACTCATCTGGCTAGGTTTACTCCCTAGTCCCTTCCGCTGTCCTCCCACTTCTTTGCTATCAGCTGCTGAAGAGTTCCCAATGATGCCAGCCCTCTACCTCCTGAGTATCGTCATACTCACTTGGTAGCTGACTCCCATCATCGATAACTCCACAAAGCACAAAGCAAGCAGCATTCGAGCATCGAAGCATACATAGGACTCCCCATCTGTGGTAGCTCCACCTTCTCGATTCCTCCTCGGAAGTACCTCTGTACTCCGTAGCCTTACCCCTTGTGCGTTCTAACTAGATACTCTCACTCATCACATACACATAAAAGTATAACACACATATAACAGCAAACCCTAGACTAAGGCATCACAAATCAGGCCACTCTAGTCCTAAGATGTGAAATACCTAGCCTGTCTCTAGCATGCAATAATATCTCATAAAGTGCATAATAGATATTTCATAATACAAAAGTAAGAGTATTTTGGGAAATCACCGTTTGGCTCTGGCTGATTGTACACACTGCTCTTTCTTGCTTTCTCTTTGAACTCTTATTCACTTTTAGAAAACCATTTATCTGGAAAACTTTTTCTTACTTCCTCAGTTTGAGTCCAGATTTACCCGTAGGCGCGTCCGAATCCCTCAAACCAAGGCTCTGATACCAATTTGTAACACCAAAATTTCCAAAAACGAAATTTTTATTTAAATAATCAATTTAATATTAAAACACTTGTTAAAATCGTATTTCCATTCGAATTACAAAACATGGTTTCATTTTCATTATAATAGAAGACCAGGATCCTCCAAAACACAACTCTTTCTTCGGTGTGTACAATCGAACCGTTGCCATCTCGCGTTACTGTAAGAACCTGAAACAACGTAACATAAACAACGTAAGCACGAAGCTTAGTGAGTTCCCCAATATACCTTACGCACATACGCCATCCGGCCCGGACCGTTCGGTCCACATAACATTGCCTTCCGGCCCGGATCTTTCGATCCACATAATATCGCCTTCCGGCCCGGATCTTTCGATCCACATAACATTGCCTTCCGGCCCGGATCTTTCGGTCCACAAGACAATCGCCTTCCGGCCCGTACACATATATAACACATAATACAAATACTCTAACACATAAAGCACATATATCACATATCATACCTGACCTTTCTGTCACATAATACCTTGCCTTCCGGCCCATATATAAGCATGTATATCACACGTAACAGCTAACTTCCCATTCATAGCATATAAACATAACACATAACATACTTGACCTTCCGGTCACACAATCAAACCCTTCCGGGTGAGGTATAGTGAGAAGACTCACCTCGTAGTACGCAGGCTATAACCTCTTCGAGCTACTCGCGCACAATCCGCTAGTCCGCAGGTTCCCTATAATACCACAGCCTAAGTTAATGATCTTATCAAACAAGGCAACTGACCCCCCCCTCTGAGATATATACAGGTCAACGGTCCATCCTGACCGGACTCGTCGAGTGCAAAGGGTAACTCGACGAGTATAAGCATCCTGACACCACTCGCCGAGTCTGAAGAACGACTCGACGAGTTCCAGTAGATCTTCAAGCTACTCGCCGAGTCTGAAGAACGACTCGGCGAGTCCTAGTGAATCTTCAAGCTACTCGCCGAGTCTGATCATCCGACTCGGCGAGTCCACGCCATGCAGTCGATCCAACTGCTTCCTGAGATACGTTTATTCCCGAAAAACACACCAATGGGACTTCTGGGCCTCTAATCATCCTATTACTAGGGTATAAACTCTTGTATAACAACATACTAATCCATCAAATCACCAAATGGGTTTCATAAACCCTAATTCCATAACACATCAATATAGCAGAGGATAATTCGAAATATTACCTGAGTAACACCCTCTCGGTGTCTCCAAACCTCAGAACTCGATCCTCTTGATATTCCTTTGGCCAAAACTCTTCTTCTTCTTGCCTAACAACTTCTTCAAGGTCAATAATGGTCTTCAAGCTTGTTCTAGATGCCACAGACGTCTAGGGATCTCCACAATCGGCCAAAAGACGTGAAATGACGACATAACAACCCTTAAATACGACCCAATACGAAACGGCTAGGGTTTCTGCTGAACAGCGTCGACTCGCCGAGTCCATACCTGGACTCGTCGAGTCCAGTCGCGAACCCGCGACCAACTCTGCGACCCTACTCGGCGAGTCTGGCTCCAACTCGCCGAGTCTCTCCTTTAAAACACCCCAAATTGCAACTTAACAATACTTGAGATTTTGGGTTGTTACAAATTAATTGTTAATTAATTTTGTGGCTAAAAGAGATTAATTAAACTTAGGGGACTGAAGTTGTAATTATAAGATAATTATAATTGGGCTATGGATCACCTAATAATATATAGGTTGGACGAATTCTATGGGAGGCCCATCAGAAATCGTCCAAGGGATATGATTAAGGAGTCCATGGGCTGCTTAGGGCCTAAGCAGTCAAATTAGGGTTTCCTAGTTGTAAACCCTAATAGCCTACATGTATATAAAGGGCCCCTATGCCCCAAAAACGTGGACAAGTCTTCCATTAGGGTTTCCAGCCGTTTTTGGTGCCTCCCCTCTCTTCTCCTCTTCATCCAAGTTGTATATGGTGTTTGTGACTCCATTAGAGGTGCAGCACTTGAGGCACTAAGCTTTCTAAGGCCAATTCAAGCAAGGAATTGATTGTTATTGCTATATAACAATCAAAGGTAATTCTATAAACCCTAATTCAGTTCATAATATGTTAGATCTAAGTTTATTAGTCTTGGATTCAAAGCATGTACAATAGAGAAACCTAGATCCAAGCATTAGGGTTTGTATGAGCACATAGGATTGTTCTTATGCCTAAAACCCATCAAATGGTTCAATGAGGCCCAATAAGCATATAAATTGTATACAAGACCTCTCACACATAAAAATGGGTCACTAACGCCCAATAACCCAGAAAATAATCAAATTAAATCCATTTGTTGGTTTATCATTGGTTTTAGTTCAAGTATTCACTAAAATAGCATAAAAAGAAGAACGCATATAAAACCCATTCCCAGGCCCAATAAACATGTAGGTGGACCACTAAGGCCCACTATACGTGTCTTATTATTTCCAGGCTCAAAAGGAATGTGAATGTCTATACTAAGCCCAATATATATGTAAAAGGACACTAAGGCCCACTAAACATGTATATTATTTCCAGGCCCAATAAGGATATGAATACCTATCCCGAGCCCAATATACATGTAAAAGGACACTAAGGCCCAGTAAACATGTATATTATTTTCAGGCCCAATAAGGATATGAATATCGTTTTTAACCCGTTTTTTTTTTTTTTTATTTTTTATTTTTTATTTTAGCTCGATTATTTACAAATTGATATAAAAAGCCCACTTTTTGTAAAAATGATGTTCTTGGCCCAATAAGCCAAAAATTTACAATTAAGGCCCAATTTTTGTAATAATAATACTTTAATCTCCAATTTTGTTAAAAACTTGTGTTGATGACTACATTATGATAAAATAACATTTTAAACCCATTTTTGTCAAAAATATCATTGTTGGCTTGGTTTTTTTGAAAATACACATTTTTCTGGTTTTTGGCTTTTCCGACCTAGTTTTTAGAAAATTTGTAGAAAATTCGTCGTAAGTCGAAATTTGGATCCGTAAATTCTGGAAGTTTGGAAATTTTCTCTACTTTGTTCACAATTTTTCTAATAATTTTTGATGGCCTCAAACTAGTTTGAAATTACTCATCTTCACAGGTTGGTCCGAAATTATTTCAAATATGATAGGCAGTTTTGTAAATTTCGCCAAAATTTTTAGAAAAATCGTATGAAAACGTGAGAGTAGTCATTTTAAAGGTATAGATCTGAAATTTATCCATTTAAAACAGTTTTGAAAAATACTTCCATTAAGAGGGTCAAAACAGTCCGAGATTAGACCAAAACTTTTCTGTCAAGGGCTGTTTTGTGAGTTTAGTTTATAGATCTTTGGACACAACACTTATTTTTGCTATATCAAGTATAAAAATCCCAGATCTATATGTTTACATGTAATACATGTGATAAAACATACTTTTCTCAAGAGTCATATGAAGATCCTAGTGATAAACTTCAAGTTTCTTAACATATTTTTAGATTAGTGAAGTAATCAACACATAATCACCAAATGTTTCAAGAAAACACACATAATCATGCATATACACATAGATCTACACAATTCAACTTGTATTCTCCCCCAAAAACAAGTAAAAACAAAAAACAAGGGGGTATGAACTCACCTTTGCTTTGATGTTTCGGTTTTGAAGAAGAGATGAGGAGATTTTTAGTCCTAGCAACACCTTGAAGTAGTTTTCGAGCTTATGAAGTTTCTAAGGTGTGATAATGGAATAAAGTTATGTAAGAAGGAGTTATTAATGTTACATTGAAAGGAGATTTTGGTGTTTGATAATAACTTACCAAATATGGAGATTGTGGTGAAAAATCCTCTTGTAAACACCCTAAATCTCTAAATTTTTGGGGGATGATGGAGGAGTTGTTCTTGATAGCTTGAGAGAAATTTTTGCAAGTGAAGTGTGTGTGTGTGTGCTCTTCTCGGCCAAGAGCAATAAGAAGAGAAAGAGAAGAGATAATGAGTATTGCATGAAGGGTAATAAGTGTCTAGATGTACGTGATTATCTAGATATATGCTAGATAATCATGTGTTGGCAAAGTTTAAATCAATCTCCTTCCATTTGTTTATTTCTTTTTTTTTTTGTTTTGGAATGATCTTGGGCCGAGATTGGGCTAAGGTAAATGAGGATGAGGTGATTTTGCCCATTTTTGGTCTTGATCGAATTTATGAAGCCCAAATATCATTTTTCGGCCTATTAGGCCCTTAAGAAGGTTCATGGCCCAAAATGGTAAAAGAAATGGGTTTATGGCATCATTAAGGTTAATTAAATAATTTATGACCCATCATAGCCCATTGGAGGTAGAATGAATCATTCTAGGCCCAAATGGCCCAAAATGTTATAAATTGATGAATTGATGATTTATTGGTCCCTTAGGCCCAATAAGAGAATCCTAGTCCATAATGAACTTGAGCCGGGATTTCTGGGGTTTCCAACCCTTACTTGTACATATGACATGAATTTTAACTAGAAGAGAGTTTAGTATTTACTTAGAGTATAGGCTTTTACAATGGATGATGTTTACATGGGAATAGAATTTCCAATTAAAATGCCAGTTGTGACATCATCCCCCCGTTAGAGGGAATTTCCCATGAGAATTTCGGTCCACGCTTAGCGTTCCATTGAACCTTCACAATCAAAATGTGGCTTTATTTTGTACGCTTTACTTCCGTATCCAATACCTCGACTGGTTCTTCGACTATCAGGAGATTCTTGTTTATTTCGATTTATTGTAAAGGAATGATAAGAGTCTCATCTGATATGCATCTTTTCAAATTCGAGACACGGAACACAGGGTGTACATTGCTGAGCTCTACAGGCAGCTACAACCTATAATTCTTTGGCCCAATCCGAGCAAGAATCTCGAACAGCCCGATGTATCGTGGGTTTAGTTTTCTCGTTTCCTAAATCGAATCATTCATTTCCAAGGAGATTCCTTTAATAACACGTGATCCCCAACTTGACATCCTAATGGCTTACGCCGCTTGTCAGAATAGCTCTTCTGTCGGTCTCGCGATGCTTGAAGTCATGCTTTGATTTGGATTATCTTCTTTGTTGTTTCGCAAATGGTTTCTGGTCTCATGAGAGTACTGGCGAGTGATCTGCATTTATGACTATAAAGAGTTTCGAAAGGAGCAATCTTGATGCTCGTGCGATAGTTGTTATTGTATGAGAATTCAATCAAGGGCAACCGGGTATCCCATGACTTGCTGGATTCAAACACCCAGACTTGTAGCATGAATTTGAGCGGTTGAATGGTTCGTTCGCTTTGACTATGGGTTTGAGGGTGGTAAACAACGCTCATTTCTAGCAATGCTCCTATAGCCTTCTGAAGTGACTGTCAAAATCATGAAGTAATTTTGTTATCCCGATCCGAGATAATAGATACTGATATTTCATGGAGTTTCACAATCTCTTGGATATAGATCCATGCTAAACTTCCTTCTTGTTTGATTTTCGTGTTAGCAGGAAATGGGCAGATTGGGTTAACCTATCAACGATCACCCAAATAACGCCCAATTCAACTCGCATACCTATAAGCTTCGTCTTTCAACTTCGAGAGTTTTATCCATCCACGTAGTGTTTTCTTCGCGATATTCTCCGACTTTGATGCTTTCAAGGCTGGTCGTAGATGTTGACAGTGTTTTGTTCTTGCTTCGTGGGCAGACGAGTATGTTATTGATGAAAATAATGAAAAGGCCTACTAGGAATGGTTGGGAAAACTCGGTCCGTAAGGTTCATGAATACCGTGGGAGCATTCGCTAGACCGAAGGGTATCACAACGGATTTGAAATGGTCGTGACGAATTCGGAAAGCAGTTTTTGGAATGTCCTCTTCTCGGACTCGGAACTGATGGTAACTGGATCTTAGATCTATTTTGGAGAAGCAATTAGCTCCTTGAAGTTGGTCAAATAGTTCGTCAATCCGAGGAAGTGGGTATCGGTTTTTGATAGTGAACTTATTCAATTCCCTAAAATCGATGCACATTCTGAAGGATGCGTCTTCTTGAAGAACAAGACCGGAGCTCTCCAGGGTGAGAAGCTTGGTCCGATGAATCCTTTGCGCAACAATTCTTCTCAATTGACTGGATAACTCGTGAATTTTCGGCGGGAGTCAACCTATAGGGTGATTGGTAATTGATGTGATTCCCGGTATGCGATCGATTTGAAATTTGACCTGTCTCTTGGGGTCTTCCCGGATGTTATTCAGGAAATACATCCGGAAAATCGCATGCTAATGGAATACCTTGTATGCTTACTTCTTCCTTGGTCTTGTCCACAACAAGAGTGAGGAAAACGTATTTCTTCTGGTGCAGGCACTTCTGTGCCTTGATGCACGAGATAGGACGAGGATTGGCGCCAGGTTTATCACCATGGATTATTAGAGTTTCGTGATTGGGAAGGCGAAGGCAAACGACCCTCTCGTGACACATAGTATCAACATGGTGGGGGCTTAACCCAACCATGTCGATTATCACACCCACAGCAGGTGTGACTGGTCTCATCATTGGTGTTGTTGTTAGGATTGTTGCGATTGTTGTCGTTTTCATTTGGCTGATGATTCTGGCATGGATAAGTTCTTCAAAATTTGGCAGTGTGATTCTTTCGGTTGCATTTGTTACAATTCATCTCTCGGAAGGCTCCATTATGATGGAATTTGCACTGGTTGCATTTTGGAAGGCTGCAACATATGGTCTTCTGGTTGTTGGGGGTAATAGGGGTCATGGTCGCATGAACAGCAACAACATGTTGCTTCCTTGAGAACCCTTGAGTGGGTTGTCCCTTTATCTTACTTCCAGACCTCAGCTTCCTGCTCTTAAGCTTAGGGTTTGGAGTTCCTTGATAGGTTGTCACGTGTTGGTTTCCATGTTCGTTCCTTTGGCTGGAGTTGTCAATGCTATTCCCGCCTCCATTGGGGTTGTTTGCATTGATTTGCGCCATCGCAGCGGTTACTGCCGCCGTTACAGCAACTTGGAATGTAGCAGAGTCCATCTGCAGAAGCGGTGTCTCGCGGGTGCGCTTGTTATTCTTGCGGGATGGGATTTTCCTGCTGCACGTTGATAATCCAGATCGTAAGTAATGATCATCATTCCTGGTTGTACTCTATAAATTTTGCATCTTGTTGTATAATTCTCACTGCTTCCATCTACATCCCTATGATGTATTTGTGGTAGTAGGTAATCACAGATTTGGCACGATTGTTACGTCTATCCTTAGAGTATATGGGTTGTTTTGGTTTCGAGATCCTTAAGTATCTAGCGGTTTCGAGGGTTCGCTTGTGCATATAATTGAGTCTATGTAGTAATATGAAATAAATATAGCACATAATTGTTCCAGTGGTAACTACCATCTTAGTACACGAAAGAGAGTCATGTCAGACAGTAGGGGGAACTAGAAAAGGCTGATCCTAATTTTGGCGGGAAGTGTCTGGTGGTGTTGCTGATGAAGTGGATGCACCTCGGAGACGAGCTACTTGTTTCTCGGTATCTCGTAGTCATACCTCCCAAACTAACTGTCTCGATCGGGAGTCTCTGTTCACTTCCTGTGTTTGTCTCTCATCTCTCTCAATAGCAAACCGTATTTGTTTCGTTCGATTTGGGGTGTCCTGAGCTTGGTTATCAATACCCCGGGTGCGCTGGGCCATGACTCGGAGGGCCCGGTCAGCTGGTTCTCTACGATTAAGACTGAAGAGACCTCAGTTCCTACCGTAGTGTGGTCGTATCCCCTGCTGGTGACTCTATCTCCAAATATCGTGTGCCTAAGGGGGCATGGGGCCACCGGGGCCCACACGATATGTCGGTACTCTGGCTTTACATGGAGGATTGATGTCATTGGATTCTGTATCCGAGTCATCATCATCATTTCCCTCTGGCTCTTCCTCTTCGAGGTCCACTATTGACTCGGCGGGTTCACCTGCAAGTTCTACTTCGTGTTCCTCCTGTGGTTCCTCCTCTGAGTCGAGCCACCCTGCTATTCCCTGACTAGGGAGATAGGGGTTTCTTGGCTAATGATACTCGTCTATAGTGTATTGCACGAAGGGGTATAAATACTAGAAACAAATATCATACCAATTACTCCTATAGTAATTTAATTTTGTTTAGGTTTGGTTCTATAAGCTCTTTGGATAATTAAATGGTAAGTTTTTGATTCATTGCCCATCATAATTAATCCCGAACACATGTTGGTCGTATTTTGAATGAATGTAGTTGATCATGCTACATTCACCCCCAATACGACTACATAACTGCCCGAGTTTAATAGCGATGTTCAAATCCTCCAAAGACTTTTACTGTTATTGTTGTGTTTTTATTCTAAAATGCACACAAAGGTATGTATTTTAATTATTATGTTCAGAGTTGTTTAGTCCCATTGTATTCATAGTTGCATATCCTGTATGATTAGATATGCTAGTTCACTATAAACAATGCTCTGATACCAATCTGTCACACCCCCGAACCAGACGGCGGAAACGTCTGGGGGCTTGTGCGTGACTTCATTTTGAAATATCATTACAGTGAATATAATTGAAACATAACATCATCATCATCACACATGTAATATAACAACATTCATGTTTACATCGAGTATTGTGTTTGAATATTACATGCCAAAATAGTAAGAGTATGATGAAACAAAATATCACACAATATCCATTAGTTTGTTTCGCTCATCCTGCTTCAACGGTTTCCTGAGAATACAAGTTATTTTGAAAACGGTCAACATAAAAATGTTGGTGAGTTCATAAGCATGTTTGTGAAAATGATTTGTATAACTTTGAAAACCACCAGAAAATCCGATATTTTCTGAAAAACTGTTAGTGTGTTTGTGTTAAATCTTGTATTAATGCGTGTATGTCATTGTTTATTTGACTAAAATGGTAAAGAAAATGTAGAGGGAATGTAAGAGCATGTAAAGAGAATGTTCCCAGACAACCCGAAGTTGCCTGTAAAAAAAAAGGTCTTCCGTAAACTTCATAACATTAATTCCTCTAAGCGAGCCATCATAACCATACTAAATAATGATAATTTCGCCTATCTTGGCGTCGTTGGACGCCGGTTTTGACTTTGATTATAAGGTTTTCGTCACCCTAGACTGAGTTAGTCTAACTGTAGCGAACAGCTCAGGTGTGGGGTGTCATCCCCCTATAGATCTATACACAAATCCCTGGTCTCCCTCCAAGAGACTCTGGTTATAACTACAGACTACGATCGTACACTTAATAGGTGGCAACTGACAAAAACTCACTAGATCCTTAACCGAATTTACGCGATGAAAAAGGTATAAACTCCTTCCAGGCCCAATGATCCATGTAAGTGAACCACTAAGGCATCGCTAGACCGAAGGGTATCACAACGGATTTGAAATGGTCGTGAATATCGTGGGAGCATTCGCTAGACCGAAGGGTATCACAACGGATTTGAAATGGTCGTGACGAATTCGGAAAGTAGTTTTTGGAATGTCCTCTTCTCGCACTCGGAACTGATGGTAACTGGATCTTAGATCTATTTTGGAGAAGCAACTAGCTCCTTGAAGTTGGTCAAATAGTTCTTCAATCCGAGGAAGTGGGTATCGGTTTTTGATAGTGAACTTATTCAATTCCCTAAAATCGATGCACATTCTGAAGGATGCGTCTTCTTGAAGAACAAGACCGGAGCTCTCCAGGGTGAGAAGCTTGGTCCGATGAATCCTTTGCGCAACAATTCTTCTCAATTGACTGGATAACTCGTGAATTTTCGGCGGGAGTCAACCTATAGGGTGATTGGGAATTGATGTGATTCCCGGTATGCGATCGATTTGAAATTTGACCTGTCTCTTGGGGTCTTCCCGGATGTTATTCAGGAAATACATCCGGAAAATCGCATGCTAATGAAATACCTTGTACGCTTACTTCTTCCTTGGTCTTGTCCACAACAAGAGTGAGGAAAACGTATTTCTTCTGGTGCAGGCACTTCTGTGCCTTGATGCACGAGATAGGACGGGGATTGGCGCCAGGTTTATCTCCATGGATTATTAGAGTTTCGTGATTAGGAAGGAGAAGGCAAACGGCCCTCTCGTGACACATAGTATCAACACGGTGGGGGCTTAACCCAACCATGTCGATTATCACATCAAAACTCCTAATATTTATTGGCATTAAATTTATTTGAAATGAATGGTTGTTTAGTGTTAAGGTGCACCGTACATGAATATCTTTGGTTAATACGGTTTTTCCCATTAGCCATCTCCACTGTGAAGGCTTCGTTTAGCTTTTGGGGTTGTTGTTTCAGTAAGCGTTTGAATTTGTTACTAACGAAGCTTCGCTCAGCTTCACTATTGAATAAGAGGTAAGCGAAAGAGTTGTTAAATGGGAACGTACCAGTAACAACCGTCGGGTCTTGGACTGCTTCGCCTTGACCCAAGGTCAGAACCCTTTCTGATCCTTCTGCACCTTGATTGTTATCCTTAGGGCAACTGCGCCTGAAGTGACCGGTTCCTCCGCACCCATAGCAGGTGTGACTGGTCTCATCATTGGTGTTGTTGTTAGGATTGTTGCGATTGTTGTCGTTTTCATTTGGCTGACGATTCTGGCAAGGATAAGTTCTATAGAATTTGGTGGTGTGATTCTTTCGGTTGCATTTGTTACAATGCATCTCCCGGCAGGCTCCATTATGATGGAATTTGCACTGGTTGCATTTTGGAAGACTTCCAACATATGGTCTTCTGGTTGTTGGGGGTAATAGTGGTCATGGTCGCATGAACAACAACAACATGTTGCTTCCTTGAGAACCCTTGACTGGGTTGTCCCTTTCTCTTACTTCTAGACCTCAGCTTCCTGCTCTTAAGCTTAGGGTTTGGAGTTCCTTGATATGTTGTCACTTGTTGGTTTCCATGTTCGTTCCTTTGGCTAGAGTTGTCAATGTTATTCCCGCCCCCATTGGGGTTGTTTGCAATGATTTGCACCATCGCAGCGGTTACTGCCGCCGTTACAGCGGCTTGGAATGTAGCAGAGTCCATCTGCAGGAGCGGTGTCTCGCGGGTGCGCTTGTTATTCTTGCGGGATGGCATTTTCCTGCTGCACGTTGATAATCCAGATCGTAAGTAATGATCGTCATTCCTGGTTGTACTCTATAAATTTTGCATCTTGTTGTATAATTCTCACTGCTTCCATCTACATCCCTATGATGTATTTGCGGTAGTAGGTAATCATAGATTTTGCACGATTGTTACGTCTATCCTTAGAGTATATGGGTTGTTTTGGTTTCGAGATCCTTAAGTATCTAGCGGTTTCGAGGGTTCGCTTGTGCATATAATTGAGTCTATGTAGTAATATGAAATAAATATAGCACATAATTGTTCCAGTGGTAAGTACCATCTTAGTACACGAAAGAGAGTCATGTCGGACAGTAGGGGGAACTAGAAAAGGCTGATCCTAATTGTGGCGGGAAGTGTCTGGTGGTGGTGCTGATGAAGTGGATGCACCTCAGAGACGAGCTACTTGTTTCTCGGTATCTCGTAGTCGTACCTCCCAAACTAACTGTCTCGATCAGGAGTCTCTGTTCACTTCCTGTGTTTTTCTCTCATCTCTCGCAATAGAAAACCGTATTTTTTCGTTTGATTTGGGGTGTCCTGAGCTTGGTTATCAATACCCCGGGTGCGCTGCGCCATGACTCGGAGGGACCAGTCAGCTGGTTCTCTACGACTAAGACCGAAGAGACCTCAGTTCGTACCGTAGTGTGTTCGTATCCCCTGCTGGTGACTCTATCTCCAAATATCGTGTGCCTAAGGGGGCATGGGGCCACCGGGGCCACACGATATGTCGGTACTCTGGCTTTACATGGAGGATTGATGTCATCGGATTCTATATCCGAGTCATCATCATCATTTCCCTCTGGCTCTTCCTCTTCGAGGTCCACTATTGACTTGGTGGGTTCACCTGCAAGTTCTACTTCGTGTTCCTCCCGTGGTTCCTCCTCTGAGTCGAGCCACCCTGCTATTCCCTGACTAGGGAGATAGGGGTTTCTTGGCTAATGATACTCGTCTATAGTGTATTGCACGAAGGGGTATAAATACTAGAAACAAATAGCATACTAATTACTCCTATAGTAATTTAATTTTGTTTAGGTTTGGTTCTATAAGCTCTTTGGATAATTAGATGGTAAGTTTTTGATTCATTGCCCAACACAATTACTCCTGAACACATGTTGGTCGTATTTTGAATGAATGTAGTTGATCAGGCTACATTCACCCCCAATACGACTACATAACTGCCCGAGTTTAATAGCGATGTTCAAATCCTCCAAAGACTTTTACTGTTATTGTTGTGTTTTTATTCTAAAATGCACACAAAGGTATGTATTTTAATTATTATGTTCAAAGTTGTTTAGTCCCATTGTATTTATACTTGCATATCCTGTATGATTAGATATACTAGTTCACCATAAACAATGCTTTGATACCAATTTGTCACACCCCCGAACCAGACGGCGGAAACGACCGGGGGCTTGTGCGCGACTTCATCTTGAAATATCATTACAGTGAATATAATTGAAACATAACATCATCATCATCACACATGTAATATAACAACATTCATTGTTTACATCGAGTATTGTGTTTGAATATTACATGCCAAAATAGTAAGAGTATGATGAAACAAAATATCACACAATATCCATTAGTTTGTTTCGTTTATCCTGCTTCAATGGTTTCCTGAGAATACAAGTTATTTTGAAAACGGTCAACAAAAAAATGTTGGTGAGTTCATAAGCATGTTTGTGAAAATGATTTGTATAACTTTGAAAACCACCAGTAAATATGATATTTTCGTAAAAACTGTTAGTGTGTTTGTGTTAGATCTTGTATTAATGCATGTATGTCATTGTTTATTTGACTAAAAGGGTAAAGAGAATGTAGAGAGAATGTAAGAGCATGTAAAGAGAATGTTCCCAGACAACCCGATGTTCCCTGTAAAAAAAAGGTCTTCCGTAAACTTCATAACGTTAATTCCTCTAAGCGAGCCGTCATAACCATACTAAATAATGACAATTTCGCCTGTCTTGGCGTTGTTGGACGCCGGTTTTGACTTTGCTTATAAGGTTTTCGTCACCCTAGATTGAGTTAGTCTAACTGTAGCGAACAGATCAGGTGTGGGGTGTCATCCCCGTATAGATCTATACACAAATCCCCGGTCTCTCTCCAAGAGACTCTGGTTATAACTACAGGCTACGATCGTACACTTAATAGGTGGCAACTGACAAAAACTCACTAGATCCTTAACCGAATTTACGCGATGAAAAAAGTATAAACTCCTTCCAGGCCCAATGATCCATGTAAGTGAACCACTAAGGCATCGCTAAACATGTAAATCATTCAAGACCCAATTGGAATGAGATTATATAACATGGGCCCGAAATATATATGAAAGGACAACTAAGACCCATTTCACATGTAAAGTATTTACAGGCCCAAATAGAACACAAATAGTATCCAATGTCCGTCGCACATGTTAATGGGTCAATGAGGCCCAATAAACATATAAATTGTATACAGGACCTCTCACACATAAAAATGGGTCACTAAGGCCCAATAACCCAGATCAAATTAAATCCATTCGTTGGTTTATCATTGGTTTTAGTTCAATTATTCACTAAAATAGCATAAAAAGAAGAACGCATATAAAACCCATTCCCAGGCCCAATAAACATGTAGGTGGACCACTAAGGCCCACTATACGTGTCTTATTATTTCCAGGCTCAAAAGGAATGTGAATGTGTATACTAAGCCCAATATACATGTAAAAGGACACTAAGGCCCAGTAAACATGTATATTATTTTCAGGCCCAATAAGGATATGAATATCGTTTTTAACCCGTTTGTTATTGTTTTGTTTATTTTAGCTTGATTATTTACAAATTGATATAAAAAGCCCACTTTTTGTAAAAATGACGTTCTTGGCCCAATAAGCCAAAAATTTACAATTAAGGCCCAATTTTTGTAATAATAACACTTTAATCTCCAATTTTGTTAAAAACTTGTGTTGATGACTACATTGTGATAAAATAACATTTTAAACCCATTTTTGTCAAAAATATCATTTTTGGCTTGGTTTTTGTGAAAATACACATTTTTTCTGTTTTTGGCTTTTCCGACCTAGTTTTTAGAAAATTTGTAGAAAATTCATCGTAAGTCGAAATTTGGATCCGTAAATTCTGGAAGTTTAGAAATTTTGTCTACTTTGTTCACAATTTTTCTCAAAATTTTTGATTGCCTCAAACTGGTGTGAAATTACTCATCTTCACATGTTGGTCCGAAATTATTTCAAATATGATAGGCAGTTTTGTAAAATTCGCCAAAAATTGTAGAAAAATCATATGAAAACGAGAGAGTAGTCATTTTAAAGGTATAGATCTGAAATTTCTCCATGTAAAACAGTTTTGAAAAATACTTCCATTAAGTGGGTCAAAACAGTCCGAGATTGGACCAAAACGTTTCTGTCAAGGGCTGTTTTGTGAGTTTACTTTATAGATCTTTGAACATAACACTTATTTTTGCTATATCAAGTATACAAATCCCAGATCTACATGTTTACATGTAATACTTGTGATAAAACATACTTTTCTCAAGATTCATATGAAGATCCTAGTGATAAACTTCAAGTTTCTTAACATATTTTTAGATTAGTGAAGTAATCAACACATAATCACCAAATGTTTCAAGAAAACACACATAATCATGCATATACACATAGATCTACACAATTCTACGTGTATTCTCCCCCAAAAAAAGTAAAAACAAAAAACAAGGGGGTATGAACTCACCTTTGCTTTGATGTTTCGGTTTTGAAGAAGAGATGAGGAGATTTTTAGTCCTAGCAACACCTTGAAGTAGTTTTCGAGCTTATGAAGTTTCTAAGGTGTGATCATGGAATAAAGTTATGTAAGAAGGAGTTATTAATGTTACATTGAAAGGAGATGTTGGTGTTTGATAATAACTTACCAAATATGGACATTGTGGTGAAAAATCCTCTTGTAAACACCCTAAATCTCTAAATTTTTGGGGGATGATGGAGGAGTTGTTCTTGATAGCTTGAGAGAAATTTTTACAAGTGAAGTGTGTGTGTGTGTGTGTGTGCTCTTCTCGGCCAAGAGCAATAATAAGAGAAAGAGAAGAGATAATGAGTATTGCATGAAGGGTAATAAGTGTCTAGATGTATGTGATTATCTAGATATATGCTAGATAATCATGTGTTGGCAAAGTTTAAATCAACCTCCTTCCATTTGTTTCTTTTTTTTTTGTTTTGGAATGATCTTGGGCCGAGATTGGGCTAAGGTAAATGAGGATGAGGTGGTTTTGCCCATTTTTGTTCTTGATCGAATTTATGAAGCCCAAAAATCATTTTTCGGCCTATTGGGCCCTTAAGAAGGTTCACGGCCCAAAATGGTAAAAGAAATGGGTTTATGGCATCATTAAGGTTAATTAAATCATTTATGACCCATCATAGCCCATTGGAGGTAGAATGAATCATTCTAGGCCCAAATGGCCCAAAATGTTATAAATTGATGAATTGATGATTTATTGGTCCCATAGGCCCAATAAGAGAATCCTAGTCCATAATGAACTTGAGCCGGGATTTCTAGGGTTTCCAACCCTTACTTGTACATATGACATGAATTTGAACTAGAAGAGAGTTTAGTATTTACTTAGAGTATAGGCTTTTACAATGGATGATGTTTACATGGGAATAGAATTTCGTAGCAAAATTCCAGTTGTAACAGTATATGTGTTCTTATGCACGTAAATTTGTCAAACCATAATCACAAGACTAGGTTAGTGACAAATCCTAACTCATATGGATTGAACTTGTGAAATCTTAACTTCTTGCCACCTGGCAGCTCATGGGTTTGCCATTGCTTCCAAGTAGCTATGCAAACAATTGAGAACATGTAGAACTCAAATGTATAGCCAACTTACTAGAATGGGCACATAAATGTCAACACGAAAGGTTATAAACCTCTAGTTGTGTGCTAGTGATGAAATACAGGTTTTTATTCTTGATTACTTCTTGAAACCCTTTTAGGATCTTTTAGACTCCCACTGTCTGCTTGACGTATAAGACTTTCTTGCCAAATATTCAAGAGATAGTGTGGATTCTAATCAAGACAAACACTTCACACAATTGGCCTAAGTTGGTCTTTGTTTTATCCAAAATATCACAACTTACCAATTTCAAATGTACAAGAGTAGAAAACTTTTACTCTTACATTTGACAAGTGTTTTAAACCTCTTTTAAGACATGTCACTCAAGTTACAATCTTAGAGTATAACTCTAAGAATTGTTTTTTTGGAATGATTTATGAATCGTCTTCTTGATTTAACCACTTCAACAATTCATAACTCCTCTTCTTAACAATCATAATGCACTTAGAGGATGAATTGTGATAAGGTCTCAAAATCATTAAGATGATCTTAAAACATGATACTAAAGTACTCTCCTATCTTTTCAGATTTGAGAAACTTTTATCCTTCTGCCTAATTTCATTCTTCTTATTCGTTCTGTCATACAATTAAATTTTCCAATGTTTCATAATTATACTTATGTTTGTAAGTATAATCATATTTACTAAACCTTAGTAAATCATGACGAATAGTCTTATCCATCTTTTGTGGTGGACTTTGACAAAAGCACAAGAAAGTGTATTTGATCCCTTAGTCCTTCTTTTGAGTCACATATACATGTGAACACGAAACTAGTCTTAATTTTCCAAAGTTGAAAATTCTCACACATCACACTCAACACCTTGTATGATTCCAAGTTTCGGTCCAATTGAAACTTGGGTGATGAGAATATTTCCTTATTTGGTATATTTACTCACTACCACAAATGAAAGAATCAAATTCATATTTCCAATATTGCTATAAACATACAAACATCAAGTTTTCATGAATGTCATTGTAAGGAGATAAAAATAAAGTAAAACAAACTTTTATTTATTCTAAAATGCGGAAAAAACTTTTTCCTTACAATGTAACTTGAAATGAAAACTATGTTATTACATGTTTCCTAGCAATCTATCATAACTCCTAAGAAGTAGCTCAAGAATCTGATCTTCAATCAAGCGATAGAAATCCATCTTTGCGGTCAGATTCAGCATACTCTTTCTTTAAGTTTACTTCATTTTTCCTTTGATTCTTAAAACATAAACATGTGACCCAGTCACATCATGTAATAAGAGTCTCAGAATAGAAACTTAATAGAGTTTGATAGTGGACTTTACCTGAAGTAGAGTCAAACTTATTGACTTTACCAGACTTATGATCTTTTAGTTAAATTTGGCAGCTTCGCAACCAATTCCCTTTCCTTTTTGGCAATAGAACCATATGGATCCTTTGGGAATGGTACATGGGATAATCTCAGACTTAGCCTTTCTCTTTACCATTTGGTCAACCGAGTTGACTATGGCCGATCCCTTTCCATTGGGAAGAGAATGCTTTTTCTGGATTTTCGGTGTCACCATTTTCAATGTCCATAAAGTTTTGGGAAGTCTATCTTCTAATCAAATTTGCTTTACTAGCCTTCCAAATCATTGTTGATTCAGCAGCACCAAGCAAATAGATAAGATCATGAAGGGTCTTGTCATAGTCTGTTTCATAGGTCTCCCAAAGGAACTGTAACATCCGGATTCCCAGGTATAATATTTTATTCCTTTATATTTGGAAGTTGTGAGGAGACTCGGCGAGTTGGTGTTTAAACTCGCCAAGTATGGTCGCGGATTCGTGTCCGGGTTCACAGCCGGACTCGGCGAGTTCATGAGTGGACTCGGTGAGTCCACGTTGTTTAATGAAACCCTAATTACCTGGGTTTGGGACCTATTTAAAGGCACTTAGGGCCGTCTTTTGCGGCTACCAAACCCCAGAGAGAAACCCTAAGAGATCTAGAGCGTTTTTGAGGAAGGAGAGGCCATTCTTGATCCTTTTGTTGGTGTATTAGCAAGAAGGAGGTAACCAAGGCAAGAGGAGGCTGAAGGAGGTGCGATTTTGGTGACTTCTGAGTTCATAGAGATCATATTGAGGTATTTGTTCGGACCTTCTTCAGTTTTGGTGTTGATTCTTAGAGTTAGGGTTTTCTAACCCCTTTAGAGGATGGATAAGTGGAGCAATTGGTCCCTTCTTGAGTCTACGCTTTGGATCTGGACCCAAAGAGGTCCAGAGACCTTAACCCTTGGAGCTTTATGAGTTATTTTGGGAGCCATGAGCTTAGGATGTCATTTTTGGGGCTAAATCACCAAGTTAGACCATTTAGATGTTATATGAGTGTCAAGGGGTGAACTTTACATGATTATCATGCTTGGGAAGGCCAGATCTATGAATTGAAGGAACAGATATGACCTTAGGAGGTCTATAGAGTTTGTGCATGGCATGAACTCGTCGAGTCCGAAGATCAGACTCGGCGAGTAGGATGAGGGTTTCCCGTAAATCACTCAGTGAGTAGACTTACTGAGTTAGTGAAATAACTCGGTGAGTCAGGGAGAGTTAGGGGACTGGAGTTCAAGGCGGAACTCGCCGAGTTGTTCTTGAGACTCGACGAGTTGAGTCGGGGTGGCCCCGCGATTCATGCCAGGTGTGACTTGTCGAGTGAGGGGAAGGACTCGACGTGCCAAGAGAGGGACTAAGAGAGTCAGTGGACACGTGTAGACTCGCCGAGTGGCCTAAGTGCACTCGACGAGTCGGGTCAAAGTTTGACCGTTGACTTTTGTTGACTTTTAGGGTTTGGTCAACAGTGAGGCCTTTAAGCCAAGAGAGGGGTAAAATGGTCTTTTACCCTTCTGAGGGTGTTAAGAAAGGTTTGAGTATAGTTATATTTATGAGAGTATTTACTTTATGTGATTAGGCGGAGGCTAGATCACATTTCTACCGAGTCAGAGACTTACCGAGACACTTGAGGTGAGTCTTCTCGCTATACGTTACCTAGAGTGGTATTATGTGTTGACCAGAGGGTCTTATGTGTTACGTATGAGATTGTGTGCTATGTGATATATGTATGTTTTATGATGTTATAGACCGGACCGGAGGGTCCAACGAGCTATGACCGAACCAGAGGGTCCAACGAGCTACGGGGCTGGAGGGTCCCGCTGAGACACATCAACCGGAGGGTCGTATTATAGCCTCGAGTGGCGTATGTGTTGTATGCGGTATTTTGGGGAACTCCCTAAGCATTTATGCTTACAATTGTTGTGTTATGTGTTTCACGTACTAGCAAGGACCGCGGGAAGGCGCCGACATGACTCGTACACACGGGAGAGAGAGAGAGAGTTTGATTTTTATGATCTTGGGATATGTTATGTCTTAAAAACTACGGTTGGAAATATTTGAGAATGTTTTATATGAATTTGGTTGATGAAAAATGAAAAATTGGTTTTGAAATTTACGTTGTTACAAGAACTCACTATGTGACTCTGAAAGTGATTGAAACACCAACTTTCTCAAGACTTTGACACCCAACTCTCCTAGCTTGTCAGTATGTGACTTCATCTCCAAGATGTGATCACACATAGACCTCGCTTGCCAATAGGGCTTGAGTGACCTTGAAGTTGTGGGTTAAGGATAATAATTGGAGTAGGTGGAGGAAGTGAAGTTCCAAGAGATTTGGGAAGATCATAGATGTCTGAACTAGACATCTTTTGGGAGATATTCAAGATAGTTGATCTAAGGTCCTTAATATAACACCCAATATGAAATATTAAAGCTAGGACCCAACACAATATTTTATGACTTGGAAGAGGGATGCCGTAATCCAAGCTATAGAATATTTGAAGGTAGGTGAATGACGATTCACCAATTTCCACCATGAAAAACGAAATAAATTATTAGGTTTTTAATTGAATTCGAAACTCCTAGATCTTTTGAGATTCATTGAACTTTTCAATGGCATGTTTCAGTCTCGAGTGTGCCATTCAGGTTTTGTGACTGGGATGCCGAGTATCACAAAACAAGGTGTGAAGTAACCATGCAAATTACTTGGTACCCTTATGTGTTTACCCCTCAATCGATGTGCCGGTTAACCATACACGCTCCATCGATACTATGATCAACATTAAGTTACCCTTTTCCTACCTTGTTAAATATGAGTTAGTGTGCCGGTTAACCACACACGCTCTACTAATTGACTTAAACAAAGTGCAAAGTGTAATTTCATGGATTAGCACCTTATTCACATTTTCCTAAGTAACTAATATTGGGTATTTATAAAAGGTTTAGTTACTTAGTATTTATCATCAATACTTTTAATGAAAGGAGAATTTATAGTCTTTGTCCGACCCGTTCGGCTAACGACCCTCCACCAGTAAAGGAAGCGGTGGGTGAGAGTGGACACCCATTAAACTGCCATTTTATAAGTAGTAATCTTATACCCCCCCTTATAGACCGGCTTCGTGAATGAGGCCTACTAACGGTAAGACTGACTTGCTCTTATACATACATACATATATATATATATATATATATATATATATATATATATATATATATATATATATGTATATATATTATTATTATTAACTTATAATATTATAAAGTATAAGGGTTGAATTTGAACTTTTAAAATTCTAAGGGCTAAACTTGGAATTAAAGTATTCTTAAGAGAAAACTTTTCAAATTCCAAAACTTGAGGGCAAGTTTTGAAAATATTCAAAACTAATTATTTCCATAACTTATGTGTTTAAAGTAGTTTTAATTTTAAACTCTTCAAGTTCCATAACCTGAGGACAAGTTATGGAAGACTTTAAACTATTAAAGAATGTAACTCTTCTTGTTTGTAACTGATGGAACTAATTAAGGTTACACATTTTAATGATTTAATGAAGTGACTCTTGAACCTCCATAACTTGAGGACAAGTTATGGAGTCATAAAACCATTTAATTAGGAAAAGACTCTTCAATTTTGTAACCATTGCCAACTTATATGAGTTTTAAGAAACTTTAATGTGACTTTTCATGTAACTTGAGGACAAGTTACACAAACACATTTTAGAATCAATTCTTAGATTAAAATGGATCAAAGACATATAATCAATCAACCTTTTCTATTAATCTAAGCAACTCATATGAACAAGATAATTAGAATCAAACTTTTTCATGTAATTAGCATAACACTTAAACTAATACAAAACATGAATCTATTGACAATTATCTTTGAAATTGGACTAGTATGAACATTACCATATCAAAAATAAATTTATAAGTCCAAAAACAACTTAGGGTAATGTTCCTAGTCCAATACCAACCAAAAAGTCGAATATATGCTGTCTGGGGGTCCAACTCGTCGAGTGCATGAACCAAATCGGTGAGTTGGATCGTTTTGAACACTTTTAAGGCATGGACTCGTCTAGTCCTTTGATGGACTCACCGAGTCCGTTGTCGAGACAGCAACAAATTTCGATTTTTAATTAGTTTAAGCAAGTGTAACAAGAAAACAAGCCTAGGCTCTGATACCAATGTTGGGTTTTGAGCATTCTAACACTCCTATGGTGTACATGCAACCCTATAAACCTTGGATCTATGTTTTCTATATTATACATGCAAATAAGAACTTTCCAAGGCTTTAATCCTAACTAGCATACTATGAGGCACCTGTACTACAAAGACTAGTTAGATGACATACCTTTTGGTGTAGCTTGATGTCTTCAAGCTTTAAGAGCTTAGCCCCAATAGTGTGGAAGCCTCAAGTGGAATCATAAATCACCAAAACACCTTGGAAGACTTTGAGAATAAGAATACTTTGGTTCTCTCTAGTTAAATCGGTTAGCCCTCTCAGTGTACCCACACTAGTCCCAATTTCACCAACCAAGGACATCTTTATATAGTGTGGAGACTAGGGTTAAACCCATGACCTTTCATTTCATATGATCCATGGGTTAAACACTCCATGGACTATGCATGAAATCTTAGCCCAACCTAAATGAACTTGGCCCATCACACACATATATCTAAGAGTCCATATTTAATTAGTTCATTTTGATCACTTAATTAATTCTAAATTAATTCTTGATCAATACTAATTAAATAATATGATTCCATATTAATATATTGGAACTTATAATATATTAATATACTATTCTTAAAAGATTATCCATATAAATTGTGTCGGTGAAGTGCAACCCAAATGGACCATGCCGGGTCGGGTCAAGTACATACCAAATATAGTTATGGACTTAGACATTAATCCAACAGACCTAACCAATCACTAAAATAGCATTACCCTATAACCAATACACTGACCTAACCAGGCCATTAAGCATAAGCATACCACCATCCTAACTACTAGGATGTAATCAATAAATATATCATTGCCATAATCCAGATACAAGTATATAAAGGGCCGGCCTTGGTGCCATAGACCCATTGGTATAGTGAGGATAGCTTACCTCGTACTGTCGACTCGAAGATAAACTCAAGCTCTTGGATTGCTGATACCACTCCACCACCTAAATACACCATAGAACCATGCTTGTAAATTTCCAATTTCCCAAAATGTCCCAGAAGTCCCAAAGTCAACCCTTGGTCAAAGTCAAATTTAACTTATCAAGAGCAATAGTCCATGTTGACCTCGACTCGTCGAGCACCCTTAGCTACTCGTTGAGTTCCTTGCACAAATCGCCAACTCGCTGAGTCACCTGAGTGACTCGTCGAGTTCCTAGTGCCAGTGGCCATAACTCCTTGGCGAACTCGGCAAGTTTTCCCCTTACAACTCGTCGCGTTCATATGTGTCCAAAGGTTGAGAGACCCTAGCCGACTCTCCGAGTCATTGACTGACTCGCCGATCCCAAGGCAATCTTCATCGGGCTCACCGAGTTGTTCATGCAACTCTTTGAGTTCATGACCATCTTCATATGACTCGCCGAGTGGACCTTGCGACTCGCCGAGTCCCTTCAATCCTTCATCCATACAGATGCTTTTTAAGCCATGCAAAGTTTCCATATTGCAAATCCAAGCGCTTAGGGCATGTTTATCACGTAAAGTTCAAAACTTTACGTGCATGCAAGATGATAATGCCCAAAACAAGCTCAAGAAGTGGCTTAAGGTAAGGGAAAGGTCATAGCTCGACAATGTCACACCCCAAAACCGGAACGGCGGAAACGTTCAGGGGTGGAGGAAGTCATGTTCAGTATCACAACAATGCATAGTAGTAAACAAGCAACAACATCATCTATTGCATTAATAGTATAATTTAACACAAGTGTGTTCTGTTAAGTTTAATAGACACCAAAAAGTAAATCAAAATATGAGATGAGTCCTGAATGTGCTCCATCTTCTCAAAATCCTGGCATCGGTACCTGTCTACTGATGACCTGAGAATACAAGTTATTTTGAAAGAATTTATCAGCTTTAAAGCTAGTGAGTTCATAAGTATTTTAGTGTTATTGTTTTTATGAAAGTGTTTGTATGTACTTGATGTATAAGTTTGTAAATGTTTGTAAAGGTTTGTATCTCCTAGAAAATCCTATATTTTCTACTAAAAGTAGCCTTCTACCAAGGAATCAAATGTTTATATGTATATATCTTGTAAGAGTATGTATTTTCCCAATTCTGACTATCATTAACCAAAAATATAGTTTTTACATTACTGTTCATTGTGAGAAGATCACAAGTGAATGCAATGGGGAAATAAAATAGTATTGTAGTGTTGTATTAGGTAACTACTATTGTACTAACTACCTCAATCCAATTGTTAATTAAAGTACCATGTGATATGCCTGTACCATACCACTGACTAAAAACACAACGATGAAAGACGTCGGAAGAAATGACATTTGGCACCTGTAGACTTGCACGTCCCACTGTAGTGAGCAGCAAGTTGTAGGATAGTCAATCCAGTATAGATCTATACACAAACTCAACGCTCTCCACCTAAGGAGGTTCTGGATACAAAACGAGCCATGACAGGTGATGCCATGCCCGGTTTGGTGGCTCACATAACTGTTGTAATGTTCTTGTATATGTATTATATGTACTAGCTGTATTGTATGTTCTCCCTCTATGTAGTATGTATGTTCTCTCTATTTCTCAGAATAGTATGTTCTCTTGTATAATGTATAGTATGTACTAGCTATATTGTATGTTCTCTCTCTCTCTCTCTCTCTCTCTCTCTCTCTCTCCCTATCTAGTATGTATGTATGTTCTCTCTGTATGTTATTGTTCGTTTCTCATCATAGTATATGTTGACTCATGTATGAACTGACTCATTGTATGTTTCATTGTTCTAGTAATAGTATTGGTAACTTCGTAAACTATACCTATTATAGCTTACTAGAAATGTTGTTTGAATGTATGAATATGATTGTATACCTTTGCTACTCAAAGGTATTGAACTGAATGAAGGAAATTTTATATCTATACACATATACATAATATATAACTAAGATTCAAATGACCTTCGGACAAATAACCGATACCCTAAGTCCACAAGCAAACAAGGAACAGGAAGCAAGGTGAGCTATCAGTCCTAAGTCTTGTCAATCCTACTTATATAACTATATCTATATAGATATGCATTTGACAAAGTATAAGTTTAAAAGATTTTGAATAAAAAGTATTTAACATGTAAAAGCATTTGATAACCATTGAAGTAGTTTTGTTTGAGAAAACATCTAACTGAATAGCAAATCCTTTGTTTCATAGGTATTAATCACATGTGATTTATATAATAACTATAATGTTTCAACTTGTATTCCCCCCCACATAAAAGCATTTAAAATCATTTAAAGGATAGATTAAGGGGTATGAACTCACCTGTAGCGAGTGGTTTGGAAGAACGGATTGTATAGGATGCTAAGTGTCAAGTGAAGACTTGAGCACACACACAGATCCTATATAACATATAATAACACATATATTTATCCAATTAATCATTTAACAATTAATTAACCAAGTTAAGACACCCTAGGACATGGAAAACACTTTGATTCAAGTGCCAGAAGTACCAAGGGTTGCATCTAAGGGTTGTATAGCAACTTAAGGGAGTTTTCGATCCAAGTGGTTTTTGGTCCATATGTTTTTCGGTCCAAAGAGGTTTTCGGTCCAAATGGTTGCATACAAATGTCTCGAATTGGGGCATTCTACGCCCTAAGGCTCAGGGCATTACCTACAAAATTAGCTTTGCTCGGGTGGTACAGGATCTCACAATCGTAATCCTTTACCACGTCCAACCATCTCCTCTGGCGCATATTCAGATTGGGCTGATCCATCAAGTACTTCAAGCTCTTGTGTTCCGTGTATATGGTACACCGAACCCTATACAAATAGTGACACTAGATCTTGAGGGCGAACACCACTGCCCCCAACTCCAGATCGTGGGTGGGATACCTCGCCTCATGAGGCTTCAGCTTCCTCGATGCATACGCTATCACATGCCTCCTCTGCATGAGTACTGCACCCTACCCTGATATCGATGTGTGACAACCCGAAATTTCCATTCTGTACAACATACCAAGTCAATAGAAGTCAGAACAGTTACTGTTAATTTTCAGACTATATGGGACAAGTTTGAGTATTCTATGATTACCACTTGAGGAGATGCCAAGAGAGTGGATGCCCTAGGGTTTATTGTGCAACAATAACATTTCATACTCCAAGAAATTGGAAATTTACTACCCAAACATGGAGTTTGCGGTCCTAAACCCCAAGGGATATATATATATATATATATATATATATATATATATATATATATATATATATATATATGATCCTTAGCCATATTTATTTATTTGTTCCATTTCAACATAGAGAAAAACCCGATTCTCTCTCAAGGATCTTCAGCCTTTCATCCGGAATCGTAAGTGCTTCTATCTTAGAGTATAATAGGGCTTGTAATGTTTCTAAACATCAAGAAATCATGAGGAAACACCAAGATCAAATAATTTACGGCCCAAGAACACCTTGGACCGTAAACCCTTCTTTAAGGGCCAAAAGTGTTCCCTAGTCCCTTCCTTTCCTTGTGAAACTAGCCTAGACTCATACCTTAATGTGTATAGGACTTGAAAGCACAAAAATACCATGTCCATAAGAGATTACAACCGCAAACCCTAAGGGAATTGGTCTTAGGGCCGTGAACTCCTCAAAGGAGGTAAAGGGTGCCCTAATCTCTTCCAAGGACTAAACCATCAAGTAGAAATACTTCTAAGGGACATGTAAGGCCTCAAACCATCAAATGATCAAAAGCTTAGGAGATTATGGCCGTAAACCCAAGGGTTTACGACCGTAAACTCAAGGATATAGTCCTTGGGGAGTAAACTCAAGAAAGGGGTTCTTTGGAACCCTAAACCCAACAACTATGTCCTACAACAACTTAGATGCAATCCTTAGGACTTATAACACTTATATAAGGTGTTTAGCATGTCCTAGGATGTCTTAACATTTTCAATTAGTAGTTTAAAGACTAATTGGATACATATATGAGTGATTATATGTTAACTAGGATCTTTGAGTGTGTACAAGTCTTCACTTGACACTTAGCAATCCTACATCGTTCAGTTTATCCAAACCACCATCTACATGTGAGTTCATACCCCTTAATCAAGATTTTAAATGATTCTAAATGCTTTAATGGGGGGAGGGGGAATACAAGTAGAAAACAACATGCTATAGAATCAATCATATGTGATTCATAACTGTGTTTTCATTCAACTGATTTCATATACTTCAAAATGTGATACATGAAATGGTTTTCTTTCTTAAAATATTCTGTTATCAAATGAATTACTTTTCAAATGTTTTATAAAATGACATCAAGTCATTGTTATTTATTGTTCAAAACTCTTAAATATTTTACAAAACAACTTTCATGTGCTTGGTCAAATCTATATCTATACACTTATGTTTATATATATATATATATATATATATATATATATATATATATATATATATATATATATATATATATATATATATATATGTATATATTGATATGACAACTTTCATTCTTCATTCAGTTCCTACACTCTTGAGTAACAAGGGTTTATAAACCTTCTTGGACAACAAATACATTCCAGTAAACTATTATAGGGATAGTTTAGGGGATACAAAACATTATTCCTATTACAAAGGAACTACACCAGAGTCAGTTCATTCATGAGTCTATACTAAATGCTATATGAAGAGATACACTTACCTGGATCCTCTTACATGGATACACTTACATGGATACTTGTACCTAGAAACTATATGAGGAGATACTATCACATACTATACATGTAGATTAGTTCTGTCTATCCTAATACAAAAGGATACTATACGGGACTAACCATTCTGGCACCCACCTGTTAGCAACAGAGGTAATGAACATCTACAGATGCCTATGGTTAATACTTATACTAGGGGTACCTTTACGGGACTAACCATTCCTTCGACCTGCTGTTAGCTACAGAGGAAAATGAACATCTACGGAGGTTCAAGGTTAATACTTTTCGGTAGTCGCGATGTTCTGTTTATCCTAATACAAAACGATAATACTTATATATGGCTATATTTTCCCTATTACTTTTATTTTGTGATACGTTCACATAAACGATGAGGTAGACTATATATTGTTAATAGTAGTCATATAGGGGAAAAACCATCTTTGTTACATCAAAACATTCAAATCTTGGTAGAAGACTACTTTCAAAACATTCAAGTCTTGGTAGAAGACTACTTTCAAAACATTCAGATCTTGGTAGAAGACTACTTTTATACTAGTAGGAAAGATGGGATTTTCTAAGGTTTTCACACTTATCTCAAATGTTTCAATCAAAACTTTACATAGCATTCATAACAGCTTTCCAAAACAGAGTAATGACACTTAAATACTTATATATTCACCAGCTTTATGCTGATCCACTCTTTCAAAATAACTTGTATTCTCAGGTCACCAGTTGACAGGTACGATGACCGGGTTTTGAGAAGACGGAGCACAGACAAGACTCGTCTTTTATTTTAATTACATATTTTGGTGTCTTATTACAATGAAAGAACACACATGTATTAAAAATTTACTTTTAATGTAATGGATAATGTTGTTTCTTGTTTACTACTTTACACTGTTATGATACTTCACATGACGTCCTCCACCCCTGAATGTTTCCGCCGTTCTTGGTTTTGGGGTGTGACTGATTGGTATCATAGCATTGTTTATAGTGAATATAGTATATCAACGCATAAAAGATATACTAACTTTAAATACATTGGGATTAAAGCACTCTGACTAAGAGTTTATAATTTTAAATAATAAAATATTTAAGTAAGTATACGTGCCTGCATTCATACTAAATTCGGTGTCACAACGACAAGAACAAAACTATTACGATTGTTGAATATCACTAGTAAGCCTGGGGATATATGGTCAGTCTTGGGAGTGGCATAGCCTGATCAACTATGTTGGTCCAATGAGTGATTAGCATATGCCCAAGAATGGTTGTGATGTGGCAACAAGTCTAAAAACTTACAAACACAACCACAAAGAAATACCATAGGGGTATTTGGTCTTACTATAATTACTTACCTGAGAACTAAATAGATTTTTATTATTATGTCAATAGTCATTTAGTGGGTACACTAAAGTTATATGTAGTAGGATGTCATAGACAAAGAATCTGTGAATATTTGCCTTATGTCTTGTCCTCGTTAGGTTAGGGGCTTAGGGTTAGGGTCACTTATTCGAAGGTCTATCCTATCCTAACTACATATAACTGTTATGCACCAAACAAGTATTGAAGCAACTGATAAAGATCATCGTATAATTATCTTAGTTAGTTTGTCTATTTAGTTATTTCTTATATCCCTTTTTCTCGCGTAGATATTAAATGGATGGATTTCCCCACGGCGACCCATACTTCCCAAACCAAGGCAACACTGGTTGGCTAGATGAAGAACCAAAAGATGATCACCCAATGCCTTTGGATGATCACCATGCTGAGGGTTTTTCTGATAGTTCTAACTCGGAGCCTGAAGTCAACAACCTACCACCAGCTCCTCAAAACCCAAACCTGAACCCCCGTCCCGCATTTCAAGGACCCATACCTTCTTGGGCCACAAACTTGAATAGGTGGAGTCAGGAACAGGGTCAACCTATCCCCTACAATGGAGACAAAAGCTTCAACAACCTCACTGAGGGAGGTTCTGCTGACAGAGTTCTACTCATCATGGTTCATAGGATTTCTCGGAACACGATACTGGGTCAATCAACTATCAATCGAGTCTTGGAGATTGACGCCAACTCTGGTGTTAACACTGTCCGCATTTGCCAACTAGAGTCTGCTCAAGAAAGGAGTCTGGTCCGCAATGCAGCTCTTCAGAGAGAACTTACTGAAACCCAAGCTGAAGTTAGGGAACTTTGTGCTCAGCAAGTGAGAGCTAACAGGCATATAAGGGACATAGAATGCCTACCGTCGGGATCAAGAACTCTTGCTAGCAGTTCTCATCGCCGATAGAATATCATCGACCCATCTTTTGGATATAACCTAGTTTATGTAAAACTTTGGTCTAATTTCCTATCCTTGTAAATCTTAGACCCGTTAGGTCTTGATCTAGTCATAGTTCTGTCAAAATTTTCCTATCTTGGTTGATGTAAGGCCTACTTCTAGGCCACTTTTCCCAAACTTGTTACATCTGTAATTCCAGTATTATTGACAGATATCTAATCATATGGAAATTATTATCCAAATGCTATCATCTTCATTCAAACATACTATTCATTGTGCTGTTTGACTATGGAGAGTTAGTCCATGAGTCACTCTCATTATTCATTTATTCTTATGAATGTTGCCATCTTTTTAAACGTATAGTTAAAATATACCGCCACGCAGAAACCCAAGGCGTAACCCTAATAACGAAACGCCGATACTACCTCCTCCACCACCTCAACCTCCTCAACCACCTCCACCTTTTGATGCCACTATGTTCCAAGCAGCCTTCACAGCAGCCGTAGCAGCTGATGTGTCAGACATCAATACTCCTGCCCCTAGTGGATCGGGAACATGTGCACATCCTTCCAACCATGATGCGAGCCATGGGCATCCCAGGGAATGCACCTACAAGGATTTTACAAATGCGAAACCCTGAAACTTCATTGGAACTGGTTGGCTTATGGTCTTAAGGCAATGGATTGAAAAGACGGAAGCGGTCTTTGAAATCTGCGCCTGCCCGGAGGGCAACAAGGTCAAGTTTGCCACTTGTACCTTTTCTGACAGATCACTAACTTGGTGGAATGGCCATGTTAAGTCTCTGACTATTGTGGTGGCGAATTCTATCAGCGGGGAAAACTTGAAAGCCATGCTGATGAGAGACTACTGTTCAAGTGGGGAAATACAAAAACTCGAACAAGAACTCTAGGGTCTAGAAATGGTTGGTTCCGACATATCAACCTATACGAATAGATTCTGTGATCTGGGAATTCTATTCTCTGATATGGTTGCTCTCGAGAGCAAGAAAATAAAGAGATACATCTGGGGACTGTCGCCCTAGATCCAGTCAAGTGTGTTAGCATCCAAGCCTGTCACTTTTGACAGCACCAAGGAGCCGTCACAATCTCTCATATATCAAGGGAAACACCAGACCCCAACAATACCTTCACCCCATCCACAAAAGGGGAACAATGATGACAACAAGAAGAAGGGGCGGAACAAGAGGAAAAGAGGAGCTTCGCAAGAGTCCTCAAAGAGACAACAACTCGTGGCAATCAATGCTGCCATAGTAACCCCTGTTGTCCCTGCAATCCCCTTACTAGCAAAGACTTATGTTAGAAATCTTCCGAGCTAAAAGAAATGCAACTTCCATCACCATGGACCTTGCAAGGAAATGCAGTGCTCTAACTACAACAGGAAGGGGCATACAACTCGTTTCTGCAAAACTCCAGCAGGGCCGACCGCCCAAGTTCCTAGCGTCGGTGTGGACCAATCTTGCTACGGTTGTGGCGAGGTAGGCCACTACAAGAGGAACTGCCCTAAGGCGGGGATGGCTGGCGGAGTAGGAAGAGTTATGGCAATGCGCCACGAGGAAGTAGTAGCTGATCCTACGATAGTTACTGGTACGTTTCTCCTCGATAACTCATATGCTTGCATACTTTTCGACAGTGGAGCAGAGAAAAGTTTCGTAAGTCATAAATTTGCACACCTACTTAAACAAAAACCATGTGCATTAGATAAATCATTCACGGTAGAAAATGGCAAATAGGAAAATGGAAAGTAGTAATTGCATATACGTAGGTTGTACTTTAACTTTAGATGGTCATACTTTCAAGATAGACCTCATGCCGGTCCCAATTAAATGTTTCGACTATATTATCGGCATGGATTGGTTGAGTCTTCTTCGCGCCGACATCATGTGCTTTGAAAAAGCAGTTCGTCTTAACCTTCCTAACAACGAAACCTTAGTTATCTATGGCGACAAACGTAGTAAGAGCCTTCGCATCATTTCCTGCATCCAAGTCCAGAAGTGCTTACGAAAGGAATATCATGCATTCCTCGCACACATCCTCGATACGAGTCAAGAAGTAAAAGACATTCAGAACATCCCCGAAATACGCGACTTTCCCGACATCTTTCTAGAAGAACTTCTCGGATTACCACCACAACGCCAAGTCAAGTTTAGAATCGACTTAGTGCCAGGGGCTACTCCCGTAGCCAAATCTCCTTACCGTCTGGCACCGGCAGAGATGTAGGAACTTTCCAGTCAGCTTAACGAACTTCTCAAGAAGGGATTCATTAGGTCAAGCTTCTCACCATGGGGAGCACCGGTCTTGTTTGTCAAGAAGAAAGATGGATCCTTCGTATGTGCATCGACTACAGAGAACTCAACAAGCTTAACATTAAAAATCATTATCCCTTGCCCCACATAGATGATTTATTTGATCAACATCATGGAGCCAACTACGTCTCGAAGATAGATCTACGATCCGGATATCACCAAGGACGAGTGTTAGAGGAGGATGTTCCCAAGACAGCCTTCCGAACTCGTTATGGGCACTACGAATTCGTAGTGATGCCGTTCGGATTAACTAACGCGCCCGCAGTATTCATGGATTTAATGAATAGGGTGTGTCATCCTTACTTGGATCAGTTTGTCATCGTCTTCATCGAAGACATACTCATCTACTCTCGAAGTAAGGAAGAACATAGTCAACATCTCCGCAGAGTCTTAGAAACATTACGATCAGAGAAGCTCTACGCTTAGTTCTCTAAATGCGAATTTTGGATTCGAAGAGTCGAATTCTTGGGCCACGTTTTTAGCGAAGAGGGAATACACGTGGACCCTTCAAAAATCAAGGCCATTGAGAACTGGTCAGCACCGAAGACACCTACAGAAATTCGTCAATTTCTAGGTCTCCTTGGCTGCTATCACAGGTTCATTCAGAACTTCTCCCGCATAGCAAAACCTCTGACGAAATTGACCCAGAAGGGTGTGGCCTTTGACTGGGAAGAGAAACAGGAAAGAGCATTCCAAACGCTCAAGCAAGCCTTGTGCACCGCACCCATGCTATCCCTCCCCAAAGGGATAGAAGACTTCATTGTCTATTGTGATGCATCAAATCAAGGACTCGGATGTGTTCTGATGCAACGAGGTAAGGTCATCGCCTATGCCTCGAGGCAGCTAAAGACACATGGGGTTAACTACACCACCCACGACCTTGAACTAGGAGCAGTTGTGTTTGCTCTGAGGATCTGGAGACACTACTTGTATGGAACAAAAAGCGCGATCTGTACAGACCACAAAAGTCTACAACATATTTTCGACCAGAAGGATCTCAACATGAGACAACGATGGTGGGTCGAGCTACTCAGTGATTACGAATGCAAAATTCGTTATCATCCGAGTAAGGCCAACGCAGTAGCTGATGCCCTAAGTCGGAAAGAATACTCTGGTTGTAGAGTCAAATCTTTGACTCTAACTATCCATTCACACTTGTCCACGCAAATTAAGGAGGCTCAGATCGACGCTTTGAAACCTAAAAATGTGGCAGGTGAATCCCTGAGAGGGATGGATAAGAAATTGGAAGTCAAGGGTGGCGGAGCCTTATACCTCATGGATCAGATCTGGACACCGAAACATGGTGGCTTCAGAGACTTGGTCATGACCGAGGCACACAACACCCATTATTCCGTCCACCCAGGTTCAGATAAGATGTATCTGGATCTTAAAAAGTTATATTGGTGGCCTAACATCAAAGCAGATATTGCTACCTTCGTAAGTAAATGCCTTACTTGCGCGAAGGTAAAGGTCGAATACCAGAAACCCTCCAGTCTTCTGCAGCAACCGGAGATACCAGAATGGAAGTGGGAGTGGATCACTATGGACTTCATAACCAAGTTGCCCAAGACAACGGGTGGACTTGATACCATATGGGTCATCGTCGATAGATTGACCAAGTCCGTGCACTTCCTACCCATCAAAAAAACTGAAAAAATGGAGAAACTTACGAGAACCTACATTAGGGAGATTGTACGACTTCACGGTGTTCCCATATCCATTATCTCGATTCGAGATAGTAGATTCACTTCAAGGTTCTGGCAGTCGCTACAAAGTTCCCTAGGAACTAGGCTGGACATGAGTACAACCTACCATCCACAGACCGACGGACAAAGTGAGAGAACTATCCAAACCTTATAAGATATGTTGTGAGCCTGTGTGATTGACTTTGGGAAAGCTTGGGATACTCATTTACCCCTTGTCGAATTTTCGTACAACAACAGTAATCACACGAGCATAAAGGCAGCTCCTTTCGAAGCCCTTTATGGCCGAAAGTGCAGGTACCCTCTGTGCTGGGCTGAGGTGGGAGATACCCAGTTAGCTAAGGGACGAGTTCTCAAAAGCACTCTCATGGGTCCGGAGATCATTCGGGAAACGACAGAGAAGATCTTTCAAATTCGTGAACGATTGAAAGCCTCTAGACACCGACAGAAAAGCTACACTGACAAGCGAAGGAAACCATTGGAATTCCAGGTGGGCGACCGTGTTCTACTGAAGGTCTCACCCTGTAAGGGCTTGATACGCTTCGGAAAGCGTGGGAAGCTCAATCCAAGATACATAGGGCGTTTCGAGATTCTTGTCCGAATCGGCCCCGTAGCTCACAAACTCAATCTACCGCGCGAACTAAGTAACATACATTCTACCTTCCACGTCTCGAACTTGAAAAAGTGTCTGTCTGACGAGACTCTTGTAATCCCACTCGACGAGATCGAGATCAACGAGAGTCTAAACTTCATGGAAGAACCAGTAGAGATCATGGACCGAGAGGTCAAGCAAACGAAGCAAAGCCGTATCCCGATAGTGAAGGTTCGCTGGAATGCCAAGCGAGGAACGGAATTCACTTGGGAGCGAGAGGATCAGATGAAACTGAAATATCCGCATCTTTTTGCTTAGTTATTTGTAACTACTTATTTCCATTATGTACAACATACCAAGTCAATAGAAGTCAGAACAGTTACTGTTAATTTTCAGACTATTTGGGATAAGTTTGAGTATTCTATGATTAACACTTTACGAGATGCCAGGAGAGGGGATGCCCTAGGGTTTATTGTGCAACAATAACATTTCATACTCCAAGAAATTGGAAATTTACGACCCAAACATGGATTTTGCGGTTCTAAACCCCAAGGGGTATATATAGGATCCTTAGCCATATTTATTCAGTTGTTCCATTTCCGACTAGAGAAAAATGGATTCTCTCTCAAGGATCTTCAGCCTTTCATCCCGAATCGTAAGAGCTTCTATCTTAGAGTATAATAGGGCTTGTAATGCTTATAAACATCAAGAAATCACGAGGAAACACCAATATCAAAGATTTTACGGCCCAAGAACACCTTGGACCGTAAACCCTTCTTTAAGGGCCAAAAGTGTGCCCTAGTCCCTTCCTTTCCTTGTGAAACTAGCGTAGACTCATACCTTAATGTGTATAGGACTTGAAAGTACGAAAATACCATGTCCATAAGAGATTACTGCCGCAAACCCTAAGGGAATTGGTCTTAGGGTCGTGAACTCCTCAAAGGAGTTAAAGGGTGCCCTAATCTCTTCCAAGGACTAAACCATCAAGTAGAAATACTTCTAAGGGACATGTAAGGCCTCAAACCATCAAATGATCAATAGCTTAGGAGATTACGGCCGTAAACTCAAGGGTTTACGACAGTAAACTCATTAGGTTATGGTCCTTGGGGAGTAAGCTCAAGAAGAGGGTTCTTTGGAACCCTAAACCTAACAGCTTTGTCCTACAACAACTTAGATGCAATCCTTAGGACATATAACAGTTATATAAGGTGTTTAGCATATCCTAGGATGTCTTAACATTGTCAATTAGTAGTTTAAAGACTAATGGATACATATATGTGTGATTATATGTTAACTAGGATCTTTGAGTATGTACAAGTCTTCACTTGACACTTAGCAATCTTACATCGTTCACTTCATCAAAACCACCATCTTCAGGTGAGTTCATACCCCTTAATGATGGTTTTAAATGATTCTAAATGCTTTAATGGGGGGGGGGGGGGGGGGCAATACAAGTACAAAACAGCTTGCTATAGAATCAATCATATGTGATTCATAATTGTGCTTTCATCCAACTGATTTCACATACTTCAAAATGTGATACATGAAATGGTTTTCTGTCTTAAAATATTTTGTTATCAAATTAATTACTTTTGAAATGTTTTATAAAATGACATCAAGTCATTGTTATTTATTGTTCAAAACTCTTAAATATTTTACAAAACCTCTTTCATGTCCTTGGTCAAATCTATATCTATACACTTATGTTTATATATATATATATATATATATATATACATACATATATATATATATATATATATATATATATATATATATATATATATATATATATATATATATGTATGTATTGATATGACAACTTTCATTCTTCATTTAGTTCCCACACTCTTGAGTAGCAAGGGTGTATAAACCTTCTTCGACAACAAATACTTTCCAGTAAACTATTATAGGGATAGTTTAGGGGATACAAAACATTATTCCTATTACAAAGGAACTACACCAGAGTCAGTTCATTCATGAGTCTATACTAAATGCTATATGAAGAGATACACCTACCTGGATCCTCTTACATGGATACACTTACATGGATACTTGTACCTAGAAACTATATGAGGAGATACTATTACATACTATAAATGTAGATTAGTTCTGTCTATCCTAATACAAAAGGATACTATACGGGACTAACCATTCCGACACCCACCTGTTAGCAACAGAGGTAATGAACATCTATGGATGCCTACGGTTAATACTTATACTAGGGGTACCTTTAAGGGACTAACCATTCCTTTGACCTGTTGTTAGCTATAAAGGAAAATGAACATCTATGGAGGTTCAAGGTTAATACTTTTCGGCAGTCGCGATGTCGTGTTTATCCTAATACAAAAGGATAATACTTATATATGGCTATATTTTCCCTATTACTTTTATTTTGTGATACGTTCACATAAACAACGAGGTAGACTATATATTGTTAATAGTAGTCATATAGGGGAAAAACCATCTTTGTTAGAACAAAACATTCAAGTCTTGGTAGAAGACTACTTTCAAAACATTCAAGTCTTGGTAGAAGACTACTATCAAAACATTCAGATCTTGGTAGAAGACTACTTTTATACTAGTAGGAAATATGGGATTTTCTAGGGTTTTCACACTTATATCAAATGTTTCAATAAAAAATTTACATAGCATTCATAACAGCTTTCCAAAACAGAATAATGACACTTAAATATATATGAATTCACCAGCTTGATGCTGATATACTCTTTCAAAATAACTTGTATTCTCAGGTCACCAGTAGACAGGTACGATGACCAGGTTTTGAGAAGACGGAGCACAGACAAGACCCGTCTTTTATTTTGTTTACATATTTTGGAGTCTTATTACAATGAAAGAACACACATGTATTAAAATTTTACTTTTAATGCAATGGATGATGTTGTTGCTTGTTTACTACTTTACACGGTTGTGATACATCACATGACGTCCTCCACCCCTGAACGTTTCCGCCGTTCTTTGTTTTGGGGTGTGACAGATTGGTATTAGAGCATTGTTTATAGTGAATATAGTATATCAACCCATAAAATATATACTAACTATAAATACATTGGGATTAAAGCACTCCGACTAATAGTTTATACTTTTAAATAATCAAATATTTAAGTAAGTATACATGCCTGCATTCATACTAAAATCGGTGTCACAACGACAAGAACAAAAGTATTACGATTGTTGAATATCACAAGTAAGCCTGGGGATATATGGTTAGTCTTGGGAGTGGCATAGCCTGATCAATTATGCTGGTCCAAGGAGTGATTAGCATATGCCCAAGAATGCTTGTGATGTGGCAACAAGTCTAAAAACTTACAAACACAACCACAAAGAAATAGCATAGAGGTATTTGGTCTTACTGTAATTACTTACCTAAGAACTAAATAGATTTTTATTATTATGTCAATAGTCGTTTTGTGGGTACACTAAAGTTATATGTACTAGGATGTCATAGACTTAAAATCTGTGAATATTTGCCTTATGTCCAGTCCTCGTTGGGTTAGGGGCTTAGGGTTAGGGTCACTTATTCGAAGGTCTATCCTATCTTAACTACGTATAACTGGTATGCACCAAACAAGTATTGAAGCAAGTGATAAAGATCATCTTATAATTATCTTAGTTAGTTCGTCTATTTAGTTATTTCTTATATCTCTTTTCTCGCGTAGATATTAAATGGCTGGATTTCCCCATGACGACCCGTACTTCCCAAACCAAGGCAACGCTGGATGGCTAGAGGAAGAACCAGAAGATGATCACCAAATCCCTTTGGATGATCACCATGCTAAAGGTTTTTCAGATAGTTCTGACTCAAAACCAGAAATCAACAACCTACCTCCAGCTGCTCAAAACCCAAACCTGAACCCCTGTCCCGCATTTCAAGGACCCACACCTCTGTGGGCCACAAAATTGAATAGGTTGATTCAGGAACATGGTCAACCGATCCCTTACAATGGAGACAGAAGCTTCTACAACCTCACTGAGGGAGGTTCTGCTGACAGAGTTCTACCCATCATGGTTCGTAGGATTTCTCAGAACACGATACTGGGTCAATCAACTATCAATCGAGTCTTGGAGATTGACGCCAACTCTGGCGTTAACACTGTCTGCATTCGCCAACTAGAGTCTGCTCAGGAAAGGACTCTGGTTCGCAATGCAGCTCTTCAGAGAGAACTTACAGAAACCCAAGCTGAAGTTAGGGAACTTTGAGCTCAGCAAGTGAGAGCTGACAGGCGTATAAGGGACATAGAACGCCTACTGTCGGGATCAAGAACTCCAGCTAGCAGTTCTCGTCGCCGATAGAATATCATCGACTCATCTTTTGGATATAACCTAGTTTATGTAAAACGCTGGTCTAATTTCCTATCCTTCTAAATCTAAGACCCGTTAGGTCTTGATCTAGTCATAGTTCTGTCAAAATTTTCCTATCTTGGTTGATGTAAGGCCTACTTCTAGGCCACTTTTCCCAAACTTGTTACATCTATAATTCCAGTATTATTGACAGATATCGAATCATATGGAGATTATTATCCAAATGCTATCATCTTCATTCAAACATACTATTCATTGTGTTGTTGGACTATGGAGAGTTAGTCCATGAGTCACTCTCATTATTCATTTATTCTTATCAATGTTGCCATCTTTTTAAATGTATAGTTAAAAGATGCCGCCACGCAGAAACCCAAGGCGTAACCCTAATAACGAAACGCCGATACCACCTCCTCCACCACCTCAACCTCCTCAACCACCTCCTCCTTTCTATGCCACTATGTTCCAGGCAGCCTTCACAGCAACCATAGCAGCTGCTGTGTCAGCAATCAATACTCCTGCCCCTACTGGATCGGGAACGGGTGCACATCCTTCCAACCACGGCGAGAGCCATGGGCATCCCAGGGAATGCACCTACAAGGACTTTACAAATGCGAAACCCCGAAACTTCAATGGAACTGGTGGGGTTATGGTCTTAAGGCAATGGATTGAAAAAACGGAAGCTGTCTTTGAAATCTGCGCCTGCCTGGAGGGCAACAAGGTCAAGTTTGCTACTTGTACCTTTTCTGACAGAGCACTGACTTGGTGGAATGGCCATGTTAAGTCTCTGACTATTGTGGTGGCGAATTCTATCAGCTGGGAAAACTTGAAAGCCATGCCGATGAGAGAGTACTGTCCTCGAGGGGAAATACAAAAACTCGAACATGAAATCTGGGGTCTAGAAATGGTTGGTTCCGACATATCAACCTATAGAAATACATTCTGTGATCTGGAAATTCTAAGCCCTGATATGGTTGCTCTCGAGAGCAAGAAAATAGAGAGATACATCTGGGGATTGTCGCCCCAGATCCAGTCAAGTGTGTTAGCATCCAAGCCTGTCACTTTTGACAGTGCCAAGTAGCTGGCACAATCTCTCATAGATCACGGGAAACACCAGAACCCGACAATCCCTACACCCCATCCACAAAAGGGGAACAACGACGACAATAAGAAGAAGGGGTGGAACAAGAGGGAAAGAAGATCTTCGCAAGAGTCCTCAAAGAGACAACAACTCGTGGCAATCAATACTGCCACAGTAACCCCTGTTGTCCCTGCAAACCCCTTACCAGTAAAACCTTATACTGGAAATCTTCCGAGGTGCAACAAATGCAACTCCATCACCACGGACCTTGCTAGGAAATGCAGTGCCCTAATTGCAACATGAAGGGGAATACAGCTCGTTTCTGCAAAACTCCAGCAGGGCCGACCGCCCAAGTTCCTAACGTCGGTGTGGGCCAAGCTTGCTACGGTTATGGCGAGGTAGGCCACTACAAGAGGCACTGCCCTAAGGCGGGGATGGCTGGCGGAGAAGGAAGAGTTATGGCCATGGGCCACGAGGAAGCAGTAGCTGATCCTACGATAGTTACTGGTATGTTTCTCCACGATAACTCATATGCTTGCATACTTTTCGACAATGGAGCAGAGAAAAGTTTCGTAAGTAATATATTTGCACACCTACTTAAACAAAAACCATGTGCATTAGATAAATCAATCACGATAGAAATGGAAAACGGGAAAACGGAAAGTACTAATTGCATATACGTAGGTTGTACTTTAACTTTAGATGGTCATACTTTCAAGATAGACCTCATGCCGGTCCCAATTAAATGTTTCGACTATATTATCGGCATGGATTGGTTGAGTCTTCTTCGCGCCGACATCATGTGCTTTGAAAAAGCAGTTTGTCTTAACCTTCCTAACAACGAAACCTTAGTTATCTATGGCGACAAACCTAGTAGGAGCCTTCGCATCATTTCGTGCATCCAAGCCTAGAAGTGCTTACGAAAGGAATAGCATGCATTCCTCGCACACATCGTCGATACGAGTCAAGAAGTAAAAGACATTCAGAACATCCTTTCCGGACATCTTTCTAGAAGAACTTCCCGGATTACCACCACAACGCCAAGTCAAGTTTAGAATCGACTTAGTGCCAGGGGCTACTCCCGTAGCCAAATCTCCTTACCGTCTGGCACCGGCAGAGATGCAGGAACTTTCCAGTCAGCTTAACGAACTTCTCAAGAAGGGATTCATTAGGCCAAGCTTCTCACCATGGGTAGCACCGGTCTTGTTTGTCAAGAAGAAAGATGGATCCTTCGTATGTGCATCGACTACAGAGAACTCAATAAGCTTACCATTAAAAATCGTTATCCCTTGCCCCACATAGACGATTTATTTGATAAACTTCAAGGATCCAACTACGTCTCGAAGATAGATCTACGATCCGGATATCACCAACTACAAGTGTTAGAGGAGGATGTTCCCAAGACAACCTTCCGAACTTGTTATGGGCACTACGAATTCGTAGTGATGCCGTTTGGATTAACTAACGCGCCCGCAGTATTCATGGATTTAATGAATAGGGTGTGTCGTCATTACTTGGATCAGTTTGTCATCGTCTTCATCGAAGACATACTTATCTACTCTCGAAGTAAGGAAGAACATAGTCAACATCTTCGTAGAGTCATAGAAACATTACGATCGGAGAAGCTCTACGCGAAGTTCTCTAAGTGTGAATTTTGGATTCGAAGAGTCGAATTCTTGGGCCACGTTGTTAGCGAAGAGGGAATACATGTGGACCCTTCAAAAATCAAGGCCATTGAGAACTGGTCAGCACCGAAGACACCTACAGAAATTCGTCAATTTCTAGGTCTCACTGGCTACTATCGCAGGTTCATTCAGAACTTCTCCCACATAGTGAAACCTCTTATGACATTGACCCATAAGGGCGTGGCCTTTGACTGGGAAGAGAAACAGGAAAGCGCATTCCAAACGCTCAAGCGAACCTAGTGCACCACACCAATACTATCCCTTCCCGAAGGGATAGAAGACTTCGTTGTCTATTGCGATGCATCAAATCAAGGACTCGAATGTGTTCTGATGCAACGAGGTAAGGTCATCGCCTATGCCTCGAGGCAATTAAAGACACATGAGGTTAACTACACCACCCACGATCTTGAACTAAGAGCAGTTGTGTTTGCTCTGAAGATCTGGAGACACTACCTGTATGGTACAAAAAGCACGATCTTTACAGACCACAAAAGTCTACAACATATTTTCGACCAGAAGGAGCTCAACATGAGACAACGACGGTGGGTTGAGCTACTCAGTGATTACGAATGCAAAATTCGTTATCATCCGGGTAAAGCCAATGTAGTAGCTAACACCCTAAGTCGGAAAGAATACTCTGGTTGGAGAGTTAAATCTTTGACTCTAACTATCCATTCACACTTGTCCATGCAAATTAAGGAGGCTCAGCTCGACGCTTTGAAACCTGAAAATGTGGTAGGTGAATCCCTGAGATGGATGGATAAGAAATTGGAAGTCAAGGGTGGCGGAGCCTTATACCTCATGGATCGGATCTGGACACCGAAACACAGTGGCTTAAGAGACTTGGTCATGACCAAGGCACACAACATCCGTTATTCTGTCCACCCAGGTTCAGATAAGATGTATCTGGATCTTAAAAAGTTATACTAGTGGCCTAACATGAAAGCAGATATTGCTACCTTCGTAAGTAAATGCCTTACTTGCGCGAAGGTAAAGGTCGAATACCAGAAACCCTCCGGTCTTTTGCAGCAACCGGAGATACTAGAATGGAAGTGGGAGCGGATCACTATGGACTTCATAACCAAGTTTCCCAAGACAACGGGTGGACTTGATACCATATGGGTTATCGTCGACAGATTGACCAAGTCGACACATTTCTTACCCATCATAGAAACTGACAAAATGGAGAAACCTAGGAGAAACTACATTAGGGAGATTGTACGACTGCATGGTGTTCCCATATCCTTTATCTCGAATAGAGATAGTAGATTCATTTCAAGGTTACGATAGTCGTTACAAAGTTCCCTAGGAACTAGGCTGGATATGAGTACAGCCTACCATCCACAGACCGACGGACAAAGTGAGAGAACTATCAAAACCTTAGAAGATATGTTGCGAGCCTATGTGATTGACTTTGGGAAAGCTTGGGATACTCATTTACCCCTTGTCGAATTTTCCTACAACAACAGTTATCACACGGCATAAAGGCAGCTCTTTTCGAAGCCCTCTATGGCCGAAAGTGTAGGTCCCCTCTGTGTTGGGCTGAGGTGGGCGATGTTGGATTAGTGTCTAAGTCCATAACTATTCTTGTATGTACTTGACCCGATGGTGCATGGTCCTTTTGGGTTGCCTTCACCAAAGCAACTTGATAGGATGAATTATGGAGAGAAAGGATTAAATATGATTTATTAATATATTATGAGAATAATATATTAAAGGAGAAATCATATTGTTTAATTAATATTAGTCAAGAATTAATAAGAATTAAGTTTTTGGCTAAAAGACATTAATTAAACTTAAAGGACTAGAACTGTCAATTGTGTGATAGTTGAATATTGAGCTAATGGACTCCTTATTAAGGGGGTGGACGAATTCTATGGGGAAATCCATTAGAAATCGTCCAAAGGCCTTAAGGAAAGAGTCCATGGGTTGCTTAGGGCCTAAGCATCCAAATTAGGGTTTCCTTGTTAGATAACCCTAATAGCCTCACTATTTAAGGAACCCTTAAGCCCCAAAAACGTGGTGAACTAACTGGTTAGGGTTTCCACACGTTTTAGGCAGCCTCCTTCTCTTCTCTTCTTCATCCTCTTGCTCTTGGTGTTTGTGAACCATTAGAGGAGTGACATTTGTGACTCTAAGCTTTCTAAAGTCAATACAAGAAGGATTTGAGATTGTTATTGCTACATAACAATCAAGGTATGATCTATACCCTAATTCATATGTTATATTGATTATCATATATTAGATCTAGGGTTTATAGTCTAGGATGAATTGCATGTACAATAGAGAAACCTAAATCCAAGCATTAGGGTTTGTATGAGCACATAGGATGTTCTTATGGCTAAAACCCATCAGTGGTATCAGAGCATAGATTGGTTTCTATTGTATTGATGCTTTATGTGTTGCAAAAATCGAATTTTGGCCTCCCTGCCTGGTGAACTCGGCGAGTACCACAGTGTACTCGGCGAGTAGGCCTCAACTCGGCGAGTACAGTGTGGTACTCGGCGAGTTCGAGTGTTAGAAAGAGGCATGTTCGGGATTTCTTGCTGTTTTGGTCTTGGATACTTACCTTAACTGTTATGGATCATTAAAATTCGAATTTTAATCATATTTTGGATATATCCTTGATTACACAAAAGATATTTACCAATTAATTAGATGATTACTTCCTTATATGATTAAGTTTGATTATTTGTATTAATTGGGTAACTTATTTTGCAAGAAATTGAAATTAGGTCAAATAAAGATAAATGATGAAATTAATTTATATTATTTGTTATTTGATCCTTGTGTTATGAAAAGTTTCAATTTTCCCCTTTAGGTTTTATAGTTTAAATTTAAACTTAATAGTTTTGTTTTGAAATTTAAATAGTTGAAACCTTAATGTTTTGAATAGTTTCAAAACTTTCCCTCAAGTTTTAGAATTTAAATTTTGATTAAAAAGTTTGATTTTGAAATATTTAAATTCTACACCCTAATGTTTTGAAATGTTTCAAAACTTGCCCTCAAGTTTTGGAATTTAAAAGTTGATTAAAAGTTTAATTTAGGAATGTTAAATTCTAAAACCCTAGTATAGTTTTGAAAAGTTCAAATCACACCCTTATGGTTTTATTAATTAATTAAGGTATATAATTAAAAGAGATTTAATAAATCCATATAGTTTTGGTGTACAATTTAATTAAATTAATTAGAACACCTAGTATTTTAAAAGTGTAAAATACACCCTATACTATATATAACATTAAAAGTCTAACATTATATATATGTATGAGTAAAAGTCAGTCTTACCGTTAGTAGGCCTCATTCACGAAGCTGGTCTATGAGGGGTGTTTAAGGAAATTGCCTATAAAATGGCGATTGAATGGGTATCCACTCTTACCCACCGCACTCTTGACTAATGGAGGGTCGTTAGCCGAACGGGTAGGATAGGATAGAAACCTTCCATTATAAGTATAATGATGTATAAAAGTAACTAAATGATTTCATAAAATTCCCAATCTTAGTTACTTTAGGCAAAAGTGAATTGATGCAATCCCATGAAATTACACTTTGTGCACTTGCGAAGACGTTAGTGGAGCGCGTGTGGTTAACCGGCACACTAAATGGTTCTAAGCAAAGGTATCAAAGGGTGACTCAATGTTTGTCATAGTTCGGTGGAGCGTGTGTGGTTTACCGGCACATCGAATAGGTGATTGTAACATCTGAGGGCACCATGTAGATTTGCATGGTTATTCACACCGGCTTTCTGATCCTCGGCATCCCAGTCACAAACAAGAGGGGCATATCAAGATTTAAAAATGCCGTTGAAAAGTTCAATGTATCTCATAGAATCTAGGAGTTTTCAATACATTTAAAACTTAATCTGTTTTTCGTTTTTCATGGTGGAAAATTAGTGAATCGTCATTCACTTACCTTCAAATGTTCTGCAATTTGGGTTACGGCATCCCTTTCCCGAGTTGTGGAATATTGTGTTGGGTCCTAGCCTTAATATCTCATTTGGGTGATTTATTAAGGACTCAATCGATCAACTAAATTGAATTCATTTTCTCCCGTTTTATAGATGTCAAAGTATGACAATTATGGTCTTCCCAAATCCCGTGGAACAAGCATTCCACATGAAGATGATATTCCACGATTTGATCGAGGAACAAGAAATCATGCTTCACTTCCTCCTCCTCCTCCCGTTGTTCTCCCTAACCCACAAGATCAAAGAACTGAAAGGTTCAATGTCACTAAAACCCTATTGGAAATGAAACATGAAGATGGTAAACCCGTGTGTGCCCACGTTCTAGGAATGAAATCACACATCGATAGGTTGATAATGTTGGGTGCGTCATTCCCGGATAAGTTGGCTATGAACTGGGTTCTGCAGTCGCTTCCCGAATCATATAATGAGTTCAAGAGAAAGTATTATATGATGGATCATGACGAAAACTTCATTGACCTAACTTACATGCTCATTGCCGCTGAATCAGAAATGATTTGGCAAAGCAATGGAGTGTATTTGTTAGGAAAGTCAAGGAACCATGCTTCCGAGAATGTTCAAGGAGAGCCAACCTGTGTTTGCTGCCAAGAGAAAGGGCGTTGGATACAAGTCTGCCCTAAGAGCCTGAAGAGTCCAGAAGATGGGAGAGTCAAAGAGTATGGCTGTGCTTCAGGTAAAATCCACTATCTAACTCCATTAAGTTCCTATTCATTGATTCTTAATACATAAGGTGATAAGATTGCATTTGAATGTTTTGCAGGATCAGTGAAAAGAGAGGAAGCTTGATGAAAGAGCAAGATGAGTCTAATCACAAAGAAATGGATCTCGATCGCATGGATTTGAAGATTAGATTTTGAGCTTATAAAGTTATGATATAGTTGTTAGGAATATTGGATTACATAGTTTTTCAGTTGATTTTGCATTGTAAGGACAAATGTTTTTCGCTGCTTTTATGACTAAAATAAAGTTTGTTTTACGAATTTATTTATTTATTTCCTTGCAATGAAATCGTTATAAAAAAGTTGATGCTTGCATATTTCTACAACAAATGGATGTGATTCTTAATTATTTTATTTGTGGAAAGGTCAAGAATTTACCAAATAGGGAAAGTTTCTCATCACCCAAGTTTCAATTGGACAGAAACGTGGAATCATGCAACTTGGTTGCACGATGAATGAGAAATTTCATATTTGGAAATTGGACTAAGTCGTTGACCAAGTGTCAAGTGAAGGACTAGGAGATCGAGTACACAAGGTTGTGTGTTAATCAAGTCCACCGCAAGAGTAACAAGATATTCATCATGTTTAACTAAAGGTTTAGTAAACATGATCATACTTATAAGATTAAGTGTGATTCTGAATTGATTGAAAAGGTTTAAATCAATAGCAGAACGAATAAGAAGAATCAAGTAGGCAGAAAGATAAAAGTTTCTCTATTCTAAGAAGAAGGGAGAGTACCTTTTATTATGTTTTATGATAGGTCTTAATGATTAAGAACCATATCTCAATTGATCCTCTAAGTGAGTCTTAGTGCAATTGTATGTCTAAGAAGAGGAATCAAGAATTGAAGAAATGGTTAAATCAAGAAGCCAATCATAATTCATACCAAAACAAGCCTTAAAGTTAAGATTGTGACATTGAGTGACAAGTCTGAAGAAGGTTTATAACATTATCAAATGTAGAATTTGGAAAAAGTTTTTCTTATTCTTGCACATTTGAAATTGGAAAGTTGTGATGTCTTGGATAAGACAAAGACCAACTAGGACCAATTTATGAAGTGTCTTGATAAAAGCTACACTAACTCTTGAATATTTTTTTTGTCAAGAAATGCTTATTGACAAGAGAATCTTATATGTCAAGGAGTCAGTGGGAGTCTTAATGGTCTTGAAAAGTTTCAAGAAATAATAAAGAATAAACCCTATCGATCATCACTAGCACATGAGTAGAGGTTTACAACCTATCGTGTTGACATTATCTTGTTTCTGTGCCATTCCAATCTAGTTAATTATGCATGTTAGTTCTATGAGTTCTCATTTGAATGCATAAAAGGCAAGGAATGAGAAGTACATTGATGGGACAGGGTGAGATGCTTAACTACTTGGAAGACATGGTGGGCAGCCGAGTTACCATAAGGCAAGAAATCAAGATTAAGAAAGTTCGATCCATATGAGTTTGAATTTGTCGTAAACTTTGTTTTGATAAATTCGCATGGATAGGAACACATACACCATTAAAATCTAAGTGTCATAAGATTTCCTCCTTCATGAAAATGACTGTGAGGAAATGCTTTCACTAAAAGATATTTTAAGAATATAGTGATTGTGATAATTGGATTCTCAAATTCGATTATGGTTACGGTATCCCTTTCCATGATTCGAATTGTGAGATCTGGCAATTAGTCTGAATTGTTTAAGACACGCACATGAACTATCTAAGGCAGAGGTGTATAAGTTTATAAAGCCTTGATAAAAGATTATCAAAGCATTGGGTATTAGAAATATGAACTTAAAGAAATTCAATAGGCATTGTATTTCTGAAAGTTAAGCTGTTTCTGAATACGTGTCAAAGCTAGTGGGAGCATAAGTGTTGTGTTTATAATAATCATCGTGATAGTAGGAGCATAAATGTTATGATTATATGATTATTAAGGCAAGTATTGAAAGTTAGCAATATTAATTATAGAAAACAAGAGTTATACTTTACAAAGTCGTAAGGATTGAGTAGTTGTTTTGCTATAATTAAGGGAGAGAATATTATGCTTCATTTCAAATCTAAAGGCTTAGGTTGTGGAATGTTAATAAATTTAGTCATAGTACGTTCTCAAATTTCGATTATGATTATGGAATCCCTCTTCATAAATCAAATTGTGAGAATGTGACACGTAAAATATTATGGCAAAAGATTGATAAAGTATCGAATATTTATGTAAGACATTATGCATCGTGTCTCATACGCTTCAGGTATAGGATCGATTGCAAATGCTATAATATTTGACCATTCTAAAATTTTTCCAAATGTCTAGCGCATTTAGAGGGAAAAAGGACAAGAATCGGTTTTGACGAAGATAATTAAACAACTATCAAAGGACAATCCAAAGTTCGCCGAGGATTGGTCGCTTGTGAGTAGTTGAAAGTATAGTATTGGATGGACCATATCGACATTATTATCAATAGAAAAGATTCTATTAAGAATGAGTTGTCATATGGTAAGTATGGAAAAGTTTCCATATTGGGAGTTGGATATTAAGAATCAATGTCTAGATTAGATACTTTTATGCAAAAGGATGTTCAAAGTAATGTACTTTGAGACATCACATCTATGGAATTGTCTTGTAACAATCCCCGATAGAGGACTTTGTAATTTCGTTGGCAACAGTCATTGTGACTTTAGTGCAGTGACATTACGAAAGGGTCATTGCATAAAATGTTGGAATCTAACATATTCTATAAGTGGCAAGAATTTGATATTATTTCACTTGTGAAAAGGATTAGGAGTTGTGAAATGAGTATGATTGGAAATGTGTTCATTTGATCTGTTTCACAAAGTAAGAACCGTAGGTAAACATTGTGTGCATGCTAAGAGCATGGGACAAATATTGTAATAATTCAAGTAAGAAGTTGATTACCCGAAACAACAAATAATGAGTAATCGATATGGTGATAAATAAAAGGTGTTTTATTTATACTCAAAGGTTTGAGGCCATATGGGATTAGTATTATCCTTGTGTTTCACTTTGCATGTTTTGACTTCCTGAATAATTTAATTGGTTAAGAACAGTCAAATTATTCAAACGGACCACAGTCGTTCATATGTTGGAAGTAGATATGTATGAAGACTGTCGTGAATTGGTGTGTGGATTGTCTAAAGTGTATTAGACATAAGCAATTATTTGCTGCAACATTCATGAGTGCTTATGAATATGATTTCAGCATTGGATTAAACCCATGCTCACTTGGATCACTTCATGGATTTGTATCACGATTGATTGGTGAGACGATAACATCTTATATTCTTTAAACCGAGATGTGTGAGTTGTATCTTACGATCCGGTTGCACATTGATAATATGTAAACGCACCAGTAACTTGGTGTTATAAAACATATTGTTGTGTGTGATTTGGTGAGTGAGTGCAAGCGAGCATTGAGTCAAAGTTTATCCGTTCCTTTTATTCAAAGTAGGATAAAAGCGATATCTGTGGGCCCCTCGATGATTTAGTGATGACATCTAAGCGCTTGGCCAAGCCGGGACTAAATTGATGTGTTCAATTATAGTCTGTTGTCAGTCGTCATAAATCTGAATTCGGGAAACAGCACATAGATAGAGAGAATGATTTAGATCCATGTCTCAGTCTATACGATATCTATAATGGAGGAATATATGATCCCTTATCTAAAGGACACGCGAATGTGATAAAATCAGAGTTGACAGTGGCTTTAGAAAGCTACGATTGCAGATCAGGATCTGAAGTCATACGCGGAATAGTTATTAGACTTATCCAAGTGGGAGACTGTTGGATTAGTGTCTATGTCCATAACTATTCTGGTATGTACTTGACCCGATGGTGCATGGTCCTTTTGGGATGCCTTCACCAAAGCAACTTGATAGGATGAAATATGGAGAGAAAGGATTAAATATGATTTATTAATATATTATGAGAATATAATATTAAAGGAGAAATCATATTGTTTAATTAATATTACTCAAGAATTAATAAGAATTAAGTTTGTGGCTAAAAGACATTAATTAAACTTAAGGGACTAGAACTGTCAATTGTGTGATAGTTGAATATTGAGCTAATGGACTCCATATTAAGGGGGTGGACGAATTCTATGGGGAAATCCATTAGAAATCATCCAAAGGCCTTAAGGAAAGAGTCCATGGGTTGCTTAGGGCCTAAGCATCCAAATTAGGGTTTCCTTGTTAGATAACCCTAATAGCCTCACTATTTAAGGAACCCTTAAGCCCCAAAAATGTGGTGAACTAATTGGTTAGGGTTTCCACACGTTTTGGGCAGCCTCCTTCTCTTCTCTTCTTCATCCTCTTGCTCTTGGTGTTTGTGAACCATTAGAGGAGTGACATTTGTGACTCTAAGCTTTCTAAAGTCAATACAAGAAGGATTTGAGATTGTTATTGCTACATAACAATCAAGGTATGATCTATACCCTAATTCATATGTTATATTGATTATCATATATTAGATCTAGGGTTTATTGTCTTGGATGAATTGTATGTACAATAGAGAAACCTTGATCCAAGCATTAGGGTTTGTATGAGCACATAGGATGTTCTTATGGCTAAAACCCATCAGGCGATACCCAGTTAGCTAATGGACGAGTTCCCGAAAGCACTCTCACGGGTCCGAAGATCATTCGGGAAATGACAGAGAAGATCGCTAAAATTCGTGAACGATTGAAAGCCTCTAGAGACCGACAGAAAAGCTACGCTGACAAGCGAAGGAAACCATTGGAATTCCAGGTGAGCGACCATGTTCTACCGAAGGTCTCACCCTGGAAGGGCTTGAAACGCTTCGGAAAGCGTGGGAAGCTCAATCCAAGATACATAGGGCCTTTCGAGATTCTTGCCCGAATCGGCCCTGTAGCTTACAAACTCAATATACCGCGCGAACTAAGTAACATACATTCTACCTTCCACGTCTCGAACTTGAAAAAGTGTCTGTCTGACGAGACTCTTGTAATCCCACTCGACGAGATCGAGATCAACGAGAGTTTAAACTTCATGGAAGAACCAGTAGAGATCATGGACCGAGAGGTCAAGCAAACGAAGCAAAGTCGTATCCCGATAGTGAAGGTTCGCTGGAATGCCAAGCGAGGAACGGAATTCACTTGGGAGCGAGAGGATCAGATGAAACTGAAATATCCGCATCTTTTTGCTTAGTTATTTGTAACTACTTGTTTGCTTAAATTCTAATTTCGGGACAAAATTCCTTCTAACGGGGGGATGATGTGACAATCCGAAATTTCCATTCTGTACAACATACCAAGTCAATAGAAGTCAGAACAGTTACTGTTAATTTTCAGACTATTTGGGATAAGTTTGAGTATTCTATGATTAACACTTTACGAGATGCCAGGAGAGGGGATGCCCTAGGGTTTATTGTGCAACAATAACATTTCATACTCCAAGAAATTGGAAATTTACGACCCAAACATGGATTTTGCGGTTCTAAACCCCAAGGGGTATATATAGGATCCTTAGCCATATTTATTCAGTTGTTCCATTTCCAACTAGAGAAAAATGGATTCTCTCTCAAGGATCTTCAGCCTTTCATCCCGAATCGTAAGAGCTTCTATCTTAGAGTATAATATGGCTTGTAATGCTTATAAACATCAAGAAATCACGAGGAAACACCAATATCAAAGATTTTACGGCCCAAGAACACCATGGACCGTAAACCCTTCTTTAAGGGCCAAAAGTGTGCCCTAGTCCCTTCCTTTCCTTGTGAAACTAGCCTAGACTCATACCTTAATGTGTATAGGACTTGAAAGCACAAAAATACCATGTCCATAAGAGATTATGGCCGCAAACCCTAAGGGAATTGGTCTTAGGGCCGTGAACTCCTCAAAGGAGGTAAAGGGTGCCCTAATCTCTTGCAAGGACTAAACCATGAAGTAGAAATACTTCTAAGGGACATGTAAGGCCTCAAACCATCAAATGATCAAAAGCTTAGGAGATTACAACCGTAAAACTCAAAGTTTTACGACCGTAAACTCATTAGGTTATGGTCCTTGGGGAGTAAACTCAAGAAAGGGGTTCTTTGGAACCCTAAACCCAACAGCTTTGTCCTACAACAACTTAGATGCAATCCTTAGGACTTATAACGCTTATATAAGGTGTTTAGCATGTCCTAGGATGTCTTAACATTGTCAATTAGTAGTTTGAAGACTAATTGGATACATATATGTGTGATTATATGTTAACTAGGATCTTTGAGTGTGTATAAGTCTTCACTTGACACTTAGCAATCCTACATCGTTCAGTTCATCGAAACCACCATCTACAGGTGACTTCATACCCCTTAATGAAGGTTTTAAATGATTCTAAATGCTTTAATGGGGGGGGGGGGGAATACAAGTAGAAAACATCATGCTATAGAATCGATCATATGTGATTCATAACTATGTTTTCATCCAACTGATTTCACATACTTCAAAATGTCATACATGAAATGGTTTTCTGTCTTAAAATATTTTGTTATCAAACTAATTACTTTTGAAATGTTTTATAAAATGACATCAAGTCATTGTTATTTATTGTTTAAAACTATTAAATATTTTACAAAACCTCTTTCATGTCCTTGGTCAAATCTATATCTATACACTTATGTTTATATATATATATATATATATATATATATATATATATATATATATATATATATATATATATATGTATTGATATGACAGCTTTCATTCTTCATTCAGTTCCCACACTCTTGAGTAACAAGGGTGTATAAACCTTCTTGGACAACAAATACATTCCAGTAAACTATTATAGGGATAGTTTAGGGGATACAAAACATTATTCCTATTACAAAGGAACTGCACCAGAGTCAGTTCATTCATGAGTCTATACTAAATGCTATATGAAGAGATACACTTACCTGGATCCTCTTACATGGTTACACTTACATGGATACTTGTACCTAGAAACTATTTGAGGAGATACTATTACATACTATACATGTAGATTAGTTCTGTCTATCCTAATATAGAAGGATACTATACGGGACTAACCATTCCGGCACCCACTTGTTAGCAACAGAGGTAATGAACATCTACGGATGCCTACGGTTAATACTTTTACTAGGGGTACCTTTACGGGACTAACCATTCCTTCGACCTGCTGTTAGATACAGAGGAAAATAAACATCTACGGAGGTTCAAGGTTAATAGTTTTTGGCTGTCGCGATGTCGTGTTTATCCTAATACAAAAGGATAATACTTATATATGGATATATTTTCCTGATTAGTTTTATTTTGTGATACGTTCACATAAACGACGAGGTAGACTATATATTCTTAATAGTAGTCATATAGGGGAAAAACCATCTTTGTTACAGCAAAACATTCAAGTCTTGGTAGAAGACCGCTTTCAAAACATTCGGATCTTGGTAGAAGACTACTTTTATACTAGTAGAAAATATGGGCTTTTCTAGGGTTTTCACACTTATATCAAATGTTTCAATCAAAACTTTACATGGCATTCATAACAACTTTCCAAAACATAGTAATGACACTTAAATACTTATGAATTCACCAGCTTTATGCTGATCTACTCTTTCAAAATAACTTGGATTCTCAGGTCACCAGTAAACAGGTATGATGACCAGGTTTTGAGAAGACGGAGCAAGACAAGATTCGTCTTTTAGTTTGATTACATATTTTGGTGTCTTATTATAATGAAAGAACACACATGTATTAAAACTTTACTTTTAATGCAATGGATGATGTTGTTGCTTGTTTACTACTTTACACTGTTATGATACTTCACATGACGTCCTCCACCCCTGAACGTTTCCGCCGTTCTTTGTTTTGGGGTGTGACACGATGCGTCACAATACACCACAAAATCCTCCATCCCTTCCGGGAGGGCTAACACCGGGGCTTCGCATAATCTCTGCCGAAGTGTCTTAAACAAGGTCTGCTACTCCGGACCCCATGAAAAAGCAACACCCTTCCGGGTCAACTTGGTGAGAGGCACGACGATCTTGTAGAAATCCCTGATAAATCTCCGATAATAGCCGGCCAATCCTAGAAAACTCCTGATCTCGGTGGGTGATCTCGGCACCTCCCATCTCATAACCGCCTCAATCTTGGCCAGATCGACCAATATCCCATTCTGGTTAACAAGGTGTCCCAAGAACTGGACCTCTCGTAACCAAAAATCACACTTGGTGCTCTCCGACCTCAATACCCCGAGAATCTCTCTCAGATGCTCCTCATGCTGCTCTCTAGATCTCAAATACACCAAAATGTTGTCAATGAACACGATCATCGACCGATCAACATCGGCCTGTACACCCTGTTCATGAGATCCATGAACGTTGCCGGTGCATTGGTGAGCCCAAAGGCATCACCACGAACTCGTAATTCCCATAACGAGTTCTGAACGCCGTCTTCTGGATATCTTCATCCCGCACTCTCATCTGATGATATCCCGACCTCAAGTCTATCTTGGAGAACCAAGACGCTCCCTACAACTGATCGAACAGATCGTCGATCCTCGGTAAAGGATAACAGTTCTTGACCGTCAACTTGTTCAACTCCCGGTAATCAATGCACATCCGGTGTGAACCATCCTTTTCCTTGGCAAAAAGGATCGGCGCTCCCCATAGTGAGCTACTCGGTTTAATAAAACCCTTCCCCAGCAGCTCCTGAAGCTGCGAGTATAAATCCCGCATCTCTAGTGGCGCAAGGCGATAAGGCACCTTAGCGATAGGCACTGCCCCCAGAACCAAATCGATATGGAACTCTACCCGCCTCTCGGGAGGCACACCCGACAACACCTCAAACTCAACATAAATAGATGAAAGAATACATACCAGTCACGATATCGGGCACTGCGCGGACCTCCTCCACTGTCAACTGGAAGGCTCTCCCACGAGCCTTCGGTGCCTCGGCCTTCACCGGCCGAACCTCAGTAGCTCGCACGACGGAAGGGGCAGATCCCTGTTGTGCTCCCTGTGATGTCCCCCGCAGCTGCGGACAGTCGGCCTTCCGATGGCCCATCTGGTTGCAATGAAAGCAAACCATGAATCCCTTTGGGAAATCCGTGGCTATATGCCCCTCCTTGCCACATTTGTAGCAAGAACCCGATCGACAAACCCCCTCAAGTCCCTTTCCACACATCCTGCAAGTGCGGCCCTTCTGGCCTCCAGATGTCGAATTGGCAGGCTTTGCCCGCTTGGCTGCCAGCTGAGACTGTGCTGGCCGCCGATCCATCCCCCAAGACTCGGCCTCCTCCTTGGCCTAAGTCTCCAACTCAATCTCCCTCTTCCGGGCATTTGCCTCGAGATCGGCAAATGTCCAGTAAGTCGAGTTCGATACGAACTCCCGAATATCCCTCCTCAGAATGCCCAAATACCAGCTCATGCGTGCCTGTTCAGTAGACACCTGCTCAGGGCAGAACATCGCCCTCTCATGAAACTTCTTGGTAACCACAGTAACAGAATCAGTACCCTACTTGAGGGTCAAGAACTCCTAAGCCAACCGTTCCCTCTCCACTGGGGGAACATACTCGTATCTGAACATGGTGGTGAACCTCTCCCAGGTGACCTCTGAAATCTCTGCAAGAGTGAAGTTCGGCATCTCGAACTTCCACCAGTCCTTCGCTCCCAAGCAAAGCTGGTTCAGCGCGAACCGTGCCCTCAGATGCTCCAGACATGAACATGTGTAGAAGCATCCATCGATATCAGAAAGCCATCTCATCGCGGCGATCAGATCCCGCGTCCCATCAAACTCTGGTGGCTTCGGGTTGCTGAACTCCCGAAACAACAACGAGTCACCTCCTTGAGGCCTGGCAGCAGCCACAGCTGCAGTAGCTGCAGCAGCCACAGCCTCAGTCACTGCTGCGTACCGCTCATCAAAAGTCTCAATAAATGTGGTCTTGATATACCCAAACATCTCTGGAATCTCGGCTCGGATGGCAACAACCACCTCCTCATGAATCAACCTGCGGATCTCCTCATCACTAACACAACTGCTCTCAGGTGTGTGGCGTGTCACAACCATGATGTCTCTCTGAAATACAACATAAAATATCAGAGATCCACTCGGGCATACTCGCACTCGATAACACAACCCTACTTGATCCCTAGTACCCTAAGGATTCTTACTTGGACTGCGCACTAATACAGTGTCTTCGGTAGTACGGGGCCTTATACTATCGTCTACACCACATCAGTATTCACTCCAAGTCCTCCTCCTTGGATCCCAGATCACAAGTACTCTACATCTCTCTAGCATAGGCTACCCTTCGGTAGACCTCTCATAAGCTCCTCACTACTACCTACTCACTCTCAAGCATCTAATAGCAGCAGAAATCTTCCTAGGCTAAGGCATCACAAATCAGTCCACTCTAGTCCTAATATGAATACCTTGCCTACTCTAGCATGCATATCATATCATAACATATCTCATAACACATAATGTAAGGGTATTTTGGGAAATCACCGTTCGAGCGCTGGCTGATTGTACACACTGCTCCGTTTCGCCTTTCTCAAAATCTTTTACTCTCTTAGAAAAATTGTTTATTTTATGAAAAACTTTCTCAAATCCTCAGTTTGAGTTCAGATACATCCGAAGTTGCACCCGAATCCCTCAAACCAAGACTCTGATACCAACTTGTAACAACATAAATTTTCAAAACAATTTTTCATTTTTAAATCATATTTTCAATCATCAAAACAATATCAAACAAACTCTATCCAATGTCATTATAACAAACAAATCCTAGAATATCAAAAGATCTCACATACATAAAGCCTCTCAGTGTGTATGGATCATGTCGGCGCCTTCCCACGGTCCTCGCTAGTACCTGAAACACACAATACAACAACTGTAAGCATAAATGCTTAATAAGTTCCCCAAAATACCACATACAACACATATGCCTTTCCAAGACATAACTCTGTGGGACCTTTCGGTCCAAGTGTCTCAGGGGACTTTTGTCCCGAATCCCGATAGACCTTCCGGTCCTACCCGTATTGACCTTCCAGTCCGTAACCTCCTAACCTTCCGGTCCATGTCCTCTTGACCTTCCGGTCCATATCAGCTTGACCTTCTGGTCCTTATCATACATAACATACATAACGCGTACATATCACATATCATCATACAACTCATACATCTAATAGCATATAATACCTTCCGGTCACACATAGGTACCCTTCCAGGTAAAGTATAGTGAGAAGACTCACCTCGGGTACCTCGGATAATCTCTCACACGAGAACACTGATCTAGCCCCCGCCTAATCACATAAACAATACTAATAAATAATTGCTCTCAAAGGCTAGATTAAATCCATTCTTACAATCCAACAAAAGGGAAAATGACCTTTTTACCCCTCCCTAACCCAAGAGTCCAAATGTTGACCAAAACCCTAAAAGTCAACGAAAGTCAACCCTCCGGGTTACACTTCGCGTACCAACTCTGTACGCTGGGTGTACCCGGCGTCTTCACAGAATTGGGGAACGCGACCCCTTACGCTGCGCGTACTAAGATTACGCCCCGCGTAACTCCTAGTTTCAGACTCCTTTTGATTTTAGGTCTTAAACGGTTAAGACACATGTCTAACTTTCAGATCTGACTGTCCCTAAGCCTCTTAATCCATAAAGTCGGTGAATTTAAGCCTTTGCATGGCTGTAAAAGTCACCAACACCCATAACATTCCATTTCCAACACTTAAAATCCCATAACTCAAGCATGACTCCATAATAACGACCAAGTTGGGATTTTTATGGATCTACAACACATATATCACTGAAATGGGACAGATCTAGATCCATAGAGTACCTTATGCTCATAAAGTCTCCACCTTTGGGACTTTAACCCTAAAAATGGGCCATGCAACATCAAACCAAAATAAAGAGGAAAGTTCTGAGATTTTTACCTCTAAGTGAAGCTCCTCCCTTAGCAGAACTCAGATCCAAGCTTGAACTTCAAACCCTAGCCTCCACAAGCGCCTCCCCTTCTTCTTCACTAACTCACAAAGGCACTTTTAGCTCAAAACACTCACACACAAGCTTTAGGATGAAGGAAATGCTCTTTTAGGGTTTCACTCTCTGATATGGTAGCTAAGGATAAGGCCTTAGCATTCCTTTTATAGTGCACAAGCCATAATTTACGATTTGCATCTGGGCCCGCTACGCCCAGCGTACCTAGGCGAGTCCGCGTCCAACTTAAGCGCATGAGTCTGCACAACATACTTTCCAGTACGCCGAACGTACTCATTTACAACACCTTCCACTCAAGGGCTAATTTTGACAACTTGATAAAAGAGAAGGGTTAAATAGTTGTACCTGAATTTCGGGGTGTTACAACCTTGGCACAAGTAAGGCATTTACTTACGAAGGTAGCAATCTCTGCTTTCATGTTAGGCCACCAGTATAGCTTTTTAAGATCCAGATACATCTTATCTGAACTTGGTTGGACGAAATAACGAGTGTTATGCACCTCGCTCATGACCAAGTCTCTAAAACCACCGTGTTTCGGTGTCCAGATCCGATCCATGAAATATAAGGCTCCGCCACCTTTGACTTCCAAGTTCTTATCCATCCCCCTCAGGGATTCACTCGCCACATTTTTAGGTTTCAAAGCGTCGAGTTGAGCCTCCTTAATTTGCGTGGACAAGTGTGAATGGATAGTCATAGTCAATCATTTGACTCTACGACCAGAGTATTCTTTCCGACTTAGGGCGTCAGCTACTGCATTGGCTTTACCCGGATGATAACGAATTTCACATTCGTAATCACTAAGTAGCTCGACCCACCGTCGTTGTCTCATGTTGAGCTCCTTCTGGTCGAATATATGTTGTAGGCTTTTGTGGTCTGTAAAGATAGTGCTTTTTGTATCATACATGTAGTGTCTCCAGATCTTTAGAGCAAACAAAACTACTCCTAGCTCAAGATCATGAGTGGTGTAATTGACCTCGTGTGTCTTCAGCTATCTTGAGGCATAGGCGATGACCTTACCTCGATGTATTAGCACACAGCCGAGCCCTTGATTTGACACATCACAATAGACAACGAAGTCTTCAATTCCTTCGGGGAGGGATAGTATTGGTGCAGTGCACAAGGCTCGCTTGTGCGTTTGGAACGCTCTCTGCTGCTTTTCTTCCCAGTCAAAGGCTACACCCTTCTGGGCTAGTGCTGTAAGAGGTTTCGCAATTCGGGAGAAGTTATGAATGAACCTGCGATAGTAGCCAGCGAGGCTTAGAAATTGACGAATTTCGGTAGGTGTCTTCGGTGCTGACCAGCTCCCAATGGCTTTGATTTTGGAAGGGTCCGCATGTATTCCCTCTTCGCTAACCACGTGCCCTAAGAATTCGACTCTTCGGATCCAAAATTCGCATTTCGAGAACTTCGCATAGAGCTTCTCTAAACGCAGCGTTTCTAAGACTAGTCGCAGATGTTGACTATCCTCCTCCTTACTTCAAGAGTAGATGAGTATGTCATCAATGAAGACGATGACGAACTGACCCAAGTAAGTGATGGGTTTTGAGCATTCTAACACTTCCTAAGTGTACATGCAACCCTAATAACCTTGGATCTATGTTTGTCTAATTATCATGCAAAGTTGAATTCCAAGGTTATATTCCTATCTAGCATACATGGGGAACAATTTTAACTTGAATCATAGATAGAATGACTTACCTTGTTGTTGCTTGTGTTCCTTGAAACCTTGTGAGCCTAGCACCCCAAGTGTGATGCCTCAAATGCTTCACACAACACCAAATGCTCTTGGAAAGACTCTTGAGATAACACACACTTGTCAAAATCGGCCAAGCCCTCTAGTTTCTTTTTCCTCTAGCCGATTTTGGTAGAGAATATGATCCTTATATAGTGTTGACACATCTAGGGTTACACCATGTAAACCCTAATGTGTCATGACTCTTCATTTCCATGACCCATGGGTTTGTAACTCCCATGGAGCATCCATGGAGCATCCTATGGGTAGAACCCAACTTGATAATCCATGGAGCCTCTTAGCCTACTATACAAGATATGGATGATTTACATAATCAACCCATATATTTAATTAGTTATCCTTTGATCACTTAATTAATTCCAAATTAATTCTTGATCAAACTAATCAAATAATATTATTAATATATTAGAACTTATAATATATTAATAATCTCCAAGTGTTATTTCTCTCATTTAGTCTAACCAATTGCATGGTGCCATGCAACCCAAATGGACCATGCCGGGTCGGGTCAAGTACAAGCCCGAAATAGTTATGGACTTAGACACCTTATCCAACAGTCTCCCACTTGGATAAGTCTAATAACTATATCTCTAGTACTTCAGGAACCGACCGGCAATCGTAGCTCTTTCAAGGTCTCTCGGAACTGAGAAGATGATGATACGCCATTTAAGATAAGTGATCATATAATCCTCTGTTCTAGATATCAGCTGGACAAATACATGGAACATTGTCTTGCTTATTGTCCAGCATTTGTTTCCCGATTTCCGATTTGTTTGACATAGAACTTAATTGAACACATCAACTTAGTTCTGACCGGGCCCGGTACATGGGTCAAAACAAAATCATCGAGGGGCCCAGATACCAGCTTCTAATCCAAGAAGGAACAGATAAACTTCGACTCATATGTTTGTTCTACCACTTATTGAATTACACACAAAAGTACGTTTTATAACATCGAGTTACCAATGCGGTTTCGTACAGTCAATGCATAACCAACTTGTAAGTAACAAATCATATCTCTAGGTTTGAAGACTTATATGATATTACCGTCTCACGATCACTCGAGATAAAATTCCATGAAGTGATTCCAGTGAGCGTGGGTTGTGTCCAATGCTCAGAACTTATGAGCACTCATGATTGTTGTAGCCTTGTCCAAGACCTCTACAACCAAACATGACAATCTTGATTCATATCTACTTCCAACATATGACCGACTGTGGAGGTTTGAATAATATGTTATACCAAACAAAATTATTCTGGAAGTCAAAACATGCAAAAGAAATATAGTAAACGATTGACAAGAGATAGCAACACTTTACTCATAAATAAAACACCTTTTATTCATCATCAAATGTCAATTACACTTTACAAATTTCCGGGTTATCTAACTACTAAAACTTATATCATCCTTCAGCCCTATGCTCCGAGCATGCTGAAGATGCTTAACCCTACTCAGTCCCTTCGTGAGGGGATCTGCTGGGTTCTCATCCGATGATACCCTCTTTGCCACGAGGAGTCCTTCTTCGATCCGATGTCTGATGAAATGGTATTTTCTGTCGATGTGTCTGGATCTCCCGTGATCCCTTGGTTCCTTGGCTAAGGCAACAGCACTTTCACTATCACAGAAAATTTCCATTGGCTCTTTAATAGCTGGTACAACTCCAAGGTCTCCAATGAAGTTCTTCAGCCATATCGCCTCCTTTGCTGCTTCACTAGCTGCAATATACTCTGATTCACAAGTAGAATCTGCCACTGTCTCTTGCTTGGAACTCTTCCAAGAAATTGCTCCTCCGTTTAGGGTAAAGACCCAGCCCGACTGAGAGCGGAAATTATCCCTATCAGTCTGGAAGCTAGCATCACTATACCCAACAACTCTCAAGTCATCACTCCCACCGAGGGTAAGAACCCAGTCCTTAGTCCTCCGCAGGTACTTGAGGATATTCTTTACCGCAGTCCAGTGTGCCTTGCCAGGGTTTGCCTGATACCTGCTAACCATGCTCAAGGCAAAAGCTACATCGGGTCGAGTACACGTCATAGCATACATGATCGATCCTACAGCCGAATCGTAAGGTGTTCGACTCCTTTCTGCTATCTCAGCCTCAGTTCTAGGGCTTTGTGTCTTACTCAATCTGGTGTTACTCTGGATGGGTAACTCTCCTTTCTTGGAATCCTGCATGCTGAATCTCTTCAGCACCTTATCCAAGTAGGTACTTTGACTAAGTCCAATTAGTCTTTTACTCCGATCTCTCAAGATTCTTATCTCTAGAATATAGGCAGCTTCACCAAGGTCCTTCATAGCGAAACACTTCCCAAGCCAGGACTTAACTTCCTGCAGGGTTGGAATGTCGTTTCCTATGAGTAGTATGTCATCCACATACAGTACCAAAAAGCTGACTATACTCCCACTAGCCTTGACATACACACAAGATTCATCTTCACTCCTAGAAAAGCCAAATTCCTTGACCTTTTCATCAAAGCAAAGATTCCATCTGCGAGGTGCTTGCTTCAACCCATAAATGGATTTCTCAAGCTTACACACTCTATTAGGGTACTCGTTACTGACAAAACCCTCTGGCTGACTCATGTAAACATCTTCAGCCAACTTTCCATTAAGGAAAGCGGTTTTGACATCCATCTGCCATATTTCATAGGCATGAAATGCAGCTATGGCTAACAGAACCCGAATAGACTTAATCTTGGCTACCGGAGAAAAGGTCTCATCATAATCCACTCCAGGAATTTGAGAGAAGCCCTTTGCAACCAGTCTATCCTTATAAGTGTGTACTTTACCATCCATGTCGTTCTTCTTCTTGAAGACCCATTTGCACCCTACTGTCTTACGACCTGGTACATTTTCAACCAAGTTCCAAACTTGATTGTCATACATGGATTGTATCTCGCTATCCATAGCCTCTTTCCATTTAGCAGACTCGGGGCCTGCCATGGCTTCCTCGTAGCTATTAGGGTCATCTTGACTTACTAGTGTTTCATCACTAATAAGTGTCTCACCTTCTGCAGTAATATGGAATCCATAGTAATGCTCAAGTGCACTCCTAACTCTCGTGGAACGTCTTAGAGGCACAGAGTTGTCAATTGGATCAACAGGAGTTTCCTCCTCAAGTTGAGGGCTAGAGTTTGAAGTTCCTTCACCGCTTGATTCTTGAATTTCTTCAAGATCAATTTGCCTTCCACTGTCTCCTTGGCTTATAAATTCTCTCTCTCGAAAGACTCCTCTTCTTGCTACAAAGACCACATTGTCACTAGGTCTGTAGAAGAGGTAACCAAAGGATCGCTGTGGGTAACCGATGAAAATACACCTCTCGCTTCGAGGTTCGAGCTTATCATGAGTCTCGCGTCTCACGAAAGCCTCGCAACCCCAAATCTTGATGTGGTCTAGTTTAGGTACTTTACCAGTCCACATCTCGTGAGGAGTTTTGGCAACTTTCTTTGTAGGGACTAGATTAAGAATATGGGCGGCAGTCTCTAAGGCATACCCCCAGAATGAGATTGGTAGCGTAGCTCGACTCATCATGGAACGGACCATATCTAACAAGGTTCGATTACGCCTCTCAGCCACACCATTCAACTGTGGTGTCCTGGGAGGTGTCAATTGTGAGACTATCCCACATTCCCTTAGATAGTCGAGGAACTCTGAACTAAGATACTCACCACCACGATCAGATCGAAGCATCTTAATGTTCCTGCCCAATTGATTCTCGACTTCCTGTTTAAATTCCTTAAACCTCTCGAAAGTCTCTGACTTATGCTTGATCAAGTAGACATATCCATATCTACTATAATCATCAGTAAAAGTCAAATAATAACGATTAGCATCCCTTGTGGCATGTTTGAATGGTCCACACACATCCGTGTGTATAAGGTCCAACAAACCTTCACCCCTCTCACACGAACCTGTGAAGGGTGACTTTGTCATTTTTCCAAGTAAGCATGATTCGCAACTATCATCTGACTTTAGGTCAAACGACTCCAAGACTCCATCTTTTTGGAGTTGGCCTATGCGCTTCTTGCTTATATGTCCAAGACGACAATGCCATAATGATGCTTTATCCAAGTTATTATTAGTAGAATCAATACACAAAACATTATTTCCTAAGTTATCAACAACAGATACAGCTTCATACACACCATCACAAGGTAATGCTTTAAAATAAAGAATATTATTAAAGAAAGCATCAATAGAACCAACTTCATTATTAAATGAAAAGGTAAACCCTTGTTTGTACAAAGCATGGAAGGAAATAATATTTCTTGCCATTCCTGGCGAATAACAACACTTATTCAGATCTAAACTAAACCCACTACTTAGCGATAAAGTATAAACTCCAATCTTGGTAACAGGTATAGCTTTCCTATTCCCCATGATCAAGTTTATCCTTCCTTGCTCCACATCCTCACTTCTTCTTAGTCCCTGCAAGTCACAACAAATGTGAATACCACACCCGGTATCAAGGACCCAAGAATTAGAATGGGGTGAGTTATTAGAAATGATAGTGTAAATACCTGCATGGTTGGGTTTAACTTTCCCATCCTTCACATCTTGCTGGTATTTTGGGTAGTTCCGCTTCCAATGAGCTTTTTCATGGCAATAGAAGCATTCAGCCTCTTTTGGGTCAGAAGAAGGAGTAATGAAACCTTTCTTGGTTCCACTTGAAGAAGAGCCATCAAGGGTCCGTGCCTTGGTACCCTTCGAAGATCTCTTTCTCTTCCTCCATCGATTCTTCCCAATTGCCAAAACCGGAGTAGAGTTTTGAGTAGGAGAGATAGCAACCGACTTCCCCTTAAGACCTGATTCTGCGGTCTTGAGAAGTCCCTGAAGTTTGCTGAGGGTGACTTCTTCCTTGTTCATGTGATATGTCATGCGGAATTGATCATAGCACGATGGTAAGGAATGCAAAATAATATCTATTGCAAGATCCTCCGGGAAGTTCACATTAAGCTTCAGCAAACGATCCACATACCTTTGCATTTTCTGCATGTGGCTCGTGACGGATTCCCCGTCCTTCATCATGGTTGTTATCATGGAGCAGATGATCTCATACCTCTCTTGTCTTGCACTTTGATGGTATCTTGCCATCAAATCTTGGTGCATGTCATAAGGGTAGAAATCTTCATAAGACTTTTGGAGTTCCGCTGTCATCGTGGCCGTCATGATGCAAGCCACTTTCGTAGCATCCCTTTCATGTGCCCGAAATTCAGCGATCTCCTGAGGAGTTGCAGTGGACTCATCAATCTCCTTAAGCTCCTTGTCAAGGACATATTCTTTGTCCTCGTAGCGGGTAATCATCCTGATGTTTCTGATCCACTCATTGAAGTTGGATCCATCAAAGGTGACTTTCCCACACAAGTTCATAAGGGTAAAAGAGCCATTAGGATTAGAGCCAGAAGCATTGTTGAAAGACATATGAAGGAAAGAGGACAAGCTTAGTTTAGATATAAAAGAGTCCTTAATAAAACACCCAAATGTAATATTAAGGCTAGGATCCAATCACAATATAATATAACTTAGAAGAGGTATGCCGTAATCTAAGCTATATCATATTTGAAAGGTAGGTGAATGACGATTCACCAATTTCCACCACGAAAACCGCAATATTTTAGTATTAGGTTTTTGAACGGTTCTTAGAAATTCCTAGATTCTTTGAGATTCAATGAACTTTTCAAAGGCATGTTTCAATCTCGAGTGTGCCCTCCAAGTTTTGTGACTGGGATACCGAGGATCACAAAACGAGGTGTGAAGTAACCATGCAAATCACTTGGTACCCTTAAAGTTTATCACTCAATCGATGTGCCGGTTAACCACACACGCTCCATCGATACTATAATAAACCCTAAGTCACCCTTTACCTACCTTGTTAAGTCCAAGTTAGTGTGCCGGTTAACCACACACGCTCCACCAACGACTTAATCAAAGTGTAAAGTGTAATTTCATGGAATAGCACCTTATTCACATTTTTCCTAAAGTAACTAAGATTGGGAATTTAATAAAACATTTAGTTACTTTATAATATTCATCATACTTTGAATGAGAATTAATAAGTCCTTGTCTTACCTGTTCGGCTAACGACCCTCCACCGATCAAGCAAGCGGTGGGTGAGAGTGGACACCCATTAAGTCAACATTTTATAGGCAACAACCTTATACCCACCTTATAGACCGGCTTCGTGAATGAGGCGTACTAGCGGTAAGACGACTTTGTTCTTATGCATATATATATAATTATTAAATCATAATAATATAAGTATAAGGGTTGAATTTTAACTTTTAAAATTCTAGGGGTTGGAACTAAAGTTTTAACTTAACTTTACTTGTTCCAAAACTTGAGGGCAAGTTTTGTAAACTTTCAAAACTTTTCATTTCTTGTAACTTATGAGTTTAATAGAGTAATAAAATGAGGACTTTTCATTTTTCCTAACTCTTGTGTTCTTTTAATGGTTTTTAATCCAAGAGACTTTTGGTTTTCCATAACTTGAGGACAAGTTATGGACTCCATTAAAACACATTATGATCATGAATTAATCTACCACATAGGTTACAAATAATTCCTATGATCATCTAAACATCATAAGAACAAGAATACGAATATGAACACTTTCAAGAATCAAAATCACATTTAATCTTTGTAATTTTGATAACTAGTTGTTGTAAATGAGTTAGAAAAGACATTACACATTCTAAAATAAGTTTTCAAGTACCAAAACATTTTAGGGTAATGATTCTAATCCATTTCCAGCAACTCAAGTCGAAATTCTGCACTCTGTCGACCCTACTCGCCGAGTGCATAAACCTACTCGCCGAGTAGGTTGAAGATACACATGAACTCGACGAGTCCTCCCCATGGACTCGCCGAGTCCATCAGTCAGACAGCAAGATTTTCGACTTTCTTCAACTTTTAAGCACAAATAACAAACAAACAAGCCTAGGCTCTGATACCACTGATGGGTTTTGAGCATTCTAACACTTCCTAAGTGTACATGCAACCCTAATAACCTTGGATCTATGTTTGTCTAATTATCATGCAAAGTTGAATTCCAAGGTTATATTCCTATCTAGCATACATGGGGAACAATTTTAACTTGAATCATAGATAGAATGACTTACCTTGTTGTTGCTTGTGTTCCTTGAAACCTTGTGAGCCTAGCACCCCAAGTGTGATGCCTCAAATGCTTCACACAACACCAAATGCTCTTGGAAAGACTCTTGAGATAACACACACTTGTCAAAATCGGCCAAGCCCTCTAGTTTCTTTTTCCTCTAGCCGATTTTGGTAGAGAATATGATCCTTATATAGTGTTGACACATCTAGGGTTACACCATGTAAACCCTAATGTGTCATGACTCTTCATTTCCATGACCCATGGGTTTGTAACTCCCATGGAGCATCCATGGAGCATCCTATGGGTAGAACCCAACTTGATAATCCATGGAGCCTCTTAGCCCACTATACAAGATATGGATGATTTACATAATCAACCCATATATTTAATTAGTTATCCTTTGATCACTTAATTAATTCCAAATTAATTCTTGATCAAACTAATCAAATAATATTATTAATATATTAGAACTTATAATATATTAATAATATCCAAGTGTTATTTCTCTCATTTAGTCTAACCAATTGCATGGTGCCATGCAACCCAAATGGACCATGCCGGGTCGGGTCAAGTACAAGCCCGAAATAGTTATGGACTTAGACACCTTATCCAACAGTAAGGACGACACACCCTATTCATTAAGTCCATGAATACTGTGGGCGCGTTTGTTAATCCGAACGGAATCACTTACAAATTCGTAGTGCCCATAACGAGTTCGGAAGGCTATCTTCGGAACATCCTCCCTTAGCACTTGTAGTTGGTGATATTCGGATCTTAGATTGATTTTTGAAAAGAAGTTCGCCCCTTGAAGTTGGTCAACTAAATCGTCTATACGAGGCAGAGGGTAACGATTTTTGACGGTCAGTTTGTTGATCTCCCTGTAGTCGATACACATACGAAACGATCCGTCTTTCTTCTTGACAAGCAAGACTGGAGCTCCCCAGGGTGAGAAGCTTGATCTTATAAAGCCCTTGCCGAGCAGTTTGTTAAGTTGACTGGACAGTTCTTGCATCTCTGCAGGTGCTAGACAATAAGGCGATTTGGCTACTAGGGTAGCCCCTGGAAATAAGTCGATTCTAAACTCGACTTGATGTTGCGGAGGTAATCCTGGGAGTTCTTCTGGAAATATGTATGGAAAATCATGTAGTACTGGAATGTTCTTAATGTCTTTCGTTTCTTGGCTCACATCGACAACATGAGCAAGGGATGTGTGACATTCCTTTTGCAAGAATTTCTGGGCTTGAAGGCTTGAGATGATACGAAGGTTAGTGTTGGGTTTGTCGTCGTAGATTACTAGAGTTTCGCTAGACAGCAGATTAAAGCGAACAATGTCACACCCCAAAACTGGAACGACGTAAACGTTCTGGGGTGGATGACGTCATGTCAAGTATCACAACATTTGTAGTATAGTAATCAAAGTACAACAACCATTGCATTAATAGTAATAATTTTACATTGGTTACATGTTATAGTAATATCAATGTAATTACAGATCATAACATAGATGCAGCTCGGTACTAGGCTGTCTCCATAAAAGCTCCTGGGATGTACCTGTCTATCGCTGACCTGAGAATACAAGTTATTTTGAAAGTGAGCATCAGCATTTTATAATGTTGGTGAGTCCATAAGTATTTAGTGTCTTTTGTATAAATATGCATTTTTATTCAAAATAACTTTATGAAAGATAGTAGTTTAGAATCTATGGTGTATTAGTGTCCTTTCTAGAAAATCCTATATTTTCTAAATAAAAGCAGTCTTCTACCAAGACCCGACAGACTTATGTTTTAAGGAGTAATTTTTCCCGGAATACTATCATTACCAATATAGGGTATTGACTTTAAAGAAAATATGAGATTATTACTAGTAAAAATACAAGGGGAAAAATAACATATGCCTCAGCAGTAATACTGCTGACTAAGGCAAAAGAAATCATAGACTCCAGGAGAGTATCAAATGAATGATACACCTGCCTCAGTCTAACAAAAGGAAGCACAAACTCCAGACAATATCGAATGAACGACACAGCTAGCAAAGTCTAAAACAAAGAAATACAGACTCCAGACAGTATCGAGTGAACGATATAGCTAGCAAAGTCTAAAACAAAGGGTGAATGTGAACCCGTATGTAACCATGCTGATCGACGATAGTGTACCCGATGACCCTCCAGGCCACGCGTAGAGGTAGTGGCATTATGTCAACCATGGGCCTTACCGGCGTGGACTGTAGCTAGTATTCTGGATGTGGGTGTGTCAGTCTTGTATAGATCTATACACATGATGTTCCCTCTCCTTCCCGGAGACTCTGGTTACACGGCGTTGGCACAATGAAGCGTCATAGAGGGAAATAGTGTGTCACATTCTAAAGTAAGAGAGAGAGAGAGAGAGAGAGAGAGAAAGATAGAGATAGAGATAGAGATAGAGATATAGATAGAGATAGAGATAGAGATAGAGTCTCCAAACTATTCCTATAATAGTTACTAGGGTTCCAGAAACATGAATAGTCGAAGGATGCCTATACTACTCAAGGCGATGAATTGGCTGAGAGAGAGATTTTATTTCCATACATGTATACATGATATATAATTAATGTTTAAATGACCTTCGGACGGATAACCGATACCCACCAGACCACATCCCAATGAGGAAAAGGAAATAGGGCGAACAAGCCTTCCTATGTCCTTTAAACATTATTTATATAACTATACAAATATAGGAATGCATTTAACGAAATAAAAGCATAACAGAAACTTAGGTAAAACTTTTGGAAAACTATATAAACAAGAATTTATGACTCGATCTCAGTTTATAAAACAAGCTTTTGAAAATGATTTGCTAAAACAGTTTAAGTGGAGAAAACCTTTGAGAAAACCTTTAACAAGAACTTACGACTTGATGTCATTCTATAAATCAAACTTTGAAAAACCTTTCGAATACTTATGATAATTTATTAGAGAAATTCATACTTTAACAAGAGTTGAAAGCGAGATTGGAAAACCTCTTGTTAGATGAAGCAGTTTAATTATGTAAAAATCCATTTACTATACAGTTATTAATCACATGTGATTTATCTAGCAACTGTATAGTTCAACTTGTATTCCCCCTATAAAAGTAGTTAAAATCATTTAAAACGTTAATTCAGGGGTATGAACTCACCTGTCGTGGGCGATTCAGATGACTGGACGGTACAAGATGCTAAGTGTCAAGTGAGGACTTGACCACACACGCGAATCCTATTTAACATTTAATGATACATTTAAGTATCTAATTAGTCATTTAATAACTAATTAAGCAAGTAAGGATTTCCTCCTACATGAAAACAATTTGCTACAAGTGGTAGGAGTACCAAGGGTTGCATATAAGGTGTGTATGGACTCACATTGGAGTTTACTCTTCAAATGATGGCCCTTATGGGTGTTTACGGTTTCAAGACCACTTCCCCCATGATTTTACGGTCCTATACTCATGGTAGTGGTGTCATGGGATGTTTAAAGGTCTTATCTCACTCATAGAATTATGCTAGAGTCGAATCAAGGGCTAAGGCAGTGATCGGGGCTGAAAATGGACACATTAGGGAGTTTACGGTCCTTTGACCACTCCTTGAGGAGTTTATGGACGTAAACACATGAGTTTACGGTTGTAAACTCATGTTAGTCCATTTCTTTTGTGCTTTGGTGGTTCTAGGCTATGTAGGCAAGGTTCTAGTCCAATGTACAAGCCATGGAGGAAGTTAGGGCACCACTTGACCACTTTAAGGAAGTTTACGGCCCATGGACCAATCCTTGGCTGGTTTACGGCTGTAAACTCCTAGAGTCATGGTTTCCTTCAAGTTTTAAGGTCCTTAATGAAATGGTGGTTGGTTCTAGACATTAATCCGAGCCATAGGAGGTGTTTAAGGGTAAATTTAACACCTTAAAAGGTGTTCACGGCCCATGAAGAGGGGTTTACGGTCCAAGAGTTTTCTTGGGCCGTAAACTCATGTTTACTCCTCAAAAGCCAAGGTTTCGGTGTTCTAAGCTCATATGTGCAAGTCCCCAAGTCATAACTAAGCATTGGAAAGGTTTTGGGAGGGTTTTTGGGCATCAAAACCCTCTTTCAATGTGTTTATGGTTTTGGGATGTTCCCAAACTCTAAAATCTTGTTCTTGGGTTTTTTGGATGTTTAAGCCACGAATTTGCAAGTGTGATAAGCTAAACAACACGTTAGGAAGGTTAACTTACCGTTTTAAAGCTCGAAGGGGTGATTTTTTACCATAACCCGATTTGTAGAGAGAGAAAGTAGATAGAGGAGGTGTCTAAGGTGTGAAAAAAGGTTGGGATGAAACCCTCTCAACCCTTATATAGGGTTGAGTTTATAGCCTGGGTGGGGATCCACCTAACACCAACCGCAAACGGGGTTTTTCGCGACTTCCGTTAAACACGGCAAATTTTAAATTATACCTCCTTATTTTTGGTTCGCTTGATGAATATTATTTAAAATATTCCAACGGGCTTAATCCGGCCAAAAATATTTTTGGGATAAATTTGTCTAATTTTCGATGTGCTTAATTACGACGTTAAAACAAACGGAAATATTTGGGTTGTCACAAACAACCTTTTCATAACACATGATGTCGGCACGATGTATACTCAACCAAACCATGCCGATAATGACGTCGAAACTTTTAATTGAGACCGGCATGAGGTGGATCGAAAATGAATGGCTATCTAGAGTTAGAGTGCATTCTATGTATATGCATCTAGTGCTTTCTGTCTTTCCATTGGCCATTTCTACTATGAACGGTTCTTTAAGTGCTCGTGATTTTTGCTTAAGTAAATGAGCAAATTTTTTGTTCAAGAAAATCCTCTTCGCTCCACTATCAAATAAAATGCATGCATAAGAGTTATCGAGGAGAAACGTACCAGTGACCACTGTGGGGTCGGCAACCGCTTCCTCGTGACCTATGGCCAGAACCCTTCCTACTTCACCGGCATTCCCTGCCTTAGGGTAGTTCCTCTTGTAGTGGCCCACCTCGCCACAACCGTAGCAAGCTAGGCCCACTCCTGCGCCGGGGACTTGGTTGATTAGCCTCGCCGGAGCTTTGTAGAAATGGGCAGTGTGCCCCTTCCTGCTGTAGTTAGAGCACTACATTTCCCGGCAGGCTCTTGTGTGGTGAAAGTTGCATTTGTTTCACTTTGGCAAACTTCCAGCGTACTGCTTAACCGGAGCAGCAGCGGCAGGTGCTATCGCAGTATGAACTGCCACGACCTGCTGCTTTTTGGCAGCCTTGTTCTTTTTCTTTTCATCCGATAATTTCCGCTTGAAATTAGCGGTTTTGGAGGGTTCTGAGATGGCTTGGGTTGTTGTTGCTGCTGGGGTACGGACCCCATGGTCAATGAGTCTCTATGCCAACCTTTTGGCACTATCGAATGTAGTGGGGTTTGAAGCTAAAACATTCCCCTGAAATGGAGGCACCAGCCCCTAGATGTACCTCTCTATTTTCTTTCCCTCTGTATGAACCATATTGGGAAAGAGGGCCACCAGCTCGTAGAATCTGGCGGTATACGTGACTATGTCGGAACCCTTCATGGTTAGGCTCCACAATTCTTGCTCCAACTTTTGGATTTCGCCCCTCGGGCAGTATTCTTCAATCATTAGCTCTCTCTGAGCTTCCCAGCCGATAACATTAGCCACTACTAGAGATAGTGACTTGACCTGGCTTTCCACCGTGCCAAGGCTTTTTCCTCAAAGGTGCAACTAGCAAACTTGACCTTGCTCCCATTTGGACATGAGTAGATTTTGAAAATCGATTCGGTTTTCTCAAACCATTGCGAGAGGGAAATGACTCCGCCAGTCCCCCTGAAGGACTTGGGCTTGCAGTTGGTAAAGTCCTTGTAGGAGCACTCTCTCAAGCGCACAATGATTTCACCATGTGTAGATTGAACAGTTGTTCCTCCTCCAGTGGAACCGGAAGAATGATATTGAGCCATGGCTGTTGCCACAGCCGCAACTACTGCAACATTTAGAGCTGCCGTATCGGTTTGAGGAGTAGGAGGTGTTGTAGGTACCGGAGGATTGCGTCTCGTTGATCGATGCAGAGGCATCTTTTAGCTATATGTTTAACAAGGATGACAATGTGGGTAAGAATAGAGAAATTGATGAGAGTGACTCATGGATTAAATCTCTGTAGTCCAATGATACATTTGAATAGTATGATTGAATGTAGACCTAGTACTAAAAGATGATAGCATATGGATATTAATTTCCATGAGATTAGATATCTGTAAATAATACTTGAATTACAGATGTAACAAGTTCGGGAAAAATGATCTAGAAGTAGGCCTTACATCAACCAAGATGGGAAAATTTTGACAGACCTACTATCTAATCAATACCTAACAGGTCCAAGTTTTAACAAAGATAGGAAATAGACTAGAGTTTTTAGATAACTAAGTTATATCCAAAAGAGAAGGTTGAGTAGGCTCTATCTACGACGAGAACCACTCGAATGAGGCCTTGATTCAGACAGACGACGCTCTATGTCTTGCATGCTCCTTTCATACATTGACTGCCTCGCTCGAAGTTCCCTAACTTCAGCTTGGGATGCCGCTAGCTGTTGCTGCAGAGTCCCATTGGTTATCCAAGCCCTTTCCATAGCTACCTCGAGTTGGCGAATGCGGACCGTATAATGCCAGGGTTGGCGTCAATCTCCATGACTCGGTCAATAGATGCTCGACCTTGCTCGGTGTTCCGAGCAATCCTACGGACCATGATGGGTAGGACTTGATCAGCTGAACCTCCTTCTCTTAGGTTGTAAAAGCTTTTATCTCCAATGTAGGGAATGGGCTGACCTTGTTCCCGACTCCACCTATTCAAGTTTGTGGCCCACAGAGGTGTGAGTCCTTGAAATGTTGGACGAGGGTTCGGGTTTGGAGCAACTGGGGTAGGTTGTTGACTTCTAGCTCCGAGTCAGAACCATCAGAGAAGCCTTTAGTGAGGTGATCATCCAAGGGGATTGGATAATTATCTTCTGGCTCTTCTCCCAGCCATCCTGCATTGCCGTTTTTGGGATAGTACGGGTCTCCGGGAAGATGGAATCCAACCATGATATCTATGCGAGAAAAGGGGTGTAAGATATAACTAAATAGACGCACTAATTAGATGATTATAAGATGATCTTTATTAGTTACTTCAATACTTTTTTAGTGCATACCAGTTACATGTACTTAAAACAGGATAGACCTTCGAATAAGTGACCCTAACTCTAAGCCCACAACCAAACAAGGAACAAGAAGTAAAGCAAAGATCACAGACTCTAAGCCTATGACATCCTAGTTACATATAATCTTAGTGTATCCACATAGCCCTTATTGACCTACTAATAAAGATCTTTAATTCTCAGATAAGTAATTATAGTAACACAAAATACTCCTATATTATTTTAAGTTTATGTTTTGTTCTATTGTTTTCATTGTAGTAGTGTTGGTAATTTTTTAGACTTGTTGCAACCTCACAACCACCCTTAGACACATGCTAGTCACTCCTCGGATAATATAGTTGATCAGGCTATATCTTCCCAGGGTTGACCATATGTCTCTAAGTCTAATTGTGTTGCCCAACAATCGTAATACTTTTGTTCTGTCCTAGTGACACTGATTTTAGTATGAATGTAGGTATGTATACTTGGTTTAATATTTTATTCTTTAAAAGCATAAACTCTTGGTCAGAGTATTTTAATCCCGTTGTGTTTATAGTTTGTATATCTTTTATTGGTTGATATACTCGATTCACTATAAACAATGCTCTGATACCAATCTGTCACACCCCAAAACCGAAACGGAGGAAACATTGAGGGGTGGAGGATGTCATGTTCAGTATCACAACAATGCATAGTAGTAAACAAGCAACAACATCATCCATTGCATTAATAATATAATTTAATACAAGAGTGTTCTGTTAAGTTTAATAGACACCAAAAAGTAAATAAAAAAAATGAGATGGGTCCTAAATGTGCTCCATCTTCTCAAAAGGCTGGCATCGGTACCTGTCTACTGATGACCTGAGAATACAAGTTATTTTGAAAGAGTTTATCAGCTTTAAAGCTGGTGAGTTAATAAGTATTTTAGTGTCATTGTTTGTATGAAAGTCTTTGTATGTACTTGATGTATAAGTTTGTAAAGATTTGTATCTCCTAGAAAATCTATATTTTCTACTCAAAGTAGCCTTCTACCAAGGCATCAAATGTTTGCATGTATATCTCTTGTAAGAGTATGTATTTTCCCAATTATGACTATCATTAACCAAAAGTATAGTTTTTACATTACTGTTCATTGTGAGATGATCACAAGTGAATGCAATGGGGATATAAAATAGTACTATAGTGTTGTATTAGGTAACTACTGCTGTACTAACTACCTTAATCCAATTGTTAATTAAAGTACCATGTGATATGCCTGTACAATACTACTGAGTAAAAACACGACGATGAAAAATGATTGTATACCTTTGCTACCCAAAGGTATTGAATTGAATGAAGGAACTTTTATATCTATACACATATACATAATATATAACTAAGATTCAAACGACCTTTGGACAAATAACCGATATCCTAAGTCCACAAGAAAACAAGGAACAAGAAGCAAGGTGAGCTATCAGTCCGAAGTCATGTCAATCCTACTTATATAACTATATCTATATAGATATGCATTTGACAAAGTTTAAGTTTAAAAGAGTTTGAATAAAAAGTATTTAATATGTAAAAGCATTTGATTACCATTGAAGTAGTTTTGTTTGAGAAAACAGCTAATTGAATAGCAAATCCTTTGTTTGATAGGTATTAATCACATGTGATTGATATAATAACTATAATGTTTCAACTTGTATTCCCCCCATAAAAGAATTTAAAATCATTTAAAGGATAGATTATGGGGTATGAACTCACCTGTAGTGAGTGGTTTGGAAGAACGGATTGTATAGGATGCTAAGTGTCAAGTGAAGACTTGAGCACACACACGGATCCTATATAACATATAATAACACATATATGTATCCAATTAATCATTTAACAATTAATTAACCAAGTTAAGACACCCTAGGACATGGAAAACACTTTGATTCAAGTGCTAGAAGTACCAAGGGTTGCATCTAAGGGTTGTATAGCCACTTAAGGGAGTTTTCGGTCCAAGTGGTTTCCGGTCCATATGGTTTTCGGTCCAAAGAGGTTTTCGGTCAAAATGGTTGGCTGAAAACTCATGATCTTTGATGCATAAGGTGATTTACAAGGGCTTTCAACAATCAAAGAAGTGTTCTAGACTCAATACTAACTATTAGGGAAGGCTTAAGGTCATTTTGCATCCTTCATAAGGGTTTTCGGTCTAAGGAGATGCACTAGACCAAAAACACCTATTGTTCTTGAGAAATGGATATTTTCAAGGACCTAAATCAAGTATCCTTACTGGATAACAAGTATAAGAGACAAATACTTACAATATGGAAGCAAAGAAGGGTGTTTTCGGCCCAAAACACTAGTGTGTGTTCTTGGTGAAATGAAGAACACTTGAAGATCTAAGAAAATGGAATGATTTCACGGATGAAATCATGTAAGATCACTAGATAATGGAAGAGATCAACTAAACAAGGAAGGAAACACTTACAATCTTGAAGATCTTGACAAAAATTCGGATGATACTTGAGAGAGAATTGTTCTTGACTTCGAAATGGAAAAAGAATGGTAAAAATGACTAAGTGTCATTTATATACCCTTTAGGGTTTTCGGTCCAAACACTATATGGGTCGAAAACTCCTCACTCTTGGAGTTTTGTGACTTAAATGTTGTACAATTAATCCTAAAGTATACTTCCTCTAATTATGTCTTGAAGTACTAGGCTTTAGAACACTTAAAGTGACTCCAAAAAGCTTAAAAATAGCAAAAATAAATCTGACTTCTATTGAAGTGAATGGTTGTACAAGATAGAAATTTTGGGTTGTCACAGAAAAGGACTAAAACTTTATGACAAAGAAGGGCTAAAGGAGCCCAGATCTGAGGTTTCAACCTCAGATCTTGACCCAAATCGGAGAACCACTACACAAAACCCTAAAATCCCAAACCCATAAATGAAGAGATCTAACTAAGAGAGAGCCAAGGTAACAACTTGTTACCTCCAAAATAATGCCGAGACAGAGAAGAATCCGGATCTACAACATCCCCTTGCTTCACTGTTCTTGAAATCCAAGCTTTTTACTCCAAAGATCCCTCTTCCAAGCTAAGAAGCACACAAATATAGAGAGCAACCACGAATTAGGGTTTCTGAACTCAAGAGAGGTAGTAAGAGAGGCTAAGGGGAATACGTGGTCCTTAAATAGGGTGAAAACCCCTAGAATTTAGGGTTTCATCTTCCAATTCCTACTCGTCGACTTCCTTCTTGGACTCGGCGAGTAGGTCACTTAAACACGCGGATCAACCCGCTGCTACTTGACGAGTAGGGCAACCAACTCGTCGAGTAGACCTTGCATACAAGAAAATTCTTATAACATTGATACCTGAGAATCGGGGCATTACAATTCTCCTTTACTTGAACTAGAATTCGTCCTCGAAGTCTGCCACGGCGAACAGCTCCGGATAGTGCTCTCGCATCTCTGCCTATGGCTCCCATGTCCAATCGGACCCCCTCCGATGCTCTCATTGTACATTTACCAGAGGTATCTCCTTTTTCTGTAGAACTTTCGTCCTTCTCTCCAGTATAGCCACTGGCCTCTCCATGTAATTCAGGCGTTCATCGACCTGAATATCATCCAACGACACCACAGCCTCCTGATCCATAATGCACCTCCGCAACTGCGAAACATGGAAGGTGTTGTGGATCCGACTAAGCTCCTCTGGTATCTCTAACCTGTAAGCCACCTTGCCAACCCTGGCAATGATCCTGAACGACCTAATGTAACGGGGACCCAATTTCCCTCTCTTCCTAAAGCGGATCACACCCTTCCAGGGTGAGACCTTCAAGAGAACCATATAACCCACTTGAAATTCTAGCTCAGATCGGCGTCTGTCTGCGTAACTCTTTTGCCGACTCTGAGCGGTCTCCAGTCACTGCCTAATCTGCTGAATCTTCTCGGTAGTCTGCAAGACTACTCCCGTCCGTCCCATCACCTTGTGTCCGACCTCACCCCAACACACTGGGGTTCGACATCTCCGCGCATACAACAGCTCGAAAGGGGGGGGGGGGGGGGCGCCAATGTTGGAATGATAGATGTTGTTGTAGGCGAACTCTGCAAGCGGTAGGTTGGAATCCCAGCTCCCACCGAAATCAATGACACACGCCCTCAACATATCCTCAAGGTTCTGGATGGTCTGCTTGTTCTGACCATCAGTGTGTGGATGGAAAGCTATGCTGAAGTGCAATCATGTGTCCAGCTCCTCGTGGAACTTCTTCATGAAATGGGAGGTAAACCTAACATCCTGATCGAAGACAATGGAAACCGGAATCCCATGGCGAGCTACGATCTCGCGGACGTACACATCGACCAACTTCTCGGCCGACAAACTCTCCCGTATGGCCAAGAAATCGGCATTCTTGGTCAATCGATCCGCGATGATCCATATGGCATCAAACCCCTTCGTCGTCCTCAGCAACTTGGTAATAAATTCCATCGTGATTTGTTCCCATTTCCACATGGGGATCTCCAGGGGCTGCAGCTTTCCATGCGGTCTTTGATGCTCGGCCTTGACCATCCTACAGGTCAAGCACCTCTCGACGTACCAAGCGACTTCTCGCTTCATGCATGGCCACCAGTACCTCAAAATAAAATCTCGGTACTTCTTGGTGGCCCCCGGGTGAATAGAGAAGTTAAACTTATGAGCCTCCTCCATGACTGTCTGTCTGACTCGACCAAACATCGGAACCGATACCCGACCGTATCAAGTTAACAATCCACAACTATCCTACACAAATCGGGTGTTCTCTCCCCTGATCCTCTCAATCTTCCAGTTCTTTGGCTGCATTCCCTCGACTTGAGCATCTCTGATCAAACTCACAAGCGGAGAATCCACCGCTATCATCATACATATTGCTTGGATGGAAGACCTAGCTGACTTGCTGCTCAAAGTATCTGACACCACATTCGCTTTACCGGGGTGGTAAAGGATCTCGCAATCGTAGTCCTTGACTACGTCCAGCCACCTGCGCTGCCTCATATTCAGGTTCGACCGATCCATGATGTGTGTCAAGCTCTTGTGGTCCGTATATATGGTACAATAGACCCTATATAGGTAATGTCTCCATATCTTGAGAGCGAACACCACCGCTCCCAACTCTAAATCATGAGTAGGATATCTCGTTTCACGCGGCTTCAGCTACCGCGACACGTAGGCTATCACTCGTCCCCTCTGCATGAGGACCGCTCCTAAACCTGTGATGGATGCATCGCAGAACATCACAAAATCTTCTACTCCTTCTAGGAATTTCAAAACTGGAGCCTCACACAAACACTGACGGAGGGTCTCAAACGCCCTCTGCTGCTCAGGGCCCCACCAGAAATCCACTCCCTTACTCGTCAGACGAGGGTGGGGCACTGCAATCTTGGAGAAATCTGAAAGACCCTGTCTAATGATTTCGTCTAGGTATACTGATTAGTGGTAGTGATTGTGTTGAAAAAATAAATTTTGTCTAGTTTACAGTTGGTATGTGTTTATGGCCGTAAACTCCTTACGACCGTAAACTCCTTGCGGTTGTAAGTCATGGATATAAATAGGGCTTTGTGTCAGACTTTAAAGGTTGTTGATGCCTTCGTGTTTTCCCCAAGTTGTATATGACGTTTTATTGCTTTAAGGCGTACGCAAGCTTGGTTCGTTTTGTTATTTTGCTTATTATTTCATCTTTGCTTCTGTTATTTGTCTTTGATCATTGGTAGATCCATTTTTCGGGCTTTACAATTGGTATTAGAGCAAGACCAGTGTTAAAGACGTCCTACAGTTGCGTTTTTGCTCAAAATGATATTCGCAGCGAAAGAAGGGTTTTATTACAGTCAAATTTTGTGTGTTTAAGAGTTCACGGTCCGACCTTACGGCCGTAAACTCCAAGTTCACGGCCGCAAGCTATTCAAGGTTCATACACCGCAATCAAATCTCTTCTCCAGCAAATCGAGTTCCTGACTTAAGGCTTTCAGAATAATATTTCATTGCATTTAAATTCTCAAATAAAATAAATTTTTTAACAAGAAATTCATTGGTTGTAAACTCGGATTCATTGGCCGTAAACTCGAAATTGTCTCAGAAAACCATTGGCCGTAAATCGATTATCTGATAACCGATTTCAGATAAATTGCATCTTTCATTTTCTGATTCAGAATTTAAAATTTTCACGAACCTTAAACTCCTAGTTTACGGCCGTAAACAGTTCTCGGCAGTAAACATTTTCTCGGCAGTAAACTTGTTTTAAAATCTTAATTAATTAATTTTCGGAATTCATAACAGTAAATTAATTAATTAAATTTTTTAAGTCTTATTAAATAAATAATTAACTTTAACTTTAAAAAAAATGGAATCACAAAGTCCTAATCTATATCAAGAACTCGATGCTGTGACAGGAACAACCACGCACATTCCACGACTCATGTCCGCTGATGGTTTCCCCGAGTGGACATATAGAATTGAGAAATATATAAAGATGAAGGACTTCAAGATTTGGAAATGTGTTATAAAGGATTCAGTCAGAGTCACCACTACAGTTGGGGGGCAGGTGGTTGACAAGAAAATTGAAAACTACACTGATGAAGATTTTAAGAGTGTAGAAGAACAAGAAAAGGAATTGGCTATTTTGACTATGGCCTTATCTCCAGACATTGCTCAAGGATTCAGAGAGTATACTTCTGCTAAATCACTGTGGGAAGATCTTATTGAAGTATATGAGGGAAATGAAGACATGCGAGAGAGTCGCCAAGACATGCTAAGGCAGTGTTTCAACATGTTTAACTATGTGCCTGGAGAGACTCTTGAAGCTCAACTGCAACGATTCACAACTCTCAATACGGAGATGACTGTGGCAGGGATCTTCTATACAAAGTCAGGAATTAATAAGAAGCTACTAAATGTTCTCCCAAAATCTTGGGACATGAACGTAGCTGTGATTAAGAAGACTAAGGATCTCAATCGCCTTTCTCTAGCTGAAGTGCTGGCTGTCATCAAAGCGTGTGATATTGATGACAAGCAGCGAGAGATCAATCATGAGAACTCCTACTCAGCTGCCAATCTTGGCATTTCAACTAACAATGCTCTTTCTTCTTTCTCTTATACCCCTACAGGTTCATCTTCTTCTACACCAGTCATTCCCTACCCACAAAGTCAACCTCTCGTGTCTGCCCAAACTGCTCCATCCTCAAATGTGGCTTCCTCTTCAAAAGGAAAGGAGGGTGATGAAAACCTTGTCTTTGTAGTAGGGCTTGTGAATTGCTACAATGCACTTGTAGCTGAGGAGCTTCCGCCTCAATTGTCATTTGCAGATCTTGATCAAATCCATCTGGAGGACATTGAGGAAATGGACGTCACATGGCAAATTGCCATGGCTGTATTTACGGCAAAACAGTTTGACAAAAAGACAGGAAAGAACAATTGGGGAATGAGCGCTGATAAGAAAGTTGGATTCAACAAAGGAAAGCTTCGATGTTTCAATTGCCACGAGCCAGGGCATTTTGCTCGTGATTGCCCACACCCCGATAGAAGGGTTAATAATGACAGAACAATGGCTGCAGTTGGGAACAACCGAAGCAGTCGTCAAGCAAACAATGAAAAGGCTATGGTTGCGCAATCTTTCGATTGGGCTGATCAAATACAAGCTCTCAATTTATCTGGACCAGAAAATGCTCATGTAGCACAAGTAAGGGATGACACTCCAGCAGGGATTGTAGCAGCTGAAGACAGTGCGATGAAGCTACAATTTGCCTTGATGGTATCCTCTTCCCATGAACCTAATTCGTCCAAGGTAAGTCTCCCATCATGCTCTAAGGCTTGTATAGATTATGTGAAAACTTTACAGGATAAAATTGAGACATTAGGCAATGAAGTAGAAAATCTTAGGATTCTTCGTGAACTCAATGACAAATTAATAAGAGACATAGAAGACCTTAGATATGAAGGGTACCGACTTCGAAATGGACAAAAACCACTTAAAGCTCAACTATAATAAAAAATTAAAGACTTTAGGAGACTCCAGGAAGACTACAGTAACAAATGTGAAAACTATGATTATGTAGTCAAACAAAATGCTGAGCTAGTGGCTGAAGTTGAATCTTTGAAAGGAAAATTTGAGACCGCCAAACTTGATGTTAGAAAATATGATTTCTCAAGTGAGGTGGTTGCAAATATGATAGACCAAAGTATGCAGTTTAAAAGGAATCAATCAAAAGGTCTAGGGTATAATCATGTACCCCCTCCTTTCAATCAATCATATGTGTCCAAGCCTTTGTCCAAAGAAGAGATTGTCAATGAATCATTTATGATTTATGGCAAGCCCTCCGGTTTTGTTTCGGGAGGATTTATTAATGTTGAAAGTATTAACATTTCTACTTCTCCTGCAGATCAATCCTTGAATCAGTCAAAGCACAAAGTTAAAGGATGTGTTTCTGAAAATAAAATCGAGTCCAAACCTGAAGCTTTCATTTTAAATAAAGACAATTCTTTTTCAAATGTTTTAAGTGTTGGGTTTTGAGCATTCTAACACTTCCTAAGTGTACATGCAACCCTAAATACCTTGGATCTATGTTTTCTCTATTATACATGCAAATAAGAACTTCCAAGGTATTATCCTAATCTAGCATACAAAAACAATAATGTAACAAGATAGAATACATACCTCTTGATGTAGAAAGTCTTCATGAAGCTTGAGTGCTTAGTGCCCCAAGTGTGACACCTCAAATGGAATCACAATCATCAAAACACTTAGAATGACTTGAGAGAATTCTACACTCACCAAAATCGGCTAGCCCTTTCTTGAATACTACTAGTGGCCGATTTTTCCTCAATAATAAGATGCTTATATAGTTACACAATTAGGGTAAACTCTTAATTGTCATGGCTTTCCATTTCCTTGGATCCATGGGTACAAATACACCATGGAGCATCCATGGACCATCCTATGGGTTTTAGCCCAACTTGATTATCCATGGAGCATTAGCCCACTATACAAGTATGGATGATTTACACAATCAACCCATATATTTAATTAGTCTTCTTTTGATCACTTAATTAATCCTAGATTAATTCTTGATCAATACTAATTAAATAATCTTATTATTCTTATTATTAATATACTAGAACTTATAATATATTAATAACCATAAGTGTCTTATTTCTCTCATTCAAGTGCATGATGGTATGCAACCCAAATGGACCATGCCGGGTCGGGTCAAGTCTTACCAAATATAGTTATGGACTTAGACATTAATCCAACAGTCTCCCACTTGGATAAGTCTAAAACTATTATTGCGTATGACTTCAGGAACCAACCGGCAATCGTAGCTCTCAAAAGCTTCTGTCGAACTCTGACCTTGTAGATGAACTCTGACCTTTGTCAGTGACTTGTCCATTAGATAAGGGATCATATATTCCTCCATTCTAGATATCATATGGACTGAGACATGGATTATAATCATTCTCTCTGTCCATTTGTTGTTTCCCGATTTCCGATTTATGACAACTGACTAATTGAACAAATCAAATCAGTCCTGGCCCGGCCGAGCACTTCCATTTGTCATCATCAAATCATCGAGGGGCCCACAGATATCGCTTTTATCCCGAAGGTAAAAGGAACGGATAAACTTCGACTCATATGGCTTGTTCTACTACTTGTTGAATCATACACAAAGGCACGTTTTATAGCACCGAGTTATCAAATGCGTTTTCGTGCTATCAATGTACTATCAACTCATAGTAACAACTCATATCTCTAGGTTTGAAGAATATAAGATATTATCGTCTCATGATCACTCGTGATAAAATCCATGAAGTGATTCCAATGAGCGCGGGTTGAATCCAATACTCAGAACTTATGAGCACTCATGATTGTTGTAGCCTTGTCCAACACCTTAGACCTCTACAACCCATCATGACAGTCTTAATTCATATCTACTTCCAAAATATGACCGACTGTGGATGGTTTGAATAACTTAGTCATTCCGGAAGAATAACCCAGTTTATTCGGGAAGTCAAAACATGCAAAACAAAACACAATAATAATTGAATCCAATATGGTATCAACCCTTTGAACATAAATAAAACACCTTTTATTTATCACCATATGATTACACATTATTCATTGTATACTGTTTCAGCTATCAACTTTATTCTTGAATTTAAAACAATAGTTGTCCCATGCTCCAAGCATGTACACTATGTTTTCTTAAACACTAGTCATGCCACACACCAAGTATGCATACTATGTTTGTCTATGATCTTTACTTTGTGAACTAGATCAATTGAACATAACTTCAATGATTCTCTTTTCACACTCCCAAATCCTTACTGCAAATGCGAGAATTCCAAATTCATGCCATTTACAGAAATCTGTTAGATTCTAAACTTATATGCATTGATCCTCTTGTAACGATTATGCACAAAGTCAGAAAGACTTGACAACAATCATTACAGAGTATTCCAAAGGAGATCAGCTCCTTGGAAACATCCTTCTTGCATTAAGTTTCCTAATCTTAAACAGATTGAAAATTCTAACTTTGAAACATTTCCAGATTCCATTTTGACTATCACTTCTGAACAAGAGTTGCCTCCTTACAGATTATGTCAATATGGTCCTTCCAGAATTATCACTATACTTCCAACTGTCCTTGAGCAACCAATCTTTGGTAAACCTTAGATTGTCCTCGACAATTGTTTAATCCTTTTAGTCATATCCAGTTCTAAACCTTTTCCCTTCTTAATGCCCCAGGCATTTGGAAAATTTTAGAACGGATGATTATAGCACATGTAATCGATCCTATATCCGAAGCATATGGGACACGATTCATGATGTCTCACATAAAGACTAAACCAGTCTTTTGCTATAACATTTCCATTTCAATTTGCCAAGTTCTCATAATTCAGATTATGAAAAGGGATGTCGTAATCATAATCGAATTTTAGAACGCAAATAATGGACTCATATACAGAATTTCCTTATGTTGAGCCATTCCAACATGAAATTCATATATATATCCTTGACTAAATGATTAAAACCTCAGATCTAAACCTTATAGATTTGATATGAAGTATAATTTCCTCTCCCTTAATTATAGCAAAACAACTTTTTCCCAATTGAAATTTTTTGTTTTCTATAATTAACATTGCTAACTTGCAATACTTATCATAATTATCATGCTCCCACTAACATGATGATTATTAGCATAACACTTATGCTCCCACTAGCTTTGACATGTACTCAGAAATCAGCTGACTTTCTTACCAAAGTTCAGATTTCTGATACTAGATTGTTTTGGTAAGTCTTTATCAAAATCATACACCTTCCCTTAGATAGCACACTTGTGTATCTAAACAATTATGAAGAGGGATGCCGTAATCATAATGTTTAGACCTTTTTGCCACTTCTCACAAGTCCAGGTTAGTGTGCCGGTTAACCACACGCGCTCCACTAACGACTTTGAGAATGCAAATATCACAATTGCTATCTAGATAAAATCTACTTAGTGAAAGTGTTTCCTCACCATCATTTTCATGAATCGGAGAGAAACCTTATGACACTTAGATTTATATGGTGTATGAGTTCCTACCCATATGAATTTGTCAAACCATAATCACAAGACAAAGATAATGACAAATCCAAAACCATATGGATTGAACTCAATCTTAACTTCTTGCCACCTGGCAGCTCAAGGGCCTGCCATTGCTTCCAAGTTGTTATGCAACAAACTGAGAACTCTAAGAACTCATATGCAAAGCCAACTTTAACTGGAATGGGCACTGATATGTCAACACGATAGGTTATGAACCTCAAGTTGTGTGCTAGTGAAGAACTTTAGGTTTTATTCTTGATTAGTTCTTGAGACTTTCAAGACTTTTAAGACTCCCACTGACCTCTTGACCTATAAGACTCCCTTGTCAAATATCCAAGAGATAGTGTGGATTCTAATCAAGACAAACACTTCACACAATTGGCCTAAGTTGGTCTTTGTTTTATCCAAAACATCACAACTTACCAATTTCAAATGTACAAGAGTAGAAAACTTTTACTCTTACATTTGACAAGTGTTTTAAACCTTCTTTAAGACATGTCACTCAAATGACAATCTTGGAGTATGACTCTAAGACTTGTATTGGAACGAAGTATGACTCATCTTCTTGATTTAACCATTTCAACAATTCAAGTTCCTCTTCTTAGTCATAAGAATGCACTAAGATTTCCTTAGAGAACTAATTTTGATATGGTTTCTTAATCATTAAGATGATCTCAAAACTGATACTAAAGTACTCTCCCATCTTTTCAGATATGAGAAACTTTTATCCTTCTGCCTAATTTGATTCTTCTTAACGATCTTTAGTGGTGGACTTAATCAGTGCACAAGAATGTGTACTCGATCCCTAAGTCCTTTACTTGACTCACACATCCATGTGAACAAGTAATTAGTCTTAATTTTCCAAAACTTGAAAGTTCTCATTCATCATGCTATACAACTTGCATGATTCCAAGTTCCGGTCCAATTGAAACTTGGGTGATGAGAATCTTTCCTTATTTGGTAAATTTAGACATTACCACAAATGAATGAATCAATTTCATACTTCCACTCTTGCTACTAATGGAATCTTATAAGCAACAAAAATTTCCATAGATGCCATTGTAAGGATATTTTAAAATAAATAAAATCAAAAATTTCCTTTTATTTTAAAACTTTGCGGAAAAACTATCCTTACAATCCATATGAAAACTTGTTGTTATCTATTCCTAAGCAATATCTCATAACTCCTAAGAAGTAGCTCAAGAATCCGATTTTTCAAACTATGCGATAGAAATCCATCTATGCGATCAGATTCAGCATATTCTTCCTTTAAGTTTCTTCACTTTCCTTTGATTCTTAAACCATCACCATGCGACCCGGTCACATCATGTATCAAGAATCTCAGAATAGAAACTTAACAGAGTTAGATAGTGGATTTTACCTGAAGTAGAGTCAAACTTATTGACTTTAACATCCTTAGGTAAATTTGGCAGCTTCGCAACCAATGCCCTTTCTTTGGCAATACAAACATATGTACCCTTTGATAATGGTACACAGGACTATCACAGACTTAGCTTTTCTCTTTACCATTTGGTCAACCGAGTTGACTATAGCCGATCCCTTTCCATTGGGAAGAGAATGCTTTACTGGATATCCAATGTCATCATTGTCAATGTCCATAAAGTTTTAGGAAGTTGATCTTAACAAATAGATAAGATCATTAAGGGTCTTGTCATAGTCTTTTTCATAGGTGTTCCAAAAGAACTCACTATGTTACTTAGAAAGTAGTTGAACCACCAACTTTCTCAAGACTTTGACACCCAACTCTCCCGGCTTGTCAATATATGTCTACATCTCCAAGATGTGACCACACCTAGACCTTGCCTTGCCTAATAGGGCCTGAGTGACCTTAAACTTTTCAAGAACTTGTGGGTTAGGGAGAATAATTTGAAGAGGTGAAGAAGTATGATATCCATGGGACATCATCTTCATTAGGAAACCTTGTTTCAAGAGATTTGGGAAGATCATAGGTGTCTAAACCAAACATCTTTTGGGAGATATTCAAGATAGTTGATTTAAAGTCCTTAATATGACACCCAATATGAAATATTAAGGCTAGGACCCAACAAACTATTTTATAACTTAGAAGAGGTATGCCGTAATCCAAGCTATAAAATATTTGAAGGTAGGTGAATGACGATTCACCAATTTCCACCAAGATAAACGAAATGTATTATTAGGTTTTAATTGGTTTTGAAACTCCTAGATCTTTGAGATTCATTGAACTTTTCAAAGGCATGTTTCAATCTCGAGTGTGCCCTCCAAGTTTTGTGACTGGGATGCCGAGGATCACAAAACGAGGTGTGAAGTAACCATGCAAATCACTTGGTACCCTTAATAAATTACCCCTCAATCGATGTGCCGGTTAACCACACACGCTCCATCGATACTATGATAAATATTAAGTCACCCTTTACCTACCTTGTTAAGTCCAAGTTAGTGTGCCGGTTAACCACACACGCTCCACTAACGACTTAGACAAAGTGCAAAGTGTAATTTCATGGATTAGCACCTTATTCACATTTTTCCTAAGTAACTAAGATTGGGTATTATTAAGAGTTTAGTTACTTAGTATTATCATTAATACTTTTAATGAAGGAGAATTATAGTCTTGTCAAACCCGTTCGGCTAACGACCTTCCACCGGTCAAGCAAGCGGTGGGTGAGAGAGGACACCCATTAAGTTGCCATTTTATAGGCAACAACCTTATACCCACCTTATAGACCGGCTTCGTGAATGAGGCGTACTAGCGGTAAGACTGACTTTACTCTTATACATATATATATTATTAACTTATAATATTATAAAGTATAAGGGTTGAATTTTAACTTTTAAAATTCTAAGGGCTAACTTGGAATTAAAGTATTCATAAGTGAAAACTTTACAAATTCCAAAACTTGAGGGCAAGTTTTGAAACTATTCAAAACTAATTAATTCCATAACTTATGTGTTTAAAGTAGTTTTAATCCAAAAACTCTTCAAGTTCCATAACTTGAGGACAAGTTATGGAAGACTTTAAACTAATAAAAGAATTAACTTTTCTTTATTTTATAACTTATGGAATTAATTAAGGTTACACTTTTTTTTTATTTTATTTTATTTTATTAAATGAAGAGACTCTTGGTCCTCCATAACTTGAGGACAAGTTATGGAGTCATAAAACCATTTAATTAGAACTAGACTCTTCATTTTTGTAACCTTTGCCAACTTTTATGAGTTTTAAGATTCATAAATGTGACTTATAAGTTACATAAACACATTTTATGAACTTCTTTTAGATTAATTTGGATTAAAACCAACTATCACATAATTTTATTCATTAATCTAAATTCACTCATAAAATAAGGTAACACAAAAAACTTTTGGTGATCCATAACTTATTCTTAAGTTATGGAATCCTTTAAAACATTAACACCAAATTTTTTGTAACTCCATAAAACTTTGAATCAATTTTTTTTTAAAAACCTTTTCATATCCATAACTTATGCAGGTTTCAAAAAAAAATAAAACTCTTTAGATCAAACTTTTAAAACTAATAAAATAATCATATTATTTTATCTTTTATTAAATTTGACCTAATTCAACTCATAAAGCAAATTATTCAAATTTTACAAATAATTAGTTTTTCACAAGAACAAGTAATTATCTTAAAATTTGACAAACTTCATGTTTTTTTTTTTCAACTTTGAAAATAAAATATTTGCATCAATATAACAGAAAACAACCCGTGGCTCTGATACCACTGTTGGGTTTTGAGCATTCTAACACTTCCTAAGTGTACATGCAACCCTAAATACCTTGGATCTATGTTTTCTCTATTATACATGCAAATAAGAACTTCCAAGGTATTATCCTAATCTAGCATACAAAAACAATAATGTAACAAGATAGAATACATACCTCTTGATGTAGAAAGTCTTCATGAAGCTTGAGTGCTTAGTGCCCCAAGTGTGACACCTCAAATGGAATCACAATCATCAAAACACTTAGAATGACTTGAGAGAATTCTACACTCACCAAAATCGGCTAGCCCTTTCTTGAATACTACTAGTGGCCGATTTTTCCTCAATAATAAGATGCTTATATAGTTACACAATTAGGGTAAACTCTTAATTGTCATGGCTTTCCATTTCCTTGGATCCATGGGTACAAATACACCATGGAGCATCCATGGACCATCCTATGGGTTTTAGCCCAACTTGATTATCCATGGAGCATTAGCCCACTATACAAGTATGGATGATTTACACAATCAACCCATATATTTAATTAGTCTTCTTTTGATCACTTAATTAATCCTAGATTAATTCTTGATCAATACTAATTAAATAATCTTATTATTCTTATTATTAATATACTAGAACTTATAATATATTAATAACCATAAGTGTCTTATTTCTCTCATTCAAGTGCATGATGGTATGCAACCCAAATGGACCATGCCGGGTCGGGTCAAGTCTTACCAAATATAGTTATGGACTTAGACATTAATCCAACATTAAGTGACAATATTTCTTGTGGTGTTTTTAATTCTTCTGATACAGTAGCTGCTACTTCTAATACAGTTTTGAGTGCTTCTAATATGTCTGATAAATTTTTGAACAATTTGGTTGACAATTTGAATGTTTGTGATAAAAATGTTGAGACACCACTAGTTTCACAACCATCCATAAGTATAGCACCCTCACTTGCCTCACAACCTAATAATGTTGCATGTTCCTGTGAGACAAGCAAGGGTGTTTGTAGGGAAAACAAATCTGATAAATGCAGCACAAGTTCTAACAATAACAAGTAGATTTGTTTTAATTGTGGTACTAGTGGTCATATTGCTAGAAATTGTCTTAATCGAATGTTTGTGAGTCGTAATCTTCCAAGAGGGGAGAACGAGTTCAGTGGAAGGTCTTTAAATAGAAATTCCTCTAGAAGTCGCTCTCGAAATGATGATTGGGCAGATGAAAGAAATAGCAAAAGGGATATTTTTCACAGACATAAAAAGGTTTTTAATCACCTTGTCCTGAGCAGTCTGCCAAAAAGGAGCATAGTCACGCCAAGGTCAAGCTCATCCTAAAGCAGTAGTGGATCTTCAACCAACTCTGGTAGAAGTAACACATGCTTTAAGCAGATTGTTAAACATAAAATGACAAAGTTGACTGAGTTTTTCACAAAACCTAATTATAAATGGAGGCCCAAACCTGCTCCCAATACAACATCTGTGTCCTTAGAGAAGTTTAAGTGCAATAAATATGAAAAGGCATCGGGATCACCCAGGAAGATCAAGACCTGGGTGCCCAAATCTAATTAAACCCGCACATTTTGCAGGGACAGTTGCGGGGAAATGACGTCAGACCCTGGTTTGTTGACAGTGGCTGTTCCCGACATATGACAGGAGATATCACCCAACTGCACAACATTCAATCATTTAATGGGGGGTATGTTTCTTTTGCGGGTGGAGATGGAGGGAAAATCACTCAAAGGGGAACAATGTTAAATGGAGTTCTAAGTTTCAAAAACGTAAATTTCGCTCCCGAGTTGAAACACAGTCTGTTAAGTGTTTCTCAGATTTGTGACAAGGGCTATTCTACGCATTTCACTGACAAGGAATGCATGGTCTTAAAGCCAGGCTTTGTCAACCCTGAAGAATGGATTCTCGTAAGATCAAAGAGGGATGGGAACGCCTATATTATTGATATGAATAGCAATCTCCCAGAACAAGTTACGTGTCTATTTTCCAAGATTTCCGAGCAAACTGCAATGCTGTGGCACCGAAGATTAGGTCATGCTAACTTCTAGAATCTAAATCGTCTTGCGAAAAACGAGACGGTCCGTGGATTGCCCGTCAAGGACTTTATTACGTTTGAAAAATGTGTGTCGTGCGCTCAATGAAAGCACCATCGAAAGCCGCACTTGCCAAAACAGGTTAACTCAATCAGTCAGGTTCTTCAATTACTTCACATGGATTTGTTTGGTCCAGTGAACGTGCTAAGCATCAACAGAAGTTCTCATTATTTAGTTGTGATTGATGATTTCTCTCGATTTACGTGGGTTTTCTTTTTATCCAACAAAGATGGTGTCACTGAATTGATCAAGAAGTTCATTGTACTTGTTGAGAATCAGACCAATCATAGGGTGAAGGCGCTTCGTACCGATAATGGAACAGAGTTCAAGAATTCCGTTCTCAATCACTTCTGTGCTGAAAAGGGTATCCAGCGTCAATTCAGTTTAGCTCATACACCTCAACAAAATGGTGTTGCTGAAAGGCGGAACAGATCACTCAAAGATGATGCAAGAACAATTCAAAGCTGCCTGTTTTCTTTTTGGCGGAGGCGATAAACACTGCCTATTATGTTCAGAATCGAGTGCTTATCAACAAAGCTCAAATGAAAACTCCGTATGAAATCTACTATGGACACAAGCCGTCAGTCAGTCACTTCCGAGTATTTGGCTGTCCTTGCACCCTTCTTCACCTAGATGCCAACCCGAAGTTTCATGCCAAAGCTGATGACTGTTATTTTGTTGGGTATGCTGCTCGTACCGCTTATAGAGTCTAAATAAGAAAACCAAACAGATTGTGGAATCCTATGACGTGCGTTAGTTGGAAGAGAATGAGACAGATGCAAGAGTGGGTCCAGATTGGTTGTTTGATTATACGTCACTTTTCAAATCCTTAAACGTGTATTCAAATGATGTATCTAGAACTGATTCGCATTGGAAGAGTATCTCTGAAGATGAAGACGAAGAAGTCGTATACAAGCCTGTATCTAAACCTTCTAATTCATCGAAAGGAAAGTCTAAAGTTTCACCTGAATGAGAGTCCTCTGACTCGTGCAATGGAGAATCTTTTGCTGCATCTGAGGGGGAGCCTTCTGCTGCAACTGAGGGGGAGCCTTCTGCTGCAATTGAGGGGGAGTCTTCTGCAACATCTTCGAAAAAGTCCTCTGCTACTCCTCAAGGGAGGCTGTTCTTGGAACATGATAGTCCTCAATCAGACCACACTGATTCTTCTGATGCTGAATCGAGACCTCACATATCTTCAGAGAAAGAGTTCGTTCCAAATGATGCTTCCGTTGTCTCTTCAACCCTGATGGAATTACTCTTTCCTGACCTTATTGCAGATGAGTATGTTGCAGAACCATCTGGTACTACTCAACAAGCAAATGAAGGAGGTCTTAACATTCACACTCTACCTATTTCTTTCAATGACATCAGCCAAGAAATACCTTCTAGGGTTCAACGGGATCATCCGATCGAAAACGTCATCGGCCAGCTAGATGATGGTGTTAAAACTAGAAGTCAGAGTGGAGACGTGAATAGATGTCTGTATTCTTGCTTTAATTCTCAAAATGAGCCCAAGAATGTAGAAATGGCTCTAAATGAACCAAGCCGGGTGGATGCAATGCATGAAGAATTGCATCAATTTGAAAAACTCGGTGTTTGGAAATTGGTTGAGTTACCAAAGGGCAAGAAGTCTCTTGAAACACGATGGGTCTATCGCAACAAATAGGACGATTCAGGGGTTATCGTGCGAAACAAAGCCAGACTGGTAGTACGTGGGTTTCGACAAGTAGAGGGTCTTGACTACACTGAAGTTTATGCTCCAGTAGCTCGCCTGGAGGCTATTCGTATCTTCCTAGCGTATGCTTCGTATATGAACTTTACTGTCATTCAAATGGATGTCAAGACTGCCTTCTTGTATTGTAAGGTGAAGGAAGAAATCTACGTTGATCAACCTCCAGGGTTTGTCGACTCGAAGTATCCTAATCATGTCTACAAGTTGGACAAAGCGTTATATGGGCTGCATCAAGCTTCTAGAGCATGGTATGCAACCCTAACAAAGCATCTGCTCGAACATGGTTACACTCGCGACACTATCGATCAAACATTATTCATAAAGCATGTCGACAAGGACCAGATACTCGTACAAATATACGTCGATGACATAATCTTTGGATCAACAAACCAAAAGCTTTGCAAAGAGTTCGAAAGTGTAATGAAGAAAAGATTTGAAATGAGTTCGCTGGGAGAAATGACCATGTTTCTGGGGCTTCAGGTTAAACAGAATTCAACCGGAATCTTGCTACATCAAACCAAGTATGTGGAGGATATTCTTGAGAAGTTTGTGCTTCACGATGCTAAATCTGCTTCTACACCGATGGCTGAACGACCTCTCCTGACTCCAGATTCTGAAGGCGAGTCCGTAGATCAAACTCTCTATCGATCGATGATCGGATCGTTGATGTATCTTACTGCAAGTCGACATGACATTATGTTTGCAGTCTGTCAATGCGCTCGATATCAGGCTAATCCTAAACTCTCTCATCTTATTGCTGTTAAAAGAATTTTTCGGTACATCAAAGGAAGCCCTAAATTGGGTGTTTGGTATCCGAAGAATTCTGAATTTAATCTTTATGCTTTTACTGACAGTAATTATGGAGGCTGTGAGCTTGACAGGAAATCAACTTCAGGAGGATGTCAATACCTAGGTGATAGATTAGTTTCATGGCAATGCAAGAAACAGCACACTGTCTTGACTTCAACAGTAGAGGCGGAATACGTTGCTGCATCAGCTTGCTGCTCTCAAGTTATCTGGATCCAACATCAGTTGTTGGACTACGGTTTGAATTACTTCGAAACCCCTATCTATTGTGATAATGAAGCGGCAATTCAAATAGCTAAAAACCGAATCCAACACTCTAAAACCAAGCACATCGACATTAAAATTCACTTTATCAGAGACTGTTATGAATGATCTTTAATTCGAATCGAACAAGTCCACACTGATAACAATGTGGCGGACTTGTTCACAAAGCCTTTTAACAAACCTCGTTTTGATGTGCTTGTTGGATTCTAAAAATGATACGTTTTGAGGATTAAGTTTTTCTTATTTTTATTTTTATTTTTTTCTTTTCTTTTTCTTTTTCTTTTTCTTCTCAATTTATTTTTGGTTTTCTTAGTTTACTTTTTAAATTTTTGTTTCAGGATAGTTTAAAATTTGCGCATTATTTTGTTTCGTATTCTCACCCATGCACAAATTTAGGGGGAGAAATAAAAATCCAAAAACAACAAAAATTACAAAAATCCAAAAATAGTGTCATTTATGTTCAGCATTTTAAAATTTATTGTTGACAACTTCGGTTGTAAGTACTGTGATGGGAAATGAAATTAACAAGTGATAAAGGGCAACCTGAATTAGCGTAACGTACCTAAGTTGAATCGTCTACGCTCTGTACTCGATGTGCTGGTAGGCACGAAAGATTTTGAATGGACTTGACTAGGAAAGTTGAACCTAATGAATTTGAGGACTTGACGAACTTTGACCTAGTTAGATCCGTTTAACCTGATGTCAGGACGCTCGGATAGGTTGAGTAGGGAGATAAACATGAGAATCTACTCGTCACATTAATTGAACCCGTACTTGGAACCGTGGCTTAACTTTTCCTCGATGTGCGGATTCTGTCCTTAATTCCGATTGGATGGGGCGACTGGTAAATTCCGATAAATTAGGTCTACAGAATATCATTTTCTTTCTTTCCGTCTGTTAGTCATATGTTGTCTCCTTTGAACGACTTCTAATCTGACCTGGTACACAACATATGCAACTCTATTTCTCTGCAGGATATATATATATATATATATATATATATATATATATATATATATATATATATATATATATATATGTGTGTGTGTGTGTGTGTGTGTGTGTGTGTGAAATATATGTGTGAAATACTTCTCATCTGTTAGCCATATGTTGTCTCCTTTGCGCGACTTCTAATCCGACCTGGTACACAACATATGCAACCTTCTTCTTCTCAACCCCTCTGAAGTAGTTAGCAATAGAATTCTGAATCTCTTCTCTCTCTGAATGGTTGTCTGCTCACCCGGTGTAAGGAGTACTCTGGAAGTTCTTGATGGCTGGGGCATATCAGGAAGCGGGAATCACGTTCCAGTACACTCAAAATTAAACTCATACGGATTGTCTGTAGATCTTGCTACTCGATTTAGGTGGACAACAATATCCCTGGTTGTAGTCAGTTAAATGGTCATAAGGTGAATTTATTTAAGATTTAGGAGTTATCATAATTACAAAAATTTACAATTAGGTATATGCCTGAATTATGTCATTGGTAAAATGTCCAAAAAGTGTCATAAATCTTTCGTGCTTAAGTGGACCACAATACGCAATCGGTCAGACGAAGATGTGAAGATAAGGGTACCGACAAGCAGAATACGACCGTCCAACAACTTTGATCCAAGCATCACAAAGGTTATAGTGGTTAAATTTTGTTGTGTAAAATTATTTTAGTATCTTTGATCCAAGCATCTCAAAGTTTTTGAGGAGGAGATTCCAACAACTTTGATCCAAGCATTTCAAATTGAGGGTGAAAGGAGTAAAAAGGAGTTCACTGCCGGAATCTCCTCATTCATGAGTTTCCAGCCGCAAACTCTCTCTAAACCCTCTCAAAAGGCAAAAAACAAATTTCTTTGATTTTCGGAAAACCACTTACATCATCACAAAGGTAATCACTTCTAGATCACAAATATGTAATTTGTTTCGTGTTTCACCGTGTCATTATGCCAGAAATCACGAAAAACGATTCGACGGAGCTTACGGCCGTAAGCTTAGGTCGTAAACTCTGAGCACTTGAATTTTGGACTTGTTTTTAATTTATATTGGTGCCATAGACGTTTACATTTAAGTATCTTCAAGTCCTATGTGCTAATTCGAAGTTTAGAATCGATTTTTGGGGTTTTTCCACTGAAAGTTCTTAGGCCGTAAACTCCGAGTTTACGGCCCAGGAACAATGTGTTTACTGCTTTCGGTTCGAATAAAATAATTAAAGGGATATCGTGTGTTGATTTTCAAAACAATTCTTAGACCGTAAACCTCGAGTTTACGGCCCAAGAACAGATTTTTCAGTTTTTGTTAACTTCTTGGCCGTAAACTATGTTATCACTAGTTATCACGATTTCCTTTAACATCTTGGCAGTAAACTTAATGTTATGAAATTTTATTTTGGTCATAATTTTTTTTGTCAAAATAATTTTTTTTGAGGTTTCTTACAGTTGTGTTTGAGTGCAGACAATGGCGAACCTAAAATTTGCAGATATGCACAACCTGGCAATTGTACTCGCGGACCCTCCAGTTGTTCACTCGGATATGCGTTCGATGATTCATCGATTGCGTGAATGCTGCTTAGCATGCACAATCACTATCAATCTGGTGGTTTATCAGAGTTTGATATGCGAGTTTTGGGCGACTGCGGAGACACACATGGATGATAATGACAATTTTACGGTGAAGGCTAAAGTATAGGATCGAAAAATTGTCATTGATGAAGGCTTTATTTGTGAAGTGCTGCTAATTGATGATTAACCCAATTTCCCGAAAAAGATTGGAATCGAAGATGTTCAAAGGGTTCTACGAAGAATGAGTTACGAGGGAACCTTTCCGCCGACGCTGAAAAAGTTGCTACACCCATACTGGAGGTTTTTGGGCCATGTTTTTGTAAGCTGCATCTCGGGAAGGAGGTCTGGGGCAGATGAGATCTCTCAGCGCACAACTGGTGCTTTGGTATCTCTTGCTGCTGGTTTTCGCTTTAATTTCTCAAAGTTCATCCTTGAGGAATTTGTTATTAACATCAGAGCTTCTACTCGGGATACTTTTTTGTTGTATCCCAGCTTCATACAAGTGTTCATCAACATTCAATTTCCAAATGTGAGGAAGACGGGAGAGACATTGGATATGAAGTCCTTAGGTCCCCATACGGTGGGACTCATCAAACAAAATCGGAAAGGCAAAGTCATATTTTGAGGACTATATCCTCTTGAAAAGTTTGGGAAATTTACTGAACTGGATGAGACTCCAGAGTCATATGAGTCGTCTGAGCGATCCTCCTCGGAGCAAACATCTGCTGAAAGGTCAACGCTAAACAACATTGTTATAGATGTGTCCGAAGATGAAGAAACCGAAAAAGAAGATTCTCCAACTCCCAAAGTTCAAACTGTCTCAGAACATGAAAAAGAGTTGAGTGATGATCAAGTTGGTGGAGAGATGAGTATGGGTGAAGAAAGAAAAGACTCTTTTGATGATCTAGATTTGACTGGTTTTGATCGCGATGATATTGCAGCTTCGTTGGCAAGCAGTGCTAATGTTGTGTCTCATGAAAATCTTGACACAATTTTCTATAATGTCGATGATGTTGGTCTTCACACAACTGAGACAAGGAAATCGAGCGAGACGTTTGATACACGAACTCCTACTTCAAAGCAAATGGTGTCAACTTCTATTCCTATGGAGATGGTTATGGGATGTTCCCCTCCTGTGTCTGTTTCTCCTACTCGCGAACCGTTTGTGAGTGTGTTTTCTCCTGAAGCTGACCAACAACAATCTAAAAGAAGAAGACTTGATGCAAGACAATCTGAACTAATCACAAGTTTGGTTAGTGGTCTTCCTACCCCACCTTTCACTACTACTACTACAAGGCTCACCACTACAAAGATGTTTCCAACTGGTCTGAGTTCAACATTTGATGTTGTTGGTTCCTCTGCACCGCCTGGTTTCTCAGTCCCTAGATACCGTCGAGATGTTGCTTCTGAAAGGCTGGCGTTGCACATGGATGAAGAACAAATTGCATCGCCAGATCCTCGAGGAAAGGGTGTTTCCATTGAAGAAGGTGGTGCAAGGGATGACAATGTTACTCTTGCTGGTCTGAAAAAAGAAATTTTGATTCTTAGCCAGAAAAATATTGAGCTTGATGTTCAGGGGGCAGAGCTTTGTGTCGAGAATGTCGATCTTCGCGGACAACTAGCTGGACTTAAGAAGGATAAGAAGGTGAAAAGAAAGCAGATCTCTGATTTACAAGATCATTTTAATCTGCTGACTTCGAGTTATTTTGAGTTAAAGAAGAAACTTGAAGTTGATCTTGGTGAGAGGTACCAGACGTCTGTTGAAGAACAAAGGATTAATCTTCATGTACAAGCTTTTCTGGTTGACCTACCAGTCGGTCAGTCTTCTGGTACTGCTGAGCGTGTTGTTGTTGAACCTCCATTAGCTCCACACATTCAAGAACGTATTCTTCGTAATCAAGAAGATGATGTTCAGAAAGGACAATTGTTATTTAAACGGAATATTAATCAGAATACATTTCGGAGTGAACCCTTAATAATTGTTACTGATCTTGAAGTTGTTAGGTTCCGAGATACATTTGGAGATAGATCAGGAGTGGCTTCCTAGGGATTTCATGATGCTCTCAGAATGTGGATTGTCATTCATAAGAGTGGTAATTCAGAGTTGTATAAGGACATTCATGCATTTAGGTCGTTCACGAGAATTGATCTAACGGAATTGTCTCAAGCTCCGTTTATCAATTTTTTCAACACTCCTCAGGTTACTCAGTTTAAACACTTTCTGGATGATCAAGTGAAGAAAGGATTTCCATCGATGCCGACGGCAGAGTCAGTTATATTTGAACACCCAGATGTCTTGGAACCGTCTACTGACAAGCCGTTGAAGGTAGTGATGTGGCCAGCAACAAAACAAGTCAAGCAGTTTCCTGTACTTCAAGGCTATCAAGATGGATCTCTCAGTTCTTTGGAATGTTGGGTCTATGATGAAAATACATCAGGAGATGTTATCAAAGTTAAGAATGGGTGTATTCCTTTGTACGATCGCAGAGACTTGCTGCAGTTCAGGAAATGGGATATTCATTATCTTAGCAACTTTCAAATTAAAGTTGTTAAAGATATTTACGAGGAAGGAGCCAAGGTGTACACAACGATGATCGCAGAGATTCTAAGCAAGAGAATGTGGAATGGAGCGATGGGCCAGATGGACGTGATGATTGTCAACAAAGGAATGGGCTCGAGCTAGTCCAAACCAAGGGGGAGATTGAAAGACCCTGTCTAATGGTTTGGTCTAGGTATACTGATTAGTGGTAGTGATTGTGTAGAAAAAATCAATTTTGTCTAGTTTACGGTTGGTATGTTTTTACGGCCGTAAACTCCTTGCGGTTGTAAGTCATGGCTATAAATAGGGCGTTGTGTCAGACTTTAAAGGTTGTTGATGCCTTCGTGTTTTCCCCAAGTTGTATCTGACGTTTTATTGCTTTAAGGCGTATGCAAGCTTGGTTCGTTTTGTTATTTTGCTTATTATTTCATCTTTGCTTCTGTTATTTGTCTTTGATCATTGGTAGATCCATTTTTCGGGCTTTACAAAATCCCTAATAAATCTCCGGTAGTACCCTTCTAATCCCAAAAAACTCCTGATATTCGAGGGAGATCTCGACACCTCCCACTGCATGACTGCCTCGAATTTGGCTGGGCCGACCAAAATCCCATCCTAGTTAACGAGGTGCCCGAGGAACTGGACCTCCCGTAACCTAAACTCGCACTTCGAGAACTTGGCTTATAGCTACTCTTATCTCAGAACCCCCAACAACTCCCTGAGGTGCTCCTCGTGCTGCTCTCGGGTCTTGGAATACACCAATATATCATCTATGAACACAGTGACCGAACGATCAAGCATCAGCCTACAAACCCGATTCATCAGGTCCATGAATACTGTTGGCACGTTGGTGAGCCCAAATAGCATCACCATGAACTTGTAATGACCGTAACGAGTTCGAAATGCGGTCTTCTCCATGTCCTCCTCTCTGACCCAGACCTGATGATACCCCGACCTCAAATCTATCTTGGAGAACCAAGATACCCCCTGGAACTGATCAAAGAGATCATCTATCCTTGGAATTTGAAAAGTTTTATCTTTTGAATACATTAATTCCAAGTTAGCCCTTAGAATTTTAAAAGTTAAAATTCAAACCTTATACTTTATAATATTATAAGTTAATAATATATATATATATATATATATATATATATATATATATATACACACACATATATATATATATATATATATATATATATATATATATATATATATATATATATATATATATATATATATATATATATATATATATATATGTATACGAGTAAAGTCAGTCTTACCGTTAGTAGGCCTCATTCATGAAGCCCGTCTATAAGTGGGGTATAAGGTTACTGCCTATAAAATGACAGTTTATTGTGTGTCCACTCTCACCCACTGCTTCCTTGACCGGTGGAGGGTCGTTAGCCGAACGGGTAGGACAAGGACTAGAATTCCCCCTTCAGTAAAAGTATTAATAATAAATACTAAGTAACTAAACTCTTATGAATACCCAATCTTAGTTACTTAGGAAAATGTTAATAAGGTGCTAATCCATGAAATTACACTTTGCACTTTGTTGAAGCCGTTAGTGGAGCGTGTGTGGTTAATCGACACACTAACCTGGACTTAACAAGGTAGGCAAAGGGTAACTTAATATTTATCATAGTATCGGTGGAGCGTGTGTGGTTAACCGGCACATCGATTAATTGGTAAATATTAAGGGTACCAAGTATATTTGCATGATTACTTCACACCTTGTTTTGTGATCCTCGGCATCCCTGTCACAAAACCTAAAGGGCATACTCGAGATTGAAACATGCCATTGAAAAGTTCAATGAATCTCAAAAGAATCTAGGAGTTTCAAAACCAATTAAAACCTAATAATACATTTTGTTTATCTTGGTGGAAATTGGTGAATCGTCATTCACCTACCTTCAAATATTTTATAGCTTGGATTACGGCATCCCTCTTCCAAGTTATAAAATAGTTTGTTGGGTCCTAGCCTTAATATTTCATATTGGATGTTACATTAAGGACTTTAGATCAACTATCTTGAATATCTCCCAAAAGATGTCTAGTTCAGACATCTATGATCTCTTGGAACGTCACTTCCTCCACCTCCTCCAATTATTCTCCCTATCCCACAAGTTCAAGGTCACTCTAGCCCTATTGGCAAGCAAGGTCTATGTGTGCACACATCTTGGAGATGAAGTCACATATTGAAAAGCCGAGAGAGTTGGGTGTCAAAGTCTTGAGAAAGTTGGTGGTTCAATCACTTTCTAAGTCACATAGTGAGTTCCTTTGGGACTCCTATGAAACAGACTATGACAAGACCCTTAATGATCTTATCTATTTGCTTGGTGTTGCTGAATCAACAATGATTTCCAAGGCTAGTAAAGCAAATTTGATTAGATGATCGACTTCCCAAAACTTTATGGACATTAACAATGGTGACACTAGAAATCCAGAAAAAGCATTCTCTTCCCAATGGAAAGGGATCGGCCATAGTCAACTCGGTTGACCAAATGGTAAAGAGAAAGGCTAAGTATGTGATAGTCCCATGTACCATTACCAAAGCGTCCATATGTTAAATTGCCAAAGGAAGGGGCATTGATTGTGAAGCTGCTAAATTTACCTAAGGATGTTAAAGTCAATAAGTTTGACTGTACTTTAGGTAAAGTCCATTGTCTAACTCTGTTAAGCTCCTATTTGGAGATTCTATTACATAATGTGACTGGGTCACCTGGTGATGTTATAAGAATCAAATAAAGAGAGAAAGCGTTAAAGGAAGTATATGTTGATTCTGATCGCAAGATGGATTTCGATCGCATCAGAATTTTGAGCTGTTACTTAGGAGCTATGACACATTGCTTAGGAATCGATAACAACCAGGTTTTCATTTGCACTGTAAGGATAAGTTTTTCCGCAAAGTTTTAAAATAAAAGGAAAATATTTGATTTTATTTATTTTAAGGATCCTTACAATGACATTTGTGAAAAGGATGTTGCTTTTATGATTCCATTGATAGCAATATTGGAAAATGGATTTGATTCTTTCATTTGTGGTAGTGTCTAAATTTACCAAATAAGGAAAGATTCTCGTCATCCAAGTTTCAATTGGACCGAAACTTGGAATCATGCAAGTTGTATAGTATGATGAATGAGAACTTTCAAGCATTGGAAAATTAAGACTAACTCCTTCTTCACATGGATGTGTGAGTCAAGTGAAAGGACTAAGGGATCGAGTACACATTCTTGTGCACTGGTCATGTCCACCACAAAAGATAGATAAAACTATTCGTCATAATTTACTAAAGCTCAGTAAATATGGGTATACATACAAGCTTAAGTGTAATTCCGTGACATTGGAAAATTTTCCAATGTATGGTAGAGTGAATAAGAAGAATCAACGTAGGCAGAAAGATAAAAGTTTCTCAAATCTGAAAGGATGGGAGAGTACTTTAGCATCATGTTTTGTGATCATCCTAATGATTTAAAAATCATGTCAAAATTAGTCCTCTAAAGTCAACATAGTGTATTCTTATTACTAAGAAGAGGAATCTTGAATTGTTGAAATGATTAAATCAAGAAGATGGGTCATGCTTTGTTCCAAAAAGAATTCTTAGAGTCATACTCCAAGATTGTAATTTGAGTGACACATCTTAAAGAAGGTTTATTAACACTAGTCAAATGTAAGAGTAAAAGTTTTCCTACTCTTGTACATTTGAAATTGGAAAGTTGTGATGTTTTGGATAAAACAAAGACCAACTTAGGCCAATTGTGTGAAGTGTTTGTCTTGATTAGAATCCACACTATCTCTTGAATATCTGAAAAGAAAGTCTTATATGTCAAGAGGATAGTGGGAGTCTTAAAGATCCTGAAAGGATAATCAAGAATAAAAACCTGTAATTTTATCGCTAGCACACAACGTGAGGTTTATAACCTATCGTTTTGACATATTTCTATTTCTGTGCCCATTCGAGTTAAAGTTGACTTTACATATGAGTTCTTAGAGTTCTCAATTGGTTGCATAACAACTTGGAAGCAATGGCAAGCCCTTGTGCTGCCAGGTGGCAAGAAGTTAAGATTGCACAAGTTCAATCCATAAAGTTTGGATTTGTCAGTAACCTTGTCCTGTGATTATGGTTTTGACAAATTCATATGGGTAGGAAATCATACACCAGTTCAGACTCACCGAGTATGGTCGCGGATTCTTATCCGGGTTCATAGCTGGACTCGACGAGTTCATGAGTGGACTCGGCGAGTCCATGCTGTTTAATGAAACCCTAATTTCCTGGGTTTGGGACCTATTTAAAGGCCCTTAGGGCCGTCATTTGCGGCTACCACACCCCAGAGAGAAACCCTAAGAGATCTAGAGCGTTTGTGAGGAAGGAAAGGTCATTCTTGATCATTTTGTTGGTCTAATTGCAAGAAGGAGGTGACCAAGGCAAGAGGTGGCTGAAGGAGGTACGATTCTGGTGACTTCAGAGTTCATAGACTTCATCTTGAGGTATTTATTCAGACCTTCTTCAGATTTGGTGTTGATTCTTAGAGTTAGGGTTTTCTAACCCCTTTAGAGGATGGATATGTGGAGAAATTGTTCCCCTCTCGATTTTATGCTTTGGATTTGGACTCAAAGAGGTCCAGAGACCTTAACCCTTGGAGCTTTATGAGTTATTTTGGGAGCCATGAGCTTAGGATGTTATTTTCAGGGCTAAATCAACAAGTGAGACCATCTAGATGTTATATGAGTGTCAAGGTCTGGACTTTAGGTGATTATCATGCTTGGGAAGGTCAGATCTATGGATTAAAGGAACAAATCTGACCTTAGGATGTCTATGGAGTTTGTGCATGGCATGAACTCGCCGAGTCCAAAGATTAGACTCGGCGAGTAGGGTGAGGGTTTCCCGAAAGTCACTAAGTGAGTATATGTAGCACCTGGTTCTTGGTATGTGTTCTGCTATTAAATCTTCTTTATTTTTGCACTTTTGGCCTTGGACTCGGCAAGTCGAAGGACTGACTCGCCGAGTAGAATCCGGATGAGGCGCGGGATTTAAGTCGCGGACTCGGCGAGTCGAGTCCCGGACTCGGCGAGTAGCCGCTGTTTGGGCAAAAACACTAATCCAGGGGTTTGCACTCTATTTAAACGACCTTATGCAACCTCCTTTCCCCCTTTATGCTCCAAAACACTCCTCATAGCAAACCCTAGCTGTTTTTGTGAGGATCCAAGACTTTTTGAGTGATTCTTGTGAGTTTTGATCTCAAGCAAGAAGGAAACACATAGAAGGATCAAGAGGGAAATGAAGGATTCGAGTTTGGTTCATCATTTGCAGTCTTTGGAAGGTATAAAGTCTGAACCTTGCTCATTCTTTTGTTAGATCCCTCTTTGGGGTGATTTAGGGCTTCTATAAGCCATTTTTGGTGGCCAACCATGTTTACAAACATGGTTGGGGGTTTGGGCTTCTGTATCATGTCATTTTATGAGCTACAAGTCAGATCTAGGTTGCTTTTTGCACCAAGGAAGGCCCCATGCAACAAAAGAACCATTCTAGAGCCTTTTATGCTCTAATGTCCCACGCATGCACGTAAAGTTTGTAACTTTACGTGCTAAATCGAGTTTAGGGGCTTAGATCTATCATTTGGTTAAGTGTTGTACTTGAGAAATCAAAGTTCTTAGTAAGGATTGTGATAGACTCGGCGAGTCCATTCCTGGACTCGACGAGTCCAAGGGTTTTGGTCCCATATCAGTGAGGGTCGTAAGGACCAGTTGGGTGTGGAAGGGTTTTTAGGAGTCCCGGGTAGTGACCCAACGTTCTGGACTAAGCAAAGGGTTCTGGGAATTCATGGTACTAGACGAGTGCATGAACGAAATCGGCAATATCAAGACAATCTTCATGGAACTCGGCGAGTAGTTCATCAACTCGGCGAGTCGAGGACAGAACATGTTCATAGGATGAAGAGTAACTCGACGAGTTGTTCATACAACTCGGCGAGTCAGGCCAGGACATGAGTAACAGTTGATGTTGAACTCGACGAGTTGTTCATACAACTCGGCGAGTCAAATGTGGATTCAGTTGGTGTTCATTTAGAAGGAAAAACTCGTCGAGTCATCTCCTAACTCGACGAGTAAAGACGGGTATGAGGTATGATGGAAGGATAGGGACTTGGCGAGTAGACGAGTCAAATCGACGAGTCAGGTCAACTGGAAGTTAACTTTGACTTGGTCAAGGGGTAAAATGGTCATTTTACCCTAAGGGTAGATGTCAGTTTCTGACTAAGTGTTTTGTGGGAATTTTTAGCCGGAGGAGTTCTGGAGCAGCTGCGGCAGCAATAAGAGGATTTTCGTGCAGTTTAGTAGATACGAGGTGAGTTGACTTCCAGTAGGGGTGGGTTAAGGCCACAATGCTGGCCCACCATTGAGGAGTACTTAGAAGATAATTGTCTTTGTGATAATTTATCTTGGTCTGCTTTGCGTTTGGTTACGTGTTATATCAGTATGATGTGTTGCATGATAGGGATAGTTTCCCTGATAGTGGTCCTTAGGACCAAGGGTAGGTCAGTACCCGGATATGTCTGAATGTGTGCTTATATTTGCTATTGTATGCTAGTGGTAGGGGTGGAATAGTCCCCAGTTACCGGTTGAAAGGTACCGATGACGATTACCGGGTGAAAGATACCGATGACAATTAACGGTTGAAAGATACCGATGATGATTATCGGTTGAAAGATACCGATGGTATTGTATGGTGTGTGGCATGATGGGGGAACTCACTAAGATTTGTGCTTGCGGTTTCAGTTTTTGCTTTTAGGTACCTCTTCATCCAAGGGGAAGGAGCCGGTAGCGTAGCATGGCATCACACACACTCACATATGATTTCTACACGGTGTTTTCTGGGATTGTACTCTGATATGACATTTGTTCATGGTCGTGGGTTTCAAACATGATACTTGGTTTTGAGATGACATGTTTATACAATATTTCCTAATGAGTGTTTATGAATCAATTAATCAAAAATGAAATTTTTGGGCTTGAATTTTGGGATGTTACAAGTTGGTATCAGAGCCCTGGTTTGAGGGATTCGGACATGCCTTCGGGGGTGTCTGGACTCAAACTAAGGGGCTAAAAGATTTTTGCAATAAAATGGTTTTCTAAAAATCTAAGCAAAAGTATTTTATGAAAGACAAGGTGTGTGATGCATACGACCGGTCGGGCTCAAGTAAGTTTTCCCCAAGATACCCATACATGTTATGTTATGCTATATGTCTTGATTTAGAATTGCATGCTAGAATAGGACTATGGATCTAGGAAGATGCCTTGTGTGCCTGATATATGATTCTGATAATCGCATGCTAGTTAAGGCTAAGGATCTAGGAGGATGCCTTATATGCCTATCGTATGAGTTATATGATAGGGTTGTTTAGTTAGCAGTAGGATGGCCTGTATAGGTTATGCCTGATTTGGTTACTGGATGCACGAATGCTGCTTGCTTTGTGCTATAGGGGTTCTGGCTATTTCCAACTAACTAAGGAGCGGATATGTAACAGTACCTGCAAGCTAGTTAGAGGAAATGGTAGGGACTCCTGCGTAGCTGATGGCGGAGAGTAGGTCGGAGAGTGCCCTAGGGAAGCCTAAGATGAGGTTAGTGGAAAGGGATATCGGTAAAGAGACCTGGTGAAGACGAAGCAATCCTTCAGGAAAGCACGGGTAGATGTGGAAGGTAGTATGGGCCCGTACTACTGAAAGCAGAGGACCCATACTTGAATCAAGGAGGGCCTAGATGAAATCGGGAACCTTGAGGAGCGTGTTAGAATTCTCGAGTATATGTAGGATCCTAACGTTTATGCGTGTGTTTTCAGTATGGTGACCATACAACTTGGAGCAGGAGGTTCCGGATCAGGATCAGGATCGGGCTCGGGTTCGGGATCCGAGCAGGTTGATGACGGGCTACGCGAGTTCATCGCGTCTGAGATCACGAGAGGTATCCTTAAGTCGACCCCTATTATCTTCGGGTCAATCAAGGAGGGGATTGTTGAGCTGATGGAGGATCGTCTTCGATCATTTAGGAGTGATATGGCGTCTAGCCAGATGGGTATGTGCACACTGTCCTTTAAGGACTTTCGTAGGAGTGGTGCGTCGGATTTCCATGGGGTGAAAGACCCCATTGCTGCTAGGAGATGGCTCGCAGACATTGAGTCTACGCAGCTGATGAGCTTCTGCCCAGAGGGTTCGAAGGTGAGGTATGCAGCAGGTTGCTTGCGAGATAGGGCTAGGGATTGGTGGGAGTCTGTTGGTGACTCATTGGGAGCCTCGGCTGTTGAGGCTATGACTTGGTCGGACTTTGTGACCAGATTCAGGGCGAAGTTTGCACCAGCTGTGGAGCTTCAGCGGCTGGCCATGAAATTTTTGGATATGAGGCAGACTACGGAGACTGTGGCGGAAATCACCTCCATGTTCCGGGAGAGGGCATTGCTGGTGCCCCAATACGCAGGTGACGAGTATATGAGGAGGACCCGTTACCATGACATTTTACGAGCTAACATTCGGGAGCATGTTAGTTTTTCGGCTTGCCCTACCTTGGATTCCATGATTTTTAGGGCTAGGGAGAGGGAGATTGATATGGAGCACGTCTAGAAGAGGAAGGAAGTAGAGGGGCTGATGACTAGGGCTTCGGGGAAGAAGCCCAAGGGATCTGATGGTAGGCCGAAAGTCCAGGCAGGACGGGACCGCTGTGGGAAATGCGGTCGGTCACACGAGGTAGCTTGCCACATTGGGCCGGGTTCAAGCTGCTATAAGTGTGGCAAGGAGGGGCATTTTGGCAGGGATTGTACTGCCCCTACCCCTACGGTTTAGATGACAGACCTGATTTGCTTCCATTGTAATCAGAGGGGCCACAAAAGGGCCAATTGCCCGAGATTGACAGCAGCGTCAGCAGCAGTGCCAGCGGCAGCACCGGTCTCAGTGACGACACGGGTTACAGATGGCCGGAAGGTCAAGGCAGAGGTTCCCATGGTGCAGAGCCGAACATTTCAGCTGACAGCCGAGGAGGCACGCGCTGCGCCCGATGTGGTGACGGGTATGGTTCTTTCCCTCTGATCTTTTTTTGTTGTGATTGTTTTATTAATAAGTGCTCTGTTTAGGATCATTCCATGTGAACAACATCCCGGTTCTCATATTGTTTGACTCGGGCGCTAACCAGTTATTTGTGTATCTTGCGCTTAACAAGAGATTTTCCGAGTCTTCGGGCATGTTGGATTTCCCTCTAGAGGTAGAGATTGCAGACGACCATTCGGTGCAGGCATCGACGGTATTTCGAGATTGTGTGCTGAGGTTATTTGAGGAGCGCTACCTGGTAGACTTGGTTCCCATTCCATTGCATGGGAACAAGGTGATTATAGGTATGGATTGGCTTAGCCCTAATGGGGCAGTGACCGACTGCGCGTAGCAGTTGGTGCGGGTCAGGACCCCAAGCGGGGGAGAGCTAGTGATCCAGGGCGAAAAGCCACAACGAGGACCAGCTTTATGTTCAGCAGCGAGAGCTAGGCGCTAGCTCCAGCAGGGTTGCGCAGGTTATGTCGCGTATGTTATGGATACCCGGGAAACAAGTAGGGCTACGGTGAGCGATGTACCTGTGGTACGGGAGTTTGCGGACGTATTCCCCGAGGAGTTGCCTGGGATACCTCCGGAATGACAGGTGGAATTCAGGATCGACCTAGTTCCTGGTGCGGCTACGATAGCCAAGGCATCGTATTGGTTGGCTCCTCCTGAGATGCAGGAGTTGTCTACACAGCTGTAGGATCTGTTAGACAAGGGTTTCATTAGACCTAGCAGTTCACCCTGGGGAGCCCCGATTCTGTTTGCGGCGAAGAAGGACGGGTTGCATCGGATGTGTATAGATTACCGTGAGTTGAACAAGGTAACGGTGAAGGAATGCTACCCACTCCCGAGGATTGATGACCTCTTTGACCAGCTTCAGGGAGCATCTTGGTTCTCCAAGATTGATTTGCGTTCAGGGTATCATCAGATGAGGGTCAGAGAGGAGGATGTGCAGAAGACTGCGTTTCGGACGCGTTATGGCCACTATGAGTTTGTGGTGAAGCCTTTTGGGCTCACCAATGCTCCTACCGTGTTCATGGATCTCATGAACCGCGTGTGTAGACCGATGTTAGATCGGTCTGTGATAGTATTTATTGATGACATCTTGGTTTATTCCAAGACGCGGGAGCAGCATGAGGAGCATCTGCGGGAGGTTCTGGAGACTTTTTGGAGGGAGAACTTGTATGCTAAGTTCTCCAAGTGTGAGTTCTGGTTGCGCGAGGTGCAGTTTCTTGGGCACCTTGTCAACTAGAACGGGATTTCGGTAGAACTGACCAAGGTAGAGGCCGTGATGAATTGGGAGATTCCGAGGTCTCCATCTGAGATTCGGAGCTTTCTAGGATTGGTAGGCTACTATCGGAGGTTCATTCAGGATTTCTCCAAGATAGTAGTTCCGCTCACCTGACTGACTAAGAAGTCGGTGGTGTATCGTTAAGGGCCTGAGCAGCAGGCCACATTTGAAACGCTGAGACATAGATTGTGCGAGGCACCAATTTTAGCCCTACCAGAGGGCATGGAGGATTTTGTTGTGTACTGCGATGCATCCATCGCAGGATTGGGCGTAGTATTGATACAGAGAGGGCATGTCATCGCCTACGCGTCGAGACAGCTGAAGCCTCACGAGGAGAACTACCCGACGCATGATTTGGAGTTGGGGGATGTTGTGTTCGCCGTCAAGATTTGGCGTCATTACCTCTATGGGGTTCGTTGTACGATTTACACGGACCACAAGAGTTTGAGGTATCTCATGGACCAGCCAAATCTGAATATGAGGCAGCGTCGGTGGCTTGATGTGGTGAAGGACTATGATTGTGAGATCCTCTACCATCCAGGGAAGGCCAATGTCGTGGCCGATGCGCTTAGCTGCAAGGCAGCGCCGATCAGGGATATTTATCTAAGTGTAACAGCCCGGAATTTCAAATATTGATATAATTATGTTTTGGGGGTGTTTTAAGAAGGGACTCCGCGAGTTGGAGCCTTGACTCGCCGAGTAGGAGCACAGACCGGGTCGCGGGTTCGCGACTGGACTCGACGAGTCCGATATGGACTCGGCGAGTCTACGCTGTTTAGCGAAAACCCTAACCGTTCAGGTTTGGGACGTATAAGAGGCACTCATTGGCCGTCATTGTTCAGTTTAGCCTTCTGGGAAGAACCCTAAATCGAGTGGGTACATTTGGAGCAAGGTCTTAGGGCCATTATTGATCTTGGAGGAATTGTTGTGCAAGAAAGAGAAGGGATTGGCTAAAGGAACAGCAAGGGAGTCACATTCTGAGGATTGGGGACACAGAGGATGCATTATTCAGGTAAGAACTCGAATTATCCTCTGCTATGTTGATGTGTTATGGAATTAGGGTTTATGGAACCCCTTGTGATTAGATTAAGTGTTACCCTTGTTACCCAAACGACTATAACCCTGTATTAGGACCTTAGAGGTCCAGAAGGTCCCATGCTTGTGTATTTCGGAACAATACTTATCTCAGGAAGCAGTTTGATCGACTGCATGGCATGGACTCGACGAGTCTGATGAACAGACTCGGCGAGTAGCTTGAAGAATAACTGGGACTCGTCGAGTTGTTCTTCAGACTCAGCGAGTTGAGTCGGGGTGGCCCCGCGATTCTTCCAGGAGGAACTCGTCGAGTAAAAAGGGGGATACTCGACGAGTAGGAAGGGAATCTTAAGGAATCGGTGAGTCAAGGACGAGTAGACTCAGAGTCGTTGAACTCGGCGAGTCTTGGGGTGACTCGGCGAGTTAGGTCGCGGGTTAAGTAAAGTTCTGAGTATGGGGACTCGGCGAGTCATTGGGTTGACTCGACGAGTAGGGTCAGTCAGGGGTTGACTTTGACCTTGTCTTTGATCAATGATTGACCAGTGGTTCCAGGGATATTTTGGTAATTGTTGTTATTGTGTGAGTTCAGTGCATTGGTGACTATCTAGGAGTGGAGATCGTATCAGTGATCGGAGCAGCTTGAGCTATCTGTTCAGTCGGCAGTTTCGAGGTGAGTTATCCTCACTATATCGCTAGGGTTTATGGCACTAAGGCCGACTCGGGTATCGGATGGAAATCCGGGTAGTTGTAAGTTGTTATATGTTATGAGCCGGAAGGCATTACTATGTGGATAGGAAGGTCATGGCCTGGAAAGACGAATGTATGCATTTAGTATGTTGACTGATTTATAGAGTAATGTTATGACAGTGACCGGCTAGACCGGTATCTTATAAGAGTAATGCTATGATATGTGATATGTATGCTATATGTGGTAAGCGATTTGTTATATGTGTGCTATGTATGTCATGGGCCGGAAGACGATTATATTATGGGCCGGAAGGCAATATGTTACGGGCCGGAAGGCGATTATGTTGTGTGACGGACCGGAAGGTCAGGGCCTGGAAAGGCGTATATGTGGTTGGTATTCTGGGGGTATCTCACTAAGCTTTCGGGCTTACAGTTGTGGTTTTATGTTTCAGGTTCTCAAGAGTCTGTGGCAAGGCAAAGGCGTGATCGTACCGTTCCTCGCATTGATGTTTTATAATATGAACCTGGGAAATTACTCTGTTTAATAATGTATTGAAAACCTTTTTGTAACAACGTTAATAAAATGGGTGATTTTGAAAAGTTTTAATTGTTTCGAAATTTTGGATGTTACAAGTTGGTATCAGAGCCAGGTTTGAGTGAATTGGGGAAACATTCGTGTGACTCCAGTCTCAAATCGAGGAGGATTTTAAAAAGAGAAATTAAAATTAGAAATCAAAATGGTTTTCAAATTTGGTAAAGGAGGACGCGGAGGTACGATCAGCTGGAGCCAGTAATTAACCCCAAGATACCATACTTGATATTGTTTATTTGAGCTTGATAGCACAGCATGCTAGAGTTAGGCTAGGGATCTTCAGGAATTCATGATAACGTTGCCTGATTTGTGATGCCTGTAGCCTAGGGTCCCTTATGGGATATTCTCAGTGTTCCTCTAGTGGGGAGGGTTGATAGTTGTTATGCATGTTCCCTAGGGTATTGTGGTAGTACTTCATACAAATATGGGTAGGTGTGGAAGGTAGTATGGGCCCGTACTACTGAAAGCACAGGACCCATACGCGTATCAGGGAAACCATGGTCTCTGGGGTGGGGTTGCGAGAGTTAGATCCCAGGATTTTGGGAAGTATTTGAGATTGGTAGGGTGTCTTCATTATGGAGAACTCGAGGCATGACGATAGTGGATCCGGATCAGGATCGGGAGCTGGAGAACGAGTTCCGGGTGGATCGGTGCCGTCGGAGGTTATCGATCGGACGAGCACGAGCGAGCGGGATGCGAGGATTCGCGAGATCCTGCGTGATGAGGTTGCTGCATTGTTACGGGCTGAGTTGCCAGAATGGTTTGGGTCGATCAGGACCACTATGATTGAGTAGTTTGATGAGCGATATGCGGCTCTCGCAGAGACGGCTGCCACGGCAGTTACAACGGCTGTAGCAACGGTAAAGAAAGGGGCTAGTCGGGGTTTTCAGTATCGGGATTTCTATTCTGCAAAGCCTCCCACATTCGATGGAGTTCAGGACCCGATTGTTGCTATGAGATGGTTATCAGACGTGGAGGGGTATTTCTCCACGAGTTTATGCCCTGCTGATCAGAGGGTGAAGTGTGCTCTGAACCTGTTGAGGCTAGGAGCGAAGGATTGGTAGAGATTGACTACGAGGTCATTTTCCGATGCACGGAGGGCTGCGGTTCATGGGATCGATTCAGAGAGATGTTCAGTACTCGCTATGTTCCGCGGGATGAAAAGGAGAGATTGGCTCGGGAGTTCCTCGAGCTGAAGCAGGATTTGGAGTCGGTGACTGAGATCACCGGGATGTTTATTGAGAGGGCGATGTTTTGCCCTGAGTTCGCTTCGGGGCAGGCTCAGATGTCCCGATATCTGAGTATGCTCAAGAGGGATATCAGGCAGTTCGTGTCTGCGCGGAGGTGTGAGACCTTGTTGGAGTTGCAGGAGGCCGCCATGTGGCGTGAGTTAGAGGTTGAAGTTGCAGTTGCGTGAGCTGAGGCAGGCCCCGATGCAGTCGCAGTCGGCGCCGAAACGGTTCAGGACCGTAGATGTTAGAATGGGGGATCGGAGCGGCCACACTTGTGGGAAGTGTGGGAGGGGTTACACCGGAGCTTGCTGGTCCGGTGGTGCATGCCGCAAGTACGGAAAGGAGGGGCACGGTGCACGGGATTGTCGGCAGTCAGTGCCAATTCGGGATTTGAGGATTTGTTATCAGTGTCGGCAGGTTGGACATTTGAGGGTCAACCGTCCACAGCTTTCTGCAGGACCGGTGCAGGCTCTAGCACCGGCCACCTCGAGGAGTTCAGGAGGAGGACAGGATGGAGCGGAGCTCAAGGGCTCAGGGTCGTGCTTATCGGCTTGCGGCGGAGGGAGACGGAGCAGTGCCGGAGGCAGCTGCGGGTATAAGGCTTTCTTAATGTCTTGATTGGCTTGTGTTGATTGTGACGTATCGTTCGTGCTGGTATTTCGTGTGGATTTTGATGCGGTATTCGTTGTTTCACGGGTTGGGCATAGTTACGGATTGGTACTTCAAGTTTTCGCTTTGGCATTGTTGTTCCCTGATGGATTGGTATGGTTATAGTTTGGTGTTTTGGTGCCGGTGGTCCTGTGCGGTTTTCGACGTGGTATTCATCCTTTGGCAGGCTGTGGGTTGGTTACGGGTTAATGTTTGGGGATTTCGTTGGTCATCGTTCGTGAGGATTATTAGTGGAAATGCGGCACTGGGTTGAATGTCGGGTAGCAATTGCAGTCGTAAAAGGGATAATGGAAAGACCGGATTCTTTTGAGTGGATTGATCAGGGAGGAGATGTGTGTTGCCGAGGGTCGCTTATGCTGGTAGGAAGCAGTCAGTGTGTAAATGTTCTCTTTATGCAGGATTGTTTTGAAAGGTCATTAATGACGATCGATGGCAGTTAGTCAGTGCTTTAGTGGGGGAGAATTGGAGAATTCTCCAGGAGATCGATGTGTATGTGAAAGTGCTTAGCTGTTGGGATTCAGCAGTGTTGTCAGCTCAGAGTATAGGCCGACGAGAGCGGGTGTCGAGTATGTGGGGCGGGATACAGACCTAGGGCATTTGATTGTGGAGGCCTGAGAGGAGGCCGGGATCAAGCTTGAGTAAGTAATTGGGGTTATGCGATCAGAGTATTTGTATGTTGAGGTACGTGATGAGTTGTACTGCATTAATCCAACGGGATTATGTTGTGCATGTTTCTAGAGCTGGAACCAGAAGGTTCCCAGCGTTAGAACCTGAGGGTTCGCAGAGTTTGGGTGTACGGACCCACAGAGATATAGCCTCGAGTGGCTAGTATGTGTTATGAGAGTCGGTCCAGTCATACTGGAGACTCTGTTGGTATTGCTGGATCAGTTTGAGATTGCGGATCGTGTATGTTACAGTGTGATTGCATTGGAAGGTCTGGCCCCAGGTTAGTGATCTTGTTAGCTGAGGCAGTGATTTTGATGAGTGGAGAGAGTGCATGGGATTGAGAGCCCTGCAGTGAGAACCAGAGTATGTGAATAGCAGTCACGCAAAAAGGGTGGTGTCGATTGGGGCAAGCACCGTCGCACCGGTTGGAGTGGCATTATGGCCAAGAGGGTCCCTTGGAAGGAAAAGAGAAAGGTGTGTAACTCCGAAAGGGGGTGCAAGTTCACGAGAATGAAAGCTGCAGAACAGAGTTATGGTTAGAGTATTTCGAGTATGGCTTCGAGCATCGTGTTCGCGGCAGCGAAATAGGAACCCATCCGGGTTGGGGATGTCTGTTGAGGCTCGGAAGGGATGCAGAGGGAGAGAGAATCTTAAATTTCCAGTGTGATTCTGATCAAGGTGTAGGGTGGATGTAGTGGTTCATCTTGGGAGATGTTCGAGGATATCATCAGTGTATCGGGTCTTCTAACCTGCGGGTGTTGGGGTTAGTTCAGCATGTGGGTGTGATGACAGGAGGAGAACTTGTGAGAGTTGCTCTGAGAGTGAGAATGGATCTCTCAGTCGGTCCGGAATGGACGAAGTGGGCTTTGGATCGGGGATCCGGTGATTCTTAGTTTCCTAACCCTTATGGGTCGAGTGATTGTGGAGATTTTGAGCAGAGTTGCATTTTGGGTAATTCTCGGTTACAGAGAGCGATGGACAGTACAGAGATCGGGCTTCAGTCGACAGAGCAGATGAGACAGAGGTTATTGACCGCCCAGAGCCGACAGGAAAAGTTATGCAGACAGCCACCGATCCGAGCTTGAGTTTCAGGTCGGCAACTTCGTACTCCTGAAGGCCTCCCCTTAGAGAGGAGTGATTCGATTCAAGAAGAGGGACAAGTTGGGGCCCCGGTACATTGGGCCTTTTCATGTGATTGCGGGGGTAGGCCGGGTAGCCTAGCGGTTAGAGTTTCCCTCGGATTTGAGACAGATCCACGACACCTTTCATGTGTCGCAATTGAGGAAGTTTATAGCCGATAAGTCGGCAGTGGTTCCATTAGAAGACATTCAGGTGGTTGCAAGCCTGAATTATGCCGAGAAGCCAGTGGTCATCAGAGGACGGAAGATCGAGGTTCTGAAGTATAAGGAGATACCTCTAGTGTTAGTTCGGTGGCAGCACCGGAGGGGATCGGAAATGATCGGTGGGCTGGAACGTGAGATGCGGGAGCAGCATCCGGAGCTAGTTTGCAGAGTGAGACTTCGAGGGCGAAGTCTAGTTCTAGTGGGGGAGAGTTGTAACAGCCCGGAATTTCAAATATTGATATAATTATGTTTTGGGGGTGTTTTAAGAAGGGACTCGGCGAGTTGGAGCCTTGACTCGCCGAGTAGGAGCACAGACCGGGTCGCGGGTTCGCGACTGGACTCGACGAGTCCGATATGGACTCGGCGAGTCTACGCTGTTTAGCGAAAACCCTAACCGTTCAGGTTTGGGACGTATAAGAGGCACTCATTGGCCGTCATTGTTCAGTTTAGCCTTCTGGGAAGAACCCTAAATCGAGTGGGTACATTTGGAGCAAGGTCTTAGGGCCATTATTGATCTTGGAGGAATTGTTGTGCAAGAAAGAGAAGGGATTGGCTAAAGGAACAGCAAGGGAGTCACATTCTGAGGATTGGGGACACAGAGGATGCATTATTCAGGTAAGAACTCGAATTATCCTCTGCTATGTTGATGTGTTATGGAATTAGGGTTTATGGAACCCCTTGTGATTAGATTAAGTGTTACCCTTGTTACCCAAACGACTATAACCCTGTATTAGGACCTTAGAGGTCCAGAAGGTCCCATGCTTGTGTATTTCGGAACAATACTTATCTCAGGAAGCAGTTTGATCGACTGCATGGCATGGACTCGACGAGTCTGATGAACAGACTCGGCGAGTAGCTTGAAGAATAACTGGGACTCGTCGAGTTGTTCTTCAGACTCGGCGAGTTGAGTCGGGGTGGCCCCGCGATTCTTCCAGGAGGAACTCGTCGAGTAAAAAGGGGGATACTCGACGAGTAGGAAGGGAATCTTAAGGAATCGGTGAGTCAAGGACGAGTAGAATCAGAGTCGTTGAACTCGGCGAGTCTTGGGGTGACTCGGCGAGTTAGGTCGCGGGTTAAGTAAAGTTCTGAGTATGGGGACTCGGCGAGTCATTGGGTTGACTCGACGAGTAGGGTCAGTCAGGGGTTGACTTTGACCTTGTCTTTGATCAATGATTGACCAGTGGTTCCAGGGATATTTTGGTAATTGTTGTTATTATGTGAGTTCAGTGCATTGGTGACTATCTAGGAGTGGAGATCGTATCAGTGATCGGAGCAGCTTGAGCTATCTGTTCAGTCGGCAGTTTCGAGGTGAGTTATCCTCACTATATCGCTAGGGTTTATGGCACTAAGGCCGACTCGTTTATCGGATGGAAATCCGGGTAGTTGTAAGTTGTTATATGTTATGAGCCGGAAGGCATTACTATGTGGATAGGAAGGTCATGGCCTGGAAAGACGAATGTATGCATTTAGTATGTTGACTGATTTATAGAGTAATGTTATGACAGTGACCGGCTAGACCGGTATCTTATAAGAGTAATGCTATGATATGTGATATGTATGCTATATGTGGTAAGCGATTTGTTATATGTGTGCTATGTATGTCATGGGCCGGAAGGCGATTATATTATGGGCCGGAAGGCAATATGTTACGGGCCGGAAGGCGATTATGTTGTGTGACGGACTGGAAGGTCAGGGCCTGGAAAGGCGTATATGTGGTTGGTATTCTGGGGGTATCTCACTAAGCTTTCGGGCTTACAGTTGTGGTTTTATGTTTCAGGTTCTCAAGAGTCTGTGGCAAGGCAAAGGCGTGATCGTACCGTTCCTCGCATTGATGTTTTATAATATGAACCTGGGAAATTACTCTGTTTAATAATGTATTGAAAACCTTTTTGTAACAACGTTAATAAAATGGGTGATTTTGAAAAGTTTTAATTGTTTCGAAATTTTGGATGTTACAAGTTGGTATCAGAGCCAGGTTTGAGTGAATTGGGGAAACATTTGTGTGACTCCAGTCTCAAATCGAGGAGGATTTTAAAAAGAGAAATTAAAATTAGAAATCAAAATGGTTTTCAAATTTGGTAAAGGAGGACGCGGAGGTACGATCAGCCGGAGCCAGTAAGTAACCCCAAGATACCATACTTGATATTGTTTATTTGAGCTTGATAGCACAGCATGCTAGAGTTAGGCTAGGGATCTTCAGGAATTCATGATAATGTTGCCTGATTTGTGATGCCTGTAGCCTAGGGTCCCTTATGGGATATTCTCAGTGTTCCTCTAGTGGGGAGGGTTGATAGTTGTTATGCATGTTCCCTAGGGTATTGTGGTAGTACTTCATACAAATATGGGTAGGTGTGGAAGGTAGTATGGGCCCGTACTACTGAAAGCACAGGACCCATACGCGTATCAGGGAAACCATGGTCTCTGGGGTGGGGTTGCGAGAGTTAGATCCCAGGATTTTGGGAAGTATTTGAGATTGGTAGGGTGTCTTCATTATGGAAAACTCGAGGCATGACGATAGTGGATCCGGATCAGGATCGGGAGCTGGAGAACGAGTTCCGGGTGGATCGGTGCCGTCGGAGGTTATCGATCGGACGAGCACGAGCGAGCGGGATGCGAGGATTCGCGAGATCCTGCGTGATGAGGTTGCTGCATTGTTACGGGCTGAGTTGCTAGAATGGTTTGGGTCGATCAGGACCACTATGATTGAGTAGTTTGATGAGCGATATGCGGCTCTCGCAGAGACGGCTGCCACGGCAGTTAAAGCGGCTGTAGCAACGGTAAAGAAAGGGGCTAGTCGGGGTTTTCAGTATCGGGATTTCTATTCTGCAAAGCCTCCCACATTCGATGGAGTTCAGGACCCGATTGTTGCTATGAGATGGTTATCAGACGTGGAGGGGTATTTCTCCACGAGTTTATGCCCTGCTGATCAGAGGGTGAAGTGTGCTCTGAACCTGTTGAGGCTAGGAGCGAAGGATTGGTAGAGATTGACTACGAGGTCATTTTCCGATGCACGGAGGGCTGCGGTTCATGGGATCGATTCAGAGAGATGTTCAGTACTCGCTATGTTCCGCGGGATGAAAAGGAGAGATTGGCTCGGGAGTTCCTCGAGCTGAAGCAGGATTTGGAGTCGGTGACTGAGATCACCGGGATGTTTATTGAGAGGGCGATGTTTTGCCCTGAGTTCGCTTCGGGGCAGGCTCAGATGTCCCGATATCTGAGTATGCTCAAGAGGGATATCAGGCAGTTCGTGTCTGCGCGGAGGTGTGAGACCTTGTTGGAGTTGCAGGAGGCCGCCATGTGGCGTGAGTTAGAGGTTGAAGTTGCAGTTGCGTGAGCTGAGGCAGGCCCCGATGCAGTCGCAGTCGGCGCCGAAACGGTTCAGGACCGTAGATGTTAGAATGGGGGATCGGAGCGGCCACACTTGTGGGAAGTGTGGGAGGGGTTACACCGGAGCTTGCTGGTCCGGTGGTGCACGCCGCAAGTACGGAAAGGAGGGGCACGGTGCACGGGATTGTCGGCAGTCAGTGCCAATTCGGGATTTGAGGATTTGTTATCAGTGTCGGCAGGTTGGACATTTGAGGGTCAACCGTCCACAGCTTTCTGCAGGACCGGTGCAGGCTCTAGCACCGGCCACCTCGAGGAGTTCAGGAGGAGGACAGGATGGAGCGGAGCTCAAGGGCTCAGGGTCGTGCTTATCGGCTTGCGGCGGAGGGAGACGGAGCAGTGCCGGAGGCAGCTGCGGGTATAAGGCTTTCTTAATGTCTTGATTGGCTTGTGTTGATTGTGACGTATCGTTCGTGCTGGTATTTCGTGTGGATTTTGATGCGGTATTCGTTGTTTCACGGGTTGGGCATAGTTACGGATTGGTACTTCAAGTTTTCGCTTTGGCATTGTTGTTCCCTGATGGATTGGTATGGTTATAGTTTGGTGTTTTGGTGTCGGTGGTCCTGTGCGGTTTTCGACGTGGTATTCATCCTTTGGCAGGCTGTGGGTTGGTTACGGGTTATTGTTTGGGGATTTCGTTGGTCATCGTTCGTGAGGATTATTAGTGGAAATGCGGCACTGGGTTGAATGTCGGGTAGCAATTGCAGTCGTAAAAGGGATAATGGAAAGACCGGATTCTTTTGAGTGGATTGATCAGGGAGGAGATGTGTGTTGCCGAGGGTCGCTTATGCTGGTAGGAAGCAGTCAGTGTGTAAATGTTCTCTTTATGCAGGATTGTTTTGAAAGGTCATTAATGACGATCGATGGCAGTTAGTCAGTGCTTTAGTGGGGGAGAATTGGAGAATTCTCCAGGAGATCGATGTGTATGTGAAAGTGCTTAGCTGTTGGGATTCAGCAGTGTTGTCAGCTCAGAGTATAGGCCGACGAGAGCGGGTGTCGAGTATGTGGGGCGGGATACAGACCTAGGGCATTTGATTGTGGAGGCCTGAGAGGAGGCCGGGATCAAGCTTGAGTAAGTAATTGGGGTTATGCGATCAGAGTATTTGTATGTTGAGGTACGTGATGAGTTGTACTGCATTAATCCCACGTGATTATGTTGTGCATGTTTCTAGAGCTGGAACCAGAAGGTTCCCAGCGTTAGAACCTGAGGGTTCGCAGAGTTTGGGTGTACGGACCCACAGAGATATAGCCTCGAGTGGCTAGTATGTGTTATGAGAGTCGGTCCAGTCATACTGGAGACTCTGTTGGTATTGCTGGATCAGTTTGAGATTGCGGATCGTGTATGTTACAGTGTGATTGCATTGGAAGGTCTGGCCCCGGGTTAGTGATCTTGTTAGCTGAGGCAGTGATTTTGATGAGTGGAGAGAGTGCATGGGATTGAGAGCCCTGCAGTGAGAACCAGAGTATGTGAATAGCAGTCACGCAAAAAGGGTGGTGTCGATTGGGGCAAGCACCGTCGCACCGGTTGGAGTGGCATTATGGCCAAGAGGGTCCCTTGGAAGGAAAAGAGAAAGGTGTGTAACTCTGAAAGGGGGTGCAAGTTCACGAGAATGAAAGCTGCAGAACAGAGTTATGGTTAGAGTATTTCGAGTATGGCTTCGAGCATCGTGTTCGCGGCAGCGAAATAGGAACCCATCCGGGTTGGGGATGTCTGTTGAGGCTCGGAAGGGATGCAGAGGGAGAGAGAATCTTAAATTTCCAGTGTGATTCTGATCAGGGTGTAGGGTGGATGTAGTGGTTCATCTTGGGAGATGTTCGAGGATATCATCAGTGTATCGGGTCTTCTAACCTGCGGGTGTTGGGGTTAGTTCAGCATGTGGGTGTGATGACAGGAGGAGAACTTGTGAGAGTTGCTCTGAGAGTGAGAATGGATCTCTCAGTCGGTCCGGAATGGACGAAGTGGGCTTTGGATCGGGGATCCGGTGATTCTTAGTTTCCTAACCCTTATGGGTCGAGTGATTGTGGAGATTTTGAGCAGAGTTGCATTTTGGGTAATTCTCGGTTACAGAGAGCGATGGACAGTACAGAGATCGGGCTTCAGTCGACAGAGCAGATGAGACAGAGGTTATTGACCGCCCAGAGCCGACAGGAAAAGTTATGCAGACAGCCACCGATCCGAGCTTGAGTTTCAAGTCGGCAACTTCGTACTCCTGAAGGCCTCCCCTTAGAGAGGAGTGATTTGATTCAAGAAGAGGGACAAGTTGGGGCCCCGGTACATTGGGCCTTTTCATGTGATTGCGGGGGTAGGCCGGGTAGCCTAGCGGTTAGAGTTTCCCTCGGATTTGAGACAGATCCACGACACCTTTCATGTGTCGCAATTGAGGAAGTTTATAGCCGATAAGTCGGCAGTGGTTCCATTAGAAGACATTCAGGTGGTTGCAAGCCTGAATTATGCCGAGAAGCCAGTGGTCATCAGAGGACGGAAGATCGAGGTTCTGAAGTATAAGGAGATACCTCTAGTGTTAGTTCGGTGGCAGCACCGGAGGGGATCGGAAATGATCGGTGGGCTGGAACGTGAGATGCGGGAGCAGCATCCGGAGCTAGTTTGCAGAGTGAGACTTCGAGGGCGAAGTCTAGTTCTAGTGGGGGAGAGTTGTAACAGCCCGGAATTTCAAATATTGATATAATTATGTTTTGGGGGTGTTTTAAGAAGGGACTCGGCGAGTTGGAGCCTTGACTCGCCGAGTAGGAGCACAGACCGGGTCGCGGGTTCGCGACTGGACTCGACGAGTCCGATATGGACTCGGCGAGTCTACGCTGTTTAGCGAAAACCCTAACCGTTCAGGTTTGGGACGTATAAGAGGCACTCATTGGCCGTCATTGTTCAGTTTAGCCTTCTGGGAAGAACCCTAAATCGAGTGGGTACATTTGGAGCAAGGTCTTAGGGCCATTATTGATCTTGGAGGAATTGTTGTGCAAGAAAGAGAAGGGATTGGCTAAAGGAACAGCAAGGGAGTCACATTCTGAGGATTGGGGACACAGAGGATGCATTATTCAGGTAAGAACTCGAATTATCCTCTGCTATGTTGATGTGTTATGGAATTAGGGTTTATGGAACCCCTTGTGATTAGATTAAGTGTTACCCTTGTTACCCAAACGACTATAACCCTGTATTAGGACCTTAGAGGTCCAGAAGGTCCCATGCTTGTGTATTTCGGAACAATACTTATCTCAGGAAGCAGTTTGATCGACTGCATGGCATGGACTCGACGAGTCTGATGAACAGACTCGGCGAGTAGCTTGAAGAATAACTGGGACTCGTCGAGTTGTTCTTCAGACTCGGCGAGTTGAGTCGGGGTGGCCCCGCGATTCTTCCAGGAGGAACTCGTCGAGTAAAAAGGGGGATACTCGACGAGTAGGAAGGGAATCTTAAGGAATCGGTGAGTCAAGGACGAGTAGACTCAGAGTCGTTGAACTCGGCGAGTCTTGGGGTGACTCGGCGAGTTAGGTCGCGGGTTAAGTAAAGTTCTGAGTATGGGGACTCGGCGAGTCATTGGGTTGACTCGACGAGTAGGGTCAGTCAGGGGTTGACTTTGACCTTGTCTTTGATCAATGATTGACCAGTGGTTCCAGGGATATTTTGGTAATTGTTGTTATTGTGTGAGTTCAGTGCATTGGTGACTATCTAGGAGTGGAGATCGTATCAGTGATCGGAGCAGCTTGAGCTATCTGTTCAGTCGGCAGTTTCGAGGTGAGTTATCCTCACTATATCGCTAGGGTTTATGGCACTAAGGCCGACTCGTTTATCGGATGGAAATCCGGGTAGTTGTAAGTTGTTATATGTTATGAGCCGGAAGGCATTACTATGTGGATAGGAAGGTCATGGCCTGGAAAGACGAATGTATGCATTTAGTATGTTGACTGATTTATAGAGTAATGTTATGACAGTGACCGGCTAGACCGGTATCTTATAAGAGTAATGCTATGATATGTGATATGTATGCTATATGTGGTAAGCGATTTGTTATATGTGTGCTATGTATGTCATGGGCCGGAAGGCGATTATATTATGGGCCGGAAGGCAATATGTTACGGGCCGGAAGGCGATTATGTTGTGTGACGGACCGGAAGGTCAGGGCCTGGAAAGGCGTATATGTGGTTGGTATTCTGGGGGTATCTCACTAAGCTTTCGGGCTTACAGTTGTGGTTTTATGTTTCAGGTTCTCAAGAGTCTGTGGCAAGGCAAAGGCGTGATCGTACCGTTCCTCGCATTGATGTTTTATAATATGAACCTGGGAAATTACTCTGTTTAATAATGTATTGAAAACCTTTTTGTAACAACGTTAATAAAATGGGTGATTTTGAAAAGTTTTAATTGTTTCGAAATTTTGGATGTTACACTAAGGATGACAGTGGTGACTCCGCTTCTGGAGCGAATCCATGAGGCTCAACAGGAGGCTATGAAGGAGGAACATCGGAAGAATGAGCGGATTGTGGGACAGGTTTCCTCTTTCGACAATGATAGCCGTGGGTTATTGACTCTTCACCGTAGGGTGTGGGTCCTTTATCATGGAGGAGTGCACCAGGTCCTGATGGAGGAGGCACACAAATCCCAATTCTCCATTAATACCGGGGGGGGGGGGGGGACGAAGATGTATAGGGATCTTCGTCTGGACTATTGGTGGCCGTGCATGAAGTGGGATGTGGCATGGTACGTGGAGCGGTGCTTGACCTGCAGGAAGGTCAAGGCCGAGCATCAGAGACCTCACAGCAAGATACAGCCGTTGGATGTCCCGCTGTGGAAATGGGAGGATATTATGATGGATTTTATCACGAAGCTTCCCAGGACCGTGTGGGGGATGGATTCGATATGGGTCATCGTGGATCGATTGACCAAGAGCGCCCACTTTTTTTCGATTCAGGAGAGCATCTCGGCCGAGAAATTGGCCGATATCGATATCAGGGAGGTGGTGGCGCAGCACGGAGTGCCAGTTTCGGTGATTTCAGACAGAGACGTGCGGTTTACTTCCAGGTTTTGGAAGAGGTTTCATGATGAGCTGGGTACTCGTCTGCATTTTAGCACCGCTTTTCACCCGTAGACGGATGGCCAGAGCGAGCGGACCATCCAGACTCTGGAGGATATGCTGCGGGCATGCGTTTTAGATTTCGGAGGTAATTGGGATACCTACCTCCCATTGGTGGAGTTCTCGTATAATAACAGCTATCATGCGAGTATCGACCATCCTCCCTTCGAGATGTTGTATGGGAGGAGGTGGAGGTGCCCGATATGTTGGGGCGAGGTTGGCCAGAGGGTCATGGGGAGCACCGAAGTAGTGCTCGCGACGACAGAGAAGATTCAGCAGATCCGGAGCAGGCTTTAAACTGCTCAGATTCGGCAGAAAAGTTATGCCAATATGCGTCAATCAGACCTGGAATTCCAGGTCGGGGATATGGTTCTCCTGATGGTGTAGCCATGGAAGGGCGTCATCCGATTTAGGAAGCGGGGCAAGTTGGGCCCAAGGTATATCGGAC